>NC_138881.1:74331776-75026776 GCF_965194805.1 Balaenoptera borealis | reverse complement strand
CTCTGCTCTGGGCCCCCTCTACACTCTCAGAGTTTCATCTCTATCACTGTTCCCTCTGATACACACAGGGTATTTTTTGTCTGTGCTATTTTTTCTCATATTGTTACCTCTCTCAACTTTCAAGATTCAAATTCAAATGTCACTTTTTCCATGAAGTCTTCCTCACTCTCTGAGTTTTAATTAATCATCTATTTCTCTTTGTTACCTCAATGACATACTTGAAACTACATCAAGCTCACTTTAAAATTTCTTGAGTTCAGGATTAATCATTTCTATTTTTCCCCAGCCCCTATAATAATGCTTGCACATAAAAAGTGATTAAGGACAAGAAAAAGAATAAGAGTGGCTTTTAGAAGCTAGGAAATACAAGGAAATTGATTTTTCCCCAGAGCCTACAGAAGGTGTGAAACCTTGCCAACACCTTGATTTTAACCTAGTGAGACCCAGAACTGCAAGATGTCCAGGGCCTACATCAAAGTCCCCCTCACAGATATTTTCTGGAGAGTTTTTTATGGGTTTCCTGACAAGATGGCAGAGTAGAAAGACCTGCTCTCCTCACATGAAAACACCAAAATCACTGTTGAACAACCATTGACAAAAAAAGACTGCAACCTACCAAAAAGATATTCTACTTCCAAAGACAAAGAAGAAGCCACAATGAGATGGTAGGGGGTGGCGTATTTGTGATACAATCAAATCCCATACCCTATGAATGGGTGACATACAAACTGGAAAATAAGTATATTGCAGAGGTTCTCCCACAGGAGTGAGAGTTCTTAGCCCCATGTCAGGCTCCCCATTCTGGAGATCTGTCATTGAGAGGAAGAACCCCCAGAGTATTTGGCTTTGAAGGCCAGTGGGGCTTGATCTCAGGAACTCAACAGGACTGGAAGAAAAAGAAGAAAAAAAAAACACTTTTGGAGGGTGCACACAAGTTCTTGATGCACACCAAGACCCAGGGGAAAGGCAGTGGCTTCATAGGAGCCTGGGTCAGACCTACCTGCTAGTATTGGAGGATCTCCTGGCAAGGTGGGGGGCAGTTGTGGCTCATTGCAGGGAAAAGGACAATGGTAGCAGAAGTACTGGGGAGTACTCATTGGCATGGGCTGTCCCAGAAGCTGCAATTTTGACCCTAAGGCCTGGCCCCATGCATTAGCCTGAAGGCACCAGTGCTGGGAGGTCTCAGGCCAAATGACAAACAGGGCAGGAACACATTCCCCTCCATCAGTAGACAGGCTGCCTAAAGTTTTCCTCAGCCCACAGCCACCTTTAAACATGCCCCTGGACATGGCCCTGACCACCAAAGGGACAAGATGCAGCTCCACCCACTAGTGGGCAGGTACCAGTCCTTCCCACCAGGAAACTTGCACAAGCCTCTTAGACCAGCCTTACCCACCAGGGAGCAGGCACCAGAAGCAAGAGGAACTGCAATCCTGCATCCTGTGGGGCCTGAAACAGAGAAAGTTAGACAAAATGAGATGGCAGAGGGGAGTCAAGATGGTGGAGGAGTAAGGGGACATGAGTTCATCTCTCACCATGAATGCATCAAGAATACATCTACAAATAGAGCAGTTCTCACAGAGCCCTGGCTGAACAGTAGCAGAGGACCTCAGACACCTAAAAGGACAAGAAAGATCCCTTCATAACTGGGTAGGATGAAAGAAAGAAGAAGGAAAAAGGAAGAGCAGAGGAAGCTGGATGGGACCTGCATCACTGAGGGGTAGCTGAAAGAGAGGAGAGGTTCCTGCATCCAGGGAAGCTACCTCACAAGGAGGGAGGGCAGTTAGGACAGAAAGAGAGTTTTGAGGGCTATTGGAGGATAGTGCAGCAACCTGTCTGTGGCACGCAGGAGAGAGTGAGACCTACACAGATGGTCTGTGCCACAGCCCTGAGTGCCCCAGCCTGAGACGTGTGTCCGCCAGTGTGGATGGGGGGATGAGTGCTGGAAAGAGTGGTTTGGAGAGCAAACACAGGGAGAGGACTGCTGTTAGCTGCAAGGAGACAGCCTGAGGGGATGGGAGAGAGGAAATCCACAACTTGGAATGCTTGTGGAGGAAACCTGAACCGCCATAGAAATGAAATGCCACTGTTGAGTGACGTGCAAGGGGTGGGAAACCAATGCAGCCTCTCTCCACGTGAAATGGCTCCTGAATCCCTGGACACTAGGAAGGGACTCCATAAGGATCAGCTCTCTGGTGACCGCAGCTGGGTGCTAGGAAGGGCCCCTGCCAGTGCAGGCTCTATTGCATCCATGGCAACTGGCAATTCCACATGCCCCATTGCAGCCAGGGGCAGCTCTCTCCTGTTAGCAGCTGACAGCTCTCCTGTGCACCCCATCCCCATCAGCGTTCCTGCGACCACAGCCACCACCTCTTCCATGCCCCCCTCCTCGCCAGTGTGGACTTGTGTGCTCCAGGGCTGCCTCAGGAGCAGAACCCTGTGGGTGGCTCACACACAGAAGTGGACCAGGTCATGCAACTAAGGAAGAAAAGCTGAAATCTCTCCTCACAGCTGTGCAAACTGCAAACTGACAGCCCTGGAACTGGCTTTGTAAACTCAGCACCTACAGAACATCTGAACAGACAACGAGTGTTCCCACAGCCAAACAGGTCTGGCTTTAGCAGTTGTAGATTCTGTGGGCATATACACATGGGGGTTGGCCAGGACAGAGTCTGAGCTGCCCCCATAGGGACCACAACAAGTCCAGATCCATGATTACACAATCCTGGGACCTGATATCCGTGGATCTACACTGGTGATCTGGCGAAAACAACATCTGAGAGACACTAGGGTCAATTGTAAGCATACACATGGTTAAGGTGGGGCCGAGAGCAGTGCCAACAACAGTGTAATCTGAGAGCATGCACAACAGGTGAAAGGTGACACAACAGAGCACACCTAGAGGTGAACAGCTCCAGAGCAGGAATACTCAGTGGCTTCACTCCAAGTGGGAGTGCTCCAATCCCACCTACCTTGCAACACAGATCAGAAACACAGCTAAGAAACAGATCTGGGAGCCTCTACTGCAACAGCTATGGAGCAGACCCCAGCTCTGACAGGGCAGTGACAACCACAGAGTAAAGGGGAGGCCCTGCTCAATATCCAGTGCAGGCTATGGTCACCACAACATCAGTCACACCTCCTATAAAGTGGATAACAGCCAGCATCACTGAAGAAAGAGGTGGCAGACATCAATACTAAAAACAATCCTCAAACCAAAAAATATTAATACCCCACAGGCTACATAGGGAAGCTCTTGCATAAAATTGCCCTCCAAGAAAATCTGAGGGTCCGGCATCAGACAGAAGAACCCCCAGGGCATTTAGCCTTGAAGACCAGCAGGGCTTGAGTGCAGGAGCTCCACAGGCTTGAGGGAAACAGACACTATACTCTTGGAGGGCACACAAAAGGTCTCACATGCACTGGGACCCAGCACAAAGCAGTACCTCTGTAGGAACCTGGGCTACTCCTACTTAGGGGTCTTGGAGTGTCTCCTGGGGAGGCAAGGGTTGACTATAGCTCACTGTGAAGGCAAGGTAACAGGTAGTGGAAGACCCAGGAAATATCAGAGTGTGCTCTCACAGAGGTCCACATTTCAGCACCAAAACCTGGTCCCACCCAACAACCTGTAGGCTCCAGTGGTGAAAAGCCTCAGGCCAGACAACCACCAAGATAGGAACACAGCCCCATTCATCAGAAGACAGACTGCCTAAAGTCATACTAAGCTCACAGACACATCAAAACCCACCACTTGATACAGCCCTGCCCTTCAGAGGGAAAAGCACCAGCTCCAACTACGAGAGGGCAGGCACCAGTCCCTCTCAGCAGGAGGCCTGTACAAGATTGTGAAAAACCTCACGCACCAGGGGGCAGACACTAGAAGCAAGAGGAACTATGATCCTGCAGGCTGTGGAAAAGAGACCACACAATAAGTTAGACAAAATGAAATTACAGAGAAAAATGTTGCAGATGAAGGAGCAAGATAAAAACCCGCAAGTACAACTAAAAGAAGAGGAGACAGTCAATCTACCTGAAAAAGAATTTAGGGTAAATATAAGAAAGATGATTCAAAATCTCAGAAAAGGAATGGAGTCACAGATTGAGAAGACACAAGATATATTTAACACGGACCTAGAAAAACTGAAGAACAAACCAACAGTGATGAATAATACAATAACTGAAACGAAAAAATACAGTAGAAGGAATCAATAGCAGAATAACTGAGGCAGAAGAATGAATAAGTGAGCTTGAAGACAGAGTGGTGGAAATCGCTGCCACAGAATAAAGTAACAAGAATGAAAAGAAATGGAGCAGTCTCAGAGATTTCTGGGAAAATATTAAATGCACCAACATTCACATTATAGGGTCTCAGAAAGAGAAGAGAAAGAGAAAGGGCCTGAGAAAATATTTGAAGAGATAATAGCTGGAAACCTCCCTAACATGACAAAGGAAAACTCACTCAAGTTCAGGAAGCACAGAGACTCCCATACAGGATGAACCCAAGGAGGAGCATGCCAAGAAACATATTAATCAAACTGACAAGAATTAAAAACAAAGAAAAAATATTAAAAACAAAAGGGGGAGAGACCTTCAAGATGGAGGAGGAGTAAGAGGTGAAGATCACCTTCCTCCCCACAAATACATAAGAAATACATCTACGTGTGGAACAACTCCTACAGAACACCTACTGAACACTGGCAGAAGACCTCAGACTTCCCAAAAGGCAAGAAACTCCTCACGTACTTGGGTAGGGCAAAAGAAAAATCAGAGACAAAAGAATAGGGACAGGACCTGCACCTCTGGGAGGGAGCTGTGAAGGACGAAAATTTTCCACAAACTAGGAAGCCCCTTCACTCGCGGAGACAGGGAGTGGTTGGGGGTAAGCTTCAGACACAGAGGAGAGCACAGCAATAGGGGTGCAGAGGGCAAAGTGGAGAGATTCCTGCACAGAGGATAGGTGCCAACCAGCACTCACCAGCCTGAGAGGCCTATCTGCTCACCTGCTGGGGTGGGTGGGGGCTGGGCAATGAGGCTCCAGCTTTGGAGGTCAGATCCCAGGGAGAGGACTGGGGTTGGCTGCAGGAACACAGCCTGAAGGGGTCTAGTGCACCACAGATAGCTGGGAGGGAGTCCAAGAAAGAGTCTGGAACTGCCTAAGAGGCAAGAGACCATTGGTTCCTGGTGTATGAGGAGAGGGGATTCAGGGCACTGCTTAAACAAGCTCCAGAGACAGGCGCGAGCCTCGGCTATAAGCGTGGACACCAAAAACAGGCATGAAATGCTAAGGCTGCTGTTTTAGGCACCAAGAAGCCTGTGTGCAAGCACAGGTCACTATCCACACCTCCCCTCCCGGTAACCTGTTCAGCCCGCCACTGCCAGGGTCCCATGATACAGGGACAGCTTCCACGGGAGAACACAAGGCACACCTCAGGCTGTTGCAATGTCATGCCAGCCTCTGCCCCTGCAGGCTCGCCTCGCAATCCATACCCCTCCTTCCCTCTGGCCTGAGTGAGCCTGAGCCTCCTCATCAGCTGATATTTAACCCCATCCTGTCTGAGTGAAGAACAGACATGCTCAGGTTACCTACAGGCAGAGGCGGGGCCAAATCCAAAGCTGAACCCCAGGATCTGTGGGTAAAAGAAGAGATAGGGAAATGTCTACCAGCAGCCTCAGGAGCAGTGGATTAAATCTCCACAGTCAACTTGATGTATCCTTCATCCTTGTAATACTTGAATAGACAATGTATCATCCCAAAATTGAGGCAGTGGACTTTGGGAGAAAATGTAGACTTGGGGTTTGCTTTCTGCAACTAATATGTTTCGGGTTTTATGCTTATCTTAGTTTAGTATTTAAAGTTTATTATCATTGGTAGATTTCTTTATTGATTTGGTTGTTCTATTCCTTTATTTTATATATATATATAGATTTATATATATATATATATTTCCTTTTTCTCTTTTTGTGAGTGTGTATGTGTATGCTTCTTTCTGTGATTTTGTCCATAAAGCTTTGTTTTTTACCATTTGTCCTAGGGTTCTCTCTGGGATTTTTTGTGTTTTCTTTTTGTTTTGTTTTTTGTTTTTTTGTATAGATTTAGCACTTGTTATCATTGGTGCATTTTTTTTTTTTTTTTGGTTTGGTTGCTCTCTTCTTTCTTTCTTTATTACTTTAAAATTTTTTTAATTTTAATTTTTTTTGTATTTTATTTAAATTACTTTATTTATTTTACTTTATTTATTACTTTTCTTTCTTTCTTCTTTCCTTCCTTCCTTTCTTTCTTTCTTTCTTTTTCTAACCTTTCTTCTTCTGAGCCATGTGGTTGACAGAGTCTCAGAGCTCTGGACCAGTGTCAAGCCTGTGCCTCTGAGGTGGGAGAGCCGAGTTCAGGACATTGGGCTAACAGAGACCTAACAGCCCCATGTAATATCAAATGGTGAAAGCTCTCCCAGAGATCTCCATCTCAATGCTAAAACCCAGCTCCACTCAACGACCAGCAAGATACAGTGGTGGACACTCCATGACAAACAACTAGCAGGACAGGAGCACAAAATCACCCATTAGCAGAGAGGCTGCCTAAAATCATAATAAGGTCACAGACACCCCAAATCACATCAGAGGACACGGTCCTGCCCACCACAAAGACAAGATCCAGCCTCATCCACCACAGCACAGGAAATAGTCGCCTCCACAAGAAAGCCTACAGAACCCACTGAACTAACCTTACCCACTGGGGGCAGACACCAGAAACTATGGGAAGTATGAACTGGCAGCCTGTGAAAGGGAGCCCCTTAACACAGTAAGTTAAGCAAAATGAGAAGGCAGAGAAACAAAGAGTAGAAGAAGGAGCAAGGTAAAAACCCACCAGACAAAACAAATGAAGAGGAAATAGGCAGTCTACCTGAAAAAGAATTCAGAATAACGATAGTAAAGATGATCCAAAATCTTGGAAATAGAATGGAGAAAATACAAGAAACGTTTAATAAGGACCTAGAAGAAGTAAAGAGCAAACAAACAATGATGAACAACACAATAAATGAAATTAAAAATTCTCTAGAAGGAATTAAAGCTGAATAACTGAGGCAGAAGAAAGGATAAGTGACTAGGAAGGTAAAAGGTTGGAAATAACTAGCACAAGGCAGAATAAAGAAAAAGGAATGAAAAGAATTGAGGACAGTCTCAGAGACCTCTGGGACAATATTAAATTCACCAACATTCGAATTATCAGGCCCCAGAAGAAGAAGAGAAAAAGAAAGGGATTGAGAAAATATTTGAAGTGATTATATTTGAAAACTTCCCTAATATGGGAATGGAAACAGTCAATCAAGTACAGGAAGTGCAGAGAGTCCCACACAGGGTAAATCCAAAGGAGAAACATGTCAGGAAAAATATTAATCAAACTATCAAAAATTAAATACAAAAAATTATTAAAAACAACAAGGGAAAAACAACAAATAACACACAAGGGAATCCCCATAAGGTTAAGAGTTGATCTTTCAGCAGAAACTCTGCCAGACAGAAGGGTATGGCAGGACATATTTAAAGTGATGAAAGGCAAAACCCTACCACCAAGATTACACTACCCAGCAAGGATACCATTCAGGTTTGATGGATAAATTAAAATTTTAAAGACAAGCAAAAGCTAAGAAAATTCAGCACCACCAAACCAGCTTTACAACACATGCTAAAGGAATTTCTCTAGGCAGGAAACACAAGAGAAGGAAAAGTTCTAAAATAAAAAACCAAAAGCAGTTAAGAAAATGGTGAAAGGAACATACATATCAATAAATACCTTAAATGTAAGTGGATTAAAGCTCTAACCAAAAACATAGACTGGCTGAATGGATACAAAAAAAGACATGTATATATGCTGTCTACAAGAAACCCACTTCAGAACTAGGAACACATACAGACTGAAAGTGAGGGGATGGAAAAAGGTATTTCATGCAAATGGAAATCGAAAGATAGCTGGAGTAGCAATTCCCATATCAGACAAAATAGACTTTAAGATAAAGGTTATTAGAAGAGACAAAGAAGGACACTACATAATGATCAAGGGATCAATCCAAGAAGAAGATATAATAATTGTAAATGTTTATGCACCCAACATAGGAGCACATCAATATATAAGGCAAATGCTAACAGCCATAAAAGGGGAAATGCACAGTAACACAATCAATGTAGGGGACTTTAACACCCCATGTACACCAATGGACATATCATGCAAAATGAAAATGAATAAGGAAAAATCTGGGAGGTTGCTTAATGGAAGAGGGGCTGGAAGAAGTTGCTGCTGCAGGCGGCCCAGCTTTAGGAAGACCAGATACATTAGAAATACATCTACACGTGGAACTGCTCCAACAGAAAACCCACTGAACGCTGGCAGAAAACGTCAGACCTCCCAAAAGCCGTGTGGATGAAAGGCTCTTGGTGCTCCAGCCAGGCATCAGGGCTGTGCCTCTGAGGTGGGAGAGCCAACTTCAGGACACTGGTCCACAAGAGACCTCCCAGCTCCACATAATACAAAAGGGCGAAAATCTCTCAGAGATCTCCATCTCAACATCAAGACCCAGCTTCACTCAAAGACCAGCAAGCTACAGTGCTGGACACCCTATGCCAAACAACTAGCAAGACAGGAACACAGCCCAATCCATTAGCAGAGAGGCTGCCTAAAATCATAATAAGGTCACAGACACCCCCAAAACACACCACTGGAGGCGGTCCTGCCCAACACAAAGACAAGACCCAACCTCATCCACCAGAACACAGGCACCAGTCCCCTCCACCAGGAAGCCTACACAAGCCACTGAACCAACCTTACCCACTCAGGGCAGACACCAAAAACAACGGGAACTACGAACCTGCAGCCTGTGAAAAGGAGACCCCAAACACAGTAAGATAAGCAAAATGAGAAGACAGAAATACACACAGCAGATGAAGGAGCAGGGTCAAAACACACCAGACCTAACAAATGAAGAGGAAATAGGTAGTCTACCTGAAAAAGAATTCAGAATAATGATAGTAAGGATGATCCAAAATCTTGGAAATAGAATAGGCAAAATGCAAGAAACATTTAACAAGGACCTAGAAGAACTAAAGAGGAAGCAAGCAATGATGAAAAACACAATAAATGAAATTAAAAATACTCTAGATGGGATCAATAGCAGAATAACTGAGGCAGAAGAAAGGATAAGTGACCTGGAAGATAAAATGGTGGAAATAACTACTGCAGAGCAGAATAAAGAAAAAAGAATGAAAAGAACTGAGGACAGTCTCAGAGACCTCTGGGACAACATTAAACGCACCAACATTCGAATTATAGGTGTCCCAGAAGAAGAAGAGAAAAAGAAAGGGACTGAGAAAATATTTGAAGAGCTTATAGTTGAAAACTTCCCTAATATGGGAAAGGAAATAGTTAATCAAGTTCTAGAAGCACAGAGAGTCCCATACAGGATAAATCCAAGGAGAAACACACCAAGACACATATTAATCAAACTGTCAAAAATTGAATATAAAGAAAACATATTAAAAGCAGCAAGGGAAAAACAACAAATAACACACAAAGGAATCCCCATAAGGTTAATGCTGATCTTTCAGCAGAAACTCTGCAAGCCAGAATGGAGTGGCAGGATATACTTAAAGTGATGAAGGAGAAAAACCTACAACCAAGATTAATCTACCCAGCAAGGATCTCATTCAGATTTGACAGAGAAATTAAAACCTTTACAGACAAGCAAAAGCTGAGAGAGTTCAGCACCACCAAACCAGCTTTACAACAAATGCTAAAGGAACTTCTCTAGGCAAGAAACACAAGAGAAGGAAAACACCTACAAGAACAAACCCAAAATATTTAAGAAATTGGGAATAGGAACATACATATCGATAATTACCTTAAAAGTAAATGGATTAAATGCTCCCAACAAAAGTGACAGACTGGCTGAATGGATACAAAAACAAGACCCATATATATGCTGTCTACAAGAGACCCACTTCAGACCCAGAGACACATACAGACAGAAAGTGAGGGGATAGAAAAAGATATTCCACACAAATGGAAATCAAAAGACAGTTGGAGTAGCAGTTCTCATATCAGACAAAATAGACTTTAAAATAAAGACTATTACAAGAGACAAAGAAGGACACTATATAATGATCAAGGGATCAATCCAAGAGGAAATTATAACAATTGTAAATATTTATGCACCCAGCATAGGAGAACCTCAATACTTCAGGCAAATACTAACAGTCATAAAAGGGGAAATTGACAGCAACACAATCATAGTAGGGGACTTTAACACCCCACTTTCACCAATGGACAGATCATCCAAAATGAAAATAAATAAGGAAACACAAGCTTTAAATGATACATTAAACAAGATGAACTTAATTGATATTTATAGGGCATTCCACCCAAAAACAACAGAATACACATTTTTCTCAAGTGCTCATGGAATATTTTCCAGGATAGATCATATCTTGGGTCACAAATTAAGCCTTGGTAAATTTAAGAAAATTGAAATCTTATCAAGTATCTTTTTCGACCACAACGCTATGAGACTAGATATCAATTACAGGAAAAGATCTGTAAAAAATACAAACACATGGAGGCTACACAATACACTACTTAATAACGAAGTGATCACTGAAGAAATCAAAGGGGAAATCAAAAAATACCTAGAAACAAATGACAATGGAGACACGACGACCCAAAACCTATGGGATGCAGCAAAAGCAGTGCTAAGAGGGAAGTTTATAGCAATACAAGCCTACCTCAAGAAGCAGGAAACATCTCGAATAAACAACCTTACCTTGCACCTGAAGCAATTAGAGAAAGAAGAACAAAAAAACCCCAAAGCTAGCAGAAGGAAAGAAATCATAAAGATCAGATCAGAAATAAATGAAAAAGAAATGAAGGAAACAAGAGCAAAAATCAATGAAACTAAAAGCTGGTTCTTTGAGAAGATAAACAAAATTGATAAACCATTAGCCAGACTCATCAAGAGAAAAAGGGGGAAGACTCAAATCAATAGAATTAGAAATGAAAAAGGAGAAGTAACCACTGACACTGCAGAAATACAAATGATCATGAGAGATTACTACAAGCAACTCTATGCCAATAAAATGGACAATCTGGAAGAAATGGACAGATTCTTAGAAATGCACAACCTGCCGAGACTGAACCAGGAAGAAATAGAAGATATGAACAGACCAATCACAAGCACTGAAATTGAAACTGTGATTAAAATCTTCCAACAAACAAAAGCCCAGGACCAGATGGCTTCACAGGCGAATTCTATCAAACATTTAGAGAAGAGCTAACACCTATCCTTCTCAAACTCTTCCAAAATATTGCAGAGGGAGGAACACTCCCAAACTCATTCTACGAGGCCACCATCACCCTGATACCAAAACCAGACAAAGATGTCACAAAGAAAGAAAACTACAGGCCAATATCACTGATGAACAGAGGTGCAAAAATCCTCAACAAAATACTAGCAAAAAGAATCCAACAGCACATTAAAAGGATCACACACCATGATCAAGTGGGGTTTATCCCAGGAATGCAAGGATTCTTCAATATACGCAAATCAAACAACGTGATACACCATATTAACAAACTGAAGGAGAAAAACCATATGATCATCTCAATAGATGCAGAGAAAGCTTTCGACAAAATTCAACACCCATTTATGATAAAAGCCCTGCAGAAAGTAGGCATACAGGGAACTTTCCTCAACATAATAAAGGCCATATATGACAAACCCACAGCCAACATCATCCTCAATGGTGAAAAACCGAAACCATTTCCACTAAGATCAGGAACAAGACAAGGTTGCCCACTCTCACCACTATTATTCAATATAATTTTGGAAGTGTTAGCCACAGCAATCAGAGAAAAAAAAGAAATAAAAGGAATCCAAATCGGAAAAGAAGAAGTAAAGCTGTCACTGTTTGCAGATGACATGATACTATATGTAGAGAATCCTAAAGATGCTACCAGAAAACTACTAGAGCTAATCAATGAATTTGGTAAAGTAGCAGGATACAAAATTAATGCCCAGAAATCTCTTGCATTTCTATACACTAATGACAAAAAATCTGAAAGTGAAATTAAGAAAACACTCCCGTTTACCACTGCAACAAAAAGAATAAAATATCTAGGAATAAGCCTACTGAAGGAGACAAAAGACCTGTATGCAGAAAATTATAAGACACTGATGAAAGAAATTAAAGATGATCTAAATAGATGGAGAGATATACCATGTTCCTGGATTGGAAGAATCAACGTTGTGAAAATGACTCTACTACCCAAAGCAATCTACAGATGCAATGCAATCCCTATCAAACTACCACTGGCATTTTTCACAGAACTAGAACAAAAAATTTCACAATTTGTATGGATAACAAAAGAACCCGAATAGCCAAAGCAATCTTGAGAACGAAAAATGGAGCTAGAGGAATCAGGCTCCCTGACTTCAGACTATATTACAAAGGTACAGTAATCAAGACAGTTTGGTACTGGCACAAAAACAGAAATATAGATCAATGGAACAGGATAGAAAGCCCAGAGATAAACCCACACACATATCATCACCTTATCTTTGATAAAGGAGGCAAGCATATACAGTGGAGAAAAGACAGCCTCTTCAATAAGTGGTGCTGGTAAAATTGGACAGGTACATGTAAAAGTTTGAAATTAGAACACTCCCTGACACCATACACAAAAATAAACTCAAAATGGATTAAAGACCTAAGTGTAAGGCCAGACACTATCAAACTCTTAGAGAAAAACATAGGCAGAACACTCTATGACATAAATTGCAGCAAGATTCTTTTTGACCCACCTCCTAGAGAAATGGAAATAAAAACACAAATAAACAAATGGGACCTAAAGAAGCTTAAAAGCTTTTGCACAGCAAAGGAAACCATAAACAAGACCAAAAGACAACCCTCAAAATGGGAGAAAATATTTGCAAATGAAGCAACTGACAAAGAATTAATCTCCAAGATTTACAAGCAGCTCATGCATCTCAATAACAAAAAAACGAACAACCCAATCCAAAAATGGGCAGAAGACCTAAATAGACATTTCTCCAAAGAAGATATACAGATTGCCAACAGACACATGAAAGAATGCTCAACATCATTAATCATTAGAGAAATGCAAATCACAATTACAATGAGATATCATCTCACATTGGTAAGAATGGCCATCATCAAAATATCTAGAAACAATAAATGCTGGAGAGGGTGTGGAGGAAAGGGAACACTCTTACACTGTTGGTGGGAATGTAAATTGATACAGCCGCTATGGAGAACAGTATGGACGTTCCTTAAAAAACTACAAATAGAACTACCATACGACCCAGCAATCCCACTACTGGGCATATACCCTGAGAAAACCATAGGTCAAAAAGAGTCATGTACCAAAATGTTCATTGCAGCTCTATTTACAATAGCCAGGACATGGAAGCAACCTAAGTGTCCATCGTTGGATGAATGGATAAAGAAGATGTGGCACATATATACAATGGAATATTACTCAGCCAGAAAAAGAAATGAAATGGAGGTATTTGTAATGAGGTGGATGGAGTTAGAGTCTGTCGTACTGAGTGAAGTAAGTCAGAAAGAGAAAAACAAATACAGTATGCTAACATATATATATGGAATCTAAGGAAAAAAAAAAGGCCATGAAGAACCTAGTGGCAAGACGGGAATAAAGACACAGACCTACTAGCGAATGGACTTGAGGATATGGGGAGGGGGAGGGGTGAGATGTGACAGGGTGAGAGAGTGTCATGGACATATATACACTACCAAATGTAAAATAGATAACTAGTGGGAAGCAGCCGCATAGCACAGGGAGATCAGCTCTGTGCTTTGTGACCGCCTGGAGGGGTGGGACAGGGAGGGTGGGAGGGAGGGAGATGCAAGAGGGAAGAGATATGGGAACATATGTATATGTATAACTGATCCAGTTTGTTATAAACCAGAAACTAACACACCATTGTAAAGCAATTATACTTCAAAAAAGATGTTTAAAAAAAAAAGAAAATGAATAAGGAAACACAAGCTTTAAAAGATACATTAAACTAGATGGACTTATTTAATATTTATAGGACATTCCATCCAATAACAGCAGAATACAATTTCTTCTCAAGTGCTCATGGAACATTCTCCAGGATAAATCATATCTTGAATCACAAATCAAGCCTTGGTAAATGTAAGAAAAGTAAAATAGTATCAAGTATCATTTCCGACCACAATGCTATGAGATTAGATATCAATTTCAGGAAAGTAACCTGTAAAAAATACAAACACATGGAGGCTAAACAATACACTAATAAGTAAGCAAGAGATCACTGAAGAAATCAAGGAGGAATTCAAAAAAACCAAGAAACAAAAGACAATGAAAACACGACAACCCAAAAACTATGGGATGTAGCAAAACTGTTAGAAGAGTGAAGTTTATAGCAATTCAAACCTACCTCAAGAAACATGTAACATCTCATATAAACAACCTAACCTTGCACCTAAAGAAATTAGAGAAAGAAGAATAGAAACACCCCACCGCGAGAAGAAAGAAAGATATAAAGATCAGATCAGAAATAAATGAAAAAGAAATGAAGAAAACAATTGCAAAGATGAATAAACTAAAAGCTGGTTCTTTGAGAAGATAAACAAAATTGATAAAACATTAAGCAGACTTATCAAAAAAAAGGGAGAAGACTCAAATCAATAGAATTAGAAATGAAAAAGGAGAAGTAACAACTGACACTGCAGAAATACAAAGGATCATGAGAGATTACTACAAGAAACTATATGCCAAGAAAATGGACAACCTGGATGAAATGGACAAATTCTTAGAAAAGCACAACCTTTTGAGACTGAACCAGAAGAAATATAAAATATAAACAGAGCAATCACCAGCACTGAAATTGAGACTGTGATTAAAAGTCTTCCAACAAACAAAAGCCCAGGACCAGATGGCTTCACAGGCGAATTCTATCAAACGTTTAGGGAAGAGCTAACACCTATCCTTCTCCAACTCTTCCAAAATATAGTAGAGGGGGGAACACTACCAAACTCTTTATATGAGGCCACCATCACACTAGTAACAAAACCAGGCAATGATGTCACAAAAAAAGAAAACTACACGCCAATATCACTGATGAACTTAGATGCAAAAATCCTCAACAAAATACTAGCAAACAGAATCCAACTGCACATTAAAAGGATCATACAACATGATCAAGTGGGGTTTATCCCAGGAATGCTCTGTGCTTTCTGACCACCTAGAGGGGTTGGGTATGGAGGGTGGGGAGATGCAAGAGGGAGTGGATATGGGGATATGTATAAGTATAGCTGATTCACTTTGTTATACAGCACAAACTAACACAACAGTTTAAAGCAATTATACTGCAATAAAGATGTTAAAAAAAACCCAAGACATCATACAACATGATCAAGTTAGGTTTATCCCAGGAATGCAAGGATTCTTCAATATAACAAATCAATCAATGTGATACACCATATTACAACACTGAAGCATAAAAACCATATGATAATCTCAATAGATGCAAAAAAAACTTTCAACAAAATCCAAAACCCATTTATGATAAAAACCCTCCAGAAAGTAGGCATAGGGAGAACTTACGTCAACATAATAAAGGTCATATATGACAAACGCACAGCCAACATCATTCTAAATAGTGAAAAATTGAAACCATTTCCTCTAAGATCAGGAACAAGACAAGGTTGTTCACTCTCACCACTATTATTCAACAAAGTTTTGGAAGTTTTAGACATAGCAATCAGAGAAGAAATAGAAATAAAAGGGATGCAAATTGGAAAAGAAGAAATAAAGCTGTCACTGTTTGTAGATGACATGATGCTATAAATAGAGAATCCTAAAGATGCTACCAGAAAACTACTAGAGCTAATCAATGAGTTTGGTGAAGTAGCAGGATACAAAATTAATGCACAGAAATCTCTTGCATTCCTATACACTAATAGTGAAAAATCTGAAAGAGAAATTAAGGAAAGACTCCCATTTATCATTGCAACAAAAAGAATAAACCACTTATGAATAATCCTACCTAAGTAGACAAATGACCTGTACACAGAAAACTATAAGACATTGATGAAAGCAATTAAAGATGATGCAAACAGTTGGAGAGATCTACCATGTTCTTGGATTGGAAGAATCAACATTGTGAAAATGACTATACTACCCAAAGCAATCTACAGATTCAGTGAAATCCCTATCAAAATACCAATGATATTTTTCACAGAAGTAGAGCAAAGACTTTCACAATTTGTATGGAAACAGAAAAGACCCCGAATAGCCAAAGCAATCTTGAGAAAGAAACACGGTGCTGGAGGAATCAGGCTCCTGGACTTCAGACTATACTACAAAGCTACAGTAATTAAGAGAGTATGGTACTGGCACAAATACAGAAACAGAGTTCAAGGAAACAGGATAAAAAGCTCAGAGATAAACCCATAAACACATGGTGACCTTATTTTTGATAAAGGAGGCAAGAATATACAATGGAAAAAAGAGAGCCTCTTCAATAATTGGTGCTGGGAAAACTGGACAGCTACATGTAAAAGAAAGAATTTAGGACACTCCTTAACACCATACACAAAAATAAACTCAAAATGGATTAAAGACCTAAATGTAAGGCCAGACACTATAAATCTCTTAGAGGAAAACATAGGCAGAACACTCTATGACATAAATCACAGCAAGATCCTTTTTGACCCACCTTCTAGAGTAATGGAAATAAAAGCAAAACTAAACAAATGGGACCTAATGAAACTTAAAACCTTTTGCACAGCAAAGGAAACCATAAACAAGATGACAAGACAACCCTCAGAATGGGAGAGAATATTTGCAAACGAAGCAACTGACAAAAGATTAATCTCCAAGGTACACAAGCAGCTCATGCAGCTCAATACAATAAAACAAACAACCCAATAGAAAAATGGGCAGAAGACCAAAATAGACATTTATCCAAAAAAGATATACAGATTGCCAACAAACACATGAAAGGATGCTCAACATCACTAATCATTAGAGAAATGCAAATCAAAACTACAATGAGGTATCACCTCACAGCTGTCAGAATGGCCATCATCAAAAAATCTACAAACCATAAACGCTGGAGAGTGTGTGGAGAAAAGGGAACCCTCTTTCACTGTTGGTGGGAATGTAAGTTGATACAGCCACTGTGGAGAATAGTATGGATGTTCCTTAAAACACTAAAAATAGCACTACCATACGACCCAGCAATCCCACTACTGAGCATATACCCTGAGAAACCATAATTCAAAAACAGTCATGTACCACAATGCTCATTGCAGCTCTATTTACAATAGCCAGGATATTGAGGCAACCTAAGTGTCCATCGACAGATGAATGTATAAAGAAGTTGTGGAACATATATACAATGGAATTATACTCAGCCATAAAAAAACCGAAATTGAGTTATTTGTAGTGAGGTGGATGGGCCTAGAGTCTGTCATACAGAGTGTAGTAAGTCAGAAAGTGAAAAAAAATACTGTATTCTAGCACATATATATGGATTTTTTTTTAATGGTTCTGACGTACCTAGGGGCAGGACAGGAATAAAGGTGCAGATGTAGAGAATGGACTTGAGGACACGGGGAGGGGCAAGTGTAAGCTGGGATGACGTGAGAGAGTGGCATGGATATATATATACGCTACCAAATGTAAAATAGCTAGCGGGAAGCAGCCACATAGCACAGGGAGATCAGCTCGGTGCTTTTTGACCACCTAGGGGGTGAGATACGGAGGGTGGAATAGAGACATAAGATGGAGGAGATATAGGGATATATATATATATATATATATATCTGATTCACTTTATTATAAGGCAGAAACTAACACACCATTGTAAACAATTAAACTCCTATATAGATGTTAAAATAAAAATAAAAAATAAATACAGCAGGGGAAAAGCAACAAATAACACACAAGGGAAACTTCATATGGTTATCAGCTGATTTTTCAGCAGAAAATCTTCTGTCCAGAATGGCTACCATGATATATTTCAAGTGATGTAAGGGACAAACCTACAACCAAGTATACTCTAACCAGTAAGGCTTTCAAATAGATTCAACAGAGAAATCAAAAGCTTTACAGATAAACAGAAGCTGATAGAATGCAACATCACCAAACCAGCTTTACAACAAATGCTAAAGGAACTTTCTCTCCACATGAATGAGACCAGTAGCATAAAACAATCTTATACATATATAGATTGCTGTATCAAAACCTCATGGTAACAGCAAACCCAAAAACTACAATAGATACACACAAAAAAGTAAAAGCAACACAAACACAACACAAAGGGTTGTCATCAAACCTCAAGAGAAGAGAACAAAAGAGGAAGGGAGGAAAAAGGACCTATAGAAACAAACCCAAATCATTTAAAAAAATGGCAATACACACATACATATCAATAATAACTTTAAATGTACATGGATTAAATGCTCTAACCAAAAGACATAGACTGGCTGAATGGATAAAAAAGCAACAACCCTATATACGCTATCTACAAGAGAACCACTTCAGACCTAGGGACACATACATCCTAAAAGTGAGGGAATGGAAAGAGATACTCCATGCAAACGGAAGTCAAAAGAAAGCTGGAATAGCAATACTCATATCAGACAAAAAAGACTTTAAAATAAAGAATGTTACAAGAGAAAAAGAAGGACACTACATAATGATCAAGGGATCAATCCCAGTAGAATATATAACAACTGAGGTGGAAAAAGATATTCCATGCAAACGGAAATCAAAAGAAAGCTGGAATAGCAATACTCATATCAGACAAAAAAGACTTTAAAATAAAGACTGTTATAAGAGAGAAGGAAAGACACTACATAATGATCAAGGAATCATCCAAGTAGAATATATAACAACTGTAAAAATATATGTGCTCAACATAGGATCACCTGAATGTATAAAGCAAATGCTAAGAACCATAAAAGGGGAAACTGACATTAACACAATAATAGTAGGGGACGTTAACACCCTAATTACAACAATGGAACGATCATCCAAAAAGAAAATTAATAAGGAAACACAAGTCTTAAATGACACTTTACCAGGTAGACTTAAATGATATCTACAGCACATTCCATCCAAAAGCAGCAGAATAGACTTTCTTCTCAAGCACACATGGAACTTTCTCCAGGATAAACCATATCTTGGGTCACAAATCAAGCCTTGGTAAACTTAAGAAAATTGAAATCATATCAAGCATCTTTTCTGACTACAACACTATGAGATTAGAAATCAATAACAGGAAAAAAATGAAAAAAACACAAACACATGGAGGCTAAACAATATGTTACTAAACAACCAATGGATAACTGAAGAAATCAAAGAGGAAATCAAAAAATACCTAGAGACAAATGAAAATGAAAGCACAAAGACCCAAAACCTATGGGACTTTTGATGATGGCAATTTTAACTAGTTTGAAGTGATATCTCATTTTAGTCTTGATTTGAATTTTTCTAAATATTAGTCATGTTGAGCATCTTTTCATATGCCTCTTGGCCATCTGTATGTCTTTTTTGGAGAAATGTCTATTTAGGTGTTCTGCCCACTTTTTGATTGGATTCTTTGTTTTTTGGATATTAAGCTGCATGAGCTGTTTGTATATTTTGGAGATTAATCCCTTGTTGGTCTCATTGTTTGCAAGTATTTTCTCCCATTCTGTGGGTTGTCTTTTCATTTTGTTTATGGTTTCCTTTGCTGTGCAAAAGCTTTTGAGTTTAATTAGGTCCCATTTGTTTATTTTTGTTTTTTATTTCAATTAGTCTAGGAGACAGATCATAAAAGATATTGCTGTGATTTATGTCAAAAAGTGTTCTGCCTATGTTTTCCTCTAAGAGTTTTATAGTATCTGGTCTTACATTTAGATCTTTAATCTATTTTGAGTTTATTTTTTGTGTATGGTGTTAAAGAATGTTCTAATTTCTTTCTTTCTTTTTTTTTTACAAACAGCTGTCCAGTTTTCCCCTCACCATTTGTTGAAGAGAATATCATTTTTCCATTGTACTCTCTTGGCTCCTTTGTCATAGATTAATTTAAAATAAGTGCATGAGTTTTATACAAAGCAATGGACCTAAGAGAAGAAACAATGTTGTGTTATGTGTGTGTGTGTATGTGTGTGTGTGTGTGTGTGTGTATATATATATATATATATATATATATATATATATATATATGTATATATACACATATATATGTGTATATATATGATTTTTGTATCCAAAGCAATCTTGAGAAAGAAAAAAGGAGATAGAGGAATCAGGTTCCATGACTTCAGACTATATTACAAAGCTACAGTAATGAAGACAGTATGGTACTGGCACAAAAACAGAAATATTGATCAGTGGAACAGGATAGAAAGCCCAGAGATAAAGCCATGCACCTATGATCACCTAATCTATGACAAAGGAGGCAAGAATATACAATGGAGAAAAGACAGTCTCTTCAATAAGTGGTACTGGGAAAACTGGACACCTACATGTAAAAGAAAGAAATTAGAACACTCCCTAACACCATACGCAAAAATAAATTCAAAATGGATTAAAAACCTAAATGTAAAGAAGAAATCATAAAAATCAGAGCAGAAATAAATGAAGTAGATATGAAGAAAATAATAGAAAAAAATCAAGGGAACTAAAACCTGGTTCTTTAAAAAGATAAACAAAATTGATGAACATTTAGCCTGACTCATAAAGAAAAGAAGGCAAAGGGCTCAAACCAATAAAATTAGAAATGTAAAAGAAGAAGTTACAATGGTCAACACAGAAATACAAAGGATCATAAGAGACGTCTACAAGAGGCTATATGCCAATGAAATGGAGAATCTAGAAGAAATGGACAAATTCTTAGAAAGGTACAATCTCCCAAGACTGAACCAGGAAGAAATAGAAAATATGAATAGACCAATCACAGGTAGTTACATTGAAATTGTGATTTAGAAACTCCCAACAAACAAAAGTCAGGACCAGATGGCTTCACAGGTGAATTATTTCAAACATTTAGAGAAGAGTTAGCACCTATCCTTCTAAAATTATTTCAAAAAATTGCAGAGGAAGGAACACTCCCAAACTCATTTTATGAGGCCATCTCACCCTGATACCAAAAGCAGACAAAGATATCACAAAATCGAAAATTATAGGCCAATATCCCTGATGAACATAGACACAAAAATCTTTAAGAAAATACTAGCAAACTGAATCCAGCAATGTATTAAAAGGATCATACACCAAGATCAAGTGGGATTTATTACAAGGATGCAAGGATTTTTCAGTATCTGGAAATCAATCAGTGTGATACACCATATTAACAAATTTAAGAATAAAAACCATATGATCATCTCAATAGATGCAGACAAATTTTTTGACGAAATTCATCACCGATTTATGATAAAAACTCTCCAGAATGTGGGCAGAGAAGAAACATATCACAACATAATAAAGGCCATACATGAAAGATGCACAACTAACATCATACTAAACTGTGAAAAGCTGAAAACATTTCCTCTAAGATGAGGAACAAGACAAGGATTCAATAAAATTGAATAAAAACCATGACCATCAGAGAAGAAAAGGAATAAAAAGAATCCAAATTGGAAAAATAGTAATATTGTCATTGTTTGCAGACGATGTGATACTCTACGTAGAAAATCTTAAAGATGCTACCAGAAAATTACTAGAGCTCATCAACAAACTTGGTAAAGTTGCAGGATACAAAATTAACATACAGAAATCTGTTGCATTTCTATACACTAACAACAAAAGATCAGAAAGAGAAATTAAGGAAACAATCCATTTACTATTGCATGAAAAAGAATAAAATACCTATGAATAAACCTACCTAAGGGGGCAAAAGACCTATATTAAGAAAAATATAAGACACTGATGTAAGAAATCACAAAGAGGATCACACAAATAGTTCAAAAGATATACCATGTTCTTGGATTGGAAGAATCAATCTTATCAAAGTGATTATACTACCCGAGGTAATCTGCAGATTCAACAAAATTCCTATCAAATTACCAATGGCATCTTTTGCAGATATGGAACAAAAAATCTTAAAATTTGTAGAAAACACAAAAACCTGGACTAGCCAAAGCATTACTGAGAATGCAAAAGAGAGCTGGAGGAATCAGGCTTCCTGACTTCAGATTGTACTACAAAGCTACAGTAATCAAGACAGTATAGTACTGGCACAAAAACAGACATACAGATCAATGGGAAAGGATAGAAGCCCAGAAACAAACCCATGCACCTATGGTAAAATAATCTATGACAAAGGAGACAAAAATATAGCTCCTTGGAGAAAAGACAGTCTCTTCAATAAGTGGTGCTGGGAAAAGTGGACAGCCACATGTAAAGGAATGCAATTAGAATATTCTCTAATACCTTACAGAAAATAAACTCAAAATGGATTAAAGACCTAAATGTAAGACCAGATACTCTAACACTCTTCATTTTCAAGTTGCTCTCAATTTCTCTTGGAACTTCTCTATTTTTGTCCTAGAAGTGGTAGATTTAAAAGATAACACACACTTTCTATTAATGGTAGTAAAACATTAAGTAGATCATGATATTATTTCTACCAACCAACAGTATAAGACTTGGAAATAATAGAAATAGTAAATTCAGAAGAAAGAAAGGAAAATGTAAAAGGGCAGTCATAAATTTACTAAATTTTATTCCTTGGCAATAAGTGAGAGTTATAGACAAATCCACATATAACTACTCTAAATGATGCCCTTCACTGTCTTCACTCTGATCCTTCATCAAGTTCCTAGAACCACACTCTTTTAAACCCTGGTCACTGGCTAGTGTTATGCTTGCCATACAGAAATACTCATTGTTGTACACCACCCATAACTTCCATTTTATATTTGAAAATTATCTCATCAAATCCCCACTCTGAAGTACATGAAAATATGTTAAACATTATTAGCCATTGAGGAAACACAAAACTTTAATGAGACACCACTCTATACCTATTGGAATGTCAAAAACAAAATTGATAAAACCATAAACTGTTGAGGATGCTGAACAACAAGAAAACTCATTCATCACTAGTAGGAATACCAAATGGTACAGCCGTGCAGGAGAAAATTTGGCAGTTTCTTATTTAATTAAGTGTATACTTGCCATGTGACCCAGTAACCCCATCCTTTCTATATACTCTACTAAAATGAAAACTTATGTTCACACAAAAACCCACATATGAATCCCTACAGCAGCTCTTTCATGGTTGCCAAAATCTGTAAACAGCCCAAATGTCATTCAGTGGGTTAATGGGTAAACTGGTACATCCATACAATAAAATACTATACAGCAATATGAAGTAATGAACAACAGATACATGAAACAATGTGGATGAATCTCGAAGGCCATATGCTGAGTGAAAGAAGCCAGTCCCAAAAGGTTGCATACTGTATGATTCTATTAAATGACATTCTCAAAACAACAAAATTATGGTGGTGGAGAGCAGATTAGTGGTTACCAGGGATTAGTAATAGAGAGGATGGTGTCATTATAAAGGGATAGGATGAGGTAGTTTTTGGGGTGATGGAACTGTCTATACTGATTATGGTGGTGGTATACAAATCTATGTATTTGTTAAAATTCATAAGACTGTACACCATCAGAAAAAAAAAAATTACTGTATGATAATTTAAAAAATAAAGTAATAATAAATAGTATCCCACTATGTAGTGACTTTCATTCTCATTGTACCAGGAAAAAATTCTTCTAGAACCTTTTGTTTCTCATAACTAAATCTATATTTAGCTATGGATAATTATTTGGTACATTTTTTGACCTCTCAAATTTCATCTTAATTTAAAAAATAAGTCCCTCTCACAAACCAAATACATTCATAAAGACAATATTTAAGTGAGATAGTGCTTCTCCCATAGAAGAAACCAACTGACCTTGAAGACTTCACAAATAACTCATGCTAGAGTAGGTTGAAGCCCAAAAAGTCTTCGCACTTTCTGCTTGCTCTTTGATAATCCCTTCCCTTGATTGTCATTGCTTGGCCAATTTCTAAAGATACTCATCACTCGATGAAGCCTTTCCTATATCCTAGGCTACCATGCCACCTGGAACTATAAAATGAATAGTTTTCCAGTGGTCCCATTTCTTCCAGTGAAAAAAGTGTGGGTCATAACTTGAACTGTTTACTCATCTTCCTTAAGACATACAAGGACTGATCCTATCATGCCACATATCCTTTTTATCTCAGTCACAATCAGAACCACAGACTTTCTGTACTGCTCCCAAACTATCCCCATACTGCTCTCTCTGTGTATCCCCTAAATTGACTCAAACTCACATCCTTCTGGGCTTTTATATTATGCCCTCTGAAACACTTTTTGATCAACATCTCCCTTATTAAACCACAATCTCGTCTTTAAATGTTCTTCTCCCTTTTCTGATCTAGTTGAGTCTTGTTACTTGAAGAAACTCCTCTCTCCCTCAGCAGACTTCTCAAGTGGGGGCTTTTTTTCCTTTCTCTCTCCACTTTGCTTAGGGCCTGAAGGTAGGGTCAATTTACTCCTTGTTATATAATTCTGAGCAGCTGATTTTTGCTGAAGAAAAATCACTATGATGCTGACAAGTTTCTCTTCACATTCATTAATAAAATTATCAAATGGGTTTATTCTTAGTCTGCAAGATGATGACTCCTCATTTTCTCTTTTCTACTCAAACTTTAGTTTATGATTTCACCTCATTATTCATCGGGAAAATTGAAGTAATCAGATGTGCACTGCTATATCTCACCATTGTATCCACCAATGTACTATATATTTCTTTACAATTACAATTGATCCATAAACAACATGAGTCTGAACTGAGTGGGTCCACTTATACACATAGTTTTACAATGAATACATACTATAGTATTACATACTCCATGGTTGATTGAATCTTTGGATACAGAACTTTGGATATGTAGGTCTGACTTTCAAGTTATACACAGATTTTTGACTGTATGAGGGTCGGCATACCTAACCCCTGCATTGTTCAAGTGTCAACTCTACTAAACCTTCTCTCTTGTTAAAATGAAATATATAGTCTTGCTCCTATCTAAGGGCACTCCATTTCCTTATCCTTAGGCTAGAATGACCATACAAACTTGTTTTACTAGGAAAAAATTACACTTCCTCTGTCTAATTATTAGTAGCTCATTTTGTCTTCATATTTCATTTATAAGGACCCTGTGATTATGTTGGACTCATTCAGACACTCTAGAATAATCTCCCCATCTCAAGATCCTTAACTTAATTACATCTGCAAAGACCCTTTGCCATTTAAGGAAATACATGCACAAGTTTGGGGGGTTAAGATGTGGACATCTTTGAGGGGATATTATTTTGTTTACCCCCATCCTTAAGAGTTTTTCAAGGTTCAGTGCATAAAAAAGGCAGGAGGATTATATGGTTGTCTCAAAGGAGATTTACATAGACGTGTCGGGAAGAACTATTTTAGAAAGGACACACCTTCCCCTAAATCTAGAATGATAGAATGATAGATATGGAGATAGGTATATTCTGAAGAGAAGAACTCTTGCTGAATAATTCTGAGCTTTATAAAGTTTTGATATCATATATTGTGAGTGAGTTTATTTTTGTATATATGGTGTGTGTAACTAAAGAAGCGTTCTTCTTAGTGGAGAACTAATTGATTAGGGGATGAGAAATGGTTTGGGAAAGCTAACAAATTACGTCAATGGAGAAAACATAGTTGGGATTATAAGTTAGAACATGAAATTTAGTGGTACAAATCTGCTCAGTATAAGGTTTTCTGTAGCAGAGTTATGCATCATTGAGTAAAAATAGATGGTGATAGTTTATCAGGAATGGAGTTTGATGAAGAGGCTTAGTGTCTACAGCAGAAGAAGATGGAGGGAGGTTGTTACGGGGATGTAGGAGAGTAGAGAAAGCATTATTTAAGTATCTGATCATGTAACAAATGAGAAGAGAGTGGGATCATACCCTGAAGGTATCATTCAGTGCTTAATGTTGATATTACAGATATAAATTGCACCATTAGGGGATATAACCTTAGTGTATATATACCAGATTGAGATATGGGAACATGAAACTAGGAATTCACAACACATATTTACAGAATAATGATGCATTTTTAAAATTACCTTTAAAATATTTAATTGTTCCAGAATTTATATTGGAAAAATATTCAAATACAAATTTATTTTGACTGATTTTCCACTTGGTCATCATAGTATTTGAACTAGATATATGTGTATATAACCTTAAAGGATAAGGAGAGTTTAACATAATTCTGTGTTAAGTAGGCCACAAACTCCTCTCCTTCTATAAGTGTTTACATATACTTTTAAAACTTTTTGGTAAACTGAAAATTCTATGTAACTATAAAAGATCAGATTACACAATTAAAAATGATGGCTTAACATTGTACAATAATACATTGATCTACCTGTGTGAATGAAATTGTTATACTCTTAAAAACCTTAGAGATGTAAAAATGGATTTAGTCTTTTGAATGAATATTCTCCTAAAGTGGAACCTAAATTTTCACAATAAGAAAATTATCATTTGTACATAATGAATGATGATTGAAGACATCAGCTTACACACAATGAATATGTAAAGTGTATAGACTGGCTAATTAAAAAAATAAAACTCTATACTTAGGCTATGTTGAAATGATATAAAATGCACTTAATTTAGGTAGTCTATTATTGGAGAAAAGGTTTGTCAAATATATTATTAGTTGGTAATGTAAAGTCGAACAAGAACTAGATGGACATAAATATTTTACTTTTTTTAATTGATTGCATTGATTTTGTGAAGATATTCCTTAGAGTATCAGAATCATGTTTGTTTCTAAACAACTATTGTCATTCTTAATGAGTAAAGCAATCATTCATTCATTCATTTACTCAACAAAGACCTTGGAGTCAGACCAACCTGCATTCTAGTCTCAGTTTTTCCAGTTATTGGAGCCGTGACACTTAGGCACACAATGAAAGCTCTTTGAACCTCAGTTTTTCTGTAAGGCGTCAAGAGCAAAGAGAAGAAAAATGTTTCCCTCACAAGACTGAAGTAAGAATTTGATGACTCCTAAGTTCAGAGAATGCAGAATACGTATCATCAGGAATCTCAGGAGTCCAATCACAACTCTAACAAACATGTAGCACCATGTGAATGTGGCAGGTTTTCCCACCAATCTGAGACTCAATTTTTTCAACTGTAAAATGAAGATAATAATGGCCCCCATTTTAGCATTTTCACAAGATTAAATGAAATTACACATTACTTTTTTTTAAGTCTAAAGTTTATACAAATTTGGTGATGTGCACAGTTACCAGGACATGTTGTCATGATTATGAATGGCTATGAGTTATGAAATATGTAAGTGATGATATTTTTTAAAATATTTTAAACAATTGGTTGAATTTTCTTACTTGATATTTCTTCACTTATATCAATCCAGTGGAAATTGTAAATTAACAAAACAACTCTAACTCAGCTTTGATTTTATGAGGGACTTTAAATTGCTCTGTATTTGAGAAAAAAATTTTACAAAATTATTAATTATTAACACGAGGGTGGGGTGGGTAAAGACTTCCCTGAATAATAAAATAATTTTTGTCTGTCAAGTGTTTACAGTAAGTGGAGGTGTATGCTGTGCAAGGTTTCATTCTATATGAAATAAGGCATTAAAAAAGAAATTGATCATCCTAAGTTTATTGGCTGGGCCACTGGATAGCTTTGACAATTTGTGATCAAAACTTATTAACACTAAAACCAATGATACATACATTGTGGAACAACTTTCCTGAGATGAGTAGGGAGCTATTTAAATGCAGAGCTCATTAATTGTATTTCTGATCTATTTGAGTACTGAAAGGAAATATGTATGATATGTCCGTTACTATGTCCCTTTGCTACATAGCTCATGAGCTATCCACCTACTTACTGAAAGAATACAGTTAACACAGAAGGAGATGTTTCATTTTAGATGCAAAGGAAGCATGTCATGTTTGAAAGATATCTTCTTTTAATGTACATATGAAGGAATATAATTCCCAAGAGAAAATAGGTCAGATTTAAAAGAAGGAAGAGCAAGGATTTTACCAGAAAAAATATCTACAGTGTATCTGGGTTATTGGTAACCTCACTAACTGCATATTTTATGAGAAATCTGTGGACTGAATAGATTACAATTTTAGTGTGTAGTCATAAGAACCAGTTTAGAGTCTTTCCTTTTAGAAGCACGATGATTGATGTCTTCAATCATCATTCATTATGTACAAATGATAATTTTTAATAGTGTGTATTTGTGATCCATTCCAATTCTTTGGGTGTTATCAATAGAGAAAAATACAAGATTGTTCCAGCAATTGTTGTTTATATGCCATAACAAAATTTTAATAGATTTGCAATACAAAGATGCTTTATGTAAGCCTTGTATGTGAGGAGTAAATTTTGTTTTGCTGTTTAATGAAAACATTCAATTTGGAAAAACAAAATCCAAGAGCCCAGCTCTCAAGGGTTAATAAATGAATTTAATAAAACTCACTGAAATGCAATAAAAATCACTGTAACTAAAGCATAAGCTGGTTAAATGACTTATCTTTGACTACAAGCTCTACTGGGAATAAATAGATTGCAATTTTAAGTTGTGCATTATTTTGTTTCATGCACTTATATATAAGAATTGCCTCTACAACTGGCATGTGGCCATTACCAAGAAGATAAAAAGATAATTTGGGTCCCCAAAATTCTATTAAGAATAGTAATCATATTGAGATTGAGATTATTTTTCCATGTAATGTACATAAGCTTAAATCATGATTAAGCTATATTCTGACCACCTATATTCATGTATTTACCCACAATACCACATTCTAATCATCAAATGAAATCATGTATTCATTTATGAATTACCATGAGTGATAAACATTCCCAGTTATGATAGCTGCTGTACAAAAATAACTCAAATTTTAAACTGATAAAAATGCAAATCAAAATGATTAGCAAGAGAGAAGATTAAGACAATGTTTTGCTCCATGACATGAGTCAAAGGTCATTTTGCTAATCTGGTAATTTCCAAGTTGAATTACACTGGGATCATTAACAATACGTTAAGTTGTGCAAATGTGTTCTGTAGGACCTCAGTATGATCAAAGCTACTTCCAAATTCTTATGCAACTCCTACCTAAGTATCTCATATTGTTCTATACATAAGACAATTCCATTCTAGAGAAATTAAGTAACTGTGGTAACTCATCGTTAAATAAAATTCCATGAAGCTACACATTATTATTAAAATTACTTATCAAGCTTTTGGCTTCTGGGATGGAATATAGAGGTCCAGGGAAGATATGGCTCCGTCCTTTACAATAAAAACTAGTCAGAATAGCTTTTTTTTTGAAAAACACATTAACTATTTGTGGTTGCAGAGTAAACAATTGGGATTACATCTAATAAAATATACTATCTGCTGGAAAAGTGAAGAGGCGAACATATGTGCCCCTTGAGTAGATACAGTAGGGCACTTGTAAGAAGACTTCAGATAGAATAGCTGGTGTAATATCATGTATGATGCCCTCCCCCTGCTAGCCATAGCCATATCTCTACCTGCTAGCCATCGGAATATATGAATGTTACATTATTTAGGAAAAGGGTCTTGCAAATCTGATTAAATTAAGGACCAAGAGATGAGATCAACTTAGATTTTAAGGGTAGGTCATAAAATCAATGACAAGAATCATAAGAGACACCCAGAGAGACACAACAGAAAAATATGAGAAAGCCATGTGAAGATGGAAATAGAAATTGGAGTTACACAGCCACAAGCTAAGGAGTGTCTGGAGCCATCAGAAGCTGGAAGAGGCAATGAAGGATTCTTCTCTAAAGACTTTGGAGGGACATACCCTGCCAATACCTTGATTTCAGACTTAAGTCTTCCATAAATTTGGGAGAAAATATCTGTTATTTTAAGCCACCCAGTTTGTGGTAATTTATTACAGTAGACCTAGGAAACTAACAGAGATTTTGATACTGGGAAGAGAGCTGCTGCTGTAACAAATACCTAAAAACATTGAAGTGTCTTGGGAATTGGGTAATGGGTAGATCTGGAAGAGTTTTCAGAAGTATGGTAGAAGAAGAATATATTGCCTTAAGGAAACTGTTGGTAAAAATACAGATATTAAAAGCACTGCTGGTGAGGGCTCATAAGAAAGCAAGGAGCTTAGTAGAGAAAGTCATATCACAAAATCTAACAGAAATATGAACATTAAAGGTATTTCTAATGAGAGCTGGGAAGGACGTAAGATGTTACTGGAAAGTGCAGGAAGGCAATTCTTGTTATAAAGTAGTAGAAAACTTATCTGAACTGTGTTCTGCTATTGAGTGGAAGATAGAACTTGTAAACAATAATTATGAATATTCAGCTGAAGAGATTTCCAAGCTTAGAGTTGAAGGTGCAGCCTGGTTTCTTCTTGATGCTTCTAGAAAATGTGGGAGAAAGAGATAAATTGAGGAAAGAACTGTTAAGCTACAAGGAACCAAAAATTAATGAAATGGAAGACTTTTAGCCTATCCAGATTGAAAAAGATGGCAAAATTAGGAAACTCGCTGTTGTAAAATCATGTTTAGGAGAGAAGGCCAAGGGTGTTACAAGAAACCTTTTGCTGAATAGATTAAGTGTATTAAACATGGATCCAATCAACCATCTTGGTAGAAGTCGGGAATAGATATGGAGTTATCCTGCAAAGTTCTCTGAAAGACCTTCTCATCTTATGGCAAGGAACACCATGTCATACCTGGGAGAACTATGAATGCTTGTGAGAATACTATATTAGCAGAAACACTACCAACTTGAACTAAAAGGAACAGAGACAGGGCAAAATGCATTCTTAATCTCTATAACAATGGCATTTATGTGAAATGTCAATACAGACAAATCCATGGAACAGAAAGTAGATTAGTGATACTCTGGGGCTATGAAGGAGGGAGAGAGGATGGAGAGTGATTGCTAATAGGTATGGATTTCTCTTGTAGTGATGAAAATATTCTAAAATTGATTGTGCACAGCTCTGCAAATATGCTAAAAACCACTTAATTTTACAGTTTATATGAGTGAATGGCTATATGGTATGTGAGTTAAATCTTAACAGAGCTGCCAAAACTTTTCAAAATTAAACTAAAAATTGCAGGTGAACAGTTTTTAGGTTAATAACAAAGATGATTTTTAAGCTCCTCATTTAACAAATGTGTATAAAAATAGTGTTTTTGTAAAAATTAATTGAAATAAAATGTACAAGTGGATTAAAAGGGAACCTAGTACAAAGTAAGAGTTTAATACATATACACTACTATAGGGTCTATATTTTGCAAGTAAACCCACTAAATTCCCACTTGATAAATTTTCACTGTGTAAGACTTCTTGGGAGATGGGAACTTTAACTTACTCTCACAGAGCCTGAGACACACAAATCAAAACTATTATCAGTTATGATGAGGAAAACTAATATGTTGCTAAGATTACTACTGAAGATTTAACATAACCAAATATAATATAATATAATATAATATAATATAATATAATATAATATATAATATAATATAAATATTCAGTATAGTTTTCACTATGTTCATGAAACACATGTATTTAGTTCAAGGTAATGCACAAATATCACTCCATTTAAGACACTAAACAGTTTAAGCCTGCTCATGTACATAATCATTCTGAGAAAGAAGTGTCAGGAGAATATATAATAAAGTATAAAAGCCTTTGTTCCTTTGTATCAAACCTAAAACACTTCTGAAACACTTATTTGGCAATTCAATCTTATTATTGTGTATCCTCATGACTTATTAGCAAAAGTCTGCTTCTCTGCCTCGTAACCAACATTTCTTTCTGGTTTCTGACAGAGGATTCTAGTCTTCTGTAAAGATTAGGGAAGTAGGCTAAGGAAGGGAGCCACCTGGGATATTTCACCATAGAAAAATGAACACACTGAAATAATCAAACAATCTTTGTTATCTTTTCCTTTCCTTTCCTTTACTAATCAGTCTTCTTATATGCAAACCCTTTTGTTTGACTTGAAACTGTGTGATCTAAAACTTGTTCCTATTAGAGATTTTAGGACTTCATAATCAGAACAAGTACTTGTTTTCTCACACATTAAAAATGCATAGGTGATAGATATAATGAGAAAAACATAACAAGTTTTAAAATTTGTTGAAGGGCAGTGTATTCTGGCAGCTATCCTCAAGGCTCTCACAACTTTTGTTGCCATTCAATACTGGTAATTGAACTGTGAAATGACCAACGTATGTAAGGGTAGGTTATCTCACTAGCAGAAGTTCAAAAAGGTCAAAAACTCATATCCATACCTTTAATCTATTTAATTACTCACTGCCAAAGCATGCCTGTATTTCTGTACACACTATAAACTTCAATTTACTCTTTTAGAAATTTCTTTCAATCAAATATCACCTATATAAAAATGTTTAGAAGCGGTGAGAGGCCCAGTGTTCTTTCTTGTTCTAAGTCCTACAACTCTTGGGATTATAAAATTCAGATGCATTCACTTCCTATAGCAACCATCACTAATTTACTGAACACCATGTCTTAGGTTTTATGGTAGGTGCTTGTTGATGTAAAGATAAATATATGATGTCTGACTTGAAGGAATTCATTATCTGATTGAAGAAGAAAAAAGTATTTATGTCTATCTATTTGTGTTATTAAAATTGCATGCTATAAACACAATAACAGAGGTATATTCATGGTTCCCTGGGCATAAGAAGGCCAAAGATCAAAGACAGCTCTTCAGAGGAAGTGATGTCTGAGCTGAGTCTGGAAAGATACTAAAAGTTAGGTAAAATAAGTAAGTAGTATTTAGACAAGGGGGGAAAGTACTGTTGTACCCTGGAATTTATTCTTGTACCGCTCTCTGTTCTGTCCACACTCACTCCCTTGGAGATCTCATTGAGTTCCATGGCTTTAAATGTAATAAGTGGAAATATTATTTCCTGCTACTTAGTCCAGAAACTTTGAAACTATCCTTGGCTCCTATCTTGTCCTCCCATTCCTCATCCAATCTGTCTGAAAATCCTCTTAGCTATTATTAAAAAATAGTTTTAGAATCCAAACACTTTGCAGACCCTTCACAACTAACATTATCACAAAAATCAATGTTTTATCTCTTACTTTTATTAATGCAATAACCTATTAACTAGTTTCCTATCAGCTGTTAATTCCCCAAAAAGACTACAGAAAAGCCTATTTATCAAACACAATATGTTTATTAGATTTATCACAATAAGAGAACACCACATTGACAGTTTTGAGATTGTGTCTCAGAATAGGGAAGTCTGAGAGGATGCTAATTCAGTTTTAGAGCCTAGGCTTAGTGGTATTAAGGTAGTGCTTCCTAGGTGGAGAATTGGTTGGTATTGGCCAAAGTTTATGACTTATAAGCATTTTATTGGTGGGGTCAGCAAAGAGAGGAACTTGCAGTGAGTATTACTGAGTATGCTGTTACATAAGCTGCTTTCTTAGACCACAGATTGATCTCCAAGTAGTAAGTATTTCCTGGAGAAAGTAGCTAACACATTTTGCCCAATTTTGTATTGTTTAATACGAAAAAGAAATATAAACTTCCTCTCAGAATTTTTAAGTGCAAGGATAAGAGAATACGTTAGTATCAGTTTTCATCCCTTATTTCTACCCTTGTCCCACTTCAGTCATTTCTCATTAGAGAAACAGGAGAAATTTTTTTAAATCAAGTGACTTACATCAAGTCACTTCTGTATTCAAAACTATTGATTAAAGGGGGAAGGATCTAATATATATATATATATATATATATATATATATATATATATATAACATCTTTATTGGAGTATAATTGCTTTACAATGGTGTGTTAGTTTCTGCTGTATAACAAACTGAATCAGCTACACATAAACATATATCCCCATATCTGATCCCTCTTGCATCTCCTTCCCACCATCCCTAATCCACCCCTCTAGGTGGACCCAAAGAATAGAGCTGATCTCCCTGTGCTATGTGGCTGCTTCCCACTAGCTATCTATTTTACATTGCATAGTGTATATACGTACATGCCACTCTCTCATTTCGTCCCAGCTTCCCCTTCCCCTTCCCTGAGTCCTCAAGTCCATTCTCTATGTCTGCATCTTTATTCCTGTTCTTCCCCTAGGTTCTTCATGACCTTTTATTTATTTATTTATTTATTTTAGATTCCATATGTATGTGTTAGCATACGGTATTCGTTTTTCTCTTTCAGACTTACTTCACTCTGTATGACAGTCTCTAGGTCCGTCCACCTCACTACAAATAACTTAATTTCGTTTCTTTTTATGGCTGAGTAATATTCCATTGTATGTATGTGTCATATCTTTTTTATCCATTCAGCTCTCGATGGACACTTAGGTTGCTTCCATGTACTGGCTATTGTAAATAGAGCTGCACTGAATATTGTGGTACATGACTCTATTTGAATTATGGTTTTCTAAGGGTATATGCCAGGTAGTGGGATTGCTTGGTCATATGGTAGTTCTATTTTTAGATTTTAAGGCAACTCCATACTGTTCTCCATAGTGGCTGTATCAATTTACCTTCCCAAAAACAGTGCAAGAGGGTTCCCTTTTCTCCACACGATCTCCAGCATTTATTGTTTGTAGAGTTTTTGATGATGGCCATTCTGACTGGTGTGAGGTGATACCTCATTGTAGTTTTGATTTGCATTTCTCTAATGATTAGTGATGTTGAGCATCCTTTCATGTGTTTGTTGGCAATCGGGATATCTTCTTTGGAGAAGTGTCTATTTAGGTCTTCTGCTGATTTTTGGATTGGGATGTTTTTTGATATTGAGCTGCATGTGCTGCTTGTATATGTTGGAGATTAAACCTTTCTCAGTTGCTTCGTTTGTAAATATTTCCTCCTATTCTGAGGGGTTGCCTTTTCGTCTTGTTTATGATTTCCTTGGCAAAAGCTTTTAAGTTTCATTAGGTCCCATTTGTTTATTGTTTCTTAATTTCCATTTCTCCAGGAGGTGGGTCAGAAAGGATCTTGCTGTGACGTATGTCACAGAGTGTTCTGCCTATGTTTTCCTCTAAGAGTTTTATAGTGTCTGGGCTTACTTTTAGGTCTTTAACCCATTTTGAGTTTATTCTTGTGTATGATGTTAGGCAGTGTTCTAATTTCATTCTTTTACATGTAGCTGTCCAGTTTTCCCAGCACCACTTATTGAATAGGCTGTCTTTCCTCCATTTTATATTTTTGCCTCCTTTATCAAAGATAAGGTGACCATATGTGTCTGGATTTATCTCTGTGCTTTCTCTCCTGTTCCAGTGATCTATATTTCTGTTATTGTGCCAGTACCATACTGTCTTGATTACTGCAGTTTGTAGTATAATCTGAAGTCTGTGAGCCTGACTCCTCCAGTTCCGTTTTTCTTTCTCAATATTGCTTTGGCTATTAGGAGTCTCATGTTTTTCCATACAAATTATGAAACTTTTTGTTCTAATTGTGTGAAAACTGACATTGGTAGTTTGATAGGGATTGCATTGAATCTGTAGATAGCTTTGTGTAGTATAGTCATTTTTACAATGTTGACTCTTCCAATACAAGAACATGATATATCTCTCCATCTGTTTGTATCATCTTTAATTTCTTTCATCAGTGTCTTATAGTTTTCTGTGTACAGGTCTTTTGTCTCCTTATGTAGGTTTATTCTTGATATTTTTTCTTTTTGTTGCAATGGTAAAAGGAAGTGTTTCCTTAATTTCTCTTTCAGATTTTTCACTATTAGTGTATAGGAATGCAAGAGATTTCTGCTCATTAATTTTATATCCTTCTACTTTACCAAATTCATTGAATAGATCTAGTAGTATTCTGGTAGCATCTTTGGGATTCTCTATATATAGTATCATGTCATCTGCAGAGAGTTACAGTTTTACTTCTTCTTTTCAGATTTGGATTCCTTTTATTTCTTTTTCTTCTCTGATTGCTGTGGCTAAAACTTGCAAAGATATGTTGAATAACAGTGGTGAGAGTGGGCAACCTTGTCTTGTTCTTGATCTTAGTGGAAAAGTTTTCAGTGTTTCACACTTGAGAATGATGTTAGCTGTGGGTTTGTCACATATGACTTTTATTATGTTGAGGTAAGTTCCCTCTATGCCTCCTTTCTGGAGGGTTTTTATCATAAATGAGTGTTGAATTTTGCCAAAGCTTTTTCTGCATCTATTGAGAGGATCATATGGTTTTTCTCCTTCAATTTGTTAATATGGTTTATCACATTGATTGATTTGTGTGTATTGAAGAATCCTTGCATTCCTGAGATAAACCTCTCTTGATCCTGGTGTATGATCCTTTTAATGTGTTGTTGGATTCTGTTTGCTAGTACTTTGTTGAGGATTTTTGCATCGATGTTCGTCAGTGATATTAGTCTGTAGTATTCTCTTTTTCAGACATCTTTGTCTGGTTTTGGTTTCAAGGTGATGGTGGCCTCATAGAATGAGTTTGGGAGTGTTCGTGCATCTGCTGTATTTTGGAAGAGTTTGAGAACGATAGATGTTAGCTCTTCTCTAAATGTTTGACAGAATTCACCTGTGAAGCTATCTAGTCCTGGGCTTTTGTTTGTTGGAAGGTTTTTAATCACAGTTTCAATTTCAGTGCTTGTGATTGGTCTGTTTATATTTTCTATTTCCTCCTGGTTCAATCTCGGGAGGCTGTGTTTTTCTAAGAATTTGTCCATTTCTTCCAGGATGTCCATTTTATTGGCATATAGTTGCTTGCAGTAATCTCTCATGATCCTTTGTTTTTCTACAGTGTCATTTGTTACTTCTCCTTTTTCATTTCTAATTATATCGATTTGAGTCTTCTCCCTTTTTTTCTTGATGAGTCTGTGTAAAGGTTGATCAATTTTCTTTATATTCTCAAACAACCAGCTTTTAGTTTTATTGATCTTAGCTATTGTTTCCTTCATTTTTAAAAATTAATTTCTGATCTGATCTTTATGACTTCTTTCCTTTGCTAACTTTGGGGTCTTTTGTTCTTCTTTCTCTAATTGCTTTAGGTGTAAGGTTAGGTTGTTTATTTGAGATGTTTCTTGTTTCTTGAGGTAGGATTGTATTGCTATTAACTTCCCTCTTAGAACTGCCTTTGTTGCATCCCATAGGTTTTGGGTCAACGTGTTTTCATTGTCATTTTTTTCAAGTTTTTTTTTTTTTTTTGATTTCCTCTTTGATTTCTTCAGTGATCTCTTGGTTATTTAGTAGTGTATTGTTTAGCCTCCATGTGTTTGTATTTTTTACAGATTTTTTCCTGTAATTGATATCTAGTCTCATAGCGTTGTGATCAGAAAAGATACCTGATACAATTTCAATATTCTTAAATTTACCAAGGCTTAATTTGTGACCCAAATTATGATCTATCCTGGAGAATGTTCCATGAGCACTTGAGAAGAAAGTGTATTCTGCTGTTTTTGAATGGAATGTCCTATAAATATCAAGTAAGTCCATCTTTTTTAATGTATCATTTAAAGCTTGTGTTTCCTTATTTATTTTCATTTTGGATGATCTGTCCATTGGTGAAAGGAGATGTTAAAGTCCTGTAGTATTATTGTGTTACTGTTGATTTCCCTTTTTATGGCTGTTAGCATTTGCCTTATGTATTGAGGCTCTCCTATGTTGGGTGCATAAATATTTACAATTTTTATATCTTCTTCTTGGATTGATCCCTTGATCATTATGTAGTGTCCTTCTTTTGTCTTCTTATAGTCTTTATTTTAAAGCCTATTTTTTCTGATATGTGAATTGTTACTCCAGCTTTCTTTTGCTTTCCATTTGCATGGAATATCTTTTTCTATCCCCCCACTTTCAGTCTGTATGTGTCCTTCGGTCTGAAGTTGGTCTCTTGTAGACAGCATATATACAGGTCTTGTTTTTGTATCCATTCAGCCAGTGTATGTTTTTGGTTGGAGCATTTAATCCATTTACATTTAAGGTAGTTTTCAATATGTGTGTTCCTATTACCATTTTCTTAATTGTTTTGGGTTTGTTACTGTAAGTCTTCTCTTTCTTTATTGTTTCCTGCCTAGAGAAGTTGCTTTAGCATTAGTTGTAAAGCCAGTTTGCTGGTGCTGAATTCTGTTAGCTTTTGCTTGTCTGTAAAGTTTTTAATTTCTCTGTCGAATGAGACTTAGATTCTTGCTTGGTAGAGTAATCTTGGTTGTAGGTTTTTCACCTTCAGCACTTTAACTATACCTGCCACTCCCTTCTGGCTTGCAGAGTTTCTGCCAAAAGTTCAGCTCTTAACCTTATGGGGAGTCCCTTGTATATTATTTGTTGCTTTTCCCTAGCTGCTTTTAATATGTTTTCTTTGTATTTAATTTTTGAAAGTTTGATTAATATGTGTCTTGGCATGTTTCTCCTTGGATTTATCTTGTATGGGACTCTCTGTGCTTCCTGGACTTGATTGACTATCCTTTCCCATGTTAGGGAAGTTTTCAACTATAATCCCTTCAAATACTTTATCAGTCCCTTTCTTTTTCTCTTCTTCTTCTGGGACCCCTATAATTCTAATGTTGGTGTGTTTAATATTTTCCCAGTTGTCTCTGAGACTGTCCTCAATTCTTCCAATTCTTTTTTCTTTATTCTGCTCTGTGGTAGTTTTTTCCAATATTTTATCTTCTTGGTCACTTATCTGTTCTTTGCCTCAGTTATTCTGTTATTGATTCCTTCTAGAGAATTTTAAATTTCATTTATTTTGTTGTTCATCATTGTTTGTTTGCTCTTTAGTTCTTCTAAGTCTTTTTTAAAGGTTTCTTTTATTTTCTCCTTTCTATTTCCAAGATTTGGGATCATCTTTACTATCATAACTCTGAATTCTTTTTCAGACAGACTGCCTATTTCCTCTTCATTTGTTTGGTCTGGTTGGTTTTTACCTTACTCCTTCACCTGCTCTGTATTTCTCTGTCTTCTCATTTTGTTTAACTTACTGTGTTTGGGGTCTCCTTTTGGCAGGTGGCAGGTTCGTAGTTTACATTGTTTCTGGTGTCTGCCCCCAGTGGGTAAGTTTTGTTCAGTTTGGTTGTGTAGGCTTCCTGGTGGAGGTGACTGGTTCCTGTGTTCTGGTGGTTGAGGCAGGATGCTGTCTTTCTGGTGGGCAGCACCGTGTCCAGTGGTGCGATTTTGGGTGTCTGTGAAATTATTATGATATTAGGCAGCTTCTCTGCTAATGGGTAGGGTTGTGTTCCTGTCTTGCTAGTTGTTTGGCATAGGGTGTTCAGCACTGTAGATTGCTGGTCATTGAGTGGAGCTGGGTCTTCACGTTGAAATGGAGATCTCTGAGAGAGCTTTCTTGGATTGATATTATGTGGTGCCGGGAGTTCTCTGGTGGACCAATGTCCTGCCCTCAGCTCTCCCATCTCAGAAGCTCAGTCCTGACACCTGCTGGAGCACCAAGACCTTGGCAGCCACACGGCTCAGAAGAAAAGTGAGAAAAAGTAAGAAAGAAAGAAAGATAAAGTAAAATAAAGTTATTAAAATAAAAAAATTAAAAAAATATTCTAATTACTAAACTAAGAAAAACATAAAACCAGAAACAAATTAGTTGCAGAAAGCAAACTCCATGTCTACAGTTTCTCCCAAAGTCCAGCACCTCAATTTTGGGATGATTTGTTGTCTATTCAAGTATTCCTCAGATGCAGGGTACATCAAGTTGATTGTGGAGATTTAATCCGCTGCACCTGAGGTTGCATGGAAAGATTTCCCTTTCTCTTTCTTTGTTCGCACAGCTCCTGGTGTTCAGCTTTGGATTTGGCCCCGCTTCTGCATGTAGGTCACCTGAGGGTGTCTGTTCCCCACACAGACAGGATGGGGTTAAAGTAGCAGCTGATTAGGGCACTCTGGCTCACTCAGGCAGGGAGGAGGGAGGGGTTCGGAATGCAGGGTGAGCCTGCAGTGGCAGAGGCCGGTGTGACTTTGCACCTGCCTGAGGCACGATGTATGTTCTCCCAGGGAAGTTGTCCCTGGATCACGGGACCCTGGCAGTGGCGGGCTGCACAGCCTCCCAGGAAGGGAGCTATGGATAGTGAACTGTGCTTGCACACAGGCTTCTTGATGGCTGCAGCAGCTTTAGCATTTCATGCCCCTCTCTGGTGTCCGTGCTGATAGCCACAGCTTGCGCCCATCTCTGGAACTCACTTAGGCAGTTCTCTGGATCCCCTCTCCTCACACACCTCCAAACAATGGTCTCTTGCCTCTTAGGCAGGTCCAGACTTTTTCCCGGATTCCCTTCCAACTAGCTGTTGCGCCCTAGCCCCCTTCAGGCTGTGTTCAAGAAGCCAAGCCCAGTCCTCTCTCTGGGATCTGAACTCCAAAGCCAGAGTCTCAGCTCCCTATCCCCACCCACCCCAGTGGGTGAGTAGACAAGCCTCTCAGGCTGGTGAGTGCTGATCAGCAGTGATCCTCTGTGCGGGAATCTCTCTGTTTTGCCCTCTGCACCCCTGTTGCTGTGCTCTCCTCTGTGTCTCTGAAGCTTCCCCCACACCCACCCAAGATCGCTGCCAGTGAAGTGGCTTCCTAGTGTGTGGAAACTTTTCCTCCTTCACAGCTCCCTCCCAGAAGTGCAGGTCCAATCCTTATTCTTTTGTCTCTGTTTTTTCTTTTTTCTTTTGCCCTACCCAGGTACATGGGGAGTTTCTTTCCTTTTGGGAAGTCTGAGGTCTTCTGCCAGTATTCAGTAGGTGTTCTGTAGGTGCTGTTCTTCATGTAGATGTATTTTTGATGTATTTGTGGTGATCTCCATGTCTTACACCTCTGCAGTCTTGAAGCTATCTCTCTTCTTTTTACTTTTAATGCCTTTAGGGTGCTGTGTATGGAGGTCTGGCATCGACCACATCAGATTAGCGTTCTCAGTGTAAAATCATTGCTCCCAACATTTGAGCTTAATGAACTGCATGCAGAAGCGCTGCATGGACATCTCAAGTCTGGATCTAATATATATTGAGCATAGTCTATATGCCAGGTAATGTGTTGGATTTTTATCTTTTCTATTTAATTCACATGGCAACTCATGTTGTAGGTGATACTATTATCCAACTTTTATACATGAATAAACTAAGGTCCCAAAAGGTCACAAGAAAACAAAATTGTAGGTAGGAGAACTGCAATTTAAATGCACCTTTCTTAAACTACATATTTTATTTCGTTATTTTGTATTTTCATTATTCTTTGATGAACAAGACATAATCTCATCTTTCAATTGCCTTAGCAGAATATATTGACTAATTCCTTTTATTGGAAAGCCACATTCATTATTTATTAAATTCTTATATAATTTTTCTTCTGGAGCAATCACACTTCGAATTTTGAGATTGACCAATGCCAACTGAAAAATAAATTGGGATACTGTTTTACAAAGAAGGAGCAAATGAAAGGTATGTTGGTAACAGTATCTGCCACATTCCACCATTTTGATACTCAATATTTAAACTCATTACTTTTACTATACATACACTTCTCCAATTGGTATATATGTATATGCCAGTGTATATATATAAACTCTCACCCACTTGCCTAACCCAAGGTTGGAGTCGATTAATGCATTCAGCTCAATATTCGGGATTTCTGTGCAATATAAAGGTCCTTCCCAAAGATCCAGGTATTGATATTTTTGACCTGCTGTACTGTAGCCAAAAGACAAATTATCTTCTCCTAATAATCTAGTACTTACAATTGTCAATATGTTACAGTTTAACTCCTAACGAAGCTCTCATTCTGGAAAGTGGAGGAAGGGAAACACAACGTAATCACTGGTCCATGGCACATATTTTACTGGACAAGAATAATGATGAATACCTTCTTGAAGAGTGGAGTCTTTTCCTGTATTTTCTAAAAGATTCTTTCTTCTGTTGTCTTCCATAGCCACTGGTTATGCCCTCTTGGAAGATTTTTCTTATCCTTTTCCTCCATAGCTACACCAGAATTTGATAATGAGAAATATGATAAGATCTTAGAGATGTCAGTGTGAAATCAAATTATAGGAGACCTTAGGAAAGAGTAACCAGGGAGGTTAGCTTTATTAGGAGAAATAATATGGGGTTGAGGTATTGTAACCCCTGAATTTGAGGTGGTTGCACAAAGTTACAGAGTAATAGCTCCCAACATTATCTGACTCTACTGGCTACTTTAAGTGCCTTCCATGCTATATTTACTATTATATCTCTATGAAATAAAGTCATGGCACACATTCTATGACATTTCAGATTTTTCTGATATATGTGTGTCATGTGAAAATGTTCTAGCGTTTGCTCTAAACTCATAGTATGAACAAATAAATATACTTTATTTATAGTTTTCACAACACTGAATAAAGTGCAGTGACACCTCAGTTTACATACTCTTGGATGATATGAAGCTCAAGATCACAATTTTTTTAAAGTATATCATCATTTTTTATTCCTATTAAGTATAATGTTCAATGAAATCATAGATATATTTATATGTGCTGTAATGAACAATATATCAATAACATCCTTACTTAGATTATTTTAAACTACACACATTATTTTACATTGTTATTCAATTTCATCTTATTAATATTCTTCCCAGATTTCATGCAGCATACATTTAATATATCTTCACTAATAGTGAAATATTAAGTAAAGTGGGAAAACAGTCAAGTAGAAAAAAATCCTCAGGTTCCAAGATGGTGATTTTAATGCCTATGTTTATTTTCTATTCATGTTTTCCTAAGTAGTCTTAACTAATTAAAATATATAAAAATTATGTAGGACATCCAGAAAATATGTAATATTTTGATATCAAGGGTCCAGAAATATAAAAATATTTCTGTACAATATAAAGGCATCTAATTAATTATTTGAAACCCAGTGACCTTCTTTCACATTTCCATCTCATATAATGCCAAACCAAGGCAGAAAATTATATCTTACATGACATGGGTTACATTTAAATTGAGAACATTTATTCTGAGACTTCCAAGAAGAAAGAAATCAAAATCCCACCATAGTACAAGCTATTACATTTAAGGTTAGAAAGTAATTTAAGATGTAGAGTGAGAAGCCAGAGCTTGAATAATGTTCACATTTGTAGTATTCTACATAAAGCTTAACCATATACAATGTGAATCATCTTCCTGTCCTTTTAGACAAATGCAGAGTTACATCAGGTATCCATAACCAGATAGTACTCTAGCATTGTCAGTCGAGACCATAATTACTATAAGGGAATTTTGGTCAAACTAAAGGAGCCCTTGGAATTTAGTTTAAGACAAATTATTTTACACAACCCCACTATTTACTGAATAGTGTCCTGACGTTGGTGGTGAAATGGAAGAATGTATCTCAAATAAATCTTATTCTCTTTTTATCTCCAATTATAAATTATTTCCTAGTAGCAACATCCTGTTCCTTTCCTTACCTTACCCTTTTATGGCATTTGATATTGCTGATACTCCTTTTTGAAATTCTTTCCATCCTTGGATTCAGGGGCGTCATTCTTTCATGATTCTCTTCTACATCTATGAACATTCCTGTTTTTCTTTCTTCATGTACTCCATTTTCTCTACCTCCACATTCAATATTGGTAATCTTTTAAAGTATGTTTTGATATACAATGTGTTCTTCTCATTCTATACACATTCTCTTAATAGTCTTATGGGCCACCATTGCTTCAAATGCTGGTAATCCCCAAATCTCTATCTCCAGCTGTGATCTCTTTTCTAACCCATAATCCACCTCCTTCCTACATAGTTCAAGCTCAGTAGTCTATAGAGACTTCAGATTTAACAAATACTAGGTTGAATTAGTCATCTTTCAACCACATATGTTCTTCCTCTTATATTCAGTATATTGGTAAATGTTACATTTATCCATGTAGTAACCCAAATTGGAAATTGGGCTTCTCCATTTCTCTTGCCTCCAATATTTAACTAAGCATCTAATTCTCTACAGGTTAGTCTTATGACATTTTCTAAATCTTTCACTTCTTTATGTCTTCTTTGTTAACTTCAGTTCATCATTATCTCATGCTTAAAATATTGCTAAGTTCTCCTAACTGATCTCCCAGTGTCCAGTCTTGCTCTCCTCCAATCTTTTCCCTACACCGATATTTGAGTGATTTTTCTAAAGCCAAAATATGATAATTTAAATATCTTACATAAAACTAAGTAGGTTGCTATTGCTCACACCCATTGTTCTCAACTTAATGTACATAAGAATGTCTTAGAGAGTGTTGTTTAAAATTCAGATTGCGTGGTCTTCAACCTCCAAAAGCCTAATTCATTAGGAGTGGAAGTTCATCCATGTTGTTGCAAATGACAAAATTTCATTCTTTTTATGGCTGAGATGTATTCCGTTGTATAAATATGTATATGTATGTGTGTATACATATATTATATATATATAATGTCTTCTTTATCCATTCATCCATTAATGGACACTATATTTCTTCTATAGCTTGGTAATTGTAAATGATGCTGCTATGAACATTGGGGTGCACATATCTTTTTGAATTAGTGTTTTTTGTTTTGTGTTTTTGTTTTTTCTGATATATACCAAGGAGTGTAATTGCTGTATGATATAGTAGTTCTACCTTTAGTTATTTTGAGAAAACTTCCAGCTGTTTTCCACAGTAGCTGCACCAGTTTACATTCCCAAAAACAGTGAATGAGAATTCCCTTTTATCCACAACCTCCCCAATGTTTGTATTTGTTTTTTTTTTTTTTTGATGATACTCATTCTGACAGGGATGAGATGGTATCTCATTGTGGTTTTCATTTACATTTCCCTGATAATTAGTGATGTTCAGCATCTTTTCATGTGACTGTTGGCCATCTGCATATCCTCTTTGGAAAAATGTCTATTCAGGTCTTCTGCCCATTTTGTAATCAGTTTTTTTTTTTTTTAATGTTGAGTTGTGTGAACATTTTATATATTTTGGATACAGACACCTTATTGGTCATATAATTTGCAAACATTTTCTCCTATTTAGTAGGATGTCTTTTTTTGTTTATGGTTTCCTTAGCTGTGCAAAAGCTTTTAAGTTTAATTAGGTCCCATTTGTTTATTTCTGCTTTTATTTCCTTTGCTTTAGGAGACAGATCCAAAAAAATATTGCTATGACTTATGTCAGATAGTGTTCTGCCCATGGTTTCCTCTAAGAGTTTTATAGTATCCAGTCTTACATTTGGGTCCTTAATCCATTTTGAGTTTATTTTTGTACATGGTGTTGAAGAATGTTTTAATTTCATTCTTTTACATGTAGCTGTTCACTTTTCCCAGCACCAGATATTGAAAAGACTGCCTTTTCTCCATTGTATATCCTTGCCTCCTTTGTCCTAGATTAATTGACCATAACTAAGTGAGTTTATTTCTGGGCTCTCTCTTCTGTTCCACTGGTCTATGTGTCTGTTTTTGTGTCAGTACTATACTGTTTTGATTACTGTAACTTTTTAGTGTAGTCTGAAGTCAGAGAATGTGATTTCTCCAGCTCTGTTCTTCTTTCTCAAGATTGTTTTGGTTATTCGGGATGTTTTGTGTCTCTTACAAATATTAAAATTATCTGTTCTAGTTCTGTGAAAAATGCCATTTCTATTTTGATAGGGATTGCATTGAATCTATAGATTGCCTTGGGTAGTATGTTCATTTCAACTATATTAATTCTTCCAATACAAGAACATAGTATATCTTTCCATCTGTTTGTATCAACTTCAATTTCTTTCATCAGTGTCTTATAGTTTTCTGAGTACAGGTCTTTTACCTCCTTATATAGGTTTATTCCTAGGTATTTTATTCTTTTTGATTCAATGGTAAATGGGATTGTTTTCTTAATTTCTCTTTCTGATCTTTCATTGTTAGTGTATAGAAATGCAACAGATTTCTGCATATTAATTTTGTATATTGCAACTTTACTGAATTCATTGATGAGCTCTAGTAGTCTTCTGGAGCTGTCTTTAGGATTCTCTATGTATAGTATCATGTCATGTGCAAACAGTGAAAGTTTTAATTCTTCCTTTTCAATTTGGATTCTCTTTATTTATTTTTCTTGTCTGATTTCTGTGGCTAGGACTTCCAATACTATGTTGAATAAAAGTGGTGTGAGTGAGCATCCTTGTCTAGCTCCTGATCTTAGAGGAAATGCTATCAGCTTTTCACCACTGAGTATGATGTAAGTTGTAGGTTTGTCATATATGACCTTTATTATGTTGAGGTATGTTGCTTCTATGCTCACTTTCTGGAGAATTTTTATCACCCAGGGCAACAAATTTTTATCATAAATGAACGTTAAGTTTTGTCAAAAGCTTTTTCTGCATCTATTGAAATGATCATATGGTTTTTATTCTTCACTTTGCTAATGTGGTGTTTCATATAGATTTATTTATGATATTTAAAAGTCCTTGCATCTGCGGGATAAATCTCACTTGATCATGGTGTATGATCCTTTTAATGTACTGTTGGATTTGGTTTGCTAGTATATTGTTGAGAATTTTTGTATCTATGTTCATCAGTGATATAGGCCTGTAATTTTCTTTTTTTTATGGTAGAAGGAGCTCCCAAGAATGGCTGTTGCTAATGTTATGTCACCCCTAGGGGTTGAGCCATGGCCACCACCTGCCTCTCTGGGAGACTCCTCAAGACCAGCAGGTAGGTCTGTCCCAGGCTCCTATAAAATTATTGCTTCTGCCTTGGGTCCCAGTGCACATGAGATTTTGTGTGCTCCCTTTAAGAATGAAGTGTCTATTTCCACTAATCCTTTGGAACTCATAAGAATAAGCCCTACTGACCTTAAAAGCCAAATGCTTTCTGGTACATAACCCCCAGGCTGGGTAGCCTGACATGGGGTTCAGAACTCTCACTCCTGTGGGAGAACCTCTACAATATAATTATTCTACAGTTTCTTGATTGCCCGCCCAGGGGTATGGAACTTGATTAAATAGCAAGTCTGTACCTCCTACTTGTCTCATTGTGGTTCCTTCTTTATGTCTTTAGCTGTAGAAGACCTTTTCTGGCATGCTCCAGTCTTTTTTATTGATGATTGTTCTGCAAATAGTTGTGATTTTGGTGTGCTTGTGAAAGGAGGTGAGCTAAGGGTCTTTCTACTCTGACATCTTGGTCAATTCCCTTAGACGTTCTGTAGGTGAAGAGTTCAGATTAGCTTGACTGGTTTCTCTCCTGTAGGTACTAAGCCAGAACCAAAGTGTCAGCTGGCTTGGACTATAATTGGGAGGATCTGGGAAGAATCTGCTTCCAAGTTCATTCAGGTTGTTGGCTGAGTAAAGTTCTTTGGAGTGGAAGGACTGAGGTTGGGTTTCCTGGTTGGCTGACAGCTGGCTACTGCCCTTAGCTCCTAGAGGCCTCACTCAGGGTCCCTATGTCTCATAGCCAGCAACAGAACGTCAAACCTTTGTCACATTTACAATCTCTCTGACTTTCCTCCTAACACATTTCTCTTCGGCTTCTTCTTTCTATTCTTCTATCTTGATGAAGTAACCTCCTATACGTTTTTTAAAAAATAGTTTAATAGGTTAGTTATGTGACTCTTTTTTTCTGCTTATTTATTTCATATCACTTTTACACTCCATTTCTTATCTATCCATTTATACTTATGAACTTCTTGTTAGTAGGAACTAATAAACACCTAGATTGTGACCTGACACATAATTATCTTATTAAAGATCTTTTATTAGAAAAATAATTTTTAACTTGCATTACCCCTTCTCTTACATATGGAATAATTTTCAACATATGAATTCTGAACCTTCTCATAGTAAGTTCCTCTCTACCTTAATTTTGCTCAGCCACAGGTACTAGACAACTTTTACTTGTCTGCTAATCTCAGCAAAATAAAACCTTGACCAAAACTAGCCATATATTAAGTAGTCAAAGCCTACTATTGAGTGTGATAATTTATTATTATTGCACTACCCTAAGTTTGCTGCCTAGTGTGATTTTTGTTCATGCATGCCCAACAAACTATATTCTTCCCCTACAAACTTTCCCTAGATGTGTCCATTCCTACTGTGTTTTTCTGTATGGTATTCAGTATTCTCTGCTGGAGGTAGAGATGTGCCCTAGATCTGAAGGCCTTTATCTATTTACCAGTTCTTCATCATAATCTTCTCTCTGGATGTTGCATCCTCAAATCATTGTGCTAGAGCTGTTGGAAAAAAACACGCTTTAATTTAGATTGTATCTCCTAAAACTCTAAGGACACCATCCACCTCACAATTACATACTCAGATTACCATAATTCCTCTGTACTGTGATTTTCCTTACTATCCATCATAGTGAAGTCTAGCCTCCCCATAACAAGATCTGTCCCACATGACCAACCTCAGCTCTATTTGTTCTTTGTTTATTTTTCCTTACTGCTGCTTCTCTGTGGCTTCAGCATGGCTTAAGGCGACATGTCAGGATAATATTCTAGATTCTCATGTTATAAGTCAAATAAACTGAGACTACATTAGGATTGTATATGAGCCTTAATTCCACTTTCTACAGTGTGTGGGAAATATTTTTGTCAGCTAAAATTATGATATTCTTAATTATTATGTTCTTGCACTACCTGTATGATTTGATGTTTATCTTTACTTATTTGAAGGTAAAATACTTTTCTACTACTCACCAACTCACCTTTACTTCCAACATTACAAAATCTTGAAATGAACAATTCAAAAACTAACAAAATTTTATCACTAAAGCTTTATTTTTAATATTTGATTATGGAATAATTTCTTCAACAATTAAGTAAAAACAAAGTACTCTCTATAACTCATTTTTACTAACTACCCTAATTATTATTCTTAAAATCTTTTATATAAATATAAAATTAGAACATATTTTAAACCATCCACATTTCTGATGTATCTGTTTCACTTAGTACATGATAATGAATTATGAGAAAATATGTTCTATGATAATCATAAGGGCTGATATCCATCTGGTATTCAATGATAAATTGTACTATCAATTATCCCCTTACTGGTTTAGGTGTTTTTGGATTGGTCAGTGTCCACACATTACTGATTACTGAATATTTGAACATCAAAATGCTCTCTGTTTTCTAAAACATTTTTGGAAATAATCAACTGTCTTCACAGTTTTTACACATGTTAATAAGTATAAGTAAAGCTAGTGATCAAATATTAGCATATTTGAATTATTTTTTGTTGTTTATATAAGTGTATATCTATATTTATACATCCTTATCTATCTATCTGGAGAAAGAGAGAAATAAACAGAGAGTGAGTAAGCACTATTTGGCAAGATTTTAATTATTTATAATAAACTTCCACTTGTCTAGGAATTTATAGTAACCCTAATTATTTGATAATAAACAGCAGCATCAGTGATATAAAAGAGCTCTGTGTGTCTCAAAATTCTACAGATGGGCCAAATTTTCCTGATGTAAGCTATCTATAATTTTGAAAATAAGAAATAGGGACATTTTGGTTTTGTTTTCCAAATTGAATATTTAAACTGGAAACTTCAATCTCTTCCACCTCTTTGGAAATACACAACCACACTTATACACACCTAAACATATGCATAGTGATTCTTGTTGATTAACTGTCTAATCCTCAAATTTAGACATCAATTATTTACGTGTTGATTAAAATTATTTCTTGTTATAGCATTAAATTCACTAAGATTTTCTGTAAAATATCTGATGTTATTTAGGAATATTAGATATGGTAGTTATAAAAATAAAGATAAATAAATAATTATATAATATAATAATTCCATAGCCCAAAGTATTTGTTGTAAACTGTGTAATTGTTCAGAATACGTTCACTCTCCCTTCTTCCCCCTTACTGTGGGAAGAATATATTTCCCTGTCCCATTGATGTTGATCTAGGGTGTGTGACTTATTTGATCAATGGCATGTGAACAGATGTGATGTACAAATGTCCAATAAATTCTAATTACTGCCATTTCTCATGAGCTTCTAACAGCTGCCTCGAGAGTAAAATGTCCTATATGATGGATACTAATTCATTCTGAGTCCCCAAGTGGGAAATCACATCATTCAAGCCTTAGATCTACCTTTAGCCTGAGTCCAGGCCAAGTGAAGATGAGAGGAGCTAAACGAATCTTAGCTAAACTGAAGAATCAGAAATGAGAAATAATTTTGTAGTCTTTAGTTTCATAGGTTACTCATTACTTTGACAAAATCTGGCTAATCTTTAATGTTTAGAAAACATATATTTGATGTGTCAATTTGGAATACCTTTATGTTATAATATTACTCATAATAATGTAAACATTTATTATTGTTTCAACAGTCAATGTAATTTTACTTTTGTCACAGACAAGGAAAGCCAAGACAGTAAAAAGTTCCTGCTAATATTCATTACATTTTTACATTATTACTGTGGCTTAACAGTAGCTCTTGGTGTCTCTGTGGTTTCCGTCATTGGTCTGAAGATGGCTGCTATAATTCCAGATATGACATCAGCATTCAATACAGAAGAATATGAGAAAACAAATGGATAACATCTTTTTTTTTCTTTTTAATTGGAAAATTAAAAGTTTTTCCAAGGGTGATTCTGGCAGACTTCCTCTTGTGCCTTATTATCCAGAACTGGGTCAAATGGCCCATAATATTTATAATGCAGGCTATGAAATTGGGTAACATATTACCCTGATTGGGTTAGATAAGTTATGACCTATTGCTGAAGACTGCTAAAATGTTGTTCCATGAAAAATCTGGTTTCAGATAGTAAGGAAGTAGGGAAGCAGTGGTGGTGAATATTGGGAAGACAACTAACAGTGATTTCTACCATTAGAATAGTTTATTATACCCTCCAATTCTTGCTCTCCCCATCTACCTGTAATACCAGAGTATGGTAATATACATGCTTTACACTACATATTTCAAAATATGTTTTCCTACCTTAGAAAATTGTCCTACATTAATAATAGGACTTAACTAACAGATGTTACACAGTTAATTGAAACAAGGTAAGCACTAAAGTTAATTGAAGCAAAGAAAGTAGAGTATCAAGGTGAAGTCAACTTCACTTAAAGTTCATATTTAGTGGGCAGTCATCCCAACAAGATAGCTAAAGAGAATAAAATTTGGTGTGTCAGATTTAATGATACAGAAAGTGGAGAGAGATCATATTAAAATGCAGTACAGGTACATAGTCTGAGAGAGTTTATGAGCCCTAGGTTTTATTACTCACATTCTCCTATATGATTGGATGTTGTATATTATAATGCATTCTTCAGATGTTCAAGGCAAGGTTGTGACACTGCTATAAAAACCTTGTAATGCAAAAGGATTTAGTCTCTGCAAAGTAAGTCTCTCTATATGTCGGTTTCTTGCTTTTAAAGATTATGTGAGACATAACTTTTAATACTAAGTAAAATCTAAAATGCAATCACACACCTAGCTTTTGCATACTGATTTAGCTTTTCCCTTTTCTGTTGTATGTTATTATTTTTCCCTAAGAATATAAATGCAGCACATTCTCTCAACAATGCATCCTTTTTTTTTTTCACTTAACATCAATTTCCATAAAGTTATTCTATTACATTTTTTCTTCCTTTCTGGAAGAGCTGGTTTTCTCCTTACTTGGGGTGTAATTCAAGAAATATTTACAAGTATCTTCTTCTTTTTTTTTTTTTTTAATCAGCCATCAATTTTATACACATCAGTGTATATATGTCAATCCCAATCGCCCAATTCAGCACACCACCATCCCCACCCCACTGCGGTTTTCCCCCCTTGGTGTCCATACGTTTGTTCTCTACATCTGTGTCTCAACTACTGCCCTGCAAACCGGTTCATCTGTACCATTTTTCTAGGTTCCACATACATGCGTTAATATACGATATTCACTTTTCTCTTTCTGACTTACTTCACTCTATATGACAGTCTCTAGATCCATCCATGTCTCAACAAACGACTCAATTTCATTCCTTTTTATGGCTGAGTAATATTCCATTGTATATATGTACCACAACTTCTTCATCCATTTGTCTGTTGATGGGCATTTAGGTTGCTTCCATGACCTGCCTATTGTAAATAGTGCTACAATGAACATTGGGGTGCATGTGTCTTTTTGAATTATGGTTTTCTCTGGGTATATGCCCAGTAGTGGGATTGCTGGATCATATGGTAATTCTATTTTTAGTTTTTTGAGGAACCTCCATACTGTTCTCCATAGTGCCTGTATCAATTTACATTCCCACCAACAGTGAAAGAGGGTTCCCTTTTCTCCACACCCTCTCCAGCATTTGTTGTTTGTAGATTTTCTGAGGATGACCATTCTAACTGGTGTGAGGTGATACCTCATTGTAGTTTTGATTTGCATTTCTCTAATAATTAGTGATGTTGAGCATCTTTTCATGTGCTTCTTGGCCATCTGTATGTCTTCTTTGGAGAAATGTCTATTTAGGTCTTCTGCCCATTTTTGGATTGGGTTGTTTGTTTCTTTAATATTGAGCTGAATGAACTGTTTATATATTTTGGAAATTAATCCTTTGTCCGTTGATTCGTTTGCAAATATTTTCTCCCATTCTGAGGGTTGTCTTTTCGTCTTGTTTATGGTTTCCTTTGCTGTACAAAAGCTTTGAAGTTTCATTAGGTCCCACTTGTTTATTTTTGTTTTTCTTTCCATTACTCTAGGAGGTGGATCAAAAAATATCTTGCTGTGATTTATGTCAAAGAGTGTTCTTCCTATGTTTTCCTCTAAGAGTTTTATAGTGTCCAGTCTTACATTCAGGTCTTGAATCCATTTTGAGTTTATTTTTGTATATGGTGTTAGGGAGTATTCTAGTTTCATTCTTTTACATGTAGCTGTCCAGTGTTCCCAGCACCACTTATTGAAGAGAATGTCTTTTCTGCATTGTATATCTTTGCCTCCTTTGTCATAGATTAGTTGACCATAGGTGCATGGGTTAATCTCTGGGCTTTCTATTTGTTCCATTGATCTATGTTTCTGTTTTTGTGCCAGTACCATATTGTCTTGATTACTGTAGCTTTGTAGTATAGTCTGAAGTCAGGGAGTCTGATTCCTCCAGCTCCGTTTTTTTCCCTCAAGACTGCTTTGGCTATTCGGGGTCTTTTGTGTCTCCATACAAATTTTAAGATGGTTTGTTCTAGCTCCGTAAAAAATGCCATTGGTAATTTGATAGGGATTGCATTGAATCTGTAGATTGCTTTGGGTAGTATACTCATTTTCACAATGTTGATTCTTCCAATCCAAGAACATGGTATATCTCTCCATCTGTTGGTATCATCTTTAATTTCTTTCATCACTGTCTTAGAGTTTTCTGCATACAGGTCTTTTGTCTCCCTAGGTAGGTTTATTCCTAGGTATTTTATTCATTTTGTTGCAATGATAAATGGGAGTTTTCCATAATTTCTCTTTCAGAATTTTCATTATTAGTGTATATGAATGCAAGAGATTTCTGTGCATTAATTTTGTATCCTGCAACTTTACCAAATTCATTGATTAGCTCTAGTAGTTTACTGGTGGCATTTTTACTATTCTCTATGTATAGTATCATGTCATCTGCAAACAGTGATAGCTTTACTTCTTCTTTATCAATTTGAATCCTTTTATTTCTTTTCTTTTTCTGATTGCCATGGCTAGGACTTCAAAAACTATTTTGAATAATAGTGATGAGAGTGGACATCCTTGTCTCATTCCTGATCTTAGAGGAAATGCTTTCAGTTTTTCCCCATTGAGAATGATGTTTGCTGTGGGTTTGTCATATATGGCCTTTATTATATTGAGGTAGGTTCCCTCTATGCCCACTTTCTGGAGAGTTTTTCTCATAAATGGTGTTGAATTTTGTCAAAAGCTTTTTCTGCATCTATTGAGATGATCATATGGTTTTTATTCTTCAATTTGTTAATATGGTGTGTCACAATGATTGATTTGCGTATATTGAAGAATCCTTGCATCACTGGGATAAATTCCACTTGATCATGGTGTATGATCCTTTTAATGTGTTGTTGGATTCTGTTTGCTAGTATTTTGTTGAGGATTTTTGCATCTATATTCATCAGTGATATTGGTCTGTAATTTTCTTTTTTTGTACTATCTTTGTCTGGTTTTGGTATCAGGGTGATGGTGGCCTCATAGAATGAGTTTGGGAGTGTTCCTTCCTCTGCAATTTTTTGGAAGAGTTTGAGAAGGATGAGTGTTAGCTCTTCTCTAAATGTTCGATAGAATTTGCCTGTGAAGCCCTCTGGTCCTGGGCTTTTGTTTGTTGCAAGATTTTTAATCACAGTTTCAATTTCATTACTTGTGATTGGTCTGTTCATATTTTCTGTTTCTTCTTGGTTCAGTCTTGGAAGGTTATACCTTTCTAAGAATTTGTCCATTTCTTCCAGGTTATCCATTTTATTGGCATAGTGTTGCTTGTAGTAGTCTCTTAGGATGCTTTGTATTTCTGCAGTGACTGTGGTAACTTCTCCTTTTTCATTTCTAATTTTATTGATTTGAGTCCTCTCCCTCTTTTTCTTGATGAGTCTGGCTAATGGCTTATCAATTTTCTTTAACTTCTCAAAGAACCAGCTTTTAGTTTTATTGATCTTTGCTATTGTTTTCTTTGTTTCTATTTCATTTATTTCTGCTCCGATCTTTATGATTTCTTTCCTTCTGCTAACTTTGGGTTTTGTTCTTCTTTCTCTAGTTCCTTTAGGTGTAAGGTTAAATTGTTTACTTGAGATTTTTCTTGTTTCTTTAGGTAGGCTTGTATAGCTATACACTTCCCTCTTAGAACTGCTTTTGCTGCATCCCATAGGTTTTGGACCGTCGTGTTTTCATTGTCATTTGTCTCTAGGTATTTTTTGATTTCCCCTTTGATTTCTTCAGTGATCTCTTCGTTATTTAGTATCGTATTTTTTAGCCTCCATGTGTTTGTGCTTTTCACGTTTTTTTTCCCTATAATTCATTTCTAATCTCATAGCGTTGTTGTCAGAATAGATGCTTGATATGATTTCAATTTTCTTAAATTTACTGAGGCTTGATTTGTTACCCAAGATGTGATCTATCCTGAAGAATGTTCCATGCACACTTGAGAAGAACGTGTAATCTGCTGTTTTTGGATGGAATGTCCTATAAATATCAATTGAATCTATCTGGTCTATTGTGTCATTTAAAGCTTCTGTTTCCTTATTTATTTTCATTCTGGATGATCTGTCCATTGGTGTAAGTGAGGTGTTAAAGTCCCCCACTATTATTGTGTTACTGTCGTTTTTCTCTTTTATAGCTGTTAGCAGTTGCCTTATGTATTGAGGTGCTCTTATGTTGGGTGCATATATATTTATAATTGTTATATCTTCTTCTTGGATTGATTCCTTGATCATTATGTAGTGTCCTTGCTTGTCACTTGTAACATTCTTTATTTTAAAGTCTATTTTATCTGATATGAGTATAGCTACTCCAGCTTTCTTTTGATTTCCATTTGCATGGACTATCTTTTTCCATCCCCTCACTTTCAGTCTGTATGTGTCCCTAGGTCTAAAGTGGGTCTCTTGTAGACAGCATATATATGGGTCTTGTTTTTGTATCCATTCAGCAAGCCTGTGTCTTTTGGTTGGAGCATTTAATCCATACACGTTTAAGGTAATTATCGATATGTATGTTCCTATGACCATTTTCTTAATTGTTTTGGGTTTGTTTTTGTAGGTCCTTTTCTTCTCTTTGGTTTCCCACTTAGAGAAGTTCCTTTAGCATTTGTTGTAAAGCTGGTTTGGTGGTGCTGAATTCTCTTAGCTTTTGCTTGTCTCTAAAGCTTTTGATTTTTCCTTCAAATCTAAGTGAGATCCTTGCCGGGTAGAGTAATCTTGGTTGTAGGTTCTTCCCTTTCATCACTTTAAGTATATCATGCCACTCCCTTCTGGCTTGTAGAGTTTCTGCTGAGAAATCAGCTGTTAACCTTATGGGAGTTCCCTTGTATGTTATTTGTCATTTTTCCCTTGCTGCTTTTAATATGTTTTCTTTATATTTAATTTTTGATAGTTTGATTCATATGTGTCTCGGCGTGTTTCTCCTTGGGTTTATCCTGTATGGGACTCTCTGCACTTCCTGGACTTGGGTGGCTAGTTCCTTTTCCATGTTAGGGAAGTTTTCGACTATAATCTCTTCAAATATTTTCTCTGGTCCTTTCTCTCCTCTCCTTCTGGGACCTCTATAATGCGAATGTTGTTGCGTTAAATGTTGTCCCAGAGGTCTCTTAGGCTGTCTTCATTTCTTTTCATTCTTTTTTCTTTTGTCTCTTCCGCAGCAGTGAATTCCACCATTCTGTCTTCCAGGTCACTTGTCCGTTTTTCTGCCTCAGTTATTCTGCTATTGATTCCTTCTCGTGTAGTTTTCATTCCAGTTATTGTATTTTTCATCTCTGTTTCTTTGTTCTTTAATTCTTCTAGGTCTTTGTTAAACATTTCTTGCATTTTCTCGATATTTGCCTCCATTCTTTCTCCAAGGTCCTGGATCATCTTCACTATCATTATTCCAAATTATTTTTTTGGAAGGTTGCCTATCTCCACTTCATTTAGTTGTTTTTCTGGGGTTTTTTCTTGTTCCTTCATCTGGTATATAGCCCTCTGCCTTTTCATCTTGTCTATCTTTCTGTGAATGTGGTTTTTGTTCCACAGGCTGCAGGATTGTAGTTTTTCTTGCTTCTGCTGTCTGCCCTCTGGTGGTTGAGGCTATCTAAGAGGCTTGATGGGAGGCTCTGGTGGTGGGTAGAGCTGACTGTTGCTGTGGTAGTCAGAGCTCAGTAAAACTTTAATCCAATTGACTGTTGATGGGTGGGGCTGGGTTCCCTACCTGTTGGTTGTTTTGCCTGTGGCAACCCAACACTGGAGCCTACCTGGGTTCTTTGGTGGGGCTAATGACAGACTCTGGGAGGGCTCACTCCAAGGAATACTTCCCAGAGCTTCTGCTACCAGTGTCCTTGTCCCCATGGTGAAACAGAGCCACCCCCTGCCTCTGCAGGAGACCTTCCAACACTAGCAGGTAGGTCTGGTTTAGTCTCCCCCGGGGTCACTGCTCCTTCCCCTGGATCCCAATGTGCACACTATTTTGTGTGTGCCCTCCAAGAGTGGCATCTCTCTTTCCCCCAGTCCTGTCGAAGTCCTGCAATCAATTCCCACTAGGCTTCAAAGTCTGATTCTCTATGAATTCCTCCTCCCGTTGCCGGACCCCCAGGTTTGGTAGCCTGACGTGGGGCTCAGAACCTTCAATCAAGTAGGTGGACTTCTGTAGTATAAGTGTTCGCCAGTCTGTGAGTCACCCACCCACCAGTTATGGGATTTGATTTTACTCTGATTGTGCCCCTCCTACCGTCTCATTGTGGCTTCTCGTTTGTCTTTGGATGTGGGGTATCATTTTTGGTGAGTTCCAGTGTTTTCCTGTCGATGATTGTCCAGAAGCTAGTTGTGATTCTGGTGTTGTTGCAAGAGGGAGTGAGAGCACGTCCTTCTACTCTGCCATCTTGGTTCCACCAGCGTATCTTCTTATTTTTAACATGTCAACACTTCTATTAGTGTTAGGAGAAACTCATTGCTTACTAAAATAAAAGTGATGATAGCAGCAATCTACTTAGGCCATTCCCTATCTGTGGTCTTAATCGGGCATATTAAAAACTCCTTCTCTAGTTTGGCTTTAATTCCTTTTGTTTTATTAAAAGATAAAAAGTCATGCCTTTTCCTATATAAAAAAGTGGGAGAGTGAAGAGTAATGTAAGCAGAAAATACCAAATTTCCTGTGCATTCTGCAATAACATTGGGCCCAAGAAAGCTTTCAGTAAAATCAATTTAGTATATTTGCTATTAGGAGTTTGGAAATGTGGACTTCAGTGAACATCAGAAAGGACAGAATGAACGTCTCAATGTACCAAGTGACCGAATAAATAAATCACAACAAATAAAGTTACATTCTATGCCAAGTTCAGTATGTAACATATCAATATGGAATCATGGTTCATAAGTGGCAACTAGATAAAGTAAACCTCTGTGCTTACTAAAATCTTTGATAAAATGAAAAATAATTGTGGACTATAGAGAAGTTAAGATGAATAAACTATATAAAGTATATCTAAATACACACCACAGATATTAAAATATGGTGAAGTAATATTGACATTGATATTATCAATTTTTAATGTACCACTTTGAAGCAAAAAATAGTTATTTTTTTCTAGTTGAAGATGCTATTAAAAAAAAAACTTAAGCTATTTAATGGAAATTGGAGAATCAGGAACTCAGAAAGTAAAAGATAAAGTAGTTTTTGATTATTAAATGATGGCCTATGAAATATCAAAGACCAATAGTGATAAATTTATTATGCTACTCCCTTTTTACCTTTCACTAATAAACATTCAAACCATGAAACCCCACTCACATCTTTCAATAAACATTACAGAGAAATTGTATTTTTTTCTTACTTTTTATCTTTCTTGGTGATATTTTATGCCTTTTTAAGGAAAAATTTTAAGAAGAGACTAGTAAAATACTCCTGAATAGCATTTAATAAATGTAGATGAAAAAAGAGAGAATGATTTCTTTAATTAAAGGAATACAGATTTCCCACTATTAATATATAGTCGTTCATGAAAGAGGGAAGACTATATGCTGAAAAAATTAAAAATAATAATGTCAAGACAGCAAGTTAAGAGATGAAGAACAAATTAATAAAGAATTATTGTATTTCTTCTCCTACAATTTTTAGCTATTGTATCCAGTTATTTAATCTGATTTATAAAATGTACCAGTACAGCAGTCTATGAGAAGACCTAGTAAAAGTTAATTTGAATATTCTTGATGTATTCAAATCTATAAGATCTAATAACTTGCTACCTAGGGTGCTGAAAGTGAGTGAGGTCACTGTAGGGTAATTATTTACTGGTTCTAACAACTCGTAAATGAGTGGGAGAGATTCATGAATATCAGAAGAGGAAAATTGGATAAGTTCAAAGTCTAGAAATTACACATTTCTAAGTTTAATTCTTTTAACTTAGAAAAGCATGATAATTAATTTTTCAAACCATTAGAAAACCATGAGTTTTCTAGCAAAGTTTCATATATTCATACATTATGTTTGAGTTAAGCTTGGGATATTAAGGAGAAGTTATAGAAATCTATCTTTATCTAGGAAGGTTAATTCAGAGACAAGCACATAGAATGAACAAAATGACAATTGTAATATAAGGCATAAATTTGATTCAGAACCAATGATTTTATGATGTCATAATTAGTAGTTTTGAGGTGTATGAAAAACCAGAATATGAAGACATACACACACACACATGCACATAAATACACACACATTGCAAATAGCTTGCAAATGAGGCCAAACTGCAAGAACTCTATGGAAAGGAAAAGCAATTAGACATAATTTAGACAATTATGCCCAAGCTGAAAGATTTCACACCAGTCAATTAATCTTTCTAGACCTCTTATCTGTAAAACACAAGATGTTAGACTACATACATTCTAAGATCCCTTATAGCTATAAGGTTTTATGAGTCTGTTAGAGAAAACCAGTATTTTAGAAGGCAGACACAGAGAGCACAGCAGAGAAGTTTTTAAAATATCCAAATAGAATAGAAATTATTCAATATAAAATCATTCCCCTTCTCACCGACAAAATTATCTCCCACAGATATCATCTCAAACAAAAAGTTTAACAAGGAGAGAAATGTATCATGTTGGACACCATTGTAGATAGGTAGACACTAGGTATGAACTGCAGTTGTAGCAATAGAACTTCAATGGGAGAGATTAAAAATAAAGAAACTTTTTGAAGGATGAGCAGCAGACTTTGTTGATTTATTATATATGTGTGGAAGATGGGGGAAAGAAGAACAAAAGTCAGATACACCTGTAATTTATGAGCCTTGAATTTCAGAAAATTATATTACAATTGATTAAGTTGGGTGAGACAGGAGGGAACTAGTTTTTGAATGGAAGATAGCTACTTCACTTTTTGTCATTTTGTCAAATTGAATTTAAGAATATAGACTCAAAGAGAAATATCCAATGGACAATTTAAAGTATATGATAGGAGCCTGATAGAGATGTTAAAGGCAGAGGCTAGTTTAGAGTACAAACTGTCTAAGAGCAAAGACCCTGTCTAATTCTTCTTCGTCTTATTTGCCAAAGACAACTAAGTACAAAATTCGGGCGCATAATCTGGTACATAATAGATTCTCAATAAATATTTGTTGAATAAATGATTAATATATAAGCTCTTAAACAGATAAAGTAATAAGGAAAAAAAGTCATCTGAGGAAAGCATAGAAAGAAAAACTGATCTTTACTGAAATCCTAGATTTAGGAACAAGAAGAATAGAGGAGCCGAAGAAGAGCCGATGGCGGAAGAGTAAGACGTGGAGACCACATTCCTCCCCACAGATACATCAGAAATACATCTACACGTGGAACTGTTCCTATAGAACACCTACTGAACGCTGGCAGAAGATGTCAGACCTCCCAAAAGGCAAGAAACTCCCCACGTACTTGGGTAGGGCAAAAGAAAAAGGAAATAACAGAGACAAAAGAATAGGGATGGGACCTGCACCAGTGTGAGGGAACTGTGAAGAAGGAAAGGTTTCCACACACTAGGAAGCCTCTTCGCGGGCAGAGACTGCGGGAGGCAGAGGGAGGAATCTTTGGAGCCATGGAGGAAAGCGCAGCCACAGGGGTGCAGAGGGCAAAGCGGAGAGATTCCCACACAGAGGATCGGTGCCGAGCAGCACTCACCAGCCCAAGAGGCTTGTCTGCTCACCCGCCGGGGTGGGAAAGGGCTGGGAGCTGAGGCTCGGGCTTCAGTTGGATCGCAGGGAGAGGACTGGGGTTGGCTGCGTGAACACAGCCTGAAGGGGTTAGCTCACCACAGCTAGCCAGGAGGGAGTCCGGGGAAAAGTCTGCAGCTGCTGAAGAGGCAAGAGACTTTTTCTTGCCTCTTGTTTCACGGTGCGCAACGAGAGGGGATTCAGAGTGCAGCCTAAACGAGCTCCAGAGACGGGCGCGAGCCGCGGCTATCAGTACAGACCACAGAGACAGGCACGAGACGCTAAGGCTGCTGCTGCTGCCACCAAGAAGCGTGTGTGAGCACAGGTCACTCTCCACACCGCCCCTCCTGAGAGCCTGTGCAACCCACCACCACCAGGGTCCCGTGATCCAGGGACAACTTCCCCAGGAGAACACACGACACGCCTCAGGCTGCTGCAACGTCATGCTGGCCTCTGCCGCTTCAAGCTCACCCAGCATCCATACCCCTCCCTCCCCCGGCCAGAGTGAGCCAGAGCACCCGAATCAGCTGCTCCTTTAACCCCGACCTGTGTGAGCAAAGAACAGATGCCCTCAGGCGACCTACATGCAGAGGTGGGTCCAAATCCAAAGCAGAACACCAACAGCCGTGTGAACAAAGAAGAGAAAGGGAAATTTCTCCCAGCAACCTCAGAAGCAGTGGAATAAAGCTCCACACACAAGTTAATGTACCTGCATCTGTGGAATATGTGAATAGACAATGAATCATCCCAAATTGAGGAGGTGGACTTTGGGAGCAAGATATATTAATTTTTCACCTTTTCCTCTTTTTGTGATTGTGTATATGTAAGCTTCTGTGTGAGATTTTGTCTGTATAGCTTTGCTTTCACCATTTGTCCTAGAGTTCTGTCCGTCCGTTTTTCATTTTTTTAACTTTAAAAATTTTATTTCTTAATAATTATTTTTTATTATTTTTTATTATTTTTTATTTTTTTTATTTATTTTTTTATTTTTTATTTTAATAACTTTATTTTATTTTATTTTATCTTACTTTATTTTATGTTACTTTATCCTCTTTCTTTCTTTCTTTCTTTCTATTTTTTCTCCCTTTCATTCTGAGCCGTGTGGATGAAAGGCTCTTGGTGCTCCAGCCAGGCATCAGGGCTGTGCCTCTGAGGTGGGAGAGCCAACTTCAGGACACTGGTCCACAAGAGACCTCCCAGCTCCATGTAATACCAAATGACGAAAATCTCCAAGAGATCTCCATCTCAACACAAAGACCCAGCTTCACTCAACGACCAGCAAGCTACAGTGCTGGACACCTTATGCCAAACAACTAGAAAGACAGGAACACAGCCCCATCCATTAGCAGAGAGGCTGCCTAAAATCATAATAAGGCCACAGACACCTGAAAACACACCACAAGATGTGGACCTGCCCACCAGAAAGACAAGATCCAGCCTCATCCACCAGAACACAGGCACTAGTCCCCTCCACTAGTAAGCCTACACAACCCACTGAAACAACCTTAGCAACTGGGGACAAATACCAAAAACAACAGGAACTAGGAACCTGCAGCCTGCGAAAAGGAGACCCCAAACACAGTAAGATAAGCAAAATGAGAAGACAGAAAAACACACAGCAGATGAAGGAGAAAGGTAAAAACACACCAGACCTAACAAATGAAGAGGAAATAGGCAGTCTACCTGAAAAAGAATTCAGAATAATGATAGTAAAGTTGATCCAAAATCTTGGAAATAGAATAGACAAGATGCAACAAACATTTAACAAGGATGTAGAAGAACTAAAGAGGAACCAAGCAACAATGAACAACACAATAAATGAAATTAAAAATACTCTAGAAGGGGTCAATAGCAGAATAACTGAGGCAGAAGAAAGGATAAGTGACCTGGAAGATAAAATAGTGGAAATAACTACCACAGAGCAGAATAAAGAAAAAAGAATGAAAAGAACTGAGGACAGTCTCAGAGACCTCTGGGACAACATTAAACGCACCAACATTCGAATTATAGGGGTCCCAGAAGAAGAAGAGAAAAAGAAAGGGACTGAGAAAATATTTGAAGAGCTTATAGTTGAAAACTTCCCTAATATGGGAAAGGAAATAGTTAATCAAGTCCTGGAAGCACAGAGAGTCTCATACAGGATAAACTGAAGGAGAAACACACCAAGACACATATGAATCAAACTATCAAAAATTAAATATAAAGAAAACATATTAAAAGCAGCAAGGGAAAAACAACAAATAACACACAAGGGAATCCCCATAAGGTTAACAGCTGATCTTTCAGCAGAAACTCTGCAAGCCAGAAGGGAGTGGCAGGACATATTTAAAGTGATGAAGGAGAAAAACCTACAACCAAAATTACTCTACCCAGCAAGGATGTCATTCAGATATGAAGGAGAAATTAAAATCTTTACAGACAAGCAAAAACTGAGAGAGTTCAGCACCACCAAACCAGCTTTACAACAAATGCTAAAGGAAATTCTCTAAGCAAGAAACACAAGAGAAGGAAAACACCTACAATAACAAAGCCAAAACATTTAAGAAAATGGGAATAGGAACATACATATCAATAATTACCTTAAATGTAAATGGATTAAACACTCCCACAAAAAGACACAGACTGGCTGAAAGGATACAAATACAAGACCCATATGTATGCTGTCTACAAGAGACCCACTTCAGACCTAGGGACACATACAGACTGAAAGTGAGGGGATGGAAAAAGATATTCCATGCAAATGGAAATCAAAAGAAAGCTGGAGTAGCAATTCTCATATCAGACAAAATAGACTTTAAAATAAAGACTATTACAAGAGACAAAGAAGGACACTATATAATAATCGAGGGATCGATCAAAGAAGAAGGTATAACAACTGTAAATATTTATGCACCCAACATAGGAGCACCTCAATACATAAGGCAAATGCTAACAGCCATAAACGGGGAACTCGACAGTAACACAATCATAGTAGGGGACTTTAACACCTCACTTTCACCAATGGACAGATCATCCAAAATGAAAATAAATAAGGAAACCTAAGCTTTAAATGATACATTAAACAAAATGAACTTAATTGATATTTATAGGACATTCCACCCAAACACAACAGAATACACATTTTTCTCAAGTGCTCGTGGAACATTCTCCAAAATAGATAATATCTTGGGTCAGAAATCAAGCCTTGGTAAATTTAAGAAAATTGAAATCATATCAAGTATCTTTTCCGACCACAACGCTATGAGACTAGATATCAATTACAGGAAAAGATCTGTAAAAAATACAAACACATGGAGGCTAAACAATACACTACTTAATAACCAAGTGATCACTGAAGAAATCAAAGGGGAAATCAAAAAATTCCTAGAAACAAATGAAAATGGAGACACGACGACCCAAAACCTATGGGATGCAGCAAAAGCAGTTCTAAGAGGGAAGTTTATAGCAATACAATCCTACCTTAAGAAACAAGAAACATCTCACATAAACAACCTAACCTTACACCTAAAGCAATTGGAGAAAGAAGAACAAAAAACCTCAAAGTTAGCAGAAGGAAAGAAATCATAAGGATCAGATGAGAAATAAATGAAAAAGAAATGAAGGAAATAATATCAAAGATTAATAAAACTAAAAGCTGGTTCTTTGAGAAGATAAACAAAATTGAAAACCATTAGCCAGACCCATCAAGAAAAAAAGGGAGAAGACTCAAATCAATATAATTAGAAATGAAAAAGGAGAAGTAACAACTGATACTGCAGAAATACAAAGGATCATGAGAGATTACTACACGCAACTCTATGCCAATAAAATGGACAACCTGGAAGAAAAGGACAAATTCTTAGAAATGCACAACCAGCCGAGACTGAACCAGGAAGAAATAGAAAATATGAACAGACCAATCACAAGCACTGAAACTGTGATTAAAAATCTTCCAACAAACAAAAGCCCAGGACCAGATGGCTTCACAGGCGAATTCTATCACACATTTAGAGAAGAGCTAACACTTATCCTTCTCAAACTCTTCGAAAATATTTCAGAGGGAGGAACACTCCCCAACTCATTCTATGAGGGCACCATCACCCTGATACCAAAAGCAGACAAAGATGCCACAAAGAAAGAAAACTACAGGGCAATATCACTGATGAACATAGATGCAAAAATCCCCAACAAAATACTAGCCAACAGATTCCAACAGCACATTAAAAGGATCATACACCATGATCAAGTGGGGTTTATTCCAGGAATGCAAGGATTCTTCAATATATGCAAATTAATCAACGTGATACACCATATTAACAAATTGAAGGAGAAAAACCATATGATCATCTCAATAGATGCAGAGAAAGCTTTCGACAAAATTCAACACCCATTCATGATAAAAGCCCTGCAGAAAGTAGGCATAGAGGGAACTTTACTCAACATAATAAAGGCAATACATGACAAACCCACAGCCAACATAGTCCTCAATGGTGAAAAACAGAAAACATTTCCACTAAGATCAGGAACAAGACAAGGTTGCACACTGTCACCACTATTATTCAACATAGTTTTGGAAGTGTTAGCCACAGCAATCAGAGAAGAAAAAGAAATAAAAGGAATCCAACTCGGAAAAGAAGTAAAGCTGTCACTGTTTGCAGATGACATGATACTATACATAGAGAATCCTAAAGATGCTACCAGAAAATGACTAGAACTAATCAATGAATTCGGTAAATTAGCAGGATACAAAATTAATGCACATAAATCTCTTGCATTCCTATACACTAATGATGAAAAATCTGAAAGTGAAATTAAGAAAACACTCCCATTTACCATTGCAACAAAAAGAATAAAATATCTAGGAATAAACCTACCTAAGGAGGCAAAAGATCTGTATGCAGAAAATTATAGGACACTGATGAAAGAAATTAAAGATGTTACAAATAGATGGAGAGATATACCATGTTCTTGGATTGGAAGAATCAACATTGTGAAAATGACTCTACTACCCAAAGCAATCTACAGATTCAATGCAATCCTTATCAAACTACCACTGGCATTTCTCACAGAATTAGAACAAAAAATTTCACAATTTGTATGGAAACACAAGAGACCCTGAATAGCCAAAGCAGTCTTGAGCATGAAAAATGGAGCTGGAAGAATCAGGCTCCCTGACTTCAGACTGTACTACAAAGCTACAGTAATAAAGACAGTATGGTACTGGCACCAAACCAGAAACATAGATCAATGGAACAGGATAGAAGGCCCATAGATAAACCCATGCACATATGGTCACCTTATATTTGATAAAGGAGGCAAGACTATACAGTGGAGAAAAGACAGCCTCTTCAATAAGTGGTGCTGGGAAAACTGGACAGGTACATGTAAAAGTATGAAATTAGGACACTCCCTAACACCATACACAAAAATAAACTCAAAATGGATTAAAGACCTAAATGTAAGGCCAGACACTATCAAACTCTTAGAGGAAAACATAGGCAGAACACTCTATGACATACATCACAGCAAGATCCTTTTTGACCCAGCTCCTAGAGAAATGGAAATAAAAAGAAAAATAAACAAATGGGACCTAATGAAACTTAAAAGCTTTTACACAGCAAAGGAAACCATAAACAAGACCAAAAGACAACCTCAGAATGGGAGAAAATATTTGCAAATGAAGCAACTGACAAAGTATTAATCTCCACGATTTACAAGCAGCTCATGCAGCTCAATAACAAAAAAACAAACAACCCAATCCAAAAATGGGCAGAAAACCTAAATAGACATTTCCCCAAAGAAGATATACAGATTGCCAACAAACACATGAAAGAATGCCCAACATCATTAATCATTAGAGAAATGCAAATCAAAACTACAATGAGATATCATCTCACACCAGTCAGAATGGCCATCATGAAAAAATCTAGAAACAGTAAATGCTGGAGAGGGTGTGGAGAAAAGGGAACACTCTTGCACTGCTGGTGGGAATGTAAATTGATACAGCCACTATTGAGAACAGTATGGAGATTCCTTAAAAAACTAAAAATAGAACTACCATATGACCCAGCAATCCCACTACTGGGCATATACCCTGAGAAAACCATAATTCAAAAAGGGTCATGTACCAAAATATTCATTGCAGCTCTATTTACAATAGCCAGGACATGGAAGCAACCTAAGTGTCCATCATCGGATGAATGGATAAAGAAGATGTGGCACATATATACAATGGAATATTACTCAGCCATAAAAAGAAATGAAATTGAGTTACTTGTAATGAGGTGGTTGGAGTTAGAGTCTGTCATATAGAGTGAAGTAAGTCAGAAAGAGAAAAACAAATACAGTATGCTAACACATATATATGGAATCTATGAAAAAAAAAAAGTTCATGAAGAACCTAGTGCCAAGACGGGAATAAAGACACAGACCCACTAGAGAATGGACTTGCGGATATGGGGAGGGGGAGGGGTAAGATGTGACAGGGTGAGAGAGTGTCATGGACGTATATACACTACCAAATGTAAAATAGATAGCTAGTGGGAAGCAACCGCATAGCACAAGGAGATTAGCTCTGTGCTTTGTGACCACCTAGAGGGGTGGGATAGGAAGGGTGGGAGAGAGGGAGATGCAAGAGGGAAGAGATATGGGAACATATATATAATTTATTCAGTTTGTTATAAAGCAGAAACTAACACACTATTGTAAAGAAATTATACTCCAATAAAGATGTTTAAAAAAAGAAGAAGAATAGAAACCAATGAAGAAGACAGAAAATCGCTATACAAAAGAAAGTGGAAAAAAGGAAAAAAAGAAAAAAGAAAGGATGAGAACCAGGATTATAATGTCATAATTGCCAAAGGTTTAGTATTTCAAGAATATAACTCACAGAATGATATTTCAAGTTTCAGATTTTCAGAAGAAATTCTACACCAGCATTCCAATTGGAACAGTGCAATAAACTTCCTCATTCTAATCAGGAATTTCTTTATCCTTTCATCAACTCTGACCCATAATCTCAATTACATTAGTAAATAACTTTCTCCTCACCATCTTCAACATTCTTATTACTACTCAGCTTAGTCTTATCATCTCTTGTCTATTTTACCCTTGTTCATGCTTTTGTTAACTCTATACACTATAGAAACTTTATTTTGTTGTGCATAAACTTCACTATATAGTTATTTTTTCCATAGGTTCTTTAATATCCTTACCTAAACCAGATCCCTTACAAGATAACATCTCTTACCCCAAATCAACTATGCCTTTTCCTAATCAACATGAAACATTATAAGGGACATAGTTGGCTCAGTGCTTCTTCCCTAGTGCCACTTGTAGGCTATCTGTGTTCAACTATCTGAAATATCACTCATAAAACTCTCCTTCTGTGACATCCATGTTATTGATTTGCACTTTCCTACTCTTCCAAACTCAACACTTTTTTTTTACTCAATTTCAAGACAAACATATTCCTCAAAGTATTTGCCACCTGGATCAGAGATTCCTCTTTTCTCAGTCCACTGTTATTTCCCAAGATGACTTCTACATTGGTAGTTTTTTAAAGATACCAAACTCACAAATTTGTATCTCAATTCTAATTAAATTGATCCCCAAAGTTTTTTTACAACCACTGGTGTAACCACAAATATATTTTTAATAACTTTTTCTTCTTGGTCCTTTTCTAATTACAGTTCTTTACCTTCATCTTCTCTCACCTATTCACATTTGTAGTAATTACTATTTGCCTTCACTGTTACTTCTATCCCCTTAACTCTCTATATACTTAAAAGTTTATGTATTTCATTCTGTTTTCTCTTGATTTACTAACAGTTTTATTCTACTTTCACTGGCATAAGAGTGGGTAGCAAATGAGTGGGTCACAAAGACAAATGTTTATTTCTTTGTCACATTAACTGTTGGTTTTGGGTTGGCTGAATATTTTCTCAATATGTCATCTTCATTCTAGGATCTAAGCTGAAGGAGAAACCTTTATCTGTAACACAAAGTTCTCATGGTTTAGGAAAAAAAGCAATGGTAGAACCACATAATTGTTCTTAAAAAGCTTATGCCAAGAAGTTTTAATTTCAATTTCATTGGTCAAAGTAAGTCACATGTAAAACCTATCATCCATGAGGCAACAATTTATATACTCTCTCCTTAGTGAGGTTCAAAGCAGTGATGTATATCCCTCAGATGAATAATGATAACAAGCAAAAGGGAGCAGTAATATACACTTTAGTAGACTAGCCAACATGAATTTCTATGGTCAATAAAGATTAAGATGTTTTTGCTGGAACCGTCTACAACTCTTGCCACATCCAACAAACCAAGCTCCAAAACTGAATACTCACCACCACTGGTAATCCTTGCTTTGAATTCTCGAATGTTGGACATCACTAAGAGTAAGTCACAAAGGCATGCTGTATGGGTCCACTTGAGAGGTTATATATTCCAGCCTTCTTTTCTGCTTAGCATATTTCTATATATTTCTTATGTCTCTTACCCTTTCCCTACTCTTGCTGTGCCAAATATTTCCCATATCCCTCAAATTTTTACTCACAGTACTTGTCCCTTCACTATTAGCAGATGACTCTGTTTTAGATATTTGTAAAATATGTCTTATTGTACTCTCTTGCCACTTTGAAAGTTCTTTGAAACTTACCATCTCTGTCTTCTTTCAATACACAGATCATGAGTTTCTTCAGTGACTGATCCCACTCCATTAGTGTGCTTGAAACTATATGGAATTTGGAATCCAACAGACTTAGGTATGATCTATGACTGTTCTCATATAAGGATAGTAAAATAGAAAAACATTAATACTTGCTTCATAGGAGTAACGTGAGTATTAAGTGAGACAATATAATATAAGAGCTTAAAATATAATAGGTAATTATAAAAAATAGTTTTCTCTTCTTTTTTCTGCTCAATGTATATTAGTTTCCGTTTGCTGTCTGTTGCTGAAGCAATTTATATCTTCCCTCTTGTCTTTTTCACTAGACTATGAGGCACTTCAGGAGAGTGTATCTTATTAATAGCTCTAGGTCTGATTGAGTTATACAAGGTTTGAGATATAGAAAGCACTCAATAAGTACATGATGAATGAATGTGAAAATGAATCACTGAGACCTGTTTTAATTTCTAGGATTAAGTTATTTTTCCATTTAACTCTGAGAATATCAACCATAAATATCCTTCTATTGTTTATATCTCTTTGTCAACAGGCAGTTTCTTTAACCTATGTTTGATTGTTAAAAAATGACTCCATGAGGTGGAGTCTATTTACTCACTCCTTGGGTTTGAGTTGGTCTTATGATTTGATTTGGCAAGAATAATGCCACAGAAGTAACTGAGTTCCCATTTTGAGGGTATACCTCCAAAGACTGTGACTTTCACTTTCTATCTTGCTACACTGTCCAGAAATCATGAGAACAATCCAGGGATATGCTGCTAAATGATGAGAGACACATGGTCCAGTCACCCCTGCTGCCCCAACCAATAGACAGCTGCCAGGCATGAGAGCAAGGCCATCCTAGACTAGCCAGCTCCCTGCTGACCTCACAACTCATTCTCTTTTACCTTTTCAGAAATTTGACACTGTTAAATATGTGCAAATCAAGGTGATATCCACAAGGAGTAGGAAATGGAGAACACAGCATTTCTTTTTTATTTCTACCTGTCAGGTACTAGCCTAGATATTTTACATAATTTATCTCATTTGATAGTTATAATCATATTCTGATTTAGGCAAAATTTGCTTCATTCAATAGATGAGAAAACTTAACTTGAAAAGATTGAGAAATTTTCCCAAGGTCACATCTTTAAGATAAGCTTAGTTCTACCAATATATCAGAATCCCTCAAACACGAGATTAAAGATGTTACTGATAAATGGTTTCTCTATAATATATCACAAAATAATTAATAGAGGATTAAGAAAAAACATTGTTTTTAATTAAGTACTAAGGGGAAGTACAATATTATTCTAATACCAGGTAGCTAAAATAAGGTTTCAAGAAATAATGAAAATTTTGCCCTTTAATTTATTGTGTGGGCAAATTTTATCTACTTTCTTTTAATAGTTATGCATCCAGAAATGTTGCTGTCTTTATTTTTATCCTTAAAGAATTCACTGACATAATATAACCATGTTTACACCTCCTACCTTTTTCATAATCACAAAGTTAGGTTTCTCTTTATTCTTCAAAAATGGATTCAGTAATTCATGAAAATACAGTGGGGATGTTGACTATTGTCTTTTTTGAGATTACTGAGCCACACACAACTGGCATAGATATTGATGGATTTGTGGAGCGTCTGTTATCTATGCAATCATTTCTGAATAAACTGAATGAGAGAAGCTTATAGTCACTGTAATATTCCCCTTACAGTAAAATGTTAGAAATCATTATTCATGCTAACATATTACTTATTTGGTTATGGTTTAATTATAAGAGGACAAAGTATATCTTAATTTTTGAAGAGGCACAATAAAATGTCACTATATCAAAATTACTGTTTCTTAATTGTCAGCAAAACGTCACTATAAATGACCAATGTAAAGGTGAGGTTTCAATTTACCATAGTGAAAGATGACTGGTCATGGAATTACTGTATTATCAAATATCACGGATTAAATTGAGTAAAATTTTACCTTTCATTTAACACACATTACTTGAAGTAAGTGGAAGTAACTTAGTAAAAATAGTTGGTTTAGATCACAGTCTTAGATTTCTAGGCTAATTATTTTTCCAAAAAGTTGTGCTTCAAAAATGGTAGCAATAGCACCATACTTTCAGTAAGGACACAATGTGGTTGGTTAGAGCATTAGCCTAGAAAGCAGAACTGTGCATAAAATTACTTTTTTTGCGCTCTTGAGCAAATCATGCTCCTTTCTACTTTTTACTTTCTCCACTGTGCAATGAGGGACTTGTACTAGATAATCTTTCAGATTCCTTCCTATGCTGAGACTCTATGTACTCTGAGTATCAATCTATCCCCATTCTTCCTTAAAAGTCTTAACTGAATATTGCAAAAGGTGTTTTATTCTGAAATCGTAAAAGAATTGCTCTCTTAGCATTCAACCAGTGTTTTTTACTTACATATTTTCATTGTTTGCTATCTTTCAAGTACATTTTCCTTAAAGGCAGAGCACCAAGAATCTGTACCAAACTGAAAATTGGACTGTATTTAACTTTTTATCCCAAGTGCTTAGTACACAGTAGGAGCTCAAGAAGCATCGATCACTCAGTAAGTATCTCCTGCGACTAACATAGTTGCTTGCCATCAGTATGAAATGGATTAATGGCTGATGATCATAACAATAATAATGCATTGATGCACTGTGTTAAATGCTTTACACATTTTTTTTTGGAAGATCAGATCAGGTTTATTACACAAATTAAGGTATGTAAAATACATGAATACTTTCGAATATTCAATATATAGATATTAAAAATTAAAATAAAATATTAAAATAACAATTGTTTATTTCATTCTAAAAAAATTGTTTTAAAGATTTATTTCTTGCCCTGTTAGTTACTTATTGAGATGTTATTGACATACAATAAACTGCACATATTTAAAGTGTACAGTGTAATAAGTTTTAACATATACATACACACGTAAAACCATCACAACCAATATTTGATCATACCCATCACCCCAAAAGGTTACTTGTGCTACTTTGTAACTCTCCCTCCCACACCGGGCAAAACTCCATCCCCCAAACAACCACTGATCTGCTTTCTATATGGAGTTTCATATAAACGGAATCATACAGAATGTATGCTTTTTGGGACTTCCCTGGCCATCCAGTGGTCAAGACTCAGCGCCTCCACCGCCGGGGGCACAGGTTCGATCCCTAGCCAGGGAACCAAGATCCTGCAAGCTGTGCCCTGGGGAGGAAAAAAAAAATCTGGCTTCTTTCACTCAGCATAATTAGTTTGAGACATCCATATTGTTGTATGTATGCATAGTTATTCCTTTTTATTGCTGAGTAGCATTCCATTGTATACCATACTTTGTTTATTCATTCATCTATTGATGGACACTGGATTATTTCCTGTTTTGGACTATAACAAAAAAAGCTGCTATAGACATTTGTGTACAGTCTTTGCAGGTGGGTCTATGGTGGTGAAGCAGGTAGCTGCGCCCATTGGCTCCCTGGGGGCAACCATTATCAAGGATATTTCTGGCAATTCCCTAATCTTTTTCTGGCCCAGTTTTTGCTTGTAGGTAGGATAGGCAACTGATACCGACCTGCTCCCATCCTTTCTTCAGGGACTCCAGCTCTGGCGCTGCCACTTCTGCAGCAATACAACAGCCAGCGTCTCCTCTTAATCACCTGTTGTCGGTCATAAGAAAGATGGCAGCACGCTGCAACCAGTTTTTATTAGCGTTAAGGTAGGGCATCCTGGGCGCCACCATTTTGGAGGAGGTGCCAGGCATCTTACATTCTGCTTCTGGGTAGGGAAACCAAAGAGGCCATGGCAAGGGGGTACCTTCCAATAAGTGCAAAAGGCACTTGGGCTCTGGCTTGATGGGGTTGGGAAAGAGGCTCTGGGTGGACAAAGATTTGGGAAAGGGCAGGGCAAGGGGAAAGAGGCCGCAGTAAGGGGGAGTGCAGCTCCAATGGCTCTTCCAACCTGACCCAGAGTCAATATGTGAGACAGTGTTTATTGTTGCTTTAAGTCAGTAAATTTTTGGGGTAGTTTGTTTTTTGGCAATAGATAGTACCCCTTCCTTGTTGGTCTCCAACATTCCATGCATACTCTCTATTTTAGGGTCTTTACATTTGCTGTTCCCTCTGCCTAGGATAGTTTTTTTTTTGGACAGGTGCATTATTAGGTCCCTCATTTCTTTCAGATCTATATGCAGAGGTCAATTTGGAGGCCTTTCTTGGCTACCGTATCTAAAATTTCACTCCCCTCCTGTAGTAGGGGAGGTGCAGGCGCGACCTATAGCAGTCCTGCTCAACCATTGGTCAGCACCGCAGTGGGCCTCTCCCCTACCCCTCCTCTGTATAAAAGGAGACCAAATTCGGACTGAGGGAGGATGGTTTTTTGAGACTCTAGTCTGCCATCTTCTTGGTCTGCTAGCTTTCCAATTAAAGTCGTTAATCCTTGCCAGAACAATTTGTCTCCCATTTTACTGGCCTGTCCTACAGTGAGCAGAGTGAACTTGGGCTCTGTAACACTCCTACTATTTAATTAATTTATTTAGTTATTTAGATTTTGGGTTTTCTGGCTGCACCGCATGGTGTGTGGGATCTTAGTTCCCTGACCAGGGACCAAACCTGCGCCCCCCGCAGTGGAAGCGTGGAGTCCCAACCACTGGACCACCAGGGAAGTTGCGATACTCCTACCATTTTTTTTAACATCTTTATTGGAGTATAATTGCTTTACAATGGTGTGTTAGTTTCTGCTTTATAACAAAGTGAATCAGTTATACATACACATATGTTCCCATATCTCTTCCCTCTTGCATCTTCCTCCCTCCCACATACCCTATCCCACCCCTCTAGGTGGTCACAAACCACCGAGCTTATCTCCCTGTGCTATGCAGCTGCTTTCCACTAGCTATCTATTTTACATTTGGTAGTGTATATATGTCCATGCCACTCTCTCACCCTGTCACATCTTACCCCTCCCCCTCCCCATATCCGCAAGTCCATCTCTAGTGGGTCTGTGTCTTTATTCCCATCTTGCCATTAGGTTCTTCATGGCGTTTTTTTTCTCCCTATAGATTCCATATATATGTGTTAGCATACTGTATTTGTTTTTCTCTTTCTGACTTATTTCACTCTGTATGACAGACTCTAACTCCATCCACCTCACTACAAATACCTCCATTTCGTTTCTTTTTATGGCTGAGTAATATTCCATTGTATATATGTGCCACATCTTCTTTATCCATTCATCCGATGATGGACACTTTGGTTGCTTCCATGTCCTGACTATTGTAAATAGAGCTGCACTGAACATTTTGGTACATGACCCTTTTTGAATTATGGTTTTCTCAGGGTATATGCCCAGTAGTGGGATTGCTGGGTCATATGGTAGTTCTATTTTTAGTTTTTTAAGGAACCTCCATACTGTTTTCCATAGTGGCTGTATCAATTTACATTCCCACCAGCAGTGCAAGAGTGTTCCCTTTTCTCCACACCCTCTCCAGCATTTACTGTTTCTAGATTTTTTCATGATGGCCATTCTGACCGGTGTGAGATGATATCTCATTGTAGTTTTGATTTGCATTTCTCTAATGATTAATGCTGTTGAGCATTCTTTCATGTGTCTGTTGGCAATGTGTATATCTTCTTTGGAGAATTGTCTATTTAGGTCTTCTGCCCATTTTTGGATTGAGTTGTTTGTTTTTTTGTTATTGAGCTGCATGAGCTGCTTGAAATCTTGGAGATTAATCCTTTGTCAGTTGCTTCATTTGCAAATGTTTTCTCCCATTCTGAGGGTTGTCTTTTGGTCTCGTTTATGGTTTCCTTTGCTGTGCAAAAGCTTTTAAGTTTCATTAGGTCCCATTTGTTTATTTTTGTTTTTATTTATTTTGTTTTTATTTCCATTTCTCTAGGAGCTGGGTCAAAAAGGATCTTGCTGTGATTTATGTCATAGAGTGTTCTGCCTATGTTTTCCTCTAAGAGTTTGATAGTGTCTGGCCTTACATTTAGGTCTTTAATTCATTTTGAGTTTATTTTTGTGTATGGTGTTAGGGAGTGTTCTAATTTCATACTTTTACATGTACCTGTCCAGTTTTCCCAGCACCACTTATTGAAGAGGCTGTCTTTTCTCCACTGTGTCTTGCCTCTTTTATCAAAGATAAGGTGACCATATGTGCATGGGTTTATCTCTGGGCTTTCTATCCTGTTCCATTGATCTATGTTTCTGTTTTTGTGCTAGTACCAAATTGTCTTGATTACTGTAGCTTTGTAATATAGTCTGAGGTCAAGGAGCCTGATTCCTCCAACTTCATTTTTCGTTCTCAAGTCTGCTTTGGCTATTCAGGGTCTTTTGTGTTTCCATACAAATTTTGAATTTTTTTCTTCTAGTTCTGTGAAAAATGCCAGTGGTAGTTTGATAGGGATTGCACTGAGTCTGTAGATTGCTTTGGGTAGTAAAGTCATTTTCACAATATTGATTCTTCAAATCAGAGAACATGGTATATCTCTCCATCTATTTGTAACATCTTTAATTTCTTTCATAAGTGTCCTATAATTTTCTGCATACAGATCTTTTGTCTCCTTAGGTAGGTTTATTCCTAGATATTTTACTCTTTTTGTTGCAATGGTAAACAGAAGTGTTTTCTTAATTTCACTTTCAGATTTTTCATCATTAGTGTATAGGAATGCAAGAGATTAATGTGCATTAATTTTGTATCCTGCTACTTTACCAAATTCATTGATTAGCTCTAGTAATTTTCTGGTAGCATCTTTAGGGTTCTCTATGTATAGTATCATGTCATCTGCAAACGGTGACAGCTTTACTTCTTCTTTTCTGATTTGGATTCCTTTTATTTCTTTTTCTTCTCTGATTGCTGTGGCTAACACTTCCAAAACTATGTTGAATAATAGTGGTGAGAGTGGGCAACCTTGTCTTGTTCCTGATCTTAGTGGAAATGGTTTCAGTTTTTCACCATTGAGGACAATGTTGGCTGTGGGTTTGTCATATATGGCCTTTATTATGTTGAGGAAAGTTCCCTCTATGCCTACTTTCTGCAGGGCTTTTATCATAAATGGGTGTTGAATTTTGTCGAAAGCTTTCTCTGCATCTATTGAGATGATCATATGGGTTTTCTCCTTCAATTTGTTAATATGATGTATCATGTTGATTGATTTGCGTATATTGAAGAATCCTAGCATTCCTGGGATAAACCCCACTTGATCATGGTGTATGATCCTTTTAATGTGCTGTTGGATTCTCTTTGCTAGTATTTTGTTGAGGATTTTTTCATCTATGTTCATCAGTGATATTGCCCTGTAGTGTTCTTTCTTTGTGGCATCTTTGTCTGGTTTTGGTATCAGAGTGATGGTGGCCTTCTAGAGTGAGTTGGGGAGTATTCCTTCCTCTGCAATATTTTGGAAGAGTTTGAGAAGGATAGGTGTTAGTTCTTCTTAAATGTGTGGTAGAATTCACCTGTGAAGCCCTCTGGTCCTGGGCTTTTTTTGTTGGAAGATTTTTAATCACAGTTTCAATTTCATTACTTGTGATTGGTCTGTTCATATTTTCTATTTCTTCCTGGTTCAGTCTTGGCAGGTTGTGCATTTCTAAGAATTTATCCATTTCTTCCAGGTTGTCCATTTTATTGGCATAGAGTTGCTTGTAGTAATCTCTCATGATCCTTTGTATTTCTGCAGTGTCAGTTGTTACTTCTCCTTTTTCATTTCTAATTCTGTTGATTTGAGTCTTCTCTCTTTTTCTCTTGATGAGTCTGGCTAATGGTTTATCAATTTTGTTTATCTTCTCAAAGAACCAGCTTTTGATTTTATTGATTTTGCTATTGTCTATTTCAATTCTTTTTCATTTATTTCTGATCTGATCTTTATGATTTCTTTCCTTCTGCTAGCTTTGGGGTTTTTTTGTTCTTCTTTCTCTAATTGCTTTAGGTGTAAGGTTAGGTTGTTTATGTGAGATGTTTCTTGTTTCTTAAGGTAGGATTGTATTGCTATAAACTTCCCTCTTAGAACTGCTTTTGCTGCATCCCATAGGTTTTGGGTCATCGTGTCTCCATTGTCATTTGTTTCTAGGAATTTTTTGATTTCCCCTTTGATTTCTTCAGTGATCACTTCGTTATTAATTAGTGTATTGTGTAGCCTCCATGTGTTTGATTTTTTACAGATCTTTTCCTGTATTTGACATCTTGTCTCATAGCATTGTGGTTGGAAAAGATACTTGATATGATTTCAATTTTCTGAAATTTACCAAGGCTTGATTTGTGACCCAAGATATGATCTATCCTGAAGAATGTTCCATGAGCACTTGACATAAATGTGTATTCTGTTGTTTTTGGGTGGAATGTCCTATAAATATCAATTAAGTCCATCTTGTTTGATGTATCATTTAAAGCTTGTGTTTCCTTATTTATTTTCATTTTGGATGATCTGTCCATTGGTGAAAGTGGGGTGTTAAAGTCCCCTACTATGATTGTGTTACTGTCGATTTCCCCTTTTATGGCTGTTAGTATTTGCCTTATGTATTGAGGTTCTCATATGTTGGGTGCATAAATATTTACAATTGTTATACCTTCCTCTTGGATCGATCCCTTGATCATTATATAGTGTCCTTCTTTGTCTCTTGTAATAGTCTTTATTTTAAAGTCTATTTTGTCTGATATGAGAATTGCTGCTCCAGCTTTCCTTTGATTTCCATTTGCATGGAATATCTTTTTCCATCCCCTCACTTTCAGTCTGTATGTGTCTCTAGGTCTGAAGTGGATATCTTGTAGACAGCATATATATGGGTCTTGTTTTTGTATCCATTCAGCCAGTCTGTGTCTTTTGGTGGGAGCATTTAATCCATTTACATTCAAGGTAATTATCGATATGTATGTTCCTATTCCCAATTTCTTAAATATTTTGGGTTTGTTCTTGTAGGTGTTTTCCTTCTCTTGTGTTTCTTGCCTAGAGAAGTTCCTTTAGCATTTGTTGTAAAGCTGGTTTGGTAGTGTTGAACTCTCTCAGCTTTTGCTTGTGTGTAAAGGTTTTAATTTCTCCATCAAATCTGAATTAGATCCTTGCTGGGTAGATTAATCTTGGTTGTAGGTTTTTCTCCTTCATCACTTTAAGTATATCCTGCCACTCCATTCTGGCTTGCAGAGTTTCTGCTGAAAGATCAGCTGTTAGCCTTAAGGGGATTCCCTTGTGTGTTATTTGTTGTTTTTCTCTTGTTGCTTTTAATATGTTTTCTTTATATTTAATTTTTGATAGTTTGATTAATATGTGTCTTGGCGTGTTTCCCCTTGGATTTATCCTGTATCGGGCTCTCTGTGTTTCCAGGACTTGATTAACTATTTCCTTTCCCATATTAGGGAAGTTTTCAACTATAATCTCTTCAAATATTTTCTCAGTCCCTTTCTTTTTCTCTTCTTCTTCTGGGACCCCAATAATTCGAATATTGGTGCATTTAATGTTGTCCTAGATGTCTCTGAGACTGTCCTTAGTTCTTTTCATTCTTTTTTCTTTATTCTGCTCTGTGGTAGTTATTTCCACTATTTTATCTTTCAGGTCACTTACTTGTCTTCTGCCTCAGATATTGTGATACTGATCCCTTCTAGAGTATTTTTAATTTCATTTATTGTGTTGTTCATCGTTGCTTGGTTCCTCTTTAGTTCTTCTTCCTTGTTAAATGTTTCTTGCATTTTGTCTATTCTATTTCCAAGATTTTGGATCATCCTTACTATCATTATTCTGAATTCTTTTTCAGGTAGACTGCCTATTTCCTCTTCATTTGTTAGGTCTGGTGTGTTTTTACCTTGCTCCTTCATCTGCTGTGTGTTTTTCTGTCTTCTCATTTTGCTTATCTTACTGTGTTTGGGGTCTCCTTTTCGCAGGCTGCTGGTTCCTAGTTCCCGTTGTTTTTGGTATTTGTCCCCAGTTGCTAAGGTTGGTTCAGTGGGTTGTGTAGGCTTCCTGGTGGATGGGACTAGTGCCTGTTTTTTGGTGGATGGGGCTGGATCTTGTCTTTCTGGTGGGCAGGTCCATGTCTGGTTGTGTATTTTGGGGTGTCTGTGGCCTTATTATGATTTTAGGCAGCCTCTCTGCTAATGGATGGGGCTGTGTTCCTGTCTTGCTAGTTGTTTGGCATAGGGTGTCCAGCACTGTAGCTTGCTGGTCTTTGAGTGAAGCTGAGTCTTGATGTTGAGATGGAGATCGCTGAGAGATTTTCGCCATTTGGTATTACATGGAGCTGGGAGGTCTCTTGTGGACCAGTTTCCTGAAGCTGGCTCTCCCACCTCAGAGGCACAGCCCTGATGCCTGGCTGGAGCACCAAAAGCCTTTCATCCACACAGCTCAGAATAAAAGGGAGAAAAAATAGAAAGAAAGAAAGAAAGAAAGGAAGAGGATAAAATAAAATAAAATAAAATAAATCTATTATAATAAATAATAAGAAAAAAATATTTATTAGGAAACTTTTTTTATTTTTTAAAAATAAATTTATTAATTTTTTATAATAAAATTAAGAAAAAAATTATTTAAAAAAATTTCTTTAGAAAAAAATTTTATTTTTTTAAAATAAAAATTAAGAAAAAAATTAAGAAAAAATTTTTTTTAAGTTTTTAAAATAAAAATATGGAAAAAATTATTAAGGAAAAACTTTATTAAGAAAAAAAGTTTTTAAGTAAAGAAAAACAAAAACAAAAACAAAACGGGCAGACCGAACCCTAGGAAAAATGGTGATAGCAAAGCTATACAGAAAAAAATCTCACCCAGAAGCATACACATATGCACTCACAAAAAAAGGAAAAGGGGAAAAATTAATATATCCTGCTCCCAAAGTCCATCTCCTGAATTTGGGATGATTCGTTGTCTATTCATGTATTCAACAGATGCAGGTACATCAAGTTGTTTGTGGAGCTTTAATCCACTGCTTCTGAGGCTGCTGGGATAAATTTCCCTTTCTCTTCTTTGTTCGTACAGCTCCCAGGGTTCAGCTTTGGATTTGGACCCACCTCTGTGTGCAGGTCGCCTGAGGGCGTCTGTTCTTTGCTCACACAGGATGGGGTTAAAGGAGCAGCTGCTTCGGGGGCTCTGGCTCACTCAGGCTGGTGGGAGGGAAGGTACAGATGCGGGGTGAGCCTGTGGCAGCAGAGGCCGGCGTGACGTTGCAGCAGCCTGAGGCACGCCGTGTGTTCTCCTGGAGAAGTTGTCTCTGGATCACGGGACACTGGCAGTGGCGGGCTGCACAGGCTCCCGGGAGGGGCAGTGTGGATAGTGACCTGTGCTCGCACACAGGCTTCTTGGTGGTGGCAGTAGCAGCCTTAGCATCTCATGCCCATCTCTGGGGTCTGTACTGATAGCCGCGGCTCGCGCCCGTCTCTGGAGCTCGTTTAGGCTGCACTCTGAATCCCCTCTCGTTGCGCACCGTGAAACAAGAGGCAAGAAAAAGTCTCTTGCCTCTTCAGCAGCTGCAGACTTTTCCCCGGACTCCCTCCTGGCTAGCTGTGGTGAGCTAACCCCTTCAGGCTGTGTTCATGCAGCCAACCCCAGTCCTCTCCCTGCGATCCAACTGAAGCCCGAGCCTCAGCTCCCAGCCCTTTCCCACCCCGGCGGGTGAGCAGACAAGCCTCTTGGGCTGGTGAGTGCTGCTCGGCACCGATCCTCTGTGTGGGAATCTCTCCGCTTTGCCCTCTGCACCCCTGTGGCTGCGCTTTCCTCCGTGGCTCCAAAGATTCCTCCCTCTGCCTCCCGCAGTCTCTGCCCGCGAAGAGGCTTCCTAGTGTGTGGAAACCTTTCCTTCTTCACAGTTCCCTCACACTGGTGCAGGTCCCGTCCCTATTCTTTTGTCTCTGTTATTTCCTTTTTCTTTTGCCCTACCCAAGTACGTGGGGAGTTTCTTGCCTTTTGGGAGGTCTGACATCTTCTGCCAGCGTTCAGTGGGTGTTCTGTAGGAGCAGTTCCACGTGTAGATGTATTTCTAATGTATCTGTGGGAAGGAAGGTGATCTCCGCATCTTACTCTTCCGCCATCTTGCCCAGACCCCCGCTTTGCACATATTATGTCATATGATCCACACAAAACTATTATTATATCTATTTTGCACATGAGGCAACTAAGGTAAAGAGAGCTTAAGACCACTGTAAATAAGTGGTAAAGACAGAATTTGAACCCAATATTCTGAATCCAGAGCAAACTGATGATAAGAAATGATGAGTTAAATTTATATCCACTTTAAAGTAAACTGAATTATTCGAGAATACTATTATTTATCCAAAATATCATTATCCAAATGAAAATAATAGGTTACTTTTAGTAGTGCAAAAAAGGTGTTTTATGCTGATATTTCCCATAACCTCATTTATTATCTCAGTTGTGAATTCATTCAACAAACACTTATTTTTGACCTACTTTGTGGCCAGAATGGAATTTGGCATTGTCTCATTCAATGTTAATATGATTTTTCTATTCAAAGTGCCTATTATTTATATTATAAGCATAAAGATATTTTTACAAATCAAGCAAGATAGCACTATCTTCTTAGATTGTGACACAATGTCAAATTTCCTATGTGAATATAATGTCTACAGCTGAGTATGCCACATGATTTTTAGATCTTGACAAATACTAAAAAAAAAACCTTCTAGGTTATTACTGCATAAGGCACAGAGCACAGCAATTTATTCTTCTGGGCTTCAATGCACACAGAAAAATCAACAAAGAATTTCAATTGTAGAACTAAAATATGTTTTTGAAATGATGGAAAATAATCAACCTTACTCAAAAGAAAAACTCCAAAGTAGTACACTTATCCTGTAAGTATAATCCATTTTGCTTTATAGTAGGAAATTTTGCCCCAGATTTGGCATTAAGAGAAAGTTAAGAAAATACTGTGTCTTGAGTACACTTCAAATTTATTTTCTGGGCCACCATAGTCTTTCTTTCTATATTAGGTCTTTTCTTATTTTTGTCAGCTAGGGTGACCTGGGTTTTACTGAGTTGGATTTCCTAGGCATTCCACAGACTTGACGTTTTTCATGTTCTTTTTGAGAATTCCCTGACAACAAAACAAAACAAAAATTCTTGCTATGATTTTTTGTTTAATATTATAATGTAGAATATTTCCAACTGTATGAAACAAATAAAATCTTTGCAATTACTTCTTGGTGGAGAGAAGTAGATTATATTTTCTGATAACAGTCTTGGTTTGCAACAAATACAAAAGGATACATTGGACCAACAGGGTAACAGGGAAGAAAAAAACAGACTTCAGGCATGAATTTCTTAAATGTAAAGGACAAATACATATCTAAAAATGAAGTATATTCACAATTTTACACCAAAGGAATTATTCAGGGTATATTTTGTAGGTGCTAAAGCATAAAATATTATCTATTTTGAAGTTTGATAAGGTTTTCACGATGCTTAAAATCTTAATCACTTTATAAACATTTTCATGAGAGGTTTGTTCATATTGCAACTGCATCAAGGCTTCTAAATTTTACTAAAATATTTAGGCAAAATTAATTATTTATGTTCTTATGTTGGGAATTATTAAGATCAATGCATTTTATAGGAAGTATCAGTGGAGGTACAACAACAATTTTCAAAGAGATTCTGTGAGATGCTTTTTAATTAAAAGATACAATGATTCTTTGGTAAATGATCTTTGGAAATGTGACAAGTTATCTCTCTTCCTTATTCACAATATACATTGGCATAAATGGAGCTTTGAGGAGTCCTGCAGTAAAGGAACTTCTTTAACTTGGTAATGCAGAATTTGCAATCTTATTTGATTATGGAGGCTTTTTTGTCAAGTGATATCTGGTGATTTAGTTTGGGAAGCACTGTAAGTGATTATGTGGATGGACTATTTTTTATGGAGATTAGAAAAAAATGTTGGAATGACATAAGCAATGAATCTAATGGTCCTAAGTAAACCTCTTGAAAAACCTCAGTTTAGATCAGAAACAAGGATGTAGTTTGAATATGTGATCTTGTCTTCATTAGAGAATTTGTTGTCTGTTAATAAGGACATATTGAATGCACAAATAACGGACATGTACAAACATGATTGACTCAAATTAATGGGTTGTAGGAGTTAGGGAAATTTGCAGTTTCCTAACTAATCCCAGTCAACACTTATAAGGACCAAAATGCTTCAGTTTATCACTTACACCAAAAGGATATGCACAGCTCCATCTGTCAACTTCAGAATTCCACATGCTCTAATAGTTTAAGGTGAGGGAAGATGAGAAACAAAACGTATTTCAAATTGGAGATTAAACATAAAAATGGTGAGGGCAGATGAGTAAGATGAAAAGGTAAAAAAATAGTAAAAACATCACTAGCATAAATAAGAGCTATGATATGAACTTTAGATCTTGAAAGTTCAGTCTTGCACAAAGATTTTTGCAAACTTCCATTTCTTCCTATCTTATTCATTTTGTAGTTATGCCACTTTCCAAACTAAATTTTTACCCAAACAACATACATACATGCACGCATGTATACACACACACACACACACACACACACACACACACACACACAGAAAGACCCTACATATCCTTACCTTTCTGGTAATCTAAAGTATTAACACTACTGAACATAAATATTGTCATAAAGAATTCTAGCTAATAAACTGATTCTACATCAAAAGCAAAGTGATTACTCTAATTTAAGAGTGTTTTCCAACTATATATATATATGTACATATTTACCACTGAGTAAAATTCTGGGTAAAATAATTGAGCAAAGACATATTACATGATATACTAACATACATAGTCCTTGAATACATAGAATACAATGATTCTGTGTAGCCTTAATCAATCAGGCAGATAAGACGATGTCACATGGAAACATTTTTTTTCTTTAAAATATACTGAATGATTGATAGAGAAAAAAGATAAATAAGTTAAGAGATAAAGCAAAAATGACAGGTTACTAAATTTGAGGGTAAATTTTAAAAGATCTTACCAGGTAATTTGATAAGAGTGTGGAGAGGGTGTGTAGAAAAGGGAACCTTCCTACACTGTTGTTGGGAATGCAAACTGGTACAGACACTATGCAGAACATTATGAAGGTGCCTTAAAGAAACTGAAACTAGAATTACCATATGATCCATCAATCCCACTCCTGGGCATATATCTGGAGAAAACCACAACTCAAAAAGCTACATGCACCACAATATTCACTGCAGCACTACTTGCAATAGCCAGGACATGGAAGCAACCTAAATGTCCCTCAACAAAGGAATGGATAAAGAAGATGTGGTTCATATATACAATGTAATATTGCACAGCCATAAAAAAGAAAAAAAATCATGCCATTTGCAGCAACATGGATGGACCTAGAGATTCTCATACTGAGTGAAGTAAGTCAGACAGAGAAAGATAAATAGCACATGATATTTCCTATAAGTGAAATCTAAGAAAAAGGCTGCAAATGAACTTGCCTACAAAACAGGAATAGAGTTACAGATATAAAAATCAAAATCAAACTTATGGTTACCTGGGGGTAAGAGGGGGAGGGATAAATTGGAAGACTGAGATTGATACACACACACTACTATACATAAAATAGATAACTAATAAGGACTTACTGTATAGCACAAGAAACTCTATTCATTACTCTGTAATGGCCTATATGGGAAAGGAATCTATAAAAGAAGGGGTATATGTATATGTATATCAGATTCACTTTGCTGAACACCTGAAACTAACAAAACATTATATCAATTATACCACAATACAGTTTTTTTTAAAGTGTTTAAAACACAAAAGGACACATAGAAAATATTCCAGATCTGAGTGGGAAAAGAGTAAAAACTGGAAAAAAAATGTAAAAATAGATGAATGGAAAAATGCCTCCCAGATGACTATGAATAAGATAATAATGTTATTAAAATGCTACCATCAGACCTTCAAGATGGCAGAGGAGTGAAGTGTGGAGATCACCTTCCACCCCACAAATACATCAAAAGTACATCTACATGTAGAACAACTCCTACAGAACACTTACTGAATGCTGGCAGAAGACCTCAGACTTCCCAAAAGGCAAGGAAATCCCCACGTACCTGGGTAGCACAAAAGAAAAAAAAAAAAAGAGACAAAAGAATAAAGACAAGACCTGCACCTCTGCGAGGGAGCTGTGAATTAGGAAAAGTTTCCACACACTAAGAAGCCCTTTCACTGGCAGGGACAGGGGGTGAACATGGGGGAAGCTTCAGAGCCATGGAGGAGAGTGTAGCAACAGGGATGCAGAGGGCAAGCAGAGAGATTCCTGCACAGAGGATCAGTGCCAAACAGCACTCACAAGCCTGAGACACCTGTCTGCACACCTGGCAGGTGGGGGCTGGGAAATGAGGCTCGGGCTTTGGAGGTCAGACCCCAGAGAGAGGCCTGGGGTTGGCTGCATGAAGACAGCCTGAAGAGGACTAGTGCACCACAGCTACCTGGGAGGGAGTCCAGAAAAAAGTCTGGACTGGTGGGAGAGGCAAGAGACCATTGTTTCGAGGTGCACGAGGAGAAGGTGCTTCCTGGTCTGTGTGCCCAGAGACAGCAGAATACCACTTAAGCGAGCTCTAGAGATGGGTATGAGCCATGGCTATCAGCTCAGACACCAGAGATGGGCATCGGTGGCTAAAAATGCCACCACTGCCACCAAGAATCCTGTGTGCAAACCCAGGTCACTCAACAAACTTCCCTGGGAGCCTGTGCAACACGCCACTGCCAGGATCCCATGATCCAAGGACAACTTCCCCAGGAGAACACACGGAGAACGTCAGGCAGTTGCAAAGTCATGCTGGCCTCTGCCACCCCAGGTGGCCCCGCATTCCAATTATGACTACCATACCTCTCCCTCTCCCTGGCCTGAGTGAGCAAGAGAGCCCTAATCAGCCGCTGCTTTAACAACCTACTGTCTGGACAGGAAAAAGACACCTGAGGGTGGCCTACAAGCAGAGGCGAGGCCAAAACCAAAGCTGAACCCCAGGAGCTCCGCAAACAAAGAAGAGAAAGGGAAATTTCTCCATGTAGTCTCATGAGCAGTGGATTAAATCCCCGCAATCAACTTGATAAATGCTGCAAATGTGGAATACCTGAATAAACAACGAAAGTTCCCAAAATTAAGGTGGTGGACTTTAGGGGCAACTGTAGACTTGGGGTTTGCTTTTTGCATCTAATTTGGTTTTGGTTTTATGTTTATCTTAGTTTAGTTTTTAGTGCTTGTTATCATTGGTGGATTTGTTTATTGGTTGGGTTGCTCTCTTCCTTTCTTTTATTATTATTATTAATTTTTAAAATTTTCTTTCCTTTTTTCACTTTTTGTGAGTGTGTGTGTGTATGTTTCTTTGTGTGATTTTCTCTGTTTAGGTTTGCTTTAACCATTTGTCCTAGCGTTCTGTCAGTTCGTTCATTTTGTTGTTCTTTGTTTGCTTTTCTTATTATGTGTGTGTGTGTATGTTTCTGTGTGTGATTTTTTCTGTTTACTTTTGCTTTTAGCATTTGGTTTGGGGATCTATCTGTTTATTTATTTATTTTTTCTTCACTTCCTTCTGAGATATGCAGATGGCAGAACCTTGGTGCTCTGGCCGGGTGTCGGGCCTGAGACTCAAAGGTGGGAGATTCAAGTCCAGCACATTGGAATGCCAGAAAATTCACGGCCCAACGAAATGTAAATCAGCGAGAGCTCCCCCAGAGATCTGCTTCCCAACATTAAGACCCAACTCTACCAAACGGCCAGCAAGCATCAGTCCTGGATGCCCCAAGCCAAGCAACAAGCAAGACAGGAACACAGCCCCACCCATTAGCAGAGAGGCTGCAAAAAGTAATACTAAGTTCACAAACACCACAAGACACACCACCCAATGCAGCTCTGCCTACCAGAAGTACAAAAGCCAGCCCCACCCACCAGAACACAGGAACCAGTCCCATCCAACACGAAGCCTACACAAGCCACTGAACCAAACTAACCCACTGGGGGCAGACACCAAAAATAACAGGAAATACTAACCTGCAGCTTGTGAAAAGGACACGCCAAACACAGTAGGTTAAGCAAAATTAGAAATATGCAGCAGATGAAAGAGCAAGGTGAAAACCAACCACATTAAACAAATAAAGAGGAAATAGGCAGTCTACCTGAAAAAGAATCCAGAGTAATGATAGTAAACATGATCCAAAATCTCGGAAATAGAATGGAGAAAATACAAGAAACGTTTAACAAGGACCTAGAAGAACTAAAGAGCAAACAAACACAAAAGAACAACACAATAAATGAAATTAAAAATCCTCTAGAAGGAATCAATAGCAGAATAACTGAGGCAGAAAAACGGATAAGTGACCTGGAATATGAAATAGTGGAAATAACTACTGCAGACCAGAATAAAGAAAAAAGAATGAAAAGAATTGAGGACAGTCTCAGAGACCTCTGGGACAACATTAAACACACCAAGATTCAAATTACAGGAGTCCCAGAAAAAGAAGAGAAAAAGAAAGGGTGTGAGAAAATATTTGAAGAGATTATAGTTGAAAACTTCCAAAACATGCGAAAGGAAATAAGTCCAGGAGGCACAGAGAGTCCCATACAGGATAAATCCACAGTGAAACACACCAAAACACATATTAGTCAAACTATCAAAAATTAAATACAAGGAAAAAATATTAAAAGCAGCAAGGGAAAAGCAATAAATAGCATACAAGGGAATTCCCATAAGGTCAATGGCTGATCTTTCAGGAGAAACTCTGCAAGCTGGAAGGTAGTGGCAGGACATATTTAAAGAGATGAAAGGGAAAAACCTACAACCAACATTACTCTAAAGAGCAAGGATCTCATTCAGATTCGACGGAGAAATTAAAAGTTTACAGATAAGCAAAAGTTAAGACAATTCAGCACCACCAAACCAGCATTACAACAAATACTAAAGGAACTTCTCTAAGCAGGTAAAACAATAAAAGGAAAAGTCCTACAAAAACAAATGCAAAAAAATTAAGAAAATGATAATAGGAGCATACATATTCATAATGATCTTAAATGTAAATGAATTACATGTTCCAACCAAAAGACACAGACTGGCTGAATGGATACAAAAACAAGACCCATATATATGCTGTCTATGAGAGAGCCACTTCAGACCTAGGGACACATACAGACTGAAAGTGAGGGAATGGAAAAAGATATTCCATGCAAATGGAAATCAAAAGAAAGCTGGAGTAGCAATCCTCATATCAGACAAAATAGACGTTAAAATAGAGACTATCAGAAGAGAAAAAGAAGGACACTACATAATGATCAAGGGATCAATCCAAGAAGAAAGTATAACAATTGTAAATATTTATTCAACCAATATAGGAACCCCTCAATACACAAAAAAATGTCAGGCTTCCCTGGTGGCACAGTGGTTGAGAATCTGCCTGCCAATGCAGGGGACACGGGTTCGAGCCCTGGTCTGGGAAGATCCCACATACCGCAGAGCAACTAGGCCCATGAGCCACAACTACTGAGCCTGCACGTCTGGAGCCTGTGCTCCGCAACAAGAGAGGCCATGATAGTGAGAGGCACGCTCACCACGATGAAGAGTGGCCCCCGCTTGCCGCAACTAGAGAAAGCCCTCGCACAGAAACGAAGACCCAAGAAGTCAAAAATAAATAAATTAATTAATTAATTAAAAAAAAAAGATTTACATTCCCTAACAGGAACATATAACTTAAAAAAAAAAATTAACAGCCATAAAAGGGGAAATCAACAGTAACACAATAAGAGTAGGGGATTTTAACACCACACTTTCCCCAATGGACAGATCATCAAAAATGCAAATAAATAAGGTAACACTAGCTTTAAATGACACTTTAGATCAGATGAACTTAACTGATATTTATAGGGCATTCAATCCAAAAACAAGATAATACTTTCTTCTCAAGTGCTCATGAAACCTTCCCCAGGATAGATCATATCTTGGGTCACAAATCAAGCCTCAGTAAATCTAACAAAACTGAAATGATATTAAGCATTTTTTCTTACCAGAAAGCTATGAGATTAGAAAATATTCATAAGAAAATAACTGTAAAAAACACAAATATATGGAGGCAAAAATTATGCTACTAAATAACGAAGAGATCACTGAAGAAATCTAAGAGGAAATTAAAAAATACATAGAAACAAATGACATTGAAACACGACAACTGAAAAACTATGGGATGCAGCAAAAGCAGTTCTAAGAGGGAAGTTTAGAGCAACAGAATCCTACCTCAAGAAACAAGAAAAATCTCAAATAAACAACCAAACATTACACATAAAGCAATTAGAAAAAGAAGAACAAAAATAACAAAACCCAAAGTTAGCAGAAGTAAAGAAATCATAAAGATCAGATCAGAAATAAATGAAAAAGAAATGAAGGAAACAATAGCAAAGATCAATAAAACTAAAAGCTGGTTCCTTGAGAAGATAAACACAATTGGCAAACAATTAGCCAGACTCATCAAGAAAAAAAGGGAGAAGGCTCAAATCAACAGAATTAGAAATAAAAAAGAAGAATTAACAACTGACACTGCAGAAATACAAACGATTATGAGAGGTTACTACAAGCAACAATATGCCAATAAAATGGACAAAATGGAAGAAATGGACAAATTGTTAGAAAAGTACAACCTTGCAAGACTGAACCAGGAAGAAATAGAAAACATGAACAGACCAATCAAAACCACTGAAATTGAAACTGTGATTAAAAATCTTCCAACAAACAAAAGCCCAGGACCAGATGGCTTCACAGGTGAATTCTATCAAACATTTAGAAAAGCGCTATCACATTTCTTTCTCAAACTCTTCCAAAATATAACAGAGGGAGGAAAACTCGCAAAATCATTCTATGAGACCACCAACACCCTGACACCTAAACCAGAAAAAGATGTCAAAAAACAAGACCAATAACACTGATGAACATAGATGCAAAAATCCTCAAAAAAATACTAGCAAACAGAATCCAATAGCTCATTAAAAGGATCATAAAAATAATCAAGTAGGGTTTACCCTGGGAATGCAAGGCTTCTTCAATATATGCTAATCAATCAATGTGATACATGATATTAAAAACTGAAGGACAAAAACCATATGATAATCTCAATACATGCAGAAAAAGCTTTCAACAAAATTCAACAACGATTTATGATAAAAACTCTCCAAAAAGTAGGCATAGAGAGAACTTATGCCAACATAATAAAGGCCATATATGACAAACCCACAGCCAACATCATTCTTGGTGAAAAAATAAAACTATTTCCTCTAACATCAGGAACAAGACAAGGGTGCCCACTCTCACCACTATTATTCAACATAGATTTGGAAGTATTAGCTAAAACAATCAGAGACGAAAAAGAAATAAAAGGAATCCAAATCGGAAAAGAAGAAATAAAACTGTCACTGTTTGCAGATGACATGATACTATACATGGAGAGTCCTAAAGATGCTATCAGAAAACTACTAGAGCTAATCAATGAATTTGGTAAAGTAGCAGGATATAAAATTAATGCACAGAAATCACTTGCACTCCTATACACTAACGATGAAAAACCTGAAAGAAAAAATAAGGAAACACTTCCATTTACAAAAAGAATAAAATACCTAGGAATAAACCTATATAAGGAGAAAAGAGACCTATATGCAGAAATCTATAAGACACTGATGAAAGAAATTAAAGATGACACAAACAGATGGAGAGATATACTATGTTCTTGGATTGGAAGCATCAATATTGTCAAAGGGAGTATACTACCCAAAGCAATCTACAGATTTAATGAAATCCCTATCAAACTACCAATAACATTTTTCACAGATCTAGAACAAGAAATTTCACAGTTTGTATGGAAACACAAAAGACCCCAAATAGCCAAAGCAATCTTGAGAAAGAAAAACGGAGCTGGAGGAATCAGGCTCCCTGACTTCAGACTATACTACAAAGCTACACTTATCAAGACAGTATGGTACTGGCATAAAAACAGAAATATAGATCAATGGAAAAAGATAAAAAGTGTAGGGATAAACCCACCCATACATGGTCACCTTGTCTTTGATAAAGGAAGCAAGAACATACAATGGAGAAAAGACAGCCTCTTCAATAACTGGTGCTGGGAAAACTGGACACTACATGTAAAAGAATGAAATTACAACACTTCCTAACACCATACACAAGAAGAAACTCAAAGTGGATTAAAGACCTAAATGTAAGGCCAGACACTATAAAACTCTTAGAGGAATACATAGGCAGACCACTCTATGACATAAATCACAGCAAGATCCTTTTTGACCCAGCTCCTTGAGAAATGGAAATAAAAACAAAAATTAACAAGTAGGACCTAATGAAACTTAGAAGCTTTTGCACAACAAAGGAAACCATAAATAAGATGACAAGACAACCCTCAGAATGGGAGAGAATATTTGCAAACAAAGCAACTGACAAAAGATTAATCTCCAAAATACACAAACAGCTCATGCAGCTAAATACAATAAAACAAACAACCCATATCAAAAATAGGCAGAAGACCTAAATAGACATTTCTCCACAGAAGATATACAGACTGCCAACAAACACATGAAAGGATGCTCAACATCACTAATCATTAGAGAAATGAAAATCAAAACCACAATGAGGTATCTCCTTACACCAGTCAGAATACACATCATCAAAAATTCTACAAACAATAAATGCTGGAGAGTGTGTGGAGCAAAGGGAACCCTCTTGCCCTGTTGGTGGGAAGGTAAATTGATACAGCCACTATTGAGAACAGTATGGAGGTTCCTTAAAAAACTAAAAATAAAACTACCATATGACCCAGCAATCCCACTACTGGGCATATACCCTGAGAAGCCATAACTCAAAAAGAGTCATGTACCACAATGTTCATGGCAGCACTATTTACAATAGCCAGGACATGGAAGCAACCTAAATGTCCATCAACAGATGAATGGATAAAGAAGATGTGGCACATATATACAATGGAATATTACTCAGCCATAAAATGAAACGAAATTGAGCTTTTTTAGTGAGTTGGATGGACCTAGAGTCTGTCATATAGAGTGAGTTAATTCAGAAAGAGAAAAAAAATACTATATGCTAACACATATATATGGAATCTAAAAATAAATGGTTCTGATGAACCTAGGGGCAGGACAGGAATAAAGACACAGACGTAGAGAATGGACTTGACGACATGGGCCGGGGGAAGGGTAAGCTGGGACGAAATGAGAGAGTAGCATTGACATATATACACTACCAGATGTAAAATATATAGCTAGTGTGAAGCAGCTGCATAGCACAAGGTGATCAGCTCGGTGCTTTGTGATCACCTAGAGGGATGAGATAGCGACTGTGGGAGGGAGGTGCAGGAGGGAGGGGATAGGCAGATGTATGTATGCATATAGCTGATTCACTTTGTTATACAGCAGAAACTAACACAGCATTGTGAAGCAATCATACTCCAATAAAGATGTTAAAAAATAAAGAAATGTTGAAACAATTTTAAAAATTAAAATTATAAAATGCTACCATGCCTCACTTAAATAAACATTATACTGAAGTCTGAGGAGGCTTTCCTATTATTACACTGGACATGATAAAGCTCTGAATAGAACACTGCAGAGTGATGCTGAACATACTATATATCTTTATGACATTCACAAAAAGGGATGACTATGCCAACATTTGAATATTCAATATTTAATTCAATTGAAATATCTTATCAACAGGAAGAACTGATGTGTTTATAATCATCTTGCAGGAATTTCTTTTTTAAAAGAGCAATTTATCTATCATAGAATTTTAGTTTTTAAATTCTGATAGTATCCTCCAAAAATGTCAATGAAAATAATGAACATATTAAAGATTGTAATTAAAATACAGGAAGCAAATATTTGCATATATATGTGTATATATATATTACATTATGTATGTGTCCTATTATTTCACACAATGCCTCTATGAAATAGACATTACAATTCCTATTTTATACATGAGAAACTGAGGCTCTGAGTGATTAAGTGATTTGTCCAATATCCACAGTTGGTGAGTGGTTGACCTGGAATTTGAAATAAGATATGTCTTATTTTAAAGCCTGTATTCTTAAATTCTATGCTATTCTGGTTCCAAATAGTATTTTGCAAGTGTGCAATGTTTTACATCTTTATAATAGTTCCTTGCGTGATATTTATTTATAGTGACTTTTCTCAGTTGCAAATACTGTTATTTCCATATATATATACATATATATATGTATATATATGCTACTAAATAATTTGTATATGATCAACAAAGTAAATAAGAAGGAAAGAAAACAGTGGTTCTGTTTAATTTTTCTTTTGAATGAACAGAAATGAAAGAGCCAATCAAAGTGCATTTCATTTTTAACCTCAAACTGACCCTGTCTTTTTCTCTCTGAAAAACAACTATCCAAGCACAGTTAGCCCTAGAGAGACTAATTTTAACCTTTTTCATAACAATCATATATTTAGAAAAAGATAATTGGAGTATATTGTAATATAGCTTTCAAACTACAAAAAAACCCTGCAATTTTTAATAAGTTAATACTCAGTTATGAGAGTGAAAATATAAACAGGTCAAGTTAATAGTACCACAAACTATTTTTAAGAGAAAAATATAGGGACATAAGTATATGCCTTCTTGGGGACAAAAAGACATAATTATTATATTTTCTTCTGAATCATGTGCAACACTCTTACGCTCTGCCAACCTGTTTTCTAGAATACTTTATTTCTACACATAGTTAAACTCTATTTTTTTAATCTTTGTGTCCCTTTAAGACCATTGCTTCTTCCAGCAACTAATCTTGTCTCCCTTAACCGAGGAGGTCACCTCCAAAGGTCATACATACATATCTCTTTGCAATCTCGTTTATTACATTCAAGGACTATCACAACCACTACGATCTATGTGAGTGTGTCAGCAGTTCCATTTTATCTGTACCCAGAAATTGCAATTTCCTTATTGAAGTCTGGAAGTTCTCTCCAAGGACTCTCTCCACAGTACAAATAAATGTAAGGGTACTGAATTAGAACATTGAATACTTTGGTTATTTTCCACAAACAATAAATAAGAAGTATCACAAGGGTGCAGATGAATCCAATATATAGCTCGAAAGAAAACCTCTTTTACAAAGACAATGGCCAGCTCCGATTTCGGCCATGGCAAGTGAAAGGAGAATGCCTATGTGAGAGTTTTCTTTTCTAGGTTTGCTTACCGTGCAATCAATTAAGAAACATATTTTAGTTATATGCCAAGAGTAATAAGATTCATAGCAAATGTTACCAGTGTAGGAGTTGTGGATCTCCTGGAGTTTGGGAGATATAGGAACTGAATCTTCTTAACAGAAGGTAGAAGGGGAGAAAAATGGCATACTTTTTCTAGTACTTTCTGGCTTCCAATCCAATACCAACTATGATTTGTGGATATAGATTTAGTAGTCACTTCAATAACTATTATAATAAAAGAGTGAATAACCTAGCTTTAATTGAGTAATAATACAGGTAAGATGAATTTTTGGGGGGGTCATAATAAGAGGTTAATAAAAACATTTCTGTAGCTGGTGATTTCTTATCTGTGAATAAAATCACAACTCTATTATATTCACCCAATTTTCTAAGATAAATCTTTCCTCCGGAGGAAAAAATGAGTCTATCATAGTGTTTTACCTTTAATTTCCATTTTCTTGGTTAATCCTTGCCTCAGTTTCAGATCATACAACTTAAGATTCCTTGACAGAAACTAGTACACAAAAATTAAAGTAATACAAGTCTATTGTGGAACAGTTTATGATCACTAAAAAGCCATAGAGTTCAATTAGTGCATGCAGAATTGCTAGATATAGCAAATAAAAATACAAGATACCTAGTTAAATTTGAATTTTAGATAAACAATAAATATATCTTTTTAGTTAAGAATTTCCCATGCAATATTTGAAACACTCTTTTGTTTCAAAAGATCATTGTTTATCTGAAATCCAAATTTAACTCTGCTTCTGCATTTTGTCTGTTAGTCATATCTATGCAGGAACTAGCATATAATGGTATTTACCAGGGGCTGAGGAGAGTGGGAAATGGGATGTTGATCAAATGGTACAAAATTTCAGTTAGTGAAGATGACTAAGTCCTAGAGATCTACTGGACAGCATAGTACATATAGTTAATATAGATTGTTAATATATATTGTATACTTAAATATTTGCTAAGAGGGTAGATCTTAAATGTTTTTGTAGCAAAAAATAATAAAGAGAGCAAGAGGAAACCTTTGGAGGCAATGGATATATTTATGGCATAGATTTTGGTAATGGTTTCATTGGTATACACTCACCTCCAAATTCATCAAGTGGTATACATTAAATACGTACAGATTTTTGTATGTCAATAATACCTCAATAAAGTGGTTAAAAAACTAATTGGATTGATCATTTTGAGCTTTATTAATTACTTGATATTTTAACACTACAAGGGTGTGTGGTGGTAGTTGTGTCAATCCATGTGATAAAGATTGATCTAGTTTTGTCATGGGGACAAAGTAAGTGATTTTACAAGTTTTTAATCATTTCAAAGTTCATCTATGTGGAGGAAAAATGTTAATTTTAATGTGAATATTACATAGTATTAAGTCCATTTATATATATTTAAAAGTAGTATGATAAACATCCAACAATCTAGTGCAAGATATATGAACTTAAAAAGATACAGTATTTAACTTATTTTTTTCTCAAACTGATACAAGGCAAGCTATATCTTTGACTCATCATCTAAGTTACCCCAAAGCAATGAAATAAATAATATCTTAAATACATGTATTACAATGTAGTATGAATATAAATCATAAAATGGGGAAATGGGTAAATATTGAGGATTACTACACTGCTGGTATTTTTAACAGCTTTATTGAGATATAATACAATTCTATTCTATTGATTTATATGTCTATCCTTAAGCCAGTCCCACACTCGCTTGATTACTGTTGCTCTGTACCATTGGTGTTTTACTTTTTTATTTTTTTAAAGATTTATTTATTATTTATTTATTTTTATTTTATTTATTTCTGACTGTGTCGGTTCTTAGATGCGGCACGTGGGATCTTTTGTTGTGGTGCACGGGCTTCTCTCTAGTTGTGTTGTGCAGGTTTTCTCTTCTCTAGTTGTGGTTCGCAGGCTCCAGGGCACATGGGCTCTGTAGTTTGCAGCACGTGGGCTCTAGTTGAGATGCACAAGCTCAGTAGTTGTGGCACGCTGACTTAGTTGCCCCACAGCATGTGGGATCTTATTTCCCTGACCAGGGATCAAACCTGTGTCCCCTGCATTGTAAGGCAAATTCTTTACCACTGCACCAGCAGGGAAGTCCCCCATTGGTGTTTTAAATTTAATTACCTTTGCTTCCATACCTATGTCATAGACATTATGTGTTTTCATCTATGCTTATAAATGCAGAATCACAAATTTTGATACTTCTGAAAGCTTCAGGAATAAATAACAACATGAAAGTTTTTTTGTTTGTTTGTTTGCTTTCATTGGGATAGGCTGTTGAATAATGTCCTACATTATAGGAAGCTCTTTTTTAGGTACTTTGAAATGACATAGTGTTTTATAACTGCAATCCGTTGCGAAATGGTCCAAATGAGAGTGTTTTATTTCATGAGTGATTTGGAGTGGGAAATGAGTTAAGGAGGGCTAAATTGGATGACTTGTTACAAACATTTGATGCTAAAAATAAGCCTCAAAACATTATCCATCTCATCCTTTGGATAGGAAGAAAACTTTTTAATTAATTAAATCAAAGCGTGATTGAACTAAAACATCCCTTAAATTTGAGGTACAAATAAACTCATTACTCTTATTTTTTCATTTATTTTTGTGCTACCTTGTAATGAGGAGTTGAAGTATTTCCCTATGGGACTGTTTACTTGGATTGTCATAAAAACACTGAGTTTTATATTGTCATTACTTTTCTCTGTCAAGCAGGTTTGTTGTTTCATTATTGAAAATAGGTCATACTCATTTTTTTACAATTTGACAAATAAAATGATTAAATGATTCTGCCATGGTTCTGATATTTGCACAGGATGAAGTGATTCTTTGAGAGAAGGCAATGCCACTACTGTAGAGTTAAGAATTATAATGTGCTCAAACTTAAGCTCACTAGGTTGTACATTTTTCATAACATTTCTACCTCAAAGGCTGTCAGTATCCCCAGAAGCATATAATCAGGACCAGTAGGTATACCTGTAGTTCCACGAACCATCAAAACTCAACCCCTCCTCTCCTTAATGTTTTTGTTTTTGTTTTAATCCTCAAAACACTTTTTTGTCTGCTAACAGTACCTTTCTCCTGAATATGGTGCTACTATTCCTATTCATCCCTTTTTGCAAGACAACCCTCTGTTAATCTGGGAGCCATTACCTACTCTTTTAAAGGCATTTATCTTTTGCAATTCAAAAATTATTTTCCCTTCTAAATGAAGCTTCCCAAAGTGTCCATATCTACCCTTCTATGAGGAGGTACTTCAGTTACATAAGGGGATTTTCTAATACCACTCTTGCTAAGAAAATAAAGAGAGAGAGAGAGAGAGAGAGAAACTCTACCTGAGTACCCCATCTTTAATAAGCTCCTTACTAAACTGAAATATTAACATGTCTGACTGTGAAACATTCATTAATGTGAAAATCCTTAATAATTAATTCACCAGTAAGAACAGCCGGATTGGGTGGCATTTTGATATTATCACAGTAAGGTTGAAGGGGAGTTTATAAAAGGTTAGAAAATTAAATTAGAGAAAAATTTTATACTAAAAGTGATGAATGAACAAAGATTGTAGTACCTACACATAAATGCTGCTAATATTCTGGTGCCTAACACTGTGCTATATGTTTCAGATTGTAAGAGAAAATTAAAGATGTTGTCCCTGGCAAGTCTGGAAGTATTTCTAATCTCTTTGCATAAATATGACCTGCATACATGAAATAATTAGAGAAGTTTAAGAAAGTACTGTGTGTTCAAGGATTAAAATTAGTGATATAATAACAAATGTTTTAACCTGATGGAACAATGCTTCCCACTTATTAATTTCAATGATAGTCTTCAGGGAATAAACTACAAAGGAATTTTTCTGATAAAACTGCATATGCCTTTTTAATGCTTGATAATATGAAATAACAGCTAATCAAGGTTATCTAAGATTGTTATTACTTCCTGCAACATATATTAAGGTCTGCTTTCAAACCAGAAGAGTTCCTGAGGATATACTTGTGCTTAATGTTTTCCATTGTTAACAGTGTTAAAAATTTATCAGTATTTAACCAAGTCTTAAATTGTCTGTAAAAATCAACAGTAAAAGTGCTTTGAATTTATTTTATCATTGCAATACTCTGCTACTATACAACATAAACAATATAATATATATTTATCATATATAAACAGCCATATTGTGCATTGGGGGAAACTTTATAATGATACATGAGAAATTGTAAGTTTTCATTAATATTAATGGTACGTACACATCTAAAACACAGGCTACTACAATATAAGAATTTTCTTTGTTTTGGAAAACTGGAAAGCACATTTGGTTGAAAAGTTTACTCTGTATATTCTTCTGCAATAGTTTCAACTAAATAATGTATTCGTGTAGGATTAAATCCACTCTATATTTAGTTTGCCCATGAGATAAGAAACTAAAAGGTTATAAACATTATTACATTGATGAGAAATGAGAAGGCTAACAGCCATCAAGTAATTATTTTTTATTATAAAGATAAATGGAGAAAACTTCTGGCTGTAAGGACAATATATCATAAGATATATTAAAGATAATTTACTTACAAAAATTACAAATTGACAAAATCATTAGTTGTAAAGGGACATTTATCTTACGATTATATTCAAGAATAGAAAATTACTGACTAGACGTATGAATACAAATAAGACCATATACTAAACACCAAGAGTGAGCAAATATGTCCTCCTTGGGGAAGAATAGGAATACTAACATTCCTATTTTTAACGCACAGAGGGGCAATTAAATCCTTTAGCAATTGTTATAGGATACAATATAGATGACAATCTTTCAAACTTGTCTTATTGATTTCACCAAAGTGAAATGCTTAGCAAAGTAGCATTAATTTTAAAACTTACAGGAGAAAAACATTGTGCTATTAAAAATGAAAAATTTTCATACTGTATCAAAAGATTTTCTTTTTAAAAATGCATATAACTCCCAATTCCCACATCTAATTGTGTGCAATAATTTAATGGACAAGAATTCGTATTTCAAAATTTGGACCTCTATTGGGTGAGATGGAGAGAGACTTTGGGAAAGGGTTTATGAGATCATAACAAGAACAAGGTCCAGTCAGACCCCAAAATGGTATAGAAACGTTATGCTTCCCATGGGATCTGTTTGGGAGTTTTCTCCTGAATTAATATCCTGAAAAAATTATATTTTTTCTTCATTTTTTTTGGACCACAGATGTTTTTGGCACAGTGTTGTCAATTTACATAATATATTATATTCATCATATTTGCCTTATTTCTTCTGCACATCTGCCTTGGATTTTAAAGCATATGATTCAGAGTAATATTTAATCAAAGAAATTTTATAGATATTATGTAGATTTGTTTCACCAAAAAGATTGTCTAAATTGGCTAATGACAAAATGTATATTCTAGGCAAAGGATTTCTCTAGACATGAATCTAAGGGAATATTTTCCAAGACAGATAATTTTTTTTTAAAATGTTATTGTCTACTTTTTCATCAGCATGTTGAAAACAAAAATGCTCACAAATAAACACTGGTAAAGATGTAAAAAAATTAGATACATAAGTAAAAATTGTAAGAAAATATTAATGGTACTGATTATTCTAGTTTAAAAACAGGGTAAATATTAAGATATTGATACATGAATGAGCCAGGTAAAGAATATACCAATTTTATAGTCTTCATAGATTAAAATATGTACTGGTACACCCCAACCAGAAGCATCTTACTTGCATGTAGTAAATCAAATTTTAAGAATTTTTGCCAACATGGATGATTTGAGTTGATTTGCAGGCCTATCCACCTTAAAATACTTTAAATTACTGGATAAAATAGAAAACATAACAAAGCAAAAACAACACTGAAAATAAAATGGATGAATGCAAAAAGAAGAAAAAGAAAATCCTCTGGTTCTGGAAACAAAAAGGAAACAAAATCAGATATTTTAGGATTATCTTCTCCATAAATGGCAGAAGGCCAATAAGATTGTTTAAATATATGTCCACAAATTCTGTGATAGTAATCTTGTTCAAAGGTGCATTTGAATTGCCTTCCTCCTTGAATATGGGTTAATCTCTTTTTTTTTTTTGGCTGCATAGAGTGGCATATGGATCTTAGTTCCCCAACCAGGGATCAAACCCATGTCCCCTGCAGTAGAAGCACAGAGTCTTAACCACTGGACCACCAGGGAAGTCTCAAATATGGACTAATCTTAATGATTCATTTATAATAAATAGAAGAATGCAATGGAAATGATTTGTATATTTTCTGAGATTAGATAAGAAAAGGCAATACATTTTATGCCTGTATCTTTATGCTTGCTCTTGGAATCCAGCAATGATACAGTGAGGAAGCCATGCGGCTATAGAAATAGGCCACTAGTAAGTGTTCTGGCCACAGCACCATTCATTCACTTGAGCTCCCACCATCAATCACCATGCAGGTTGTCAGCATCTTGGTGGTGTAAGTCATTCCTTCTTTCTCTCCCATTTTTTTAAACAACTAGACATCCATACATGAACAAAAGTGCCTTGACACCCTATTCCAAGGGATCTGGGAGGACTCTTGCCCACCTATGCATTTGAAAATAAACAAAATGATAATGGCTGTGGGTCCAAGGGAATTGGAAACATTTCTCACTGGTACTTGCCATACTTGTCATGGCGAGGAAAATGAACATGGAGAGTGCTGACCTGGGTAGATAGTCATAGTGAGAAAGAATTTGTCAAATTCCAGTCCACCTGAAGGGAGATTCCAGAACACCATCAGAGTGGGATAGAGATGAGTATGGATAAAAAGGACATAAAGGAATTTTGCCAAAGCTGCCCCCCACCCCCGGGTGACACTGCATGGGGCTAAGTTGTCGTGAAGCAACCAGAGCAACCTCTCTCACAGAGAAGGTGGGAAGCTAGGACCTCTCTTGTTGAAGAGGTGAAAAAAGGTGTGATCACAGCTGGAGAAACCTATTTTTCACCTGCAGCACCCTGGTCTTTGAGATGGGATCTCCTTGACTGGGGGGAGGGAAGAGAAAAGAAAGGAAACAGATCAGAATACCAAGGGACATTAAAGGAATGTTGTTCCTGTGTCAGCTTCAGGACATAAGAGGAAGTCTACTCATAAGCTTCTGGGAATACTTCACTTGAGGATCTCCCCACTGGGTCAGTGGGCAACCCCAACACCTCAAGTGCTATACCCACACCTCTCCCCACCCTGTGTCCAGCTTCTTATGTGCACTCCCAAGTGCAGCAATGAGAGCAGGTGGGGTAATTGGAGTGGTCTCAGACAAACAAATCAGAGTCTGTGGGCAAGGGAGACACCACAAACTGGAGCTATATTGCCAACTTCCAAAAAAACAAAAAAAGACGTTTCCTGAAGCCAGCCTGGTGAATTATAGAACAAGAGAAAATACAAAAATTAAGAAATCTGCCACAAGAGGTAGTAAGAAGAGTGGAGCAGATATATTCAAAATAAGCCTAGGGGGCTTCCCTGGTGGCGCAGTGGTTGAGAGTCTGCCTGCCAATGCAGGGGACGCGGGTTCGAGCCCTGGTCTGGGAAGATCCCACATGCCGCGGAGCAACTCGGCCCGTGAGCCACAATTACTGAGCCTGCGCATCTGGAGCCTGTGCTCGGCAACGAGAGGCCGCGATAGTGAGAGGCCCGCGCACCGCGATGAAGAGTGGCCCCCGCTTGCCACAACTAGAGAAAGCCCTCGCACAGAAACGAAGACCCAACACAGCCATACCATACATACACACATACATAAATAAAAAGAATGTAAGCAGACAAGAATAGCATTAAAAAAAAATAATAATAACAAAATAAGCCTAGGAAACCCCAGATAAGCAGCACAATAGAGTGGTACCCTATCTGAAGATGGCCAGTAAAAATATTTCAAATATGAAAGAGCAGAGCAAAAATACAAGGAACTTAAAATTCAAGGGATTAGTCCATCATCAAAATATATCTATGCTTCTCCAACAACTAAGCTCAAAGACATGGAATATTGCAATTTAGCTGATAAAGAATTCAAAAGAACTGTATTGAACAAACTCAACAAGCTACAAGAAAATTCAGAAAGTCAGTTCACTGAGATTAGAAAAAAGATACATAAACAAAAGGAGCTCTTTACAAAAGAGATAGAAACCATCAAATATAACCAAACAGAAATCTGGAGCTGCAGAATTCAATGAATGAGATAAAGAATAAAAGAAAGAGCATCTATAGTACAGCAGATGGAAGATAGAATCAGTGATTTAGAGGATAGGAATTTTGAAATAATATAGTTATGAAAGAACAACAACAACAATGAAAAGACTATAAATGAGTGAAGAAAGCATGTATGATCTATGGGACTCAATCAAAAAAAAAATCTGAATAGTATTCCAGAAGTAGAAAGAAAGAGAAGAGAGCAGAAAGTTTAGAAGAAGAAATAATAGCTGAGAACTTCCCAAACCTGGGGAAGACTTGAACATACACATCCAAAAAGTCAATAGAACACCCTATTATCTCAGTGCAAAAAAGACCTTCTTCAAGATACATTATAATGAAACTGCCAAAAATCAATGATAAAAAAATAATCTTAAAGGAAACCAGGGAAAAAAGAGAGTAATCTGTAAAGGAACCTTGATTAGTCTACAAGTGCATTTCTCAGCAGAAACCCTACAGGCCAGGAGAGAGTGGAGTGACATATTTAAAGTGTTAAAAAGTAAAAATTGCCCACCCAAAATACTTTATCTGTCAAAGTTATCCTTCAGATATGAAGTAGAAATAAAGGTTTTCTCAGACAACAAAAGCTGAGGGAGTTTACCATCATTAGACCTGCCTTTCAAGAAAGGAGTTCTTCAAGCTGAAATGAAAAGATGCTAATCAGTGATATGAAAGTACACAATACACAGGTAAAGTTAAAAAATAAACCACCAGAATTAGAAAACTGTAACTCCATATTAGGATGGTGTTAGAAATAATTCTAATTTTCCTCTCTCATCCATTGTATCATTGCTGTCATTCATTTCAATTATATATAAGAGCATATATACATATGAAGATATATGTATATACAAAAGCATACATAATTAAATAAATTGTTGCTTTTATTATTATTTTGAACAAACTGTTAACTTATTTCAATTAATAATAGGAGAAATAAAAATTTGTTAGTTTACTTTAATTTATTCCTTCTTCTATATGAGTTTCTGATATACATCATTTTCTTCTCTCTAAATAACTTCTTTTAACATTCCTTGCAAGACACGTTTACTGACAACACATTCTCTCAATTTTTGTTTGTCTGAGAAAGTCTTTATTTCTCCTTCACTTTGTAAGGATAATTTTACAGGGTACAGAGTTCTAAGTTGGTGCTGTTTTTCTCTCAACACTTCAAATATTTTACTCCACTCTCTTATTGCTCACATGGTTTCTGAGAAGTTGATGTCATTGTTATCTTTGTTCTACCATAGGTAAGGGGTTATTTTTTTCTTACTTCTTTCAGAATATTTTCTTTATTTTTGATTTTCTGTAGTTTGAAAAAGATATACCTAGTTATAGTGTTTTTGGCACTTATTCTGTTTGGTGTTCTGTGAGCTTCCTGGATCTGTGGTTTAGTATCCATCAATAATTTGGAGAAATTCTCAGTCATTATTCTTTCAAATATTTCTTCTGTTCCTTTCTTTCCTTATTTTCCTTTTGGCACTTACATTGTAGTTTTCCCACAGTCCTTGGACATTCTGTTCATTTTTTATTCAGTCTTTGTTGTCTTTACTTTTTTCACTTTTTAAAGTTTCTATTGATAAATTTCAAGCTCAGAGGTTCTTTCCTCAGTGCATCCAGTCAACTTAAAAGCCCATATCAAAGGCATTCTTAATTTCTGTTACAGCGTTTTTGATCTCTAAAATTTCTTTTTGGTTCTTAAGATTTCCATCTTTGCTTACATTGCCCATCTATTTTTTATGCTCTCTATATTATCCATTGAATCCCTTAGTATTATTAATCATAGTTGTTTTAAATTTCTAGTCTGCTAATTCTAACATCCCTACTATGTCTGGCTTTGATGTCTGCTCTGTCTGTTCAAATTATGTTTTTGCCTTTTAGTATGCCTTGTAATTTTTTTCTTGATAGCCAGACATGATGTAGTGGGTAAAAAGAACTGCTGTAAATAGGCTTTTAGTAATGTGGCAGTAAGGTATGGTAGGAGGGTAAATGTTCTATAGTCCTACAATTAGATCTTAGTCTTTTGGTGAGCTTATGCCTCTGCACTGATCTTCACAAGTATTTTTCAGTTATTTTCCTCCCCTCTTAGGTGGGAAAGAACAGCTACAGTGGACTGGATTTGTGTGTTTCCCTTCTCCCTCATGGAAAGCTAGGTCAGTTAGGGTCTTATAATACCCCAGCAGGTTAGGCTCTGGTTAACAAGTTTCAGCTGAGGGCAGTGCTCTTGTGTATTTCAAAAGGGGTCCATATCCCCTCCTCCTGCTGAAAGCATTGGGAGATTTTTCTCCAATGTTTACTGTGGGAACCTAGTTGAGCTCCTGGACATAAATCTCAATATTGTGGGGTCTCTTTATAAATGGGTTCCCCTGGATTTTTTAACTCTCAGAATTGTCCACATTGAGCAAGTCATCAATTACAATTCAGGTATTTCTACTCTGACAGTGTTTCCTGCAGCAGTTTACACTCATTATTCTCTGTTCCAGTAAGCCATGACTCCATGTATTCACTTAGCTGTCTTTCCAATCTTGGGCACAGCAGTTTACCCTGTGTTCTCCCCTCTCTTATGGATCCAAGGAGAGTTGTTGATTTTTCAGCCTGTTCAGCATTTTACTTATAGTTAAAACAGTGAGGCAACTCCCAAGCTTCTTACATGTGGAACCAGAAACCCATTATTTTAAGTATAGTTTTAAATTTTCTAAATGGAAGTCTGTTTAATAGATGTTACACGTTTCTAGTTTTATTGCAGTGTGATCAACATATTTTTGCCCTTTCTGCTTTATTGAACTTATTAAGGGTTTCTTTATCATTTATTACAAGCCCCTATTGTGTATTTGTATCTTCCATAGGTGCTTGAAAAGATTGTACAGTCTCTGTTATTGGGATATATATATATATATGTGTATATATATGTGTGTATATATATATATATATATATAAAACAGTATACACTAATCAGAGATGCTATGCTATTTAACCTATTTATTATGTTCCCATTTTACCTGTCTTAGAGTGTGAGTGTTATAAATTCTCCTAAAATTAGTTTGTTTCTGTTTATTTCTTCTTAGATTTTTTGTAGTTTCTACTTTTTTGATCATTGCAGATTTATTTGGACAAGGCAGCTATTCCTATTTTATCCTCATTTTGTGTTGTGGACTTTATCATTATAAAGATTTCTTCTTTGCCAGTTTTAGTGCTTTTGTTCTGACTTCTACCCTGCAGAGTACCAGGTTCATAACCTTTGCTTTCTTATTGTTTGCCTTTTCTTTGTAAATGCTTGCCGATCCTCTTATTTTGGCCCTTTTAAATCACTTTTCTTCATGTGTTGTTCTTGTAATCATCATGTATTATTTCTCCACAGAGTTTGCTTTCTTTGATTGTTATGGATTTTGTTTTTATATTTTGGTTTTTATTTAGGAGGTTTATATTTTTATTTGAATATTTATTTTTACCTTAATATTTTTACAGTATCTTTAGTCCCCTCTTTTCTTACTCAGGCTTCTACTCTTTAGTTTGCCATCTTTAACTGATATCTTTTTACTTACATTTACTACTATGTGGCAATTAATGAGATTATTCTGGATACCACATTCTCTGATCCTTCTCCTTTTATAATATGCATCCTTTTTACATTATCAGAACACATAACATCAAAATACATCCTCTTCTTACACCCTTGCCCCATCTATGTTTTAGTCCGTGTTTTGCAATTGCACATGCTTAATGATGTGCACCAATCCTTTCTCTAAAATTTCCACAGTATTACCTTGGTTAGGAGAAATTTGTCCTCATCGAAATTTATCATGAAGAGCTTGTGAGCACAGTACTCCCTAAATCATTATATGCTTGAAAATATCTTATTTTTACTTTGAAACTTGAAGGGCAGTTAGCTTGATGAGTTCTGTCCAAAGACACAGGAAAATTTTATTATGGATCAATTATTGAATTAAATTATTTTTATCACGACATTTAAATATCTTCAGTGTAAAGCCTGGTATAATTTCAAATCCTTATATCAATAATTCTTAAGCTTTTATAGACTGAAAAGCATTCACAAACCAAATGAACAACAACAAAAAAAAAAACAAAGCTAATTTAATTTAAATTTCAAAATTAATTTAATAGGGTGTATGAATATGACTTTACTAAAATTAAATTGCTGTCCTAAATGAAAATATAATACTAACTACTAAAACATAATTTCATTTGATTTCAAGTGCATCATTCCTATTATATGCCAGAACATTTGTTATATATGAATATTTACTTAATATTCTCCTATTAAATACCAGAAATGTTTGTTCATATAGACTGCTGTGAGAATTCAATACATGATATGCAAATGATATCTACTTCTATTCTAATCTTATTAGCTAGTGATAATTTGTAGCAGTTCTCTTTGGTACTAGTATAATTGTTAATTCCACAAAACTTCTCAGTCATTTATTTATATCATAAGTATTTATGGAGCACCAATTGTGTGTGGGTTACTGTTCTAGGTGTTAAGAATACAACAGTCAAACAGAGCATCTGTCCACATAAAAGTTAAATGCTGGAGAGGTATATGATATATAAATAAGCAGATACATAATTATAATGTCAGGTAATGATAAATGATATAAAGAAAAAAGAAGCAGCATAGGAAGATTTTGAGTGATCATTGTCAGAGAAGGCTCCAAAAATTGTCTTTGAGCAGAGAGGTAAATAATGCAAATGGAGTGAGGCATTCAGATACCTGGAAGGACATTTCAAGCAGAAGATACAATAAATGCAAAATTTTTGAAGTAGTGTACTCATTTACAAGAGAATTCAGATGATCTTAAAAACATTTTAAAGTATAATTAAGATAAATATATACATTGTATAAAAGTGTAGAGAAATGAGAAACATTTCATATTATGTCTATTGAAAGCAAATTAATAAAAATTGACATGAGTTGGACATATTTTCTTGCAATTGTAAAATAGTGCTCCATATTTAATGTTTTTATTTTGGAGAAATTACTTTTGATTATATTCAACTTTGGGGAAACTGGTGAACTACTTAAATTTCTGGAAACTGACAATTGTGATTGGAATACATTCACATTTTAAAATTTTAGATGTTTTGTCTTTATTGCATTTTTATATTATTTGTACTTTGAAACAATGTCAAACTTAGAAAAATATGGCAAGAACCATACAATAAAATTTTTCCTGAAATATTTACTAGTATGCTGTTAAACTGATGCCCCATTACCTCTGAAAACCTCAATACAAACCATCACAATCAAGAAATATACATTGATATGTTGTAGACATATTATCCTCAGACCCCATACAAATTTCAACAATTGTCTCAACAATGTACTTTATAGTAAAGAAAGAATTCAGTTCAGAATAATTCAGTTCAGAATCATGTGCTGTATTTATTTCTCATGCCTCTTTCTCTATTCTCTTTCATCCTTCCTCAGTCTTTATCTGCCTTTCATGAAGATTACAAACTTGATATTTGGGTATGTCTAATGTTTCCTTGTGATTATATTCAGAGCAGGCATCTTTGGTAAGGATACCACTGAAGTGATGCTATGCCATTCTTACTGTGTTGTATAAGAACTCATAGGATGCCAGTTTGATCACTTTGATCACTTGACATGCTTCTTCACTATAGTTACATATTTTCCTTTTGCACTTAAAAAGCATTTATGAGGAGATATTTTGAGCATCCCTTTCCTTATCAAAATTTCAATTTATTATTTTATATTAGTACAATTTAGTGGTTTCTAGTTCAATTTCAATTTGTTATTATTTATTCTTAATGCCAAAATTGACAAGTGGGAACACCTTTAAGTGGGATTCTATAGCCCTTTTTTGTTGTTGTTTTGTTTTAATTTATTTTTGTTAGATATCACTGAAGTATAATTTTCACTCAATAAAATAAATCTCTTTTAGATGTGCAATTTGATGATTTTTAACGAGTGTATCTGGGCATATAGACACTTCTACAAGATATAGAATGTTTCCAACTTGGGGGAAAATTTTCACTGAGTCTCTCACATTTTACACATAAGACATCAACAGTCAATTTGTTCCGGACTATTTTTTAAAAAATATTTCTATAAGCAGATAATCCTGTAATAATAGAGTTGTTTCTTACTTTCTAAAAATGGAAGTGTTTTCCTCCTCAGAGCAGATTTATTTACATTCTAGGATAGTAAAGATAGAGATGTTTCCCTCCCCTTCACAAAGCAGATTAGCGTACCTCCAAGGTAATAAAGAAAATGCCCCTCTCCAGATGGGATTGTGTTAAGGTAATTTGTGATGCCAACTACAGATGGTTTTGGAGATAAAAGTGTCTCAGAGTTTTTCAAAGTGTGTCTAGGCTCCCTTAGTGAATCTGGATAAATTATAATAGTTATTGTCATTACTCTAGAAAACTCCCTTAGGTTTTATGTTAAAACAAGGAAAACAGTTAAATGTTATAATGACAAAGGGTCAGCAGATTTCCTGTATTAAGGCAACCCCTTTTAAAAAGGTCACATCTGTGTGAGAGATGCTTGAGTTAGTCAAGGAGTATAGACACTGGGGACACACTCAGAAAGCAATGTGGATGTGGCTGTTGAACCAAAGGATTCCCAAAGCTGAAATAGTTGCTATCAGTAATAATGACCTTGTCATCTAGTATAGGGCTTTGGACAGGTTGAAAACATTGGAAGTTTATGTGGTTGAACCATGAATAGCTTCTTTGATGTTCAAAATTGAAAGTAAATGTGCCTTGCTTATTGGGATGAAGCCACACTCTCCATCCATATCCCTGATCCCTTACTCCCCATTCTACCTTGACATCAGCAGCTTTAAAGCAAAAAGTGAGTAGGGGTTAGATTGAGATCTCCCAATTCCTAAAGAGGACCAGTGAACTTATGCACCCAGCTGAATATGCTGGGGACCTCAATCAAGGAAGTAACTCAAACTTGAATGACTCTGATGTACACCAGTGCCCAAGTCACCATCCTACCCAGTCCAAAAGAGGTGTAAAACAGAAGAGGGGTTGGATAAGCACCTGAATAAAAACTGATGCATTTTTTCAGGATTCTTGGTATTGAAGGGAAGCTAATGTAACTTTGTGGGTGGGGTGCTTTGGGCCAATTTGATATACTGTTAGTATTGCTACTGTATGTAAACATATAGTAAGAATTTATGTGTTATATGCTTGTATTCCTCTATCCCATAAGTGACAGAGGGCAAACTTCCAATCATTACATGCTACATGTAGAGTAATGGTAAAAAATATATAAATTGTTCCCCAACACATCTCTCTGAAACAATATTGAATCCTAGAAGAAAAATATGTAGACTACAGATTGGATTGAAGTTTTAAAATAAGTTGGGATAATACGAGATGATATATCTAATACAATAACTCTGTATAACCAGTAAAAATGACCAATGAGAGTTGGAGGCTTAGAGTGGATTATCATCAACTCTGTTTCTCTTATAACTCTAGCTGTACCAGATATTGTGATTGTAACTGAATTGACTGCACAGACTGATGGCACTTGGAAATTGCAAATGCCTTCTTTTCTATTCCACTGGTACCTTAGGACCAAGATTAATTTGTATTCACATGTCAAGGCCTCCAATATAGGTATGCAGTATTCTTCCAGAAGAACCTAAACTCTGCTTCATGCAACCAGTGGGTGGCGCAAGATTTAGCATGATTGCCTTGGCCATCTGTTCCAAAGTCCTAACTATATATCAATAGATGATGACCTAGTGGTTGTTGTAGAGTCAGAAGCTTCAGTATCAACAGCCCTGGTTGTAAATGTTATTACATCTCCACCAGCATGGGCTGCTGATAAAACCTAGTAAAATTCAGGGAACCACTCACGAAGTAACAGTTTCTTGGGATTATTTGGGTAGATTCACAATGTTTAATCTCTCTGGCAGTCAAGGAAATATTGCTGTCTTTTGGCTTTACACTTGAGACTCAACAATATATGGGACTATTTGAGTATTAGAAACAGTAGGTGCCTTACTTACGCCTTTCAATTGATCTTTCATATTAAGTAACCTGCTAATCGGCATGCTTGGAAAGGGACTCAAAACAACAGGATTATTTGGAAGCTGTCCAGCAAGCTACTGCATGCTATCTACCTCTTATCTCCTCAACCTTAATGACCCCACTTGAGCTTCAAGTTTTTAACTGATAATTTTGCCATTTGTTGGCTCTGGCAAAGGGAGGTAATGTCTACCAGGATGTGCTCCTTGAAATTTTGGACCCATCGCCTTCTTAACACACCTACCAGTTACACTACTTTTGAAAAGCAGCTATCAGCCTGCTACTGGACTCTGGTCACAATTGAACACCTGATTAAAGAAGACATTGTGACTCTTTGACCTGACGTTCCCATTTTGGAGTGGGTTAACTCGGACTCAGTGATTAACAAGGTTACAAGAGCCCAATAAGGCTCACTTGTCAAATGGAAATGGTATATTCAAAAAAACAGCCAGCTTGGACTTAATGTAGCATTGCAAGATAAAATACAGGACATCCAATTGAATTTAATTTTCAGATAAACAACATTTCTGGTATAAGTACATTGAAAACATTTTGGGGAGTATAAGTTTCAATATTGAAATTGTCTTAAATTCAACCTTAATTGGGAGTCTTGTATTTTTATTTCCTAAATCTGGCAACCCTACCCAGTGGAATCTTGGCTTTACATTGAAAAGTTACATCTATCCTATTAAGGGAAAGTTCATTCTTGTTATACCGCCTTAAGCAAAGCTGTTGGCTTGATGGGGTCCTGGATTTTCCAAAGCTCTCTTAAATGCCTGAGTCTGGTTCATTGATGATTCAGCTAATCTGAATCTATTGATGATACCAGGTATGCTGTAGCTGTTCCTCCTCAGTGCCAGCCATACTGAACCAAATATGTGTGTGGATGCTCTGCTCAAAGGACAGAACTCTAGGTTAATTTCATACATTTGGCCAATGGCCACCTTGATAAACTTTGTTATATTTTCACTGACTCTTGGACTGTTGTCAACAGCCTGGCTATTTTGTCTGCTGTGTAAAACTACAGAATGATAGATGAATTTCATAAATTTTTGAGGCTATAAAATATGGAAACAAATCATGAGTGATGATTGAACTATCTGGATCATTTCATGTAGATGCTCATTGTAAGAGCCCATTCTATGATGATATTGACTGGAATCAGCCTACTGATTGAGACTGCACTACTTGGAATGCCATGATTGTTGCCTGGATTCATCACCATAAAGAAAATGGCAACAGTTAAAGCATATGCTGTTTCTGATGCAGAAGATATGATTGCATTTCAGATTTGTGATTCCTGGCAACATTTGACCCAATTGTCTTAAAATGAGAGAAGGTACACTGCCTGGGATTGGCCCTGCCTGCTCCTGACAGATTAATTGCATCAGACCTTTTACTCTATTTTCAGGCTGTCATAAAGTTATAAAGAAAGGAATGCTATAATCTCCCAGTGTCATTTTGGATTTTAAAAGTGTTTTGATTTTATTATTTTTTGCATATTATATATTTATGGTTCTTTTGTTTGGTACATAGAAGATCAGAGTGGTTAGATCTTTTAGATGATTTGTTTCTTAAAGCAATATGTAGAGATCCTCTCTATCAGGGGTTAGCAAATAGTTTCTTAAAAGGACCAGTTATCTGTAGTTAATAATACTGTATTGTACATTTTTAAAAAGGGCCAGTTAGTGAACATTTTAGGATTTGTGGGCCATAAGTTCTCTTTCATAACTCTGCTCAACTCTTACTCAACTCTGCTTTTGTAGTACAAAAGCAGCCACGGGTAATGTGTTTTTAAAAAGGAGCATAGTGGTATTCCAACAAAAATTTCTTTATAAAAACAGGCAGTGAGTCAGATTTGGCCCATGGACCATAGTTTGATGAGCCTTATTCTATATTATAATTATTTCCTCCTCAAATTCTACTTTTTGTAATGTAAATCTTACACCAAAGTTCTTTAGACTAGTATATGATGTGTCTATTTTCATTCCTTTATTATCAAATGTACTTTATAAATATCTTATAAATGTGTCTTTTAAACAGAATATAATTTTATTTTTAAATTCATTTACAAGTATAATTATTAATACATCTATGTAATTTCTACCTTCTTAATATGTTCTTTCTTTTTGACATACTTTTACTTTGTGTATTTTTCTTTTTCACTAATCGTGTTGGATTAATAGATATTTCAAAGCTCTTTCTTTGTTTTAATCTCTCTGGTTTGGATGCTATTCTTTTATTTCTATTTTTAGTGGATACTGTCAACTGTTTAATCTGCATATTCAACATAAAAATTCAAGCATTAAGCACTATTTCTATTCTTTTCTAAGGAAGCCCAATTACTGCCACTAATCTTGGTTGTTATTAATCTTGGACTTTTTCTTTTTGGTTGTTGTTAGTTTGTTTGGTTTGGTTGTAATTAAGTTTTTGTGGAAATAATTCTAGATTCACATGCAGGTATGAAAAATAATGCAGAGAGATCATATATATATAACTTATTCAGTTTCCCTCAATGGTAACACCTTGCAAAGCTATAATACAATATAAAAATCAGGATATTGACATTATATAATCAATGGATGTTATTCAGATATGTGGTTTTACTTGTATTTGTTGTGTGTATGTGTTTATTTATTTCAATACAATTTTATAATAAATGTAAGTTCATGTATCCACTACTACAGTCAAGAAACTGCACATTCCATAACTACAAGGCAAGACTCCACTTATTCTTAGCTCTGGAAACCACTAATTTTTCTCTGCTTCTAAAATTTTGTCACTTGAATCATACAGTATGTAACCATTTAAAATTTGCTTTTCTTATACTCAGCATAATTCTCTAGAGATTCATCCAGGTTACTACATCAAAGAATAATTTGCTTATTTTAATTGAACAGTCATATTCCATGGTATGAATGTACCAGTGTTTGTTTATTCATTCACTGAAAGATATTTGGGCTATTTCCAATTTTTGGCTAATAAGAATAAAGCTTCAGGACAGAGTAATGGTGGTGGAGTAGGAGGATGTGGAGTTCGCATCTCCTCACAACTAGGGCAACTACCAGGCACTGGTGGGGGACCTCGGACACCTAATGGGATGGGAGGAATCCCCACATGACCAGGTAAAACATGAGGGGAAGGAGGGGGGAGAAAAAGTGGTGGCAGGATGGGACTGGCGTCCCTGAGGGTCTGCTGGGGGGAAGGGTTTCCTACACTTGGAGAGACCCACTCACAGCAAGGGAATCAGCAGGGATGGGGAGAGACCTTTGGAGGATCAGGGGATCAGAGGGGAATGCGGCCAGTGTCTTCCCTGCCTGCTCAGGCCCCAGCAAGCATGCTGGGGTCCCAGATCTGACACTTCACCCTCCAGGGTTCCCTCCAACTGCACAGGTCCTTAGCCCAAGCCCCCCCCAACCCTCCAGATCCCCGCCCCCTGCCCACCCCCCCGGCTGCCAAGACCTATTCTGGCTTCTTTTTTCTTTCTTTCTTTCTTTTTTCTTTTTTTTTTTGTTGTGGTTCTGTTTTGCATTATTGTTGTTGTTTCATTTTCATTTTTATTTTTTCTAATATATTTTTATGTTTCTAATTTTAGATTTTATTCTTTGTTATTGTTCTGTTCCTTTTTGCTTGTTGGCTTTTTTTTTTTGCCACACTGCGTGGCTTGTGGGGTCTTGGTTCCCAGGCCAGGTGTCAGGCCTGAGCTCCTGTGGTGGGAGTGCAGAGTCCAAACCACTGGACTAACAGAAAACTCCAGACCCCAGGGAATATTAATTGGTGTGAGTTCCCCTGGAGGTCATCTCATAACCAAGACCTGGCTGCACCCAACTGCCTGCAAACTCCAGTGCTGGACGCTTCAGGACAAACAACCAGCAAGAGAGGAACATAGTCCCACGCATCAAAAAAAAAAAATGAGATGACAAAAAATCTGTTACAGACAATGGAGCAAGGTAAAAACCTAAAAGATCAAATAAGTGAAGATGAAATAGGCAACCTACCTGAAAAAGAATTCAGAGTAATGAGAGTAAAGATGATCCAAAATCTCAAAAATAGAATGGAGGCACGGATCAAGAAAATACAAGAAATATTTACAAGGACCTACAAGAGCTAAAGAACAAGCAAACAGTGATGAACAACAAAATAACTGCAATGAAAAATACACTAGAAGGAACCAATAACCGAATAACTGAAGCAGAAGAATCAATAAGTGAGCTGGAAGATAGAACGGTGGAAATAACAGAATAAAGAAAAAGAATGAATAAGGACGGTCTCAGAGATGTCTAGAGTAACATTAAACACAACAACATTCAACTTATAGGTGTCCCAGAAGAAGAGAAAGAGAAGGGTCTGAGAAAATATTTGAAGAGATTATAGTTGAAAACTTCCCTAACATGGGAAAGGAAATAGCCACCCAATTCCAGGAAACTCAGTGAGGCCCATACAGGATAAACCCAAGGAGAAACACACAGAGACACTATTAATCAAACTGACAAAAACTACATACAAAGAAATATTAAAAGCAACAATAGAAAGGCAACAAATAACATACAAGGGAATCCCCGTAAGGTTATCAACTGATCTTTCAGCAGAAACTCTGCAGGCCAGAAGGGAGTGGCAGGATATATTTGAAATGATGAAAGGGAAAAACCTACAAACAAGATTACTCTACCCAGCAACAATGTCATTCAGATTTGGTGGAGAAATCAAAAGCTTTACAGACAAGCAAAAGCTAATTCAGCACCATCAAACCAGCTTTACAACAAGCACTAAAAGAACTTCTCTAGGCAGGAAACACAAGAGAAGGAAAAGACCCACAAAAACAAACCCAAAACAATTAAGAAAATGGCAATAGGAACATCCATATAGATAATTATCTTGAATGTAAATGGAGTAAATGTTCCAACTAAAAGACACAGACTGGCTGAATAGATACAAAAACAGGACCTGTATATATACTGCCTACAAGAGACCTACTTCAGACCTAGGAACACATATAGACTGAAAGTGAGGGTATGGAAAAAGGTATTCCATGCAAATGGAAATCAAAAGAAAGCTGGAGTAGCATTTCTCATATCAGATAAAATAGATTTTAAAATAAAGAATGTTATAAGAGATATGGAAGGACACTACACAAGGATCAAGCGATCAATCACAAAGTAGATATAACAACTGTAAATATTTAAGCACCCAACATAAGAGCACCTCAATACATAAGGCAAATGCTAACAGCCATAAAAGAGGAAATCGACAGTAACACAATAGTAGTAGTGAACTTTAACACCTCAGTTACAACAATGGACAGATCATCCAGACAGAACATAAATAAGGAAACACAAGCTTTTAATGACACAATAGACCAGAGAGACTTAATAAACATTTATAGGACATTCTACACAAAAGTGTCAGAATACACATTCTTCTCAAGTGCACACGGAACATTCTCCAAGATAAATCACATCTTGGATAAAAAAATCAAGCCTTGGTAAATTTAAGAAAATTGAAATCATATAAAGCATCTTTTCCGAACTCAAAGCAATAAGATTAGAAATCAATTACAGGAAAAAAACTGTAAAAAACACAAACACATGAATGCTAAACAATACACTACTAAATAACCAAGAGACCACTGAAGAAATCAAAAAGGAAATCAAAAAATACTTAGAAACAAATGACAATGAAAACATGATGACCCAAAACCTATGGGATGCAGCAAAAACAGTTTTAAGACGGAAGTTTATAGCAATTCAATCATACATCCAGAAACAAGAAAAATGTCAAATAAACAATCTAACCTTATACCTAAAGCAACTAGAGAAAGAAGAACAAAAAATCCCAATCTTAGTAGAAGAAAAGAAATCATAAATGTCAGAGCAGGAAAAAAAAAGAAAAAAAAAAAGAAATGAAGAAAACAATAGAAAAGTTCAATAAAATTAAAAGGTGATGCTTTGGGAAGATACACAAAATTGATAAACCTTTAGCCAGACTCCTCAAGAAAACAAGAGAGAGGATTCAAATCAATAAAATTAAAAATGAAAAAGGAGAAGTTATAACTGACAGTGCAGAAATACAAAGGATCATAAGACACTATGACAAGCAACTGTATGCCAAAAAAATGGACGACCTGGAAGAAATGGACAAATTCTTAGAAAGGTCCAACCTTCCAAGTCTGAACCAGGAAGAAATGGAAAATATAAACCGATGAATCACAATTAATTAAATTGAAAGTGTAACTAAAATTATTCCAAGAAACAAAAGTCCAGGACCAGATGGCTTCACAGGCAAATTCTATCAAACATTTGGAGAAGAAGTAACATATAACTTTCTCAAAATCTTCCCAAAAAATTGCAGAGGCAGGAGCACTCCCAAACTTGTTCTACAAGGGCACCATCACCCTGATAACAGAACCAGACAAATATATCACAAAAAAAGAAAATTACAGATCAATATCACTGATGAACATAGAAGCAAAAATCCTCAACTAAACACTAGCAAACCAAATCCAACAACACATTAAAAGGATCATACACCATGATCAAGTGAGATTTATCCCAGGAATGCAAGGATTATTCAATATATGCAAATCAATCAATTTGATGCACCATATTAAGAAATTAAAGAATAAAAACTGTATGATCATCTCAATAGATGCATAAAAATATTTTGACAATGTTCAAAACCCCTTTATGTAAAAACTCCCCAGAAAGTGGGCATAGAGGGAACCTACCTCAACATAATAAAGGCCATATATGACAAATCCACAGCAAACATCATTCTCAGTGGTGAAAAACTGAAAGCATTTCCTCTAAGATCAGGAACAAACAAGGGTGTCCACTATCGCCACTATTATTCAACATAGTTTTTGAAGTCCTAGCCATGGCAATCAGAGAAGAAAAGTAAATGAAAGGAATGCAAATTGGAAAAGAAGAAGTAAAACTGTCACAGTTTGCAGATGACATGATACTATACATAGAAAATCCTAAAGATGCCACCAGAAAACTACTTGAGCTAATCAATATATTTGGTAAAGTTGTGGGATACAAAATTAATACACAGAAATCTCTTGCATTCTTATACACTAATGATGAAAGATCAGAAAGAGAAATTAATGAAACTATCCCTTTTACCATTGCAACAAAAAGGAAAAAATACATAGGAATAAACCTTTCTAGGGGGGGCAAAAGACCTGTATGCAGAAAACTATAAGACACTGACAAAAGTAATCAAAGATGACACAAACAGTTGGAGAGATATACCATGTTCTTGGATTGGAAGAATCAACATTGTGGAAATGACTGTACTACCCAAAGCAATCTACAGATTCAATGCAATTCCTATCAAATTACCAACGGCATTTTTCACAGAACTAGAAAAAAAATTTACAGTTTGTATGAGAACACAAAAGACCCTGAATAGCCAAAGCAATCTTGAGAAAGAAAAATTAAGCTGGAGGAATCAGGCTCCCTGACTTTACACTATACTACAAAGCTATGGTAACCAAGACAGTATGGTACTGGCACAAAAACAGAAATATAGATCAATGGAACAAGATAGAATGCTCAGCAATAAACCCACACACCTATGGTCACCTAATCTATGAAAAAGGAGGCAAGAATATACGATGGAGAAAAAAGTCTCTTCAATAATTGGTGCTGGGAAAACTGGACAGCTACATGTAAAAGAATGGAATTAGAACACTACCTAATCCCATACACAAAAATAAACTCAAAATGGATTAAAGACCTAAATGTAAGACTGGACATTATCAAACTCTTAGAGGAAAACATAGGAAAAACACTCTTTGACATAAATCACAGGAAGATGTTTTTTGACCCATCTCCTAGATTAATGAAAATAAAAATAAGAATAAACAAATGGGACCTAATTAAACTTAAAGGCTTTTGCACAGCAAAGGAAACCATAAACAAGATGAAAATACAGCCCTCAGGATGGCAAAAATTATTTGCCAATGAAGCCACTGACAAAGGATTAATCTCCAAAATATACAAACAGCTTATGCAGCTCAATATCAAAAAAACAATCAACTGAATCAGAAAATGTGCAGAAGACCTAAATAGACATTTCTCCATAGAGGACATACAAATGGCCAAAAGGCACATGAAAAGATGCTCCAAATCACCAATAATTGGAGAAATGCAAGTCAAAACTGCAATGAGGTATCACCTCACACTGGTCACAATAACCATCACCAAAAAGTCTACGAGAAATAAATTTTGGATAGGGTGTGGAAAAAAGGGAACCCTCCTACATTGTTGGTGTTTATGTAAATTGGTTCAGCCACTATGGAGAACAGTATGGAGGTTCCTTAAAAAACTAAAAATAGAACTACCATATGACCCAGCAATGCCATTCCTGAGCATATACCATGAGAAATCCATAATTCAAAAAGACACATGTACCCCAATGTTCATTGCAGCACTATTTGCAATAGCCAGGACATGGAAGCAACCTAAACGTCCATTGACAGAGAAATGGATACAGAAGATGTGGTATATATATACAATGGAATATTACTCAGCCTTAAAAATGAATAAAATCGGGTTATTTGTAGAGATTTGGATGGACCTAGAGTCTGTCATGCAGAGTGAAGTAAGTCAGAAAGAGAAAAACAAGTATTGTACATTAACTCATATATGTGGAATCTAGAAAAATGGTACAAATGAACCTATTTGCAAGGCAAGAATAGAGACGGAGATGTAGAGAACAGACAGGTGTACATGGGGTTGATGGGGAGGGAGGGATGAACCGGGAGATTAGAATTGACATATATACACTACCATGTATAAAATAGATAACTAGTTGGAACCTGCTGTATAGTACAGGGAGCTCAGCTCAGTGCTCTGTGATAACCTAGATGGGTGGGATGTTGGGGGTGGGAGGGAGGTCCAAGTGGGAGAGGATATATATATATACATATAGCTGACTCACTTTGTTGTACAGCAGAAACTAACACAACATTGTAAAGCAATTATACTCCAATAAAAAAAAATAAAATAAAGACTAAAATGGCAAAGAACACCCATGTACTGATCATTCATTTTTTAATGAACATATGTTTATATTTTTCTGAGTTAAAAATTTGAGTGTAATTTTTAAGTCAAATAAATAATTATAAGACCTCCAACCTTTTCATTTTTAATTTTATTTTGGATATTCAGGGTCTCTTGAGATTCAATATTAATTTTAGGATGGATTTTGTTTTTGTTTTTTTTTTCTGTGAAAAAAAATAGCCAGCCATGATTTTCTTAAGGATTGCATTGAGTTTGTAGATTGCTTTGGGTAGTACTGTCATCTTAACAATATTAAGTCTCCCAGTCCATGAACATAGTATATATTTCCATTTGTTTGCATCTTCATTTATTTCTTTCAACAGTATATTGTGATTTTCAGTGTACATATCACAGACTTTCTTGGTTAAATTTATGCCTAAATATTTTATTCTTTTGGATGCTATTATAAATATAATTACTTTTGTAATTTCCTTTTTGATTGTTCACTTTTTAGTGCACAGAATTGCAACAAAACCCTTTTGAGTGTTGATTCTGTTACTGAACAAACCTTTGGTCCACTCACCAAACACAATACTATAAAGCCAATCTACTGACACCAGGTTGTGGTGAAGGAAAGTACAGAGTTTATTGAAGGGTGCCAAGCAAAGAAAATGGGCACCTCATGCTCAAAAAACCCAAACTCCCCAATGGCTTTCAGGAAAGGGGTTTTAAAGGCACTGTGAGGGAGGGGGCTGCAGTGTGCATGATCAGCTCATGCATAATTCTCTGATTGATTGTCGTCCATGTGCAGTTTCAGGCATCATCAACCTTCTGGTTTCAATCAGTCTAGGGTCTGTGTTCCTGTAGTAAGCTGTTTTTATCTGCTGAGGGTCTGTTTCCTGTAAAAGCAACTTAGGAATGTATGTCAGGCCTTTGTCTGTATCTTTCAGGGAACTGTGAGTTCAGTGATTTTGCTATGTGGCGGATATGGTCTAAATTGTTACCCGTTTCCCAGTCCAACAGCTATTCTTTGTTTCTACATCTTCACATTCCTAATCGTTAACTCTTGAGTCAGCCTTTTGACACTCAAGGAAGGCCTGGGAGGCTAAAGAAAAAGCTTTTTCCTTCAAAGGACAGGGACACAGGGTCTTGCATACAGTTTCAACTTTCTATCTTGCAACTTTGCTGAATTCTTTCTTTCCAATTTGTTGGCCCTTTATTTCCTTTTATTGCTTAATTGCTCTGGCCAGATCTTCTAATACCTTGTTAAATAGAAATTGCAAAATTGGCATACTTGTTTCATTCCTGGTCTAAGGTAGAAAAAGTTTCAGTCTTTTACCATTGAATATAATGTTAGCTGCAGGACATTTCCTTATACTCCTAGTTTATTGAGTTCTTTTTTATTATGAAAAGGTATTGCATTCTGTCAAATGCTTTTTGTGCATCAATTGAGATGATCATGTGTTGTTCATGTTCATTCTATTAATGTAGTATATTATATTGCTTGATTTTCTAATGTTGAACTATCTTTGCATTCTAGGAATAACTCTCAGTCATGGTGCACAAAACTTTAATATGTTGATGAAATTGGTTCACTAGTATTTTCATTTTAAAGATTTTTGTTTCAATATTCATGAGGGATATTGGTCTAAATTTTGTTATGGTGTCTTTGCAGAATTAGATATCAGGATAACTTTGGCCTCATATAATGAGTTCTAAAGTGCTCCATCTCTTCAAATCATATTGAAACATTTCAGAAGGATTAGTGTTTATTCTTTTTTTGATTAAAAATAATTGACATATAACATTGTGTATGGTTAAGATGTACAATGTGTTGATTTAGTACATTTATATACTGCAATATGATTACCACCATAGCTCTAACTAACACCTCTACAGTGACACATAACTATCAATTATTTTTGTGGTGGGAACAATTAAGAACTACTCTTTTGGCAACTTTGAAGTTTATAATACAGTGTTGTTGACTAAAATCACTAGGCTGTACATTAACTCTCCAGGACTTATTTATCTCCTAGTCTCAAGTTTGCACCATTAAACAACATACTCCCAGATCCCCCATCCCCCAGCCTCTGGTAGCCACCATTCTACTCTCTGTTGTTCTGACTTTGGCTTTTTAAAATTACACGTATAAGTACTATCATAGAGTATTTGTCTATCTTTGTCTGACATATCACTTAGCATAAGGCCCTTAAGGTCCATTCACATTGTCATAAAGGCAAGATTTCCTTCTTTCACATGGCTGAATAATATTCCATTGTGTGTGTGTGTGTGTGTGTGTGTGTGTGTATCTCACAACTTGTTTATCCATTTTTTCTATTGATAGACACATAGGCTGTTTTTACATCTTGGCTATTGTGAATAAATACTGCAATAAATAAGGGAGTACACTCATGTCTTTGAATTCTTGTTTTCATTTCTTTTGCAAATGAAACCAGAAGTGGAATTTTTGGATCATATTGTAGTTCTATTTTTTTAATTTTTAAAGGAATCTTCCTACTGTTTCCCATAGTGGCTGTACCAAATTGTATTCCCACTAACAGTGCATTTTGGTTCCCTTTTCTCTACATCCTCATCAACAACTGTAATCTCTTATCTTTTGATGATAGCCCTTCTAACAGGTTTACATTTTTCTCATTGTGGTTTTTATTTGCATTTACCTGATGATTACTGATATTGAATGTCTTCCTATGTACCTTCTGGCCATTTCAATGTCTTCTTTGGAAATATGTGTATTTAGTTTGACCATTTTGTTTAATCAGATTGTATGTTTTTTGCTATTGAGTTCTATAAGTTTATATATTTTGGATTATTACTGCTTTTCAGATACATGATTTACAAATATTTTCTCCTATTCCATACTTGTTTTTCCATATTATTGTTTTTTTTAATTTTTATTTTTTTTTGCTGTGCAGAAGATTTTTATTTTCATGTAGTTTTACTTGTTGACTTTTGCTTTTGTTGCTTCTGCTTTTGGTGTTGTATCCAAAAAAATCATTACCCAGTCCAATGTCAAAGAGTTTCTTCCCTATGTATTCTTCTAGGAGTTTTATAGTAATAGGTCTTATGTTTATGTCTTTAATCCATTTCAAGTTAATTTTTGGAGTGGTGTAAGGTAGGGGTCTTATTTCATTTTTCTACATGTCATTATTCTGTTATCCCAATACCATTTGTGAAGAAATTCTTTCTTCACTGAGTGTTCTTGTCTCCCATGTAAATGTAAGTATATTGTACATGTGGGTGTTTATTTCTGGGCTCTCTATTCTGTTCAATTGGTCTATGAATCTAATTGTATGTCAGTACCATACTGTTTTATTTACTATAGAATTGTAATATACTTTGCAATCTGGAAGTATGGTGCCTCCAGCTTTATTCTTCTTTCTCATAATTATTTTGACTATTTGAGGTCATTTGGGGCTCCATACAAATTTTAAGACTTTTTTATCCATTTCTGTGAAAAATATCATTGGAATTTTCATAGGGATTGCATTGAATCTATAGATGGCTTTGGGTAGTATGGACATTTTTAAAATATTTATTTTTCTAATTCATGAACACAGGATATCTTTCCATTTGATTGTGTCTTCTTCAACTTTTTTTTTTAAATCAAGGTCTTGTAGCTTTTGTTGTACAAATCTTTACTTCCTTGATTAACATTATTCCTAAGTATTTTATTGTTTTTGATGTTATTGTGAGTGGGATAGTTTTCTTTAGTTCTTTTTCAGATATTTTGTTGTTAATATATAGAAATGAAACTGTTTTCTGTATGTTAAATTTTATATTCTGAAATTTAACTGAATATGTTGATTAGTTCCACTTTTTTTTTAGTGGAATCTTTAGTATATTCTACTTTTAAGACCATATTATTTATAGACAGAAGTTTCCGAACTGAAGTCCACTCACCCAACACACAGCAAAGCCAATCTACTGACACCCAGTTGTGGTGAAGGAAAGTACATTTATTTACAAGGTGCCAAGCAAGGGGAATAGTTAGCTAATGCTCAAAAAGACCCAGACTCCTTGATGGCTTTCAGGGAAGGATTTTTAAAGGCAGCATTAGGGGTGACGTTAGCAGGGTGCATGATCAGCTCATGGACATTCTTCTAATTGGTTGGTGGTGAGATAACAGCATGGTATTTTTGGAATCTCTATCATCAATATTCTGGTTCCAACCAGTCTGGGGTCTATGTACTGGTGGTCAGCATGCAGTTAACTTCCTCCACCTGGCAGTGGTGGGGTTCTTGATTTCTTCAAAACAAGTCAAGAATATGTGTCCGGATAATATCTATAGCACTTGAGGAGGAACTAGGGTCCTTGACTTAGTTTTATGGGTAAGCTATTATTATTTTGTCTTGCTTGACTGCTTTCCTTTGTTTCTGCATTTTCTCACTTTTATAATTATTAACTGATTGAATTTGTTTTGATTTGTTTTATTTTATTTTATTTTATTTTATTTTTGAATTTGGGGAAGGCCTAGGAGGCTAAAGCTTTTTTATAAACAAGAAGTGAGAGACACAGGGAGGGAGTCTGTTCCCAGGAAGACCCCACAGTGTTCTGCTTGGTTTCACAAAGACAATTTACTTCTTCTTTTCAATTTGGATACTTTTTTCCTTTTCCTTTCCTGATTGCTTTGGTTCAGACTTCCAGTACTATTTTGAATTGGAGTGGTAATAGTGGGCAACCTTATCTTGTTTTTACTTTAGAGGAAAATCGACCTCTCACCATGGGTATGATATTAGATGTGGTTTTGTCATATATGGTATTTAATATGTTATTGAGAGTTTTACTCAAGAAATACCTATCTAGAAATGTATCAATTTCTTCTAGGTTATTCAATTTTTTGACACATTTTTTGGTTCATAATAGTCTCTTAACATCTTTTGTATATTTGTGGTATCAATGTCTTCTCTTTCATTTTTTATTTTATTTGTTTGAGTCTTGTCTCCTTTTTTTCTTAGTCTAGCTAAAGTTTTGTTGATTGTTTTATCTTTTCAAAACAATCTCTTAGTTATGTTAATCTGTTCTATTAATTTTCTGGGCTTTCTTTCATTTAATTATTTTCTGATCTTTGTTATTTCCTCCCTTCTGGTAACTTTAGGCTGATTTAGTCTTCTTTTTCTAGTTCTTTAAGTTATAAATTTAAGTTGTTTATTTGAGAGCTTTCTTTTTCTTAATTTAAACATATATCACTATAAATTTTGTTCTTAACAATGCATTTGCTTCTTCCCATAACTTTTGGTATGTTGTATTTTCATTTTTATTTGTTTTAAAATATATATTAAAAAAATTTCCTTTAGATTACTTCTTTGACCCATTGGTATTCAGGAGTGTGTTGTTCAATTTCCACATATTTGTATATTTTCCAATATTCCCCTTGTTACTGATTTCTAGTGTCATACCATTGTGGTCAGAGAAGGTACTTGGCATGATTTAATCGTCTTAAATTTGATAAGACTGTTTTGTGACCTAACCTATAATCTATCCTGGAGAATGTTCTGTGGGCATTTGAGAAGAATGTTTATTCTGGTGCTGTTGAAAGGAATGTTCTCTATATATCTGTTAAGTCCATTTGGTATATGTACAATTGAAGTCTTTCATTTTCTTATTGATTTTCTGTCTGTATAATCTATCCATTGCTGAACATGGGGTATTGATGTCCACTACTATTATTGTATTCTGACTCTTTCTCTCTTCACATCTGTTAGTTTTGCTTAATATACGAAGATGCTCCAATGTTGTGTGTGACTGTATATTTATTGCAATTGTTATATCTCCTGGATGAATTGAGCCTTTTATCATTATATAAATACCTCCTTTATCTCTTGTCACTGTTTTTGGCTCAAAGTCTATTTTTTTTTTCTGATATAAATACACCCACTTCCATTTCTTTTGGTTTTCACTTGCATGTAATAGCTTTTTCCACATCTTGATTTTTAGCCTATGTGTGTCTTTAAAGCTGAAGTGAGTTTCTTGCAGGTAACATATAGTTGGGTCTTTTTCTTTTATCCATCTAGCTACTATGTGCCTTTTAATTGGTGAATTTACTCCATTTACATTTAAAGTAATTGTTAATATGTTAGGACTTACTAATGTAATTTTATTAACTGTTTTCAGGCTGTTTTGTGGTTCCTCTGTTCCTTTTTTCTCTCTTTTTGTCTGTCTTTGTTATTCGATGCTTTTCCATAGTAGCATGCTTTGATTTTCTTCTTTTTTTATCTTTTGCTTGTATACTGCAGGTTTTAGCTTTGTGCCTATCATGAGGCTTACATAAATCTTCCTATAGTTAAAACAGTCCATTTTAAGCTGATAGCTTCAATTGTGTAAAAAAAAAAAAACAAACCACACAACTCTGTCCTTTTATTCTCTCCTAACATTTTATGTTTTTGATATCACAGTTTACGTCAATTTTTATTGTGTATTCATTAACAACTTATTGTAGCTATAGTAATTTAACACTTTTGTCCTTTAACTTTTATATATTAGAGTTAAGTAGTCAACACACTATCATATTAACCTATTAGAGTATTCTAAATTTGTCTTACCTCTAACAATGTTTTACATATTTTTATATATTTCCATGTTACTAATGAGTATCTTTTCATTTCAGCTTGAGGAATTCCTTTTATCATTTTTTGTAAGGCATGTCTAGTGTTCATGAACTCCCTCAGCTTTTGTTTGTGTGGGAAAGTTTTTATCTCTTCTTTATTTTGGAAGGACAGCTTTACCAGATATTGTATACATAATTGTCAGGGTTCTTTTTTGTTTGTTTTCTTTCAGAATTTTGAATATATTAACCCCTTCCATTTTGGCCTGCAAGGTTTCTGCTGAGAAATTTGCTGATAGCCTTATGTGAGTTCTCTTGCATTTGAGGATTTTTAATTCTCTCTTTGTATTTAATTTTAGACAGTCTTATGTCTTGGAGAAATTCTCTTTGGCTTGTATCTGTTGGTGAATTATGAGCTTCAAAACTTGGATATTCAAACACCTGACTGTATTTGGGAAGATCTCAGCCATTGTTTATTTTAATAAGCTTTCTGGCCCTTTCTCTCTCTCTTCTCCTTCTTGGAATCCCATCTTGTGTATGTTGTTTATTTTTATGGTATTCTATAATTCATGTAGGCTTTCTTCATTCTATTTCATCCTTTATTCTTTGTTCTTTTCTAACTGAATCATTTGAAATGATGTTCCTTTCACTTCACAGATTGTTTCCCTCTGTTTGATCAAGGCTACTGTTGATGCTCTCTATTGCATTTTCATTTCATTAATTGTATTATTCAGCTCCATATTTTTGTTTGGTTCTTTTCGTGATTTATATCCCTCTGTTAAATATCTCATATGCTTGTGTATTGATTCCTCATTTTAGAGAATGTTCTCTCTGTGTTTTCTTGTAGCTCACTGAGCTTCCCTAAAACAAACATGCTGAATTCTTTATCAGACAAATCAGTTCTTCATTTTGGGGGGATCAATTATTGGAAAAATATTGTATATTTTGGTTGTGTCATGTTTCCTTGATATTTCATTTTCATTGAAGTGTTACATTGCTATCTTTGCTTTTGAGCAAGCAGTCACCTCCTCCAGTCTTTACTTACTGGCTATGAAAAGAAAAACCTTCTGGCAGGTCTCCTAGAGATTCTGAGGCTTTCTCAGATTTTTTTCTATGGGTACACCTGATCCACACTTCTTGTTCCCTTTTTGGTGGGATTTCTTAAGGTTACATGTCTTCTTTAGTTCTGAAAGACTTTCATTTGCTTTCCCGAGGGTGGTGCTGAATGCTCAAATTTATGTGCTTTTTCCTAATCCTACAGAGTTGCGCTGGCTTTCTGGGTGTTTTCAGTAGCCATATGCAAAGGCTTGTGGTCACCACCCTTGGGGGTGTGCACTGGGTGCCAGCCACTACATGGGGGTGTATGTTGCTGTAACACACAGAGGATTGGTGGTGCCTCTGGGCCACTTGAGGATATCTGCAGGTGAGGTGTTCCCAGTGGTTTGTGAGTTGGCCTCCTGATGGAGTTCATGATGTGGTTAATAAGATATGTGTCTTTTTAATGAAATATAAACCCTGCCTACCTTCTCCCAGCTTATTTCTGCCACTCACTTATGCAGCTTACCTCAGTATTTTGGCTGGAGTAAAACCAAATTGGGCTTCTTTAGCAGCATTCACACATCTGGGGAAACAGAGCCTGTACTCACAGATTCTCACTTTCCCCCATGGTAAAAATCATGAGTTGAGAGGCTCTCTGTTGGCCTTGAACTTTGCTACATGGGGGGAGAGGTGACATGGAAAGTGAATCTATTCCTCTTACACATCTGAACACATCAGGGTTTTTTGCTCTAATTGTGTAGTGGGATTTCTTCACTAGATTCCTATATTTCCACAGATGTACTCTCATCCATGGATGATTATCAAAATCAGTTTTCTTCAGGGGCAAGATGGTAGAAAACTCCTATTCCACCACTGTGATAATATCACTTTCATAACCATTTATTTTTCTAATTCTTTTTTCTTTTGCTAAGACTTTGAATCCTTCTGAAAATTGTTTTTTAATTATGTTTAATGTTTTTAATTATTTTTAAAATATTTATATTTCCTTTAGGATTCTTTTCTATTACATCAGAGTTTAGAGTTTTAATAGTGAAGTTGTGTCTGTTCACTGTCCTTAGTAGATAGTTTTCTCATATTTTGTATTTTTGAAAGTTCCTATTTATAGAATTAAGTTTTTGTGTAAGACTTCCATTTGGCAAGTGTCAAATTATCTCCTGAAAATGGTTTTATATTTAGTTGTTAAGGCATATGCTGTTTTTCACCATCCTACTAAAAGAAAATGTTTGTGATTTTCTAGAGCAGGGGACATCAAAAACATTTTCGTAAAGGGTCAGAAAGTAAACATGTTAGGCTTGTGAGCCATGAAGTCTCTGATTCAACTACTCAACTCTACTATTGTAACATTAAAGCAACCATAAGTAATAATTAAATGAATGTGTATAGCAGTTTCCAATACATTTTTGTTTACAAAAACAAAAATTTGCCTCCAGGCTGTAATTTGCCAACCCATGATCTATAGGCTTACATCCTCATGAATCTCATTAGTAATGGCCATTTTTAGTCCAAATCATACAAAATGAAGGTTTAATAATTGATATCTCATGGTGGACTCTCATAATCCCTGGTACTTTATATTCATATCCCAGGTAAAGAAACTATTATGTTTACCCCTAGTGCCAGTGAGTACATAGTCTTCAGTCAACTATTTCCTTATGCTTGAAGCACTTCAAGTAATATGGCTTTTCGTAGGGAATACAAGTAAAATTCTTAACATACAGCAAGTCCAGCTTCATTTTGAGTGTTAGAACCCAAGATTCTGAATTCAGACTTATTTTGACAGTATAGTTGACTAGATTATTTTGATATCCCTTCTAATAAAAAACAAAGAGATGATGAATAAATCATAAATTTTGCATTTCTGTGTTCTCAGGAAGTAGGAAATTTTCCGAGGGTCAAAAGTAAGCCAATAACAGCTCTGTAAGCAGCAAATTAAGCTGTGAGATGTGATTACATGTGAAGGGCAAGGTATTGGGGTAACAGTTGCAATGTGGACTTTGTGCTCAGAACACACATTGGACACAAAGTAAGTATAGTAAGGATTAAGGTCATTATATTAATTAATTACACTAAGAGTTATAACAGATTTTTCTTCAAATTTTATAGTTTTAACAGAGCTGACATGTGTTTCTCATTTATATGAGATTCAAAGTCACAAGGTTCCCTCTCACTGTGGTTCCATCATATTCAGATATGTCTTCCTAAATCATAAAACTTCTTTACAACAAGCAGGACTAAAGGGGAAGAGCATGGACAATCATGCATGATCATGCATGGAAAACTTATGTTCCAGGCTTGGTAGTGGCCTTATCACTTCCACTCACATTTCAACAACTAGACCTCAGTTATATTTTCAGAAAAACTGTTAAGTATGCTGTAAATGTTGTTTAGCTCTGTGCTCAAGAAAAAAAATTAATTTGGTGATCATCTGGCAGTGTGTCTCATCCTCTTTTCTGGTTGCTAACTATCCTTTTCACCCTCTTCATTCATGCAGAATCTACTTCCCAATTCCCAAGTAAGACAATCCAAAATTCTACCCAGTCACTGCATACATATCAATCTCCAGGATTCCTCATTGATTCCCATCCCCTTTCACAATGTTATAGATATCCATGTTGTCTGCCAACATATAATCGCAAAAGACAAGTCATGCTCCTATCCCTCCATCCATGTAATATATGATGGTTGATATGTAACAAAATAACAACAATAAAAACTTACATTTGGAAAATGGAAGAAAGAAGCCTCCTAGAAGTAACTGATTCATAGAAAGGATGAAATACTGCTAAGCAGGCACTGTAAAATTTTTGAACACAAGCAGTCATGTAAGGTACTTGGTTATAATATATGTATCATATTATATATATTTTATCTATATTCTCTATGAGCATATTTAAATCAGGTGTTAAGTAGTTTTCTCTAATACTTCCTTCTTTTGCAGGTTTAGGGGCCTGAGTGTTGCTTTTTAACTTGAATAGTCAAAGGAATTTTTAGTCCAGGTTCATGTTATCTTTAGTAATGTATTTACCTCCAAGCCATAGTAGACTTGAAAAATTCGTAGCAGAAGGGAAGGAAGGAAATAGCAAAGATCAGAAGAAAAATAACTGAAAAGAGACCAAAAAATAATAGAAAACTCAACAAAGTGAAGAAATTTTTTAAAAGACACAGAAAACTTACAAACCTTTAGCTAGACAAATGAAGAAAATGAGAAAAGACTGAAATAAATAAAATCAGGACTGAGAGAGAAGATATTACAACTGATATCACAGAAATACAAAGTTTCATAAGATACAATCATAAACAATTACACACCAACAAATAGGATAACCTATGATAAATGGATAATACCTAGAGACATAAAATTCACAAAGCCTGCATCAGGAAGAAATAGAGAATCTGAGCAGACCAATAAAAAGTAAAGAGATTTAATCAGTAATCAAAAAATGTCTCAGCAAATAAAAGTAAGACCAGATAGTTTCAATGGTGAGTTCTACCAAACATTTACATAAGAATAAATACCAATCTTTCTCAAATGATTCTAAAATTTGAAGAAGAGAGAAGAGTCCCAAACTCACTTTAAAAGGCCATTGTTACCCTTAGAAAAGGCAAATAAGGACACTCCAAGAAAATAAATCTATGTCTCAGATGAACTTTTAGATGCAAAAATTCTCAAGAAAATTTGAGCAAACTGAATTCAGCAGCACATTCAAAGGATCTTAACCATGATAAAATGAGATTTACCCCTGGGATATAAGGATGGTTCAACATATACAAACCAATAAATGAGATACATCACATTAGTAGAATAAAGATAAAGATCATATTATCATCTCAATACATGCAGAAAAAGCATTCAATAAAATTCAACATTTTTTCATGATAAAAATTCACCACAAATTGGTATAGAATAAAAAAGACATCAACATAATAAATGCCATATATGACAAATCCACTGTTAGCATCATACTGAAGGTGAAGCATTGAAATCCTTTCCTCTAAAATAATGAATAAAGTTCCCTATTCTCACCACTCTTATTCAATATAGTATTGGATGTTCTAGACAGAGCAGTCAGACAACAAAAAGAAAAGAAGGCATCCAAATTAAAAAAAAAATTGTAACTGATACAGATAATATAACCTTATATGTAAAAAATACTAAAGTCTCCACCAAAAACTGCTAGAACTAATCAATGAATTCATTTAAGTTGCAGGATACAAAACCAATATGCAAAATCAGTTGTGTTTCTATACACTAACATTGAAACATTTGAAAATGTAATAAAGAAAACAATCTCATTCACAATAGCATCAAAAACAATGAAATACTGAGAAATAAAGTTAACCAAGGAGGTGAAAGATTTGTTTAACAAAAACTGTAAGGCTTTGCTGAAATAAATCAAAGACAAAAACAAATGGAAAGACATTCCATGTTTATGGATAAGAATAATTAGTATTGTTAGAATGTCCCTATTACCCGAAGCCATGTATAGAGTGAATGAAATCCCCATCAAAATTCCTGTGGCTTTTTCACATAAATAGAAAAAAACATCTAAAATATATATGGAGCCACAAAAGATGCTGAATAACAAAAGCAATCCTGAGAAAGAAGAACAAATGTAATAGTATCACACCTCCTGATTTCAAACTATACTACAAAGGTATAGTAATCAAAACAGTATGGTAATGGCATAAAAATAAACACGTAGACAAATGGAATAGAATCCAGACCCCAGAAATAAATCCTCTTATAAATGGTCAACTAGTATTTTAAAAGAAAGTCAAAATAATCAATGGAAAAACATTGTCTCTTAAATAAATGGTGTTGGGATAATTGGATAACCACATGTAGAAGAATGAAATTGGATTCCCTACTATACCACTCAAAAGTTAACTCAAAATGGATTAAAGACTTAAACATAAGACTTGAAACCCTAAAGCTCCCAGAATAAAATGTAGAGAAAAATCTCCTTCACACCGGTCTTGGAAACTACTTTTTGTATGACACCAAAGCATAAGCAACAACAACAAAAATCAATAAGTGAGACTACACACTAAACTAAAAGGTTTCTGGGACTTCTCTGGAGGTGCAGTAGTTAAGAATCCGTCTGCCAATGTGGGGGACACAGGTTCGATCCCTGGTCCAGGAAGATCCCACATGCCGCAGAGCAACTAAGCCCATGCACCACAACTACTGAGCCTGCAGTCTAGAGCCCATGAGCCACAACTACTGAGCTCATGTGCCACAACTACTGAAGCCTGAGTGCCTACAGCCCATGCTCTACAACAAGAGAAGTCACCAAAATGAGAAGGCCGTGCACCACAATGAAGAGTAGCTCCTGCTCACTGCAACTAGAGAAAGCCTGCACGCAGCAACAAAGACCCAATGCAAACAACTATAAATAAATACATAAATAAATAATTTAAAAAACAAACAAACAAAAACTAAAAGGTTTCTCCACAGCCAAAGAAACAATCAATAAATTGAAAAGTATCTATGGAATGGGAGAAAATATTTGCCAATTACATATATATGATAAGCAATTATAATTCAAAATAAGTAAGGAACTCATGTGACTCAATAGTAAAAAATCAAACAATCCTAATAAAGAATGAGCAGAGGAACTAAATAGATATTTTTTCCAAAGAAACATACAAACAGACAACAAGTACATAAAAAGACTCCTGACATTACTAATCATAAGGTAAATGCAAGTCAAAACCACAATGAGTTATAACCTCACACCTATTAGAATGTCTATCATCAAAAACACAAGTAGTAAGTGTTGGTGCGAATGTAAATTCATACAACCACTATGGAAAACAGTATTTAAGTTCTTCAAAAAATTAAAAATAGCACTACCTTATGATCTAGCAATTCCACTTCTAGGTATATATCCAAAGGAAATGAAAACAGGATCTCAAAGAGACATCTGCACTTCCATGTTCACTGTAGCATTATTCATGACAGTCAAGATATGGAAACAACCTCTGTGTCTGTCAACAGATGAATGGATAAAGAAGAAAAAAAACATATTATGGAATGGAATATTATTTAGCCATGAAAAAGAAGGAAATTCTACCATCTGTGACAACATGGATGGAACATGAGGCCATTATGCTAAGTGAAATAAATCAGAGAGAAAAAGACAATTACTGTATTACATCACTTATATTTTGAATCAAAAAAGGTCAAACTCATAGAAGCAGAGAATGCAATGTTGGTGAATAGGTGTGGGGTGGAGGAAATGAGATGTTGGCTAAAGAGAAAAAATTTCCAATTATAAGATGAATTAATTCTGAGGAATATAATGTACAGCTTGGTGATTATAGTTGATTATATTGCATTATTTACAATATATATAGTGATGAAGCCAGTAGATCTTATGTTCTTACCACAAAAGGAAATGGTAATTATGTGAAGTGATGGAGGTGTTAGCTACTGATATGGTGGTAATCATTTTGTAATATATAAGTGTATCATATCAACATATGCATACTTTAACTTACATGCTATATCTCAATTATATCTTAATAAAGCTGGGAAAACAAAACAAAACAAAACATAGTTGTCTTCATGTCTACTTTCTCCTGATCAGTTTCATGTGCCAGTAGCCATATCCAAGGTTCTTTCTTGGTATAATTTTTAGGTCAGATTTAGTTTTTGCTTGGCCCCCATGCCTCTTTGTCTCTCACATTAATGTTGGCTAATATAAATTTATCAGAAACGACATTTTGGAAGACCATATATCCTTAATCTAATCTTTGTTGCAGAGCTGAATTTTTCATTCAATTATGTAAACTTACGGTATCTTTATCCCTTAAGACCTTAAGTACTATCTTTTAATATGTAGAGTAGAAAAGCAATGGACTTTCCCATTTGTATAAATCCCCTGGTCTCTGGATTTTGTCTAGTATTCCCATCAATGCTCTTGAATATTTGCCAAATCTCACTTGAGTTCATTTATTTCTAATAATACCTTGCAAAATGCAGACAATTCTATCCAAAGCACAGCATCTCTGATTCTTCTCAACCACTTCTTTTAGTGTTACAGACTCAGTCAGTAGACACAAGATGTGTATAATATATTGTAGGCAACCATAAAAAATACATTTTGCCATTTCATAATTCAGATTTTCCAGACTCTGATTTTAGTTTCCTTACCCTACAACTGAGCCAATCAAAAATATACTTTTTATTTTTTTGTAGAAGCTTACTTTGATTCATTCTACTTGATATACATTGTGCATCTTGTAAAAGACTCAATGAGAAATAACCATTTTAAAAGGTTGATAAATTTGACTACAATAAAATTAAGAACTTTAATTCATCTTAATATCTATTAAAAAGTGAAACACAAATGATAGTCTTAAAGAAAACATTTAAAAACAAATTGAAAAAAGGGTAAGTATCCAGAATATATTAAAGCAATAAGTTTGAGAAAAACAACTGATTAGAAAATCGGGGGGGGGGGTGGCCTTCAAGATGGCAGAGGAGTAAGACATGGAGATCACCTTCCTCCCCACAAATCCATCAAAAATATGTCTGCTTGTGGAATAACTCCTACAGAACACCTACTGAATGCTAGCCGAAGGCCATAGACTTCTCAAAAGGCAAGAAAATCCCCACACACCTGGGTAGGGCAAAAGAAAAAAGAAAAAACAGAGACAAAAGAATAGGGACAGGACCTGCACCTCTGGCAGGGAGCTGTGAAGGAGGAATAGTTTCCACACACTAGGAAGACCCTTCAGTGGTGGAGACGGGGGGCAGGGGGGAAGCTTCAGAGCCATGGAGAAAAGCACAGCAACAGGGGTGCAGAGGGCAAAGTGGAGATATTCCCACACAGAGGATCAGTGCTGACCAGCACTCACCAGACTGAGAGGGTTGTCTGCTCACCTGCTGGGGTGGGTGGGGTCTGGGAGCTGAGGCTCAGGCTTTAGAGGTCAGATCTCAGGGAGAGGACTGTGGTTGGCTGCATGAAGACAGCATGAGGGGGGGTGGGTAATGTACAACAGCTAGCCATGAGGGAGTCCAGGAAAATCTCTGGACCTTCCCAAAAGGCAAAAAACCATTGTTTTGGGGTGCACGAGGGAGGGGATTCCTTCCCTGTCTGATCACAGGAGGCAGAGCACCGCCTAAATGAGCTCCAGAGATGGATGCATGCCATGGCTATCAGCTCAGACAGCAGAGACGGGCATGAAACACTAACACAGATGCTGCAGCCACCAAGAAGCCTGTGTGCAAGCACAGGTCGCTATCCACATGCTCACCGCACTCCCCCCGGGAGCCTGTGCAGCCTGCCACTAACAGGGTCCCGTGATCCAGGGACAACTTCCCTGGGAGAACACACGCATGCCTCAGTCTGTTGCAACATCTCACCGACCTCTGACACTGCAGGCTCACTCTGAATTCCAATTATAAGTAACTTACCCCTCCCTAGCCCCCAGCATGAGTGAGTCAGAGCTCCCTAAACAGCCACTGCTTTAACCCTGTGCTGTCTGGATGGGAATAGAAGCCTGAGGGAAACCTACATGCAGAGGTGGGGCCAACACCAAAGCTGAAACCTAGGAGCTGTGCGAACAAAGAAGAGAAAGGGAAATTTCTCTGTGCAGCATCAGGAGCAGTGGATTAAATCCCCACAATCAATTGAGGTAACCTGCATCTGTGGAATACCTGAATAGACAAGGAATCAACCCAAAACTGAAGTGGTGGACTTTGGGAGCAACTGTGGACATGGGGTTTGCTGTCTGTGAGTGACTTGTTTCACATTTTTATGTTTATCTTAGTATACTTTTTAACACTTGTTATCATTGGTGGATTTGTTTATTAGTTTGGTTGCTCTCTTCTTTTTTTAATTTTATTACTTAATCTTTTTATTTTAATAAATTTTTATTTTTTTTATTTTAATTATTTTATTTTATTTAACTTTTTAAAACTCAAAAAAAATTTTTTTTTTCTCCCTTTCTTTCTGAGCCATCTGCCTGACAGGGTCTTGGTGCTCCAGCCTGGTGTAAGGCCTGAGCCTCTGAGGTGGGAAAACTGAGTTCAGGACATTGGACCACGAGAGACCCCCTGGCCCCAAGTAATGCCAATCAGAGAGAGCTCTCCCAGAGATCTCTGCCTCAATGCCAAGACCCAGCTCCAGCCAATGGCCAGCAAGCTCTAGTGCTGGACGCCCCAAGGTAAACAACTAGCAAGAGAGGAACACAACCACACCCACGATCAGAGAGGCTGCCTAAAATCATACGAAGTTCACAGACACCCCAAAAACACACCACTGGAGGCAGCCCTGCCCACCAGTAAGACGAGATCCAGCCCCACCCACCAGAACACAGGCACCAGTACCCTCCACCAGGAAGCCTACACAAACCACTAAACCAGCCTTACTTACTGGGGAAAGACACCAAAAACAACAGGAACTACAAACCTGCAACCTGTGAAAAGGAGATGCCAAACACAGTATGTTAAGCAAAATGAGAATACAGAGAAATATGCAGCAGATGAATGAGCAAGGTAAAAATCCACCAGCCCAAACAAATGAAGAGGAAATAGGCAGTCTACCTCAAAAATAATTCAGAGTAATGATAGTAAAGATATTCGAAATATTGAAAATAGAATGGAGAATATACAAGAAATGTTTAACACTTTAGACCTAGAAGAACTAAAGCACAAACAAACAAAGATGGACAACACAATAAATGAAATTAGAAATGCTCTAGTAGGAATCAATAGCTGAATAACAGGCAGAAAAAGGGATAAGTGACCTGGGAGACAAAACAGTGGAAATAAGAGCAACAGAGCAGAATAAAAAAAAAAAGAATGAAAAGAATTGAGGACAGATTCAGAGACCTCTGGGACAACATTAAATGCACCAACATTTGAATTATAGGGGTCTCAGAAGAAGAAGAGAAAAAGAAAGGGACAGAGAAAATATTTGAAGAGATTATAGTTGAAAACTTCACTAATATGGGAAAGGAAAGAGTCAGTTAAGTCCAGGAAACACAGAGTCCCATGCAGGATAAATCCAAGGAGAAACACGCCAAGACACATATTAATCAAACTGTCAAAAATTACATACAAAGAAAAAATAATAAAAGCAGCAAGGGAAAAGCAAAAAACAACATACAAGGGAATACCCATAAGGTTAACAGCTAATCTTTCAGCAGAAAATCTGCAAGGCAGAAGGGAGTGGCAAGATATATTTAAAGTGATGAAAGGGAAGAAACTACAACCAAGATTACTCTTCCTAGCAAGGGTCTCATTCAGATTCGATGGAGGAATTAAAACCTTTACAGATAAGCAAAAGTTAAGATAATTCAGCACCACCAAACCAGCTTTACAACAAATGCTTAAGGAACTTCACTAAGCAGGAAACACAAGAGAAGGAAAAGACCTACAATAACAAACACACAAAAAAAATAAGAAAATGGCAATAGGAACATATATATCAATAATTACTTTAAATGTAAATGGATTAAATGCTCCAAACCGAAGACATAGACTGGCTAAATGCATACAAAAACAATATCCGTATATATGCTGTCTACAAGAGACCCATTCAGACCCAGAGACACATACAGACTGAAAGTGAGGGGATGGAAAAAGATATTCCATGCAAATGGAAAACAAAAGAAAGCTGGAGTAGCAATTCTCATATCAGAAAAAATAGACTTAAAATAAAGACTATTTCAAGAGACAAAGAAAACCACCACATAATGAATAAGGTATCAATCCAAGAAGAAGATATAACAATGTAAATATTTATGCACCCAACACAGGAGCGCCTCAATACATAAGGCAAATGCTAACAGCCATACTAGAGGAAATCGACAGTAACATAATAATGGTATGGGACTCTAACACCCCACTTTCACCAATGGTCAGATCATCCAAAATGAAAACAAATAAGGAAACAAAAGCTTTAAATGACACATTAAACAAGATGGACTTAATTGATATTTATAGGGCATTCCATCCAAAAACAACAGAATACACTTTCTTCTCAAGTACTTAAGGAACATTCTCCAGGTTTGATCATATCTTGGGTCACAAATCAAGCCTTGGTAAATTTAAGAAAATTGAAATTGTATCAAGTATCTTTTCTGACCAGAATGCTATGAGACTAGATAACAATTACAGGAAAAAATCTGTAGGAAATACAAACACATGGAGACTATACAATACACTACTAAATAACGAAGAGATCACTGAAGAAATCAAAGAGGAAATCAAAAAATACCTAGAAACAAATGACAATGAAAACATGATGATTCAAAATATATGTAATGCAGCAAAAGTAGTTCTAGGAGGAAAGTTTATAGAAATACAGTCGTACCACAAGAAACAAGAAACATCCCCAAAAGCAATCTAACCTTATACCTAAAGCAATTAGAGAAAGAAGAAGAACAGCAACAACAAAAAACAAAACCCAAGTTAGCAGAAGGAAAGAAATCATAAAGACCAGATCAGAAATAAATGAAAAAGAAATGAAGGAAACAGTAGCAAAGATCAATAAAACTAAAAGGTGGTTCTTTCAGAAGATAAACAAAACTGATAAAACACTAGCCACTCATCAAGAAAATAAGGGAAAAGGCTCAAATCAACAGAATTAGAAATGAAAAAGGAGAAGTAACAACTGACACTGCAGAAATACAAAGGATCATGAGAGATTACTACGAGCAACTCTATGCCAATAAAATGGACAACCTGGAAGAAATGGACACATTCTTAGAAGAGCACAGCCTTCTGAGACTGAATCAGGAAGAAATAGAAAATATAAAATATATTTTATATATTTAATATAAATATAAAATATAAAGACAAATCACAAGTAATGAAATTGAAACTGTGATTAAAAATGTTCCAACAAACAGAAGTCTGGGACTAGATGGCTTCACAGGTGAATTTTGTCAAACATTTAGAGAAGAGCTAACACCCAACCTTCTAAAAATCTTCTAAAATGTAGCAGAAGGAAGAACACTCCCAATGTTATTCCAAGAGGCTACCATCACCCTCATACCAAAACCAAAGACGTCACAAAAAAGAAAACTACAAACCAATAACACTGATGAGCATAGACGCAAACTCCTCAACAAAATACTAGCAAAAAGAATCCAACAGCACATTAAAAGGATCATACACAATGATCAAGTGGGGTTTATCCCAGGAATGCAAGGATTCTTCCATACATGTAAATCGATCAATGTGATACACCATATTAACAAACTGAAGTATAAAAACTATATGATAATCTCAACAGATGAAGAAAAAGCTTTTGAAAAAGTTCAACACCCATTTATGATAAAAACTCTCAAGAAAATAGGCATAGAGGGAACTTTCCTCAACATAATAAAGGCCATATATGAAAAATACACAGCCAAGATAGTTCTCAATGGTGAAAAATTGAAACCATTTCCTCTATCATCAGGATCAACACAAGGATGCACACACTCTCCGCTATTATTCAACATAGTTTTAGAAGTTTTAGCCACAGCAAGCAGAGAAGAAAAAGGAATAAAAGAATCCAAATCAGAAATGAAGAAGTAAAGCTGTCACTGTTTGCAGATGACACGATACTATACATAGAGAATCCTAATGATGCTACCAGAAAACTACTAGAGATAATCAATGAGTTTGGTAAAGTAGCAGGATACAAAATTAATGCACAAAAATCACTTTCATTCCTAAAATCTAATGTTGAAAAATCTGAAAGAGAAATTAAGGAAACACTCCCAGTTACCATTGCAACAGAAAGAATAAAATACATAGGAATAAATCTACCTAAGGAGACAAAAGACCTGTATGCAGAAAACTATAAGACACGGATGAAAGAAATTAAAGATGATACAAACAGATAGAGAGATATACCATTTTCTTGGATTGGAAGAATCAACATTGTGAAAATGACTATATTACCCAAAACAATCTACAGATTCAATGCAATCCCTGTCAAACTACTAATGGGAATTTTCACAGAACTAGAAAAATAATTTCACAATTTGTATGAAAACACAAAAGACCCTGAGTAGCAAAAACAATCTTGAGAAAGAAAAACGGAGCTGAAGGAATCATGCTCCCTGACTTCAGACTATACTACAAAGGTACAGTAATCAAGAGAGTATGATAGTAGCACAAAAACAGAAATATTGATCAATGGAACAGGATAGAAAACCAGAGATAAACCCACAGACATATGATCATGTTATCTTTGATCAAAGAGGCAGGTATATACAATAGACAAAATACAACCTCTTCAATAACTTGTGCTGGGAAAACTGGAGAGCTACATATAAAAGAATGAAATAAGAACACTTCCTAACACCATACACAAAAAATAAACTCAAAATGGATTAAATACCTAAATGTAAGGCCAGACACTATAAAACATAGGCAGACCACTCTATGACATAAATCACAGCAAGTTCCTTTTTGACCCACCTCTTAGAGAAATGAAATAAAAACAAAAATAAACAAATGGGACCTAATGAAACTTAAAAGCTTTGCACAGCAAAGGAAACCATAAACAAGATGAAAAGACAACTCTCAGAAGTGGCGAAAATATTTGCAAAGGAAGCAACTGACAAAAGATTAATCTCCAATATATACAAGCAGTGCATGCATCTCAGTATCAAAAAACAAACAACCCAATTCAAAAATGGGCAGGAGACCTAAATGGACATTTCTCCAGAGAAGATATACAGATTGCCAACAAACACATGAAAGAATGCTCAACATCACTAATCATTCCAGAAATGCAAATCAAAACTACAATGAGATATCACCTCACACCGGTCAGAATCACCATCATCAAAAAATCTACACACAATAAATGCTGGAGAGGATGTGGAGAAAAGTGAACGCTCTTACACTGTTGGTGGGAATGTAAATTGATACAGCCACTATGGAGAACAGTATGGAGGTTCCTTAAAAAAGTAAAAATAAAACTATCATATGACCCTGCAATCCCACTACTAGGCATATACCCTGCGAAAACCATAATTCAAAAAGAGTCATGTACCACAATGTTGTTTGCAGCACTATTTACAATAGCAAGGACATGGAAACCACCTAAGTGTCCATCAACAGATGAATGGATAAAGAAGATGTGGCACATATATACAATGGAATATAATTCAGCCATAAAATGGAATGAAATTGAGTTATTTGTAGTGAGGTGGATGGGTGTAGAGTATGTCATACAGAGTGAAGTAAGTCAGAAAGAGTAAAACAAATACTGTAGGTTAACACATATATATGGAATCTAAAAAAAAAAAAGAAGGTTCTGATGAACCTAGGGCAATTCAGGAATAAAAATGCATACTTAGAGAAAGGACTTGAGGACACGGGGAAGGGGAAGGGTAAGCTGGGGTGAAGTGAGAGAGTAGCATTGACATATATACACTAGCAAATGTAAAATAGATAGCTAGTGGGAAGCAGCTGCATAGCACAGGGAGATCAGCTCGGTGCTTTGTGATCACCTAGAGGGGTGGGATAGGGAGGGTGGGAGGGAGACACAAGGAAGATATATGTATACTTATAGCTGATTCATTTCGTTATACAGCAGAAACTAACACAACATTGTAAAGCAATTATCCTCCAATAAAGGTGTTAAAAATAAAATAAAATAAAATAAAATCTATGAGTTCACTCTGTTACATCTAGTTTCAATCTAATATCAATTTACTGGTGGACCAGTGGTTAGGACTCTGCACTTTCACTGCTGAGGGCCTGATTCAATCCCTAGTTGTGGAATTAATACCCCACAAGTGAAGAAGCATGGCCAAAAAAAAAAAAAAAAGAAAATAGGAAGAGATATTGTATTTTTACATCCATGTCCTCTCACACCATTTTGTCATTTTAATGATTTTATTCCCAATTGCCAGCACCAGAAAATTTTTTCTTTTTTGAGGAACTTGTGTTTCAGGAGTTGTTTCTGTTGGTCTGCATGGTGAGTAGACGGTAACTTAGAAATTATGTTTCCCTGGGGACAACTCTTAACCAAGAAGGTGGGTGTGGTGGCATTAATATTTATTGTTCCCTTCTGTATCCCACAGCTACATTGCTAAGTGTCTCCTGTAAATATTTCCTAAGAAATGTTATTGCATGAAGCCCCAACTCAAGGTCAACTTCTGCCGGGCCCACCCTAAGGTAGACACAAACTGACACTTTAAATAAAGGAAATACAAATGGCAAACATGAAATGAAGCAATACTTCTTTAGTCATCAGGAAAATGTAAATTAAGTTTACAATTAGATCAAATTTTATACCCATTAGGTTGATAAAAATTAAGATGTCTGAAAACTTCAAGTTTTAATCAGGATGTGAATCAATGAGATCTATAAATCACTGGCAGGGTGTGTAAATTGGTACAAACACTTTAGTAAATTTTTTCACACTATTTGTAAAACTGAACATTCACATACTCTGTGACTCAGAAATTCAACTCCAAGATATATAATCTGTAATCTTGCTACTCAAAGTGTGAATTGAAACCAGAAATGTTGGAATCACTTGGGATATTGTTAAAAATCATGAATTTAGATTCACACCTCAGATCTACTGCAATACATCTAAATTGTAACAAAATCAACCAGTTTTGTCAAAATCTATCATTTGAGAAATACTACCCTAGAGAATTTGTCATAGACATTTACTGCTCATGGAACATCTATGTTCTGCCCTGCATTTACTAGATACATCCTAGTTAATCATGATCAGATAACTAGTTTTGACCTATGGGCTAAGGGTGGAAGTGACATGTGTCACTTCTGGGATAATGGATTTAAGGTACATTATCCTCCAGGTCTCTCCTCACATGCTGTGATGATCTGGAAACCATGTTTACTACAAATTGGTATCTGAATGATTGGTCATTCTGAAGCAGTGATTCATCTCTTGGAGAACCTTCATACTTAGGTTAGATGAAGCCTTTATTTATATCTTAAGCCACAAAAAATTCAGGTTTTGTAATCATTTAATTTTTTCTCTTTTCCTTTTTTTTCCACACACACACACTGTATTTTATTTTTACAAGAGATAAATAGACTGACACCAAGCATTGTACATGGATGACCACAACAAAAGCAACAATGATTGCAATTACCAAACATGAAACACACTCATACTATGTCATAATATTGACATTCAGTCCAGTAATCCTCCACTGTAACAGCTCCTTTACTTTGCAGTGAAAATTGATTTGTATATTCTTTGCCTCTGAGTCCTTGTGGGATTTTTTTTTTTTTAATTCAGACAGAAAGTCACAAAAATTATACTCATCCTCATCAGTTCACTCAGTCCCATGTAATTAATTTTTTTTCATCTTGATCTTTTGTTAGCACTTTTATGAGTTCATCAGTTTTTCATTAGAGTTCTGAAAATGCTTATTCATTCAGTTCAGCAGTACAGTCAGTTACCAGAAACCTGTACTTGTCAGAGTCTTTTCCATGAATTTCTTGAAGATGAAACCCTTTTATAGGAACATATTTGCAAAATCATCAGAGTACACCCAGAACTGTCTGTAAATGACAAAAGACTTAAAAATGACCACGGTTAAAGATTTGATGAAAGTTCATAATAATGCAGTTGACAAGAAAATTAGTTATTTCTGAGATATACACTTTAAAGTAATAACTAGGATTATGACTTATAACATTATACCAGAACATATAAGATTTTTAGAAATTTCATGTAATGTCTGAAACATATATATTAACATATTTCCATACAAATAACCCAATGAAAGTTTAGTATTAGTTGTTTTGTTTGTTTTTTTATACTGCAGGTTCTTATTAGGCATCAATTTTATACACATCAGTGTATACATGTCTCAACTTCTGCCCTGCAAACTGGCTCATCTGTACCATTTTTCTAGGTTCCACACACATGCATTAATATACGATATTTGTTTTTCTCTTTCTGACTTGCTTCACTCTGTATGACAGTCTCTAGATCCATCCACGTCTCAACAAATGACTCAATTTCGTTCCTTTTTATGGCTGAGTAATAGTCCATTGTATATATGTACCACTTCTTCTTTATCCATTCGTCTGTTGATGGGCATTTAGGTTGCTTCCATGACCTGGCTATTGTAAATAGTGCTGCAATGAACATTCGGGTGCATGTGTCTTTTAGAATTACGGTTTTCTCTGGGTATATGCCCAGTAGTGGGATTGCTGGGTCATATGGTAATTCTATTTTTAGTTTTTTAAGGAACCTCCATATTGTTCTCCATAGTGGCTGTATCAATTTACATTCCCACCAACAGTGCAAGAGGGTTCCCTTTTCTCCACACCCTCTCCAGCATTTGTTGTTTGTAGATTTTCTGATGAGGCCCATTCTAACAGGAGTGAGGTGATACCTCATTGTAGTTTTGATTTGCATTTCTCTAATAATTAGTGATGTTGAGCATCTTTTCATGTGCTTCGTGGCCGTCTGTATGTCTTCTTTGGAGAAATGTCTATTTAGGTCTTCTGCCCATTTTTGGATTGGGGTGTTTGTTTCTTTGATATTGAGCTGAATGAGCTGTTTATATATTTTGGAGATTAATCCTTTGTCCGTTGATTCATTTGCAAATATTTTCTCCCATTCTGAGGGTTGTCTTTTTGTCTTGTTTATGGTTTCCTTTGCTGTGCAAAAGCTTTGAAGTTTCATTAGGTCCCACTTGTTTATTTTTGTTTTTATTTCCATTACTCTAGGAGGTGGATCAAAAAAGATCTTGCTGTGATTTATGTCAAAGAGTGTTCTTCCTATGTTTTCCTCTAAGAGTTTTATAGTGTCCAGTCTTATATTTAGGTCTCTAATCCATTTTGAGTTTATTTTTGTGTATGGGAGTATTCTAATTTCATTCTTTTACATGTAGCTGTCCAGTTTTCCCAGCACCACTTATTGAAGAGACTGTCTTTTCTCCATTGTATATCTTTGCCTCCTTTGTCATAGATTAGTTGACCATAGGTGCGTGGGTTAATCTCTGGGCTTTCTATCTTGTTCCATTGATCTATGTTTCTGTTTTTGTGCCAGTACCATATTGTCTTGATTACTGTAGCTTTGTAGTATAGTCTGAAGTCAGGGAGTCTGATTCCTCCAGCTCCATTTTTTTGCCTCAAGACTGCTTTGGCTATTCGGGGTCTTTTGTGTCTCCATACAAAATTTAAGATGATTTGTTCTAGGTCTGTAAAAAATGCCATTGGTAATTTGATAGGGATTGCATTGAATCTGTAGATTGCTTTGGGTAGTATACTCATTTTCACAATGTTGATTCTTCCAATCCAAGAACATGGTATATCTCTCCATCTGTTGGTACCATCTTTAATTTCTTTCATCAGTGTCTTATAGTTTTCTGCATACAGGTCTGTTGTCTCCCTAGGTAGGTTTATTCCTAGGTATTTTATTCTTTTAGTTGCAATGGTAAATGGGAGTGTTTCCATAATTTCTCTTTCAGATTTTTCATCATTAGTGTATAGGAATGCAAGAGATTTCTGTGCATTAATTTTGTATCCTGCAACGTTACCATATTCATTCATTAGCTCTAGTAGTTTTCTGGTGCTAGTTTTAGGGTTCTCTATGTATAGTATCATGTCATCCGCAAACAGTGACAGTTTTACTTCTTCTTTTCCAATTTGTATTCCTTTTATTTCTTTTTCTTCTCTGATTGCCGTGGCTAGGACTTCCAGAACTATGTTGAATAATAGTGGTGAGAGTGGACATCCTTGTCTCGTTCCTGATCTTAGAGGAAATGCTTTCAGTTTTTCACCATTGAGAATGATGTTTGCTGTGGGTTTGTCATATATGGCCTTTATTATGTTGAGGTAGGTTCCCTCTATGCCCACTTTCTGGAGAGTTTTTATCATAAATGGGTGTTGAATTTTGTCAAAAGATTTTTATGCATCTATTGAGATGATCATATGGTCTTTATTCTTCAATTTGTTAATATGGTGTATCACATTGATTGATTTGCGTACATTGAAGAATCCTTGCATCCCTGGGATAAATCCCACTTGATCGTGGTGTATGATCCTTTTAATGTGTTGTTGGATTCTGTTTGCTAGTATTTTGTTGAGGATTTTTGCATCTATATTCATCAGTGATATTGGTCTGTAATTTTCTTTTTTTGTAGTGTCTTTGTCTGGTTTTGGTATCAGGGTGATGGTGGCCTCATAGAATGAGTTTGGGAGTGTTCCTTCCTCTGCAATTTTTTGGAAGAGTTTGAGAAGGATGGGTGTTAGCTCTTCTCTAAATGTTTGATAGAATTCACCTGTGAAGCCATCTGGTCCTGGACTTTTGTTTGTTGGAAGATTTTTAATCACAGTTTCAATTTCATTACTTGTGATTGGTCTGTTCATATTTTCTGTTTCTTCCTGGTTCAGTCTTGGAAGGTTATACCTTTCTAAGCATTTGTCCATTTCTTCCAGGTTGTCCACTTTATTGGCATAAAGTTGCTTGTAGTAGTCTCTTAGGATGCTTTGTATTTCTGCGGTGTCTGTTGTAACTTCTCCTTTTTCATTTCTGATTTTATTGATTTGAGTCCTCTCCCTCTTTTTCTTGATGAGTCTGGCTAATGGCTTATCAATTTTGTTTATCTTCTCAAAGAACCAACTTTTAGTTTTATTGATCTTTTTTATTATTTTCTTTGTTTCTATTTCATTTATTTCTGCTCTGATCTTTATGATTTCTTTCCTTCTGCTAACTTTGGGTTTTGTTTGTTCTTCTTTCTCTAGTTTCTTTAGGTGTAAGGTTAGATTGTTTACTTGAGATTTTTCTTGTTTCTTGAGGTAGGCTTGTATAGCTATAAACTTCCCTCTTAGAACCGCTTTTGCTGCATCCCATAGGTTTTGGGTCGTTGTGTTTTCATTGTCATTTGTCTCTAGGTATTTTTTTATTTCCTCTGATTTCTTCAGTGATCTCTTGGTTATTTAGTAACGTATTGTTTAGCCTCCATGTGTTTGTGTTTTTTACGTTTTTTTCCCTGTAATTCATTTCTAATCTCATAGCGTTGTGGTCAGAAAAGATGCTTGATATGATTTCAATTTTCTTAAATTTACTGAGGCTTGATTTGTGACCCAAGATGTGATCTATCCTGGAGAATGTTCCGTGCGCACTTGAGAAGAACGTGTAATCTGCTGTTTTTGGATGGAATGTCCTATATATATCAATTAAATCTATCTGGTCTATTGTGTCATTTAAAGCTTCTGTTTCCTTATTTATTTTCATTTTGGATGATCTGTCCATTGGTGTAAGTGAGGTGTTAAAGTCCCCCACTATTATTGTGTTACTGTCGATTTCCTCTTTTATAGCTGTTAGCAGTTGCCTTATGTATTGAGGTTCTCCTATGTTGGGTGCATATATATTTATAATTGTTATATCTTCTTGGATTGATCCCTGGATCATTATGTAGTGTCTTTCCTTGTCTCTTTTAACATTCTTTATTTTAAAGTCTATTTTATCTGATATGAGTATAGCTACTCCAGCTTTCTTTTGATTTCCATTCGCATGGAATATCTTTTTCCATCCCCTCACTTTCAGTCTGTATGTGTCCCTAGGTCTAAAGTGGGTCTCTTGTAGACAGCATATATATGGGTCTTGTTTTTGTAGCCATTCAGCCAGTCTATGTCTTTTGGTTGGGGCATTTAATCCATTCACGTTTAAGGTAATTATCGATATGTATGTTCCTATGACCATTTTCTTAATTGTTTTGGGTTTGTTTTTGTAGGTCCTTTTCTTCTCTTGTGTTTCCCACTTAGAGAAGTTCCTTTAGCATTTGTTGTAGAGCTGGTTTGGTGGTGCTGAATTCTCTTAGCTTTTGCTTGTCTGTAAAGCTTTTGATTTCTCCATCAAATCTAAATGAGATCCTTGCTGGGTAGAGTAATCTTGGTTGTAGGTTCTTCCCTTTCATCACTTTAAGTATATCATGCCACTCCCTTCTGGCTTGCAGAGTTTCTGCTGAGAAATCAGCTGTTAACCTTATGGGAGTTCCCTTGTATGTTATTTGTCGTTTTTCCCTTGCTGCTTTCAATAATTTTTCTTTGCCTTTCATTTTTGCCACTTTGATTACTATGTGTCTCGGCGTGTTTCTCCTTGGGTTTATTCTGTACGGGACTCTCTGCGCTTCCTGAACTTGGGTGGCTATTTCCTTTCCCATGTTAGGGAAGTTTTCGACTATAATCTCTTCAAATATTTTCTCTGGTCCTTTCTCTCTCTCTTCTCCTTCTGGGACCCCTATAATGCGAATGTTGTTGCGTTTAATGTTGTCCCAGAGGTCTCTTAGGCTGTCTTCAGTTCTTTTCATTCTTTTTTCTTTAGTCTGTTCCGCAGCAGTGAATTCCACCATTCTGTCTTCCAGGTCACTTATCCGTTCTTCTGCCTCAGTTATTCTGCTATTAATTCCTTCTAGTGTAGTTTTCATTTCAGTTATTGTATTGGTCATCTCTGTTTGTTTGTTCTTTAATTCTTCTAGGTCTTTGTTAATCATTTCTTGCATCTTCTCAATCTTTGCCTCCATTCTTATTCCGAGGTCCTGGATCATCTTCACTATCATTATTCTGAATTCTTTTTCTGGAAGGTTGCCTATCTCCACTTCATTTAGTTGTTTTTCTGGGGTTTTTTCTTGTTCCTGCATCTGGTACATAGCCCCCTGCCTTTTCATCTTCTCTATCTTTCTGTAACTGTGGTTTGTGGTCCACAGGCTGCAGGATTGTAGTTTTTCTTGCTTCTGTTGTCTGCCCTCTGGTGGTTGAGGCTATCTAAGAGGCTTGATGGGAGGCTCTGGTGGTGGGTAGAGCTGACTGTTGCTGTGGCGGTCAGAGCTCAGTAAAACCTTAATCCACTTGACTGTTGATGGGTGGGGCTGGGTTCCCTCCCTGTTGGTTGTTTTGCCTGAGGCAACTCAACACTGGAGCCTACCTGTGCTCTTTGGTGGGGTTGATGGCAGACTCTGGGAGAGCTCACGCCAAGGAGAACTTCTCAGAACCTCTGCTGCCAGTGTCCTTATCCCCACGGTGAAACAGAGCCACCACTCGCCTCTGCAGGAGACCCCCCAACACCAGCAGGTAGGTCTGGTTCAGTCTCCCCCAGGGTCACTGCTCCTTCCCCTGGGTCCCAATGCACACATTACTTTGTGTGTGCCCTCCAAGAGTGGGGTCTCTGTTTCCCCCAGTCCTGTCAAAGTCCTGCAATCAATTCCCACTAGGCTTCAAAGTCTGATTCTCTAGGAATTCCTCCTCCCGTTGCCGGACCTCCAGGTTGGGAAGCCTGATGTGGGGCTCAGAACCTTCACTCCAGTGGGTGGACTTCTGTGGTATAAGTGTTCGCCAGTCTGTGAGTCACCCACCCAGCAGTTATGGGATTTGATTTTACTCTGATTGCGCCCCTCCTACCATCTCACTGTGGCTTCTCCTCTGTCCTTGGACGTGGGGTATCCTCCTTGGTGAAGTCCAGGGTCTTCCTGTCAATGATTGTCCAGCAGCCAGTTGTGATTCTGGTGCTCTCGCAAGAGGGAGTGAGAGCATGTCCTTCTATTCCGCCATCTTGGTTAATCCTCTCTCCTTTTTTTATAAGTAAGCAAAACTTGAAACATTTGAGATGTAGATTTCTTCTTTCTTTCCTTCTTTTTTCAAATTTACGTTGGAAGAGAGAGAATTTTTTTTAACAATTTTATTGGAGTATAATTGCTTTACAATGGTGTCAGTTTCTGCTTTATAACAAAGTGAATCAGCTATACATATACATATATCACATATTTCCCCCTTCTAGTGTCTCCCTCCCACTCTCCCTATCCCACCATTCTAGGTGGTCACAAAGCACCGAGCTGATCTCCCTGTGCTCTGTGGCTGCTTCCCACTAGCTATCTATTTTACATTTGGTAGTGTACATATGTGCATGCCACTCTCTCACTTCTTTCCACCTTACACTTCCACCTCCCTATGTCCTTAAGTCCATTCTCTACGTCTGCATCCTTATTCCAGTCCTGCCCCTGGGGTCTTCAGAAAAACAAATTTTTTTTTTAGATTCCATATATATGTATGAGCGTATGGTATTTGTTTTTCTCTTTCTGACTTATTTCACTCTGTATGACAAACCATACATCCATCCATCTCAGTATAAATAACTCAATTTTGTTTCTTTTTACGGCTGAGTAATATTCCATTGTATATATGAGCCACATCTTCTTTATACATTAATCTGTCCATGGACACTTAGGTTGCTTCCATGTCCTGGCTATTATAAATAGAGCTGCAATGAACATTGTGACACATGATTCTTTTTGAAATATGGTTTTCTCAGGGTATATGCCAAGTCGTGGGATTGCAGGGTCATATGGTAGTTCTATTTTTAGTTTTTTAAGGAACTTTCATCCTGTTCTGCATAGTGGCTGTATCAATTTATATTCCCACCAACAGTGCAAGAGGGTTCCCTTTTCTCCACACCCTCTCCAGCATTTATTGCTTGTAGATTTTTTGATGATGGCGATTCTGACTTGTGTGAGGTGATACCTCATTGTAGTTTGATTTGCATTTCTCTAATGATTATTTATTTTGAGCATTCTTTCATGTGCTTGTTGGCAATCTGTATATCTTCTTTGGAAAAATATGTGTTTTGGTCTTCTGCCCATTTTTGGATTGGGTTGCTTATTTTTTTGATATTGAGTTGCATGAGCTGCTTGTAAATATTGGAGGTTAATCCTTTGTCAGTTGCTTCATTTGCAAATATTTTCTACCATTCTGAGGATCATCTTTCCATCTTGTTTGTAGTTTCCTTTGCTGTGCAAAAGCTTTTAAGTTTCATTAGGTCCCATTTGTTTAGTTTTGTTTTTATTTCCATTTCTGTAAGAGGTGGATTTTGCTGTGATTTATGTCATAGAGTGTCCTGCCTATGTTTTCCTCTAAGAATTTTAAAGTGTCTGGCCTTACATTTAGGTCTTTAATCTATTTTGAGTGTATTTTTGTGTATGGTGGTAGGCAGTGTTTTAATTTCATGCTTTAACATGAGGCTGTCCAGTTTTCCCAGAACCACTTATAGAAGAGGCTATCTTTTCTCCATTGCATATTCTTGCCTCCTTTATCAAAAATAAGGTGACCATATGTGTGTGACTTTATCTGTGGATTTTCTATCCTCTTCCATTGTTCTATATTTCTGTTTTTGTGCCAGCACCATACTGTTTTGATTACTGTAGCTTTGTAGTATAGTCTGAAGTCAGGGAGCCTGATTCCTCCAGCTCCATTTTTCTTTCTCTAGATTGCTTTGGCTATTCGGGGTCTTTTGTGTTTCCATACAAACTGTGAAACATTTTGTTCTAGTTCTGTGAAGAAATGACATTGGTAGTTTGATAGGGATTGCATTGAATCTGTAGATTGCTTTGGGTAGTATAGTCATTTTTACCATGTTGATTCTTCCAATCCAAGAACATTTTATATCTCTCCATCTGTTTGCGTCATCTTTAATTTCTTTCATCAGTGTCTTATAGTTGTCTGCAGACAGCTCTTTTGTCTCCTTACGTAGGTTTATTCCAAGGCATTTTATTCTTTTTGTTGCAATGGTAACTGGGAGTTTTTCCTTAATTTCTCTTTCAGATTTTTCATCATTAGCGTATAGGAATGCAAGAGATCTGTGCATTAATGTTGTATCTTGCTACTTTACCAAATTCGTTAATTAGCTTTAGTAGTTTTCTGGTAGCATATTTAGGATTCTCTATGTATTGTATCGTGTCATCTGCAAACAGTGACAGCTTTACTTCTTCATTTCCGACTTGGATTCCTTTTATTTATTTATTTATTTTCTTCTCTGATTGCTGTGGCTAAAACTTCCAAAACTATGTTGAGTAATAGTGGTGAGAGTGGACAACCTTGTTTTGTTCCTGATGTTAGAGGAAATGGTTTCAATTTTTCACCATTGAGAATGATGTTGGCTGTGGATTTGTCATATATGACCTTTATTATGTTGAGGTAAGTTCCCTCTATGCCTACTTTCTGGAGGGTTTTTATCATAAATGGGTGTTGAATTTTTTCAGAAGCTTTTTCTGCATCTCTTGAGATTATCATATGGTTTTTATACTTCAGTTTGTTAATATGGTGTATCACATTGATTGATTTACATGTATGGAAGAATCCTTGCATTCCTGGGATAATCCCCACTTGATCATTGTGTATCATCGTTTTAAAGTGCTATTGGATTCTTTTTGATAGTATTTTGTTGAGGATTTTTGCATCTATGTTTATCAGTGATATTGGCCTGTAGTTTTCTCTCTTTGTCAAATCTTTGTCTGGTTTTGGTATCAGGGTGATGGTGGCCTCATAGAATGAGTTTGGGAGTCTTTCTCCCTCTGGTATGTTCAGAAGAGTTTGAGAAGGATAGCTGTTAGCTTTTCTCAAAATGTTTTAATAGAATTCCCTTGTGAAGCCATCTCGTCCTGGACTTTTGTTTGTTGGAAGATTTTTAATCACTCTCAATTTCAGTGCTTGTGATTGGTCTGATTATATTTTCTATTTCTTCCTGGTTCAGTCTCAGAATGTAGTGCTTTTCTAAGAATTTGTCCATTTCTTCCAGGTTGCCCATTTTTCTGGCATATAGTTGCTTGTAGTAATCTCTCCTGATCCTTTGTATTTCTGCAGTTTCAGTTGTTACTTCTCTTTTTCATTTCTATTTCTATTGATTTGAGTCTTCTCCCTTTTTTTTCTTGATGAGTCTGGTTAATGGTTTATCAATTTTCTTTATCTTCTCATAGAAAGAGCTTTTAGTTTTACTGATTTTGCCCTTGTTTCCTTCGTTTCTCTTTCATTTATTTCTGATCTGATCTTTCTGATTTCTTTCCTTATGCTAGCTTGCTTTTTTTTCTTCTTCTTCTTCTTTCTCTAATTGCTTTAGGTGTAAGGTTAGGTTGTGAATTTGAGATGTTTCTTGTCACTTGAAGTAAGATTGTTTTGCTATAAACTTCCATCTTAGAACTTCTTTTGCTGCATTCAATAAGTTTTGTGTTGTCGTGTTTTCATTGTCATTTGTTTCTAGGTATTTTTTAATTTCCTCTCTCATTTCTTCAGTGATGTATTGGTTATTATGTAGTGTATTGTTTAACCTCCATTTGTTTGTAAGTTTTACCGATTTTTTCCTGTAATTGATATCTAGTCCCATAGCGGTGTGGTCAGAAAAGATACTTGATATGACTTCAATTTTCTTAAATTTACCAAGGCTTGATTTGTCATCCAAGATAAGATCTATCCTGCAGAATGTTCCATGAGCACTTGAGAAGAAAGTGTATTCTCTTGGTTTTGGATGGAATGTCCTATAAATATCAATTAAGTCCATCTTGTTTAATGTATCATTTAAAGCTTGTGTTTCCTTTTTTATTTTCATTTTGTATGATCTGACCATTGGTGAAAGTGGAGTGTTAAAGTCCTGTACTATGGCTGTGTTACTGTTGATTTCCCCTTTTGTGGCTGTTAGCATTTGCCTTATATATTGAGGTGCTCCTATGTTGGGTGCATAAAGATTTACAATTGTTGTATCTTATTCTTGGATCGATGCCTTGATCATTATGCCATGTCCTTCTTTGTCTCTTGTAATAGTCTTTATTTTAAAGTCTATTTTGTCTGATATGAGAATTGCTACTCCAGCTTCCTTTTGATTTCCATTTGCATGGAATAGCTTTTTACATCCCCTCACTTTCAGCCTGTATGTGTCTGTAGGCCTGAAGTGGGTCTCTTGTAGATAGCATATATATGGGTCTTGTTTTTGTATCCATTCATCCAGTCTATGTTTCTTGGTTGGAGCATTTAATCCATTTACATTTAAGGTAATTATCGATATGCATGTTCCTATTACCATTTTCTTAACTGTTTTGGGTTTGTTTTTGTAGGTCTTTTCCTTCTTTTGTGTTTCCTGCTTAGAGAAGTTCCTTTAGCATTTGTTGTAAAGCTGGTTTGGTGGTGCTGAATTCTCTTAGCTTTTGCTTGTCTGTAAAGATTTTAATTTCTTTGTCAAATCTGAATGAGATCCTTGTTGTGTAGAGTGATCTTGGTTGTGGTTTTTTCCCTTTCATCACTTTACGTATGTCCTGCCACTCCCTTCTTCCTTGCAGATTTTCTGCTGAAAGTTTAGCTGTTTATCTTATGGGGACTACTTTGTACGTTATTTGTTGCTTTTCCCTTGCTGCTTTTAATATTTTTTCTTTGTAGTTAATTTTTGATAGTTTGGTTAATATGTGTCTTGGCGTGTTTCTCCTTGGATTTATCCTATACGGGACTCTCTGCACTTCCTGGACTTGATTGCCTATTTCCTTTCCCATATTAGGGAAGTTTTCAACTATAATCTCTTAAAGTATTTTCTCCATCCCTTTCTTTGCCTCTTCTTCTTCTGGGACCCATATAATTCAAATGTTGGTGTGTTTAATGTTGTCCCAGAGATCTCTAAGATTGTCCTCAATTCTTTTCATTCTTTTTTTCTTTATTCTATTCTGCAGTAGTTATTTCCACTATTTTATCTTGCATATCACTTATCTGTTCTTCTTCCTCAGTTATTCTGCTATTGATTCCTTCTAGGGAATTTTTAATTTCATTTATTGTGTTGTTCATGATTGTTTGATGGCTGTTTAGTTCTTCTAGCTCCTTGTAAAAGGCTTCTTGTATTTTCTTCATTCTATTTCCATGATTTTGGATCATCTTTACTTTCTTTATTCTGAATTCTTTTTCAGGTAGACTGCCTATTTCCTCTTCATTTGTTTGGTCCAGTGGGTTTTTACCTTGCTCCTTCATCTGCAGTGTGTTTCTTTGTCTTCTCATTTTGCTTAACTTACTGTGTTTGGGTTCTCCTTTTTGCAGGCTGCAGGTTCGTTTTTCCCATTGTTTTTGGTGTCTACCTCCAGTGGCTAAGTTTGGTTCAGTGGGTTGTGTAGGTTTCCTGGTGGAGTGGACTTGTGCCTGTGTTCTGGTGGATGAGGCTGGATCTTGTCTTTCTGGTGGGCAGGACCGCATCCAATGGTGTGTTTTGAGGTGTCTATGCCCTTATTATTATTTTAGGCAGCCTCTCTGCTAATGGGTGGCTTTGTGTTCCTGTCTTTCTAGTTGTTTGGCATAGGATGTCCAGCACTTTAGCTTACTGGTTTTTGAGTGGAGCTGGGTCTTAGCATTGAGGTGGAGATCTCTTGGAGATCTTTCACCATTTGATATTATGTGGACCCAGGAGGTCTCTGGTGGACCAATGTCCTGAACTTGGCTCTCCCACTGCAGAGGCACAGGTCTGACACCCGGCCAGAACGCAAAGTCCCTGTCCGCCACACGGCTCTGAAGAAAAGGGAGAAAAAAATAAAGAAATAAATAAAATAAAATAAAGTTTTTAAAATAAAAAATAATTATTAAAATGAAACAAAATAAAAATTTAATGAAAAACCACAAATAAAGAAAGAAAGAAAGGAGAGTAGCCAATCCGAAAAAAGAAATCCACCAATGATAACAAGAGCTAAAAGGTATAAAAAAGAAAAAAAAATGGACAAACAGAACCCTATGACAAATGGTAAAAGCAAATCTATACAGACAAAAATCACACAAAGAGTCATGCACGTATACACTCACAAAAAGAAAAAAAGGAAAAAATATATATCTATATATAAAAGGAAAGGAGGAAGAGAGCAACCAAATCAATAAACAAATCTACCATTAATAATAAACTCTAAATACTAATCTAACATAAGCATAAAACCAGAAACAAATTAGATGCAGAAAGCAAACCTCAAGTCTACAGTTGCTCCCAAAGTGCACTGCCTCAATATTGGGATGATTTGTTGTTTACTCAGGTATTCCACAGATGCAGGGTACATCAAGTTGTTTGTGGAGATACAATCCGATGCTCCTGAGGCTGCTGTGAGAAATTTCCCTTTCTCTTCTTTGTTCACACAGCTCCTGGTGTTCAGCTTTGTATTTGGCCTCACCTCTGTGTGTAGGTCGCCTAAGGGCCTCTGTTCTTTGCTCAGACAGTATGGGGTTGAATAGCAGCTGATTAGGGGCTCTGGGTGACTCAGCCTAGGGGTAGGAGGGGTATGGAATGCGGGGCAAGCCTGCAGTGGCAGAGGCCAGCATGATGTTACAACAGCCTGAGGCATACCATGTGTTCTCCTGGGGAAGTTGTCCCTGGATCATGGGACCCTGGCAGTGGTGGGCTGCACAGCCTCCCTGTGGGGGGGGGGAGGTGTGGATAGTGACCTGTGCTTGCACTCAGGCTCCTTGGTGGCTGTAGCAGGAGCCTTATTGTTTCATGCCTGTCTTTGGTGTCTGTGCTGATAGCCGTGGCTCACGCCCATCTCTGGAGCTCATTTAGGCAGTGCTCTGAATCCCATCTCCTCACGCACGCTGAAACAATGGTCTCTTGCCTCTTAGGGAGGTCCAAACTTTTTCCTGGACTACTTCCCGGTTAGCTGTGGCACACTAGCCCCCTTCAGGCTGTGTTCATGCAGCCAACCCCAGTCCTCTCCCTGGGATCTGACCTCCGAAGCCAGAGCCTCAGCTCCCAGCCCCCACCTGCCCCGGCTGGTGAGCAGATAAGCCTCTCAGGCTGGTGAGTGCTGGTTGGCACCAATCCTCTGTGAGGGAATCTCTCCTCTTTGCCCTCTGCTCTCCTGTTGCGGTGCTCTCCTCCATGGCTCCGAAGCTTTCCCCCCTCCCACCCCCCGTATCCACCAGTGAAGGATCTTCCTGGTGTGTGGAAACTTTTCCTCCTTCACAGCTCCCTTCCAGAGGTGCATGTCCCATCCCTATTCTTTTGTCTGTGTCTTTTCTTTTTTCCTTACCCAGGTACATGGCTAGTTTCTTGCCTTTTGGGAAGTCTGAGGTCCTCTGCCAGCATTCAGTAGGTGTTCTGTAGGAGTTGTTCCACATGTAGATGTATTTCTGATGTATTTGTGGAGAGGAAGGTGATTTCCACGTCTTACTCCTCTGCCATCTTGAAGGTCTCAAGATGTAGATTTCTTGCAACAAGAAAACTTTTTATGGTTGATTCATACCATCTTTTCTGAATTCTTTCCACAAAATATGCTTATTCATGAATTAAAAGCTAGTGGTAGGCAATATTGTCAGTTTCATGAAAAATTTGCCTTGATACAGAGGGTAAACTTGCACAACTGTTGTAACTCTTTGTCATAACGAAACAGAGACAACAAGCTGTCAGCAAACCTGCTGTATAAAGCCAAGGCAATTGAACTTATTTTATCTTAATTTACTCCACTGAGCTATGTGTAACATTCACCTTTCTGTCATAATTTTATATTTCTGGGGCTTAACTGTGATACTACTATCTGTGTTTTCTGTGGTGTTATTCATTTAAAGCTATTAGAATGAACATTAAAAACTATATACAGCTCTGATATATTCTGATTTAATGGACATATGATTTAAATGCATAGAAAATTAGACATTTTTCCTTTTGCAAGTTTTGACAGAACACATGCAAATGTTTTCCAATTACTAGTATGTAATATAAAATAAATAACTGTTCTAAGCCATGGCACATAATTCATATTCTTCCTTTTATATAATTGGATAATTCTGAAAGTTCTGGATGATTTTTTTTTTAATTTAAAATTTTCACAAGTTTAACATAACCATTATTGTTTGATATGCTTACAAAATCAAGCAGATGTTAATCATATTTCTAAGCTGAGAGAGAAAGTGCCAAGCTTCCCAAAATCCATTGTCTTTCATTGGAATTAATTCTATGGTGTGAAAATATTTCTCTTTCAACTAATAGTTAACATCAATTATTTCCACATTTCCCTTTAAGTGCTGAGACGTGTATAACTCACATGTCATATAAAGGATTTTTTTTGCAAAATTCATTAGAAGCTTTTTTTTTATGTGTATCAGGGGCATTTTAAAATTCAGTACAGATATATCTGTGTAGTTACTTACTACTAACCATGTTAGAAATAAAATTATGCGTATGTTTTTTGATATTCCAGACTGGCAAAAATATCCCAGGTATCACTTTCTTTTTCCTGGGCTCCCGGTATTGGGAAAAGAAGACAGCATTTCTCAGGAGGAAAAAAGGAAGAAGATGGATAGAAAGAAGAAAAATAAATAAATTTTAAATAAGTAAACAATAGTTGCAATCTGAAAACTAATTTTTATATTTATCCTGAGTATTATCTCCCATTCCACAGTTAAAAATAGAACCTCTTCAACACTATTTAATATATTACTCTGGATATTTCTCCAGCTGCTAATGCAGGATGACAGCCCTCTGAAAAGACGCTCTGCAAATGGTTCTAGGTATTCCCATGGAGTATCTTACAGTTGCTTATGGACAAGCATAATTAATTACCATGAGGCACATTTTGGGTAAAGCTGTCTCTGTTGGACACAACAGCAATTTAGTTACATTCAACTACTATAAATTTCTTAGAAACTCATTTTTCCTGGTTACCATCATATCTGCTGTGCAGCAGTAGGAACACCCATGCTAAATACTGCTACCAACACAAATTTACTAGAACATTCTAATATGTCCAAAACTTTACAGTGTACTGGGGTGAAATGAGAAACAAATTTTATCTCCCATTTATGGATTATACTCTGCTAAGGGGTCCCAAAGCTGTAAATCTTATAATACAAAGTTTTAGAGGTTTTCATGAAAAATTATTTAATTTTTATCTACAATATGTTTGCTCTTCATGTGAGCCAGGCATGTTTCATAGAAGTAGACTGACGATTAATTAAAAGGACACACAGAATGGTATCTTCAAAATTACAACTTTCTTCTAACTAAAGCTTGCCATTTTCTACACTCTCTACCCTAAAATGAGTTCACTCTTAGAAGTTCCTAGTTACATTGTGAATAGAGATGCTGGCAGGCTTATTCTATCAGTTTATTAACTCTGGTCAGGCTTGTATATATCCTAGAAGTGGAAACAATCACAAGTAAGGGCAGGTAGCCTTTGACTATATATACACACACATACACACACACAGGAACACACATCTATATCTAGTTATCTATCTATCTATCTGTCTATCATCTATCTATTACACACTTGTCTAGAGCTCTTTTTGTTATGCATTTCCTGCTCATTTTAAGGAGCTATGTTAAAACATGGTGACAAGCTATATATGTTCCTCTGTAGGCATCCCTGTATAGAAGAAAGTTCTTGGTTTTTCTGCACTGCTGTTTTCCCTGGGGATGTAACAATGAAATTTATAAATCCTAACTGTATCATAGAACTAATTTTATTCAGACTTAGTACTATCCAAATAAACACATACATTTTTAAAAGACGTCATCTAAGATTCCTAATGGTCTTCTAATACTAGTCAACTAATTTTTCAACTTCAATGAATTGAAGATCTGCTTAATTTACAATGAATTATGGATACAGAAAAATTTTATCTGGGATTAAAAGAACCAGCATTTAATTCTCTGTCATTGTCTAATTCTTTTTTTGTTTTTCTATTATTATGGAAGTCTTTCTCTCATCTTGATGAACTCAAGATTTCTGTTTACTTTTTTCTTCCACAAGAGGTATTAAAGACATGTTTAATCACTTGGCAAGTTTTCTAGCTCTTATCTAGCTAAAGAGGGTCTATTAGAAGAAGAAAGAATAATGGGAAAGAAAAGGATGTCTGCTTATACAAAATCCATATTTCACCTCTCCAGATGATACTATTCATCCCCTTTGGGTAGGAAATAGCTCTTTATTGTTAATTCCAGATTGGTCGCCAAATTACTATGAATATTTCTGGAATTCAGCAGTTTAATTTCCCTAGTTATGTTTCTTATCTTAATACCTCACAAGATAACAGCCTTGGCTTAGCATTAATGAACTTGAAGCTAGTGTTTTATTGTTAAAACCAAGAATTGGGCTTCCCTGGTGGCGCAGTGGTTGAGAATCTGCCTGCCAATGCAGGGGATATGGGTTCAAGCCCTGGTCTGGGAAGATCCCACATGCCACGGAGCAACTAGGCCTGTGAGCCACAACTACTGATCCTGAGCGTCTGGAGCCTGTGCTCCGCAACAAGAGAGGCCGCGATAGTGAGAGGCCTGCCCACTGCGATGAAGAGTGGTCCCCACTTGCCACAACTAGAGAAAGCCCTCGCACAGAAATGAAGACCCAACACAGCCAAAAATAAATATAAAAATAAATTAAAAAAACCAAACAAACATTGTTTTCCCTCCAAATCTACTTTTGTATAAATTTCTCTAATCTACTTTGCTTTAGTCAGGTTCACTATTTGAGACCGACATAGTAATGAAACCCATTTTCTCTTATAATTCCCTCCCACCTGAAGCCTAGCGGTTGCTTTCCATTCATTCTCCCAAGCAGAGAGAGGAACTAGAGGGTTTGTTGGCCAAATCCTCACCTCACTTCATGCTTCTTTATAATAATGTTGGTCAGTCATCAATTATTTCTCACTCCCTTTATCTATGAAGTGTTGATTCCACTAATGTAGGTCTTGGTAGGGCATTGAAATCATGGTAGTAAACCCTGGACAGTCAGGGACAATGAATGAGCACTGGGTAAGTATGAAATTGGAAGCTAGACATATAAGTAATTGAAATTGAAGATAAGAGGCACCTAATTTTGCTTAAGTTTGTACAGTAATGAGCATTCTTATAAATAGAGTTTATTTCTACTTGAGAATATTGACAAAATATTAGCTATTTTTTTGGAATCTGTAATTCAAAGACAATTATTGTGAGTTCGTTGCAAATGTTATTGGAACAAACAATGGTAGTTAAGATTAAGAAGCACACTCTTTTTCCTCTCTCTCCCCATATATAGATATGAGATAAAGTTGTTTTTAAGGCAGGATAAGAAAAATTTTAAATATAAAATTCTCTCTGCCCATTTGGGCCACTAACTCTCTTTAGTGTGCATGTGCATCTCCATTATACATTAACTAGACCTCCTTAGAAGACACAGAAATGCCTGCTCAACTGAAAAGAGCAATTTTCTCCTGGTGCCAGCAAGGTATCTCCCTAAGAGATAACATTCCTTTCTAAATCCGGTAAGGGGTCACAATGACCCACTATTTGCCTTGTATGTGCAGATCTGGACTATGTAAACTGTCAAACTCTGACTTTGATGTGTGACCCTTTGTCTCGAAAATGTGTATGACTGTGCTTTGACCTCTAACCAGTGGAACAGTCCTCAGAGATTTCTGAAAGACTGCCGGGTATTGACCATCAGGTTGGCTTGAATAAAATGCTCTATTTGTTTCTTAGACTGACTATTAACTAATTTTCATTGACAATATAAACATCTGGAAAAGGCAAAACTGTAAGCACAGAAATCAGTAGGTAGTAGGTTTTAGGGATTGGGAGTGTGTGAAGTGTTGATGACAAAGGGGCAAAGTGGGAAAATTTTCTTTGACTGATAGAATTGTTCTGTTTCTTGATTGTGGTAGTTGTTCTAAGACTTTATGCATTCATGAAAACTCATAGACTTATACACCAAAAAAGAGAAATTTATTGTATGTAAATTAAAATAAAAAGACATAAAAATTCAAACAAGTAAAAAATAGAGGAATTACAGAAGCTAACTTTGGCACCTGCAAGTCATTGAGAAGGTATGGTGTAGCCTGGTGTGTGCAGGTGCCTGTGTGTGTGAGTGTGTGTACTTTTTATCATTGTTGTTATTATGATTATCACTACCATTGTCTTGTAGTTCCCAGATTTAGTTAGGTAACAAGAGATGATTAGGCTTGTTTTCTTCTTTATTGTTTCCAATTTGGACCCAGAGAGAAAATTATTGCTAGATTTGGATTTTGTTGCCAGGCGTGAATTATAGCCTTTTGTGTCTCACTTCTTTCACTTAGCATAATTCATTTGAGATTTATCCATATTACCACTTTGTATTAGTAGTTTATTCCATTTTATTGATGAGCATTACTTTATTGTATGGATATACCACAGTTGGTTTATCCATTCACATGGTGAAGGATATTGATTGTCTCCGTTTTGGGCAATTATAAATAAAGCTGCTATAAACATGCACTATAGGTTTTGATGTACACATAAACTTTGTGTCTCTTAGGTAAATACCTAGTAGTGAGATTGCTGAATCATATGGCACAAATACATTTCACTTTATAATAAACTGCTCAATTGTTTTCCAAAGTAGTTTTACCATTTTGCATCAGCAGTGAACAATCATTTCAATTGTTTCACATCCTCATCAGGAATTGCTAATGTCAGCTTTTTGTTTTGTTTTCTTTTGTTTTAACTATTCTAACATATGTGTACTGGTGTCTCACTGTGATTTTAATTTTTGGTTCCCTTATGACAAATTATGTTGAGCATCTTTTCATATGCTTATTTGCCATCCTCATATCTTCTTTGCTAAAAGTCTATTCAAATATTTTGTCTACTTTTGAATTGAGTGGTTTTCTTATTTTTGAATTTTTAGTTCTTTCTATACATCTTGTGACTACTTCTGAATTGTAATTACAACAGGCAATGAAATCTCTATCCAGGATCTTTTCAAGAATCTCTTACACATAGTTTAGGTGGCTAGCTCAGAATATGGTAGTAATCTGTTGTAGCAGTAAATCAAGTCTATGTTTTACCTAATCATGTTTTTTTTCTACCTCTACTTCTTTGATGAGAATGTAAATTGGTGTACCATTTTGGAATTTTACCAACGTCTACAAAAACTTGAAAATGTGCAAACCCTTTGACTTAGTAATGCCATTTCTTAAATAATTAATCAGAGTTAGTTAGTGTATCAAAAGTGGACTTATTGACTTAGGATGATGTTCCTAATTTGTGTTCTGAAACTGTTACTGGATAATAAGTTTTAGCCAAATTATATGTATAGTTTGATCCATTTTTTAAAAATAAAAATTTATGCAAATCTAAAAATAATATTAAGAAGCACACTCTTTTCTAGATATACTAGTTGTGTTTACAATTGCCTGCTAACATAAACATAATTTTTACTGTCTTATTGAGCAAATAATAAAAAGTAATTAACAACTGACAAAAAAGCACAAATTGGGGACAAGTAGAAGAAAAACATTAATTGCATAGAATCCATGTAACCCACAATAACACTGTTAACTCAGTAACAGAATCATTTTCATTCTGTTTTAGAAACACTGTGCATATGATACTGCCTAGAACACTCAGAGGTAAAGTAGCTAGTTGTCCTTGAATCACGTGAAACAGCATACAACATTTGTGAAGAAGCAAGACTCACTTTTTCTATCCTTCCCTCAGCAGCGTTCCCAGCACACACCTTCTTCCTTTGAACTCAGTGTGACCTTGATGCTCCCTGACAGACCAGTTAACTCCCTTCCCAAAATAACACACTAAAATCAGCATTCTGACTTTGAATCACAATTTAAAGACTTTTTCTGAATTCACCTTTTTTCAAAACAAACATTAGCTTTCAGCGATTGTTAAACTGGGGTCATCCCGGCCAGACATAGGATGTCGGATCTCATTGTCCTCCGAGGCCTTCGACCCTCCCCCAAAGCCCCTCAATAAAATGGTTTGATCCTCCCCCAAGCAAAAAAAACAAAGAGAACACTAGTCTTCCTGGCCTTTTCCTATTTGGGCCTAGGATTGTCTCACACATAATCAAGTTTTTTTCTAAAAGATTTTTGACAAATGGGCATTATAACATCATTCATTCATCTCTTCATTCAAACATAGCCACTAAGTATTTCTTTTTTATCATGTACCGTGCTAGTTGATGGTGATATAAAAATAAACATAATTCAGTGATTGCCCTTCCCTTCTGGATTTTAGAGTCCAGCTGGAAAATCAGATAAGAAAATTGTTATCACATAGTATGTTAAATGATATAATAAAATATGTGAGACATCTCTGGGAAACAATTCAGACTGTCCTGAAAGAATCAGGACTAGATATTTTTTGTGATTCTTGGAAGACCCTTCTCATTAAAATATTTGCATATTAACAGGGTATTTCCCATGTCCTAACACAAAATACATATTTAAGAGTTGGAATTTTATCAACTATTTTAGGAGGGTAGGTTTTTCATGTTTCTCAAATTACACTACATAGGTAGGACCATATTCCATCTTGACTTATCAATGACAAACACAAGAAATATAAAAAACTATAAGTTACACATTTTTATTTGGCTACAGAAAGACGTGATTTTTCTCATATAGTTGACAACTTTGTGTAGGACTGTGATTCTATATAGCTAAAGTTAACACAAACACAGAATCTTCTGCAAAGCACACTGAAGAAATTGCCATTAGGGATTCAAATTATTAAAATGTTCATGTACATTAATTGTCTATTCCTTGAGAATAGGTGGATAATAATGTTCCAACTAACTAAGAGATACCATCTATGACACATGTTCGAAAAAAAATCAAAGTAGAATAAAATATTATTAATGATAAAAGTATGGTATATGAAATATATCTGCATTTTATCTACCTTTCACCTCAATGCACATGCATACTTTGGCATAAACTACTTATCCTTCAGAATTAAGCTCAAAGGTAATTTAATTAGGGAAGATTTTTCTGATCCCCAGACAAGATTAATTTCTTTTTTTAAACCACTTTTTCATAATTCCCAGACCTTGATGTTTTAGTGTTATGTGCAAAATGGAGCTTCAGTACCTTCAATCCATTCATTCTTCTCATTGCCACTTGAATAGATATTTTAGTGCAATGATATACCATGATTATAATATTAGAGACACTCAATATTAACAGGACAGACAATGGTATGTTTTGTCGTTGCTTTAGTCTGAATAATGTTAAGTACCTCCCAAAATGAAGCCAAGAATGATTATATATAGTCTTAATTGTGAAGTAGCTGAAAAGAAGTTTCTCTAACCTCAAAGTCAAGAAATGTGTTCAGAATGGACCTGGGACCTTGGAAAATGTCGGTGCATGAAGATGCTAGCCAGACAATTTTTCAAGTTTGCCTTGAAATCTTTATATATGTTATGCTGAACAAATAAATTCACTATAGTAAATTAATTAATTATTTCCAGGCCAATTGTACTCAAAGTATAGAGACAGAGGGTACAAACACAATATATTGGCCCTGGATGCTGTTTACACTTACTAAGTCATGGCAAAGATCATCATATTCTTTTAAAGAAACTGGAGAGTTTTTGTATTCTTAATTTTTGCATTGCTGCCAGATCTACCTTGAATAGTTTCAAGCCAAGGTCTGGAGCCACTGGATAGCACTGCATCCACTGGAAATATGTCCATGTTTGTGAGACTTACAAATAAGGAGGCATTGGAATCTCTGATATGAGCTACTTGTTAGCAGGAACTTGATAAATTTATGGGAAGTTATATTCTGTGGTTTAGGAAAATACTTTAAGTTGAGGATAGTACCAAAGAAATAATACAAAGATGTGCATGTATGGAAACAGAGAGATCTAATAGTTGTGTAAAACTTTGCAAGGTCCTACACTGGGTTTTGGATTAAAAGACACGAAGACAAATATATTTTCAAAACTTTCACATGCTAGAAAGAGTAAATAGTAGGGTAGATAGCATTGAAAGTGATATAATAAATTTGTAACTGCTCATTAGTGACCACTGAGCAGCAAGTGTCCCCTGTCAATGTTACCATAATTATGACTGATATAGGCAGTTACATACTCAACTAAAGAATTACATAGGTCCACCTGTGCGAGAATAAACTGACAACTAATTAGGGTCAGTGGTGGCTTCATAGAAGAGGCTTCTAGTGTATGCTTTCACCAATGCTTTCTTTTCCTTACCACAGAGAAAACAATTATAATGAAAAAGGAAGAATTAAAAATCCAATTCCGAGCCTTAAGTGTTTTGAGAAGTAAATGTGATGTACTCAACCAAGTTCTCCGTGGTACTACTTCCATATGCACCAAGAAGATTCTCACATACTAAAAGGAGAATAGAAGTATCTGGTGTCTGGGGAAGAAGCAAGGAATTTTGGTGTACATTTGCATACAGGAATTACCTCATGGGGAAAGAATAAGAGTGTAATGATCAAAATTGTATTAATTGATGAGAGTTCAGTCTTTCCCAAATAGCCTACACCTTCCCCTTCATCAAAAAAAAACCCAAAATGTTTCTATTGTTTCCATTTGGGAAAATATAAAACTTGAACACATTTTTTACAAAAAATTAAATAAATAAACTGACCAAGAAGAAGAAATTGACTCATAAGAAGATGTACATCATGGAATAATATGATTTGTTATGACAACACATTAAAGGGAGGCATTTACGGGAATAGGTTGGAGCAAAGTGTAATAGGTGTGGATTAGAAAAAGGATGAATTTGGGGAAAGAAATTAAGAGGATCCAATGAAATTCATGATGCTAAGAAATAGGAAGAAACAACTGAAATTTATGAGTGGCTGTGGACTATATATTTAGCATCCCCTAAAATATTTTAAAAGGCAAAAGGAACATTTGTAATTCATTTTGGGGCTATGATTTTTAAAGTCTTCCTTAAAGAGTTCTGTCACAGTAAACCTAGTCAAAGACAAGGTTCAGCTTGAAAGCATGTAAAATGTGGGATAATTTAAAATCAGCTTTTTGGTCTCCTTTGACTAACATAAAATTTCAAATATTTTAAAATTTCATATTACCTGTTCCCCTTTATGGTGGAATTTTTATTTTCAATAGAATTTCAATAAAAATGAATAAATATTCTGTTAATACTTTTTAAGACATCATGGCTTTCTGTTAATAAGAATAACAGAATATTTACTGGAAGTTTTGACCTATACATAAAGTATTCAAATGATCTAAACATGATGAATATTACAGATATTTTGGAAGAGCAACAATAATACATCAGGTTAGACTTATTTTTTCTAAAACAAGTCTCTGCGATTACACCAAAATTTTTATTAATTCAGTTTATTGAACAAATACTATGTGAATAACATTTTCATTATATATATATATATATATATATATATATATATATATATATATATATATATATATATATATAAGCATCCACCTCTCAGAAATCTGAAATCATGATGTTCACTACTTTAAGGAAGCTGCCAGAACAGAATCAGATAATAAAGACATTTCATTTTTATATTCTTGTCTTTAAAGTTGCAAAGTTTCAATTACTTTTCCAGGTATGAACCAAGAAAGACCTGACAAAATATGGAATCAAGCAAAGCCAGTTCTTGGCTTTAACATCTCCTCCTAGCAAATATATGAAGATTCTCTGAGCAGAGGAGAGAGAAGAAAGAAATGGAAAAGAAAAGAATTAGATTAGTTAGATCTATGAGAAGGGGCATCCACACTCTGTTTCCACTACAGAGTTAGTTTTTATATGAAGAATATCTCCAAAATTTAGAGATATGAGAATAGAGAGTAATCATGACCTCCTTGTATATGTTTATTCTGAGAAATCGCTAGCTAACTTTACAGTTTTTGAATCACCACACTACTAGAGAATAAAGACACCTACATGTGGTGCCCAAGAAGTTAGGATGGGAGTGATATGATAAAAAGTACACATTTATATGACCTTCAAGGACAGAAAGAGAAGAAATCTTGGAATGGCACGTCAATGAGCAAGATAACAGTATTCTTCCATCAGGAAGAATAGTTTGAAATCAACAGTGAAGTTGAACTAGAAAAATTTTAAATAGTATTTTGTGGATGCCTGATTTACATGGCGTACATGCTTGAGTGAGTGTGTGTATGTGCGTGTGTGTGTACATATGAATGTAAGCATATGCATGTTTGTTAGTCCTCAAATGAAGACTATCAGAAAACATGAGAACCTATATATCCCAAAGTCCATGATGCTAAGGAAGCAGAACATTTTAAAGGGCGTGAAGTTTTCAAAAGTGTCAAGTACTCCAGAGGCACAAAGGAGAGGAAAATTAGCTTTCAAGAATGACATTTTAGTAAAGTGGTAAAATAGAAGCCATATTGTGCAAGGAGTTAAGTAGAATATGTGTGAGGAAATGACGATAACATGAGCAGATCATTCATTTGAATGTTTAGCAGTGAAAACAGGATGATTACTTAGTGCTGGATTCAGGACCATGCAGAACTTCCCTCCTTCATGGTAAGAATGATTGCTTGTCAGAGGGACCAAGAAGCTTTGACTTACTGAATTAATTTAGTAGTGCAAGTATGAAGTTTTCCTGAAAACATTTTTTAGAAACATTTTAAGAGATCAGAATCCTCTACAACAAAAATTTTTCTCATTAGGTCAAAGCCAACCCAGATGTCATGATTCATTTCACATGAATAAAAAAATTTATTCAAAGAAAACAAGATCAGGACCAATTATGTCTTTGAGAATTATTGTGACAATAATGTTAATTTAAAGGCAAAATGGTTTGAATCTCTTCAAGCTGTGCAGGAATATTGCTATGCAATTCATTATGTCAATTATACTCATGTGAACATTGGTGGTACACAGTCTCTTTGGCAAACACTTTAATTGCTTTCAAACATCACATAGTCTCCTGCTTATGCACGGTGCCTACTGGCCTGACAAGCAGCTGAACAGCCAATGTACCAGGATACTCATTGTGGCTCCTACTGCAGAAACTAGATGAGTATATATACTACAGTATTTGGGCCATTAATGTTTTGGCTCTAAATCAGGGAAATGAGAGCTCTCAAATCAAGTGAAAAGTTGTGGGTTAGTAACAAAGTGAGTTTCTGCTAAGAAAGGGAGAGAATAATGTCAGAATGATGATTTGAATTCCTTATTTAGAATTTGCTCTTCCTGAACACTGCCCACCACAATTCAGCAGTCAGTTACCTAGAGCATATATTCATGGGGGTCCCCACCTGTTCACCTGGGATGTACAGGTTGCTAGGTAAGCTGAAACATTTTAGCTGTGCACAAAAGGATAGACTGACATCAACTGGCATGGGTAACCTGATTATCTTCTCATTTGCAGCAGAATTTCTGCCTTTCTTTGTCTCAAAATTTAAAATATACTTCAATATAGTTCAGTAAGAACAGTGGCCCTCTTGAACATACAGGCCAGTCTTGACCTTAACACTCATACAATAACATTTTTAAATAAACACATAACTTTTAAAGTTTAATTTTATTTATTTATTTTTGGGTGTGTTGGATCTTCGTTTCTGTGCGAGGGCTTTCTCCAGTTGCGGCAAGTGGGGGCCACTCCTCATCGCGGTGCGCGGGCCTCTCACTGTCGTGGCCTCTCGTGTTGCGGAGCACAGGCTCCAGACGCGCAGGCTCAGTAATTGTGGCTCACGGGCTTAGTTGCTCCGCGGCATGTGGGATCTTCCCAGACCAGGGCTCGAACCGGTGTCCCCTGCATTGGCAGGCAGACTCTCAACCACTGCGCCACCAGGGAAGCCCCGAAACACATAACTTTTAATAATGAACATAAAGAAACAAATTATAAATGTGAAGTATGGATTGATCTGAAATAAGATTTATCAACTTATTTACCTACTATTAGTAATTAATATTTATTTTAAAAGCACTTGCATATATATGAAAATAAATTTATAAAAGATGAAATTATTTGAACAAGACAATTTATATACAGTTTAATGTTATGTTTATATGAATCAAAGTAGAGTGAAAAATTTAGAAACATGAACACTTCCTAATTTCTGAATATTTTAATTTTTCTCAGCCCAGTATCCATATGGCAAAATTATTTTTTCTCATTTCTTCTGACAATATTCTGGCATTATGTATACAAAGATTGGAAATAATTTAGGTCTTTAAAGAATCATCATTATTATTATCATTATGATGATGATGATGGTGATGAAACGAGAGGTCTCCTCTTTCTCTTTCATTGTGTTATCTCTAAACATTTTTGGGGTTTAACCTCTTACATTTTGATTTTAATATACAATGTATTATCTATATGGTCACTGCTATTTTCTATTGCCGCACTCTTTAAATAATTTTCTTTATTTCAGACAGACAAATATTATATATTAGTTTTCTATTGGTACATAAGAAGTTACCACAAATTGAACAGCTTTAAAGAACACACATATTTTCTCACAATTTCTGTGACTTAGGAGTCTAGGTACAGTTTATCTGTGTCTTCTTCAAGGCTGTAATCAATGTGTAGGCCAGGGCTGGGTTTTCATATGGATCCTCAGCTGTGAATGGATACACTTACAAGCTCACTCACGTTGTTGGGATAATTTATCTCCTTGATTGTAGGACTGAGGTTCCAAATTTCTTGTTGGATGCTGGTGAGGTGCCACTCTCACTTCCTAGGGGCTGACTGCAGTTTCTTGCCATATGTCTTTCTACATAGGCCCTCTTACAATAAATATAGCAGCTTACTTCTTCAAAGTCAACAAAGGAGAAAGTTAGCAAGACAGAGTTATATACTATAACATATTCATGAAAATTACATGACTTTGTCATATTTTATTGGTGAGAAATAAGTCATAAGTTCTACCCAAACTTATGGAGAGGAGATTATACAAAGGTGTTGCAAACCAGGAGGTGAGAATTATGCCAGCCACTCTAGGGTCTGTCTGCCACTGACTGATCTTATTTTTTTCCTTTGGTGATGTTTTTGCTTTGGCTTCAGCCACTTTTTGTGGTATTTTGCCTTGACACTGTAATTTGATAATTTTTCCATCCATAGAATTAATTAATTACAAACCTGCACATTTATTTCTAATAGTTGTTTATTACATTTTTAATAAGCAAAGTCATTTTACCAAATGAGAATCCTCAAATGGAAATTTTCATCAAATATCCAACAAAATTATTAGAGAAGAAGTAAGATATTTGAAAGCAGATGACTAGTTATGCAATAGACTGTGAGTGATAAAATTGCTTAAATGGAAAGGTTAAACGTAATTAGCTTAAAATAATAATTCAGAAATAGGTTTCCATAAAATGGGTTTCTTCAAAGTCACAATTAATAAGCATAACATTTGTTGGTTTAACAATGTGTAAAGGCGATCTTTAACCCCCAACACTTGCACAAATTTTGACAGAATAATAGTTGTTACTCAAATGAATACACACTGCAATAATAACATAATTTCTGTGCTGAAAATTAATCTGAAATGCTGTGAAATATATATATATATATGTAATTTTAAATCCAAATTCACATATTTAGTTTATTCTCTCAGTTACAGATACAAGATTGTCTAGCTTTACCCTGATAGATTCCTTACACAAGTGAGAAAAATGCATCTTTTTCTCCCTTACAAACTCAATAATCTAATGAGGTGTTGTTGCTATGACACATAACCTTGATCTGTTTTGTTATTGTTTTGTACTGAGTAGTGTTCAAATGATTCCAAACAAAAGTGACATTTGTAGAATACTTATCTGGTAACAAAAATAGCAGAATCAAATTTAATACTTAAACTAAAAGATTAATATTTAAAAACCACCATAAATTAGAATTTTTCATTAAGTTTTCATGCTATTCTTCCTGAAAAAATGAACAAAAATCATTGAGCAATTCAGAAATGAGCTAATGGAGATTCTGAATACATAAGACTCAAAGCACAGTGGAAAAGAATAAATATTTAAATATATTGTAATCTTCAAATTACATTTGTGATTAGGAATGAAATCACTAAGTAGGATGCACTTTCTCCACTTAATGTGAGGGAACAATATTTCACAATATATTACTTATTTTAGGAAATGGTGGCACTCTTCTACTAATGAAAATGGCATCCCATAGTACAACATAAGAACCTTTTATATGTTCATCTAAGAAAAGTTCAAATCCAAGATTCAAATAGAGACAAAAACATCCCTTACTAGTCTTAAAATCTCTGGTTCACATAGTTTCTAGAGCTTGACCAGGGATTGAATATGTTTTGTGGATCCTTTTTAATTGTATATAATTAACAATTCCCCGATGAACCCACTCAAGTTTCCTTTAACCTTCTGTCTATTTGATTTCAAGACAAGTTGCTTTTAAAGGAAAAAAATAGGACTTCAAAATTGGACCTCATGGAGTAGTCCTGAGCCATGCTCCAGATGATTAGTGTAGCAAAATGGCTCAAGTTACAAGTGCGCAAATCTATGTCCTATACAACTTGTATAATGAGCTAAAAAAAAATGAGTTTGAGATGGTTCACTTATTTAGCCTTTTTCCTCACAATAAAATTGTAACAACAACAAAAATTAAATGGGAGAAAATGACGCCTTCATAATTCTTTGCCTCTAGTGAGGATCGTAAATTAGTATGACCAATACCTCTGGTTCTCCTAGCAAATGATGGGAACCCAATACTTTAATTCATATTTTGAAACTCGAATTGACTCTCCAAATAACCGATTAAGTGGAACATTAAAAGAAAGATCAAACACTAAATTACAAAGATTCTCTTTATATGAACCACTGATATTTCCAGTCATGTGTCAAGATAAAAATAAATTGCCTTCACTATGGGGCAATCTGAATCATCAATTGAAATTTTAACTAAAGTTATTGCTCTACAAAAATAAGTATATCATACATATGCACACACATAATTTACAACAGGTGGTGATAAACATTACATTAAAAAGGGTTTCATTCAGCTGGTATACTGGGAAAATAAAAACATTATTCCCTTAATATTAGGTTTTCTCAAGTCTATGTAGCAGAGTTTAGAATAACTTTTCCAACTAAGATATGCATTCTATGTATACACACACACACACACACATATATATATACACACACACACAGATAGGCATTATATATGTATGTACATATGAGCATATACTTATACAAGCATTATGGATTTATATAATTGTAAAATATCAAGAATTACTGGAAATAAATCACCATTCTGTTATTGAGTTACACACTGGATGTATATCACTAAATTGTTGGTCAAATTCATGAAATATACTAAAAACCTCATGATTTCAAATACTTTCCCTGATGGCTTCTGAAGGTAGAATAGACATCTCACAGGAAGGGCTGAAGCACAAAGTTACAAACCAGGTCATATAGAACTCATTATTCATATGCAAGTATATGTGAGATCGAAAGGTAAATGATAAAAATCATTGTTTGTAAGCATTTTTCTTCATTTTGGAGCCCAGATTTTTTTTCCATTAACAAAACTCCAAAAAATTTATCTAACTTCCTTTCCCTTTAGGATTAGAAATCTAGAGCACGTTTAAACAAAAATATCTAATTATAAATATATATATTCTAATGCATAAATTATAAATAAGAATACATATGTAAATATATATTAGATATTGTATATAGCAGTTTTATGTTACTCCTTATTCTTCATAAAGATTATAAAATATTCTGAAATATGTAGATAACATTTAGTTATTTAGTCAAATACTGTAATTCAAAAAGAAATGGCTCAACCTAAAGTTAGCATAATCATAATTTGTTTATAATAAACTGAGTTTGTTCTGTAGAACACATTAATTCCTCAGACTGAGAACCTATTTAACAGGTGGTTTAGATTTGCATTCAGGTTTGTCTCTCAAAAATCCTACAGCATTAATTGTGAAGATAGATACATATTATAAAATGTTGTCAATTAATAGATATTCAATATATTAAAAAATTGTGAAATTTAGAGCAAGAAACTATATTTCTTTGTGTTTAAGCTTATGAACTATATTCATGCTGCCCATTCTTAAGCTAATGAGTAACAAAATATAAGTTCAATAATGGAGTGAATAATTAACAATAATAAGGTTAGTAAAACATAGCTACATGTCTATCAAAAATGTTCAATATTAATTTTACTGGCATCTTTATATGTTTTAAATTGTACAGCAATGTGATCATCATATATGAAAAGGCATGCCCGTCATCTCTCATTCAAAAAAGACATAATTAAATTTGAAATTCTACTTCACAGAATTTTAATCAGATCTCATTAAAGTTTTAGAAATCCAGAGACAAGTATTGTCTTCTATAGCATTAGCAGATATTATAGTAGTATCATCTATTCCATGTTCTCAGAGAGAATATTAGTATATATTTATGTTTGTAAGAAGAGCAAAAGCTACCTAGTTCATAGCTTGTCCACATTGCAAATGATTATCCATATATCTCCACTGTACCCTGTGGCTAAATTTTAATTATTCAATTAAATCCTGGATTCATACTATTCTTGTTTTATAAACAAATAAAAATTGTTTTTTCTGTTGTTCTTCTCATAACAGTGACACATATATCAGCCTGAATGACGTGTACTGGGACTTAAAACAAATAGCAATATCATTAAATGTTTCATATATGGCTCAAATATCTTAGAAAAAGATGGTAGTAACTCACAGATCTCACTTTGACAAACCTGAGGATACTCAATGTTCTAATTCTTGTCTTTGTGGAATACAAACTGCAATGCTTGCTCAAATAAATTGTATTAAATGCTAAAAATATGGATCCCGAAAACTGAGTGTCTTTTTAAATGAGTTGAACTTCAAAATAAAAATGCCAAATCAGAGTATGTTATAACTTTCCAAGAATAAAGGTCATCTTTGACTACCATCTTTCCCCATACCTAAAAATGAATGAATGCTTCTGTTTGCATTTATGTTGTACTCTCTGTTTATCTGCAGAGAATCTCAAAAGACTTAAACTTTGCACAGTGAAATCACATTTAACCACTGAAGTGGAGCCACCTATGGTATGTAACAATGCAAGCTTTTTTTTTTCTTCAACTAAGATGAGAAAATAGATATTCATGTCCTGATTCTCAATGTTGGTATTGAAGTAAGCAGAAATTAATATGTACTTTGTAGGAAATATGTACACAAGAAAAATATTTCACTATTTTCTCTAAATTTAAATATTAGTTCTGTTGAGTATATGTACAAAAAAGACAAATACACACAGCTGTTGTACAAATAGAAACTGCTTTGACCAAATCATGAGCTTTCTTATTTACAAAATGTTTATTGAATGACCATTAACAGTCTCTTAAAAGTAAAACTGCTTTGCAATTTATCTATTTGAGTAACTTTTATTTAAAGGAGTATTTATTCAATTTAATGTTTTAAAGAATTACATTCTTTACTTGGGTTAAACTATGAAATAAAAGAGGTAAACAGAAATTTGAATTATCTGAATTCAAGAATCAAAAAATTTAAAATAAATATGATCATAAGTATAATACTGGTATATTTTGTTTTGCAAAGGTGAGTAGATTGTAGAAATATTAATGCTAATTAGGGAGCTGAAAAAATATGAATTTATTTTATAGAAAAGAAAAAAAATTTCTGATAATGAGAAATTAATTAGCCTCTTGCTGAGTACAATTATAAACACTAGGTATGTACCTCTATCTCTATCCATGTTTATCTATTTACCTGTCTATCAATCTATCTATCATCTACCTATCTATCAGCCCAGGAAAGTGAGCCTAGTGTTGAGAATCCTTATCCTCCAAAGTATGTACTGACTCTGGAGGGACACCTCTGAGGTAAGCAGTGTTTTTGACAGACTCTCATGTATATGGGGCATGATGTGGTAGGTTAGGCATGTAGGTATGTGACTGAATTAGTTATATATTTCTGTGTAACAAATTAAGATCAGTGGCTTAAAACAACTAAGCTTTTATTATCTTACAGTCTCTTTTTAAAAACCATTTTCTTTTTATAATTTAAAAAAATTTTATGTTGGAGTATAGTTGATTTACAGTGTTGTGTTAGTTTCAGGTGTACAGCAAAATGATTCAGGTATACATATACATATACCTATTCTTTTTCAGATTCTTACGGTATCTTTTTCTGAAGAATTTGGACATGGCTTAAATGGGTGCCTCTGACTCAGGGTCTCTCACAAGGCTACAATGAATCCGTTACCTGAGCTACAGTCATCTCAAGACTCCAGTGGAAGAAGATCTGCATTCAAGCTCACTTATGTGTCTGTTAGCTGGCATCAAGTATTTACTTACATGAACATACATATGTTCACAGGTCTCAAGTTACATTGCCCAGAGACATTAGTTCTTTGCATGTGGACCTCTCCATTGGGGTACACACAACATGGCAGCTTGCTTGCCTCAAAATGAAGGTTCTGAAAGAGAGAAGAGAGAGAGAGACAAAGAGAAGTTAGTCTTCTTAGAATCTAATCTAGGAAGTAATATTCAATATCTTTGTTATATTCCATTTATTAGAAGCAAATCCCTAGGTCCAGCCCACACTCAATGGCAGACAATTGCACAAGGACATGAATATCAAGGTAGGAGTTCATTGAGGGTCATTATAGAGAGTATCTACCTCAATAGCACTGGTGAACAGTATTAATTTGATTTCAGATGCAGAAGTGATTTTCATGTTTAAAAATGAATAAGAAGTAGGAAAAAATCTCAGAAAATTCATGCTAGTTTCAGATCAATTCAATCCTTTAATTTGATTAAGGTTATTCCAAGGTACTAATATCTACAATGTCCTTTAGGGCTAGTAACCTATGGGCTTTTTTTCCCTTCTGCTTCCAACACATATTTGCAGGGTATTGTGCTTGATGAATTAACAAACCAAAGCCATTCACTCATTAGCTCAGGAACCAGAAAATAAAACTATTGATAAAGTTAATTCATATATTGAGATGCACAAAATGAAGGCCACCTCAGTGGCTGGGCCCAAGTCACAAATCTAAAACTAAGTCAGCCTGCACTTACGAGAAACACCTGTCAAGGAAATATAGTATACACCAATTACAATCCTTCAACTCAGCTTTACCTAGTTTATGTTACCCTAGACAGTAGGATATATTAGCCTTATAAGGAAATCCTCAACCTCTTAGCCAATCATGTCCTATTTCTGAGTTGCCACTTCTATAAAAATTGCCCTTCCTCAAAATTCCTTGGGAATAGTGCTCCATTGTTTGTGAGGCACTGTATTCCCCCAATTCATGGCTTTTTTCCTTTGAATAAAGAACATCAAACTTATTGTTAAATTGTCTTAGTTTTGTCATTTGACACTATATGCTATGCCCTGTTGCTAGTGCTAACTAAACACTATATCTCATTTCCAAACTTTAGGCACTGTATTATCCTGAAATCTACAGTCATAAGATCTACTTTTTACTTTAAAGAAAGTTTGATAAATTTTTTAAAAAACATTTATTTACTTTTCTGCCACAAAGTACTGAAGCCTTTTGTTTCTAAGACATATTGACTTGCCTTAATTATTATTTGTAAGTTTTTCAATAAAATTGAATGCTACCTGCTTTTTGCCTATTTCCTTTTACATGAAGAGTAGAAAAATATGCCACCCCAAAATAAGCGTCCTTGGCATAAAGATTATTTTGAGAAACCACACACAAAGGAGAAGCTCTGAAAACAGTAGAAGTTACCATTTTGTAAGAGAAATCTACTTTCATAAAGAAAATTTACATTAGAAAGGGGGCTTGTACTAGGAAGAGATCTGTTACCATATGACCCAGCAATCCCACTACTGGGCATATACTCAGAGAAAACCGTAATTCAAAAAGACACATGCGGCTTCCCTGGTGGTGCAGTGGTTGAGAATCTGCCTGCCAATGCAGGGCACATGGGTTCGAGCCCTGGTCTGGGAAGATCCCACATGCCACGGAGCAACTAAGTCCGTGTGCCACAACTGCTGAGCCTGCGCACCTGGAGCCCATGCTCCACAACAAGAGGGGCTGCAATAGTGAGAGGCCCGCGCACCGCGATGAAGAGTGGCCCCCGCTTGCCACAACTGGAGAAAGCCCTCGCACAGAAACGAAGACCCAACACAGCCAAAAATAAATAAAAAAAAAAAAAAAAAAAAAAGACACATGCACCCGAATGTTCATTGCAGCACTATTTACAATAGGCAGGTCATGGAAGCAACCTAAATGCCCATCAACAGACGAATGGATAAAGAAGTTGTGGTACATATATACAATGGAATATTACTCAGCCATAAAAAGGAATGAAATTGAGTCATTTGTTGAGAAGTGGATGGATCTAGAGACTGTCATACAGAGTGAAGTAAGTCAGAAAGAGAAAAACAAATATCGTATATTAATGCATGTATGTGGAACCTAGAAAAATGGTACAGATGAGCCGGTTTGCAGGGCAGAAGTTGAGACACAGATGTAGAGAATGGACATATGGACACCAAGGGGGGAAAACTGCGGTGGGGTGGGGATGGTGGTGTGCTGAATTGGGCGATTGGGATTGACATGTATACACTGATGTGTATAAAATTGATGCCTAATAAGAACCAGCAGTATAAAAAAACAAACAAACAAAACAACTAATACTGAACTTTCATTGGGTTATTTGTATGGAAATATGTTAATATAAATGTTTCAGACATTACATGAAATTTCTAAAAATCTTATATTTGTATTTGTATGGAAATATGTATGGAAATATGTTAATATAAATGTTTCAGACATTATATGAAATTTCTAAAAATCTTATATGTTCTGGTATAATGTTATAAGTCATAATCCTAGTTATTACTTTAAAATGTATATCTCAGAAATAACTAATTTTCTTGTCAACTGCATTATTATGAACTTTCATCAAATCTTTAACAGTGGTCATTTTTAAGTCTTTTGTCATTTACAGACAGTTCTGGGTGTACTCTGATGCTTTTGCAAATATGTTCCTATAAAAGGCTTTCATCTCCAAGAAATTCATGGAAAAGACTCGGACAAGTACAGGTTTCTGGTAACTGACTGTACTGCTGAACTGAATGAATAAGCATTTTCAGATCTCTAATGAAAAATTGATGAACTCATAAAAGTGCTAACAAAAGATCAAGATGAAAAAAAAAAATTATTACATGGGACTGAGTGAACTGATGAGGATGAGTATAATTTTTGTGACTTTCTGTCTGAATTAAAAAAAAAATCCCACAAGGACTCAGAGGCAAAGAATATACAAATCAATTTTCACTGCAAAGTAAAGGAGCTGTTACAGTGGAGGATTACTGGACTGAATGTCAATATTATGACATAGTATGAGTGTGTTTCATGTTTGGTAATTGCAATCATTGTTGCTTTTGTTGTGGTCATCCATGTACAATGCTTGGTGTCAGTCTATTTTTCTCTTGTAAAAATAAAATACAGTGTGTGTGTGTGTGTGTGAAAAAAATATATAAATGTTTCAGACATTACATGAAATTTCTAAAAATCTTATATGTTCTTGTATAATGTTATAAGTCATAATCCTAGTTATTACTTTAAAATGTATATCTCAGAAATAACTAATTTTCTTGTCAACTGCATTATTATGAACTTTCATCAAATCTTTAACCGTGGTCATTTTTAAGTCTTTTGTCATTTACAGACAGTTCTGGGTGTACTCTGATGCTTTTGTAAATATGTTCCTATAAAAGGGTTTCATCTTCAGGAAATTCATGGAAAAGACTCTGACAAGTACAGGTTTCTGGTAACTGACTGTACTGCTGAACTGAATGAATAAGCATTTTCAGAACTCTAATGAAAAACTGATGAGCTCATAAAAGTGCTAACAAAAGATCAAGATAAAAAAAAATTAATTACATGGGACTGAGTGAACTGATGAGGATGAGTATAATTGTTGTGACTTTGTTTGAATTTAAAAAAAAGAAAAAATCCCACAAGGACTCAGAGGCAAAGAATATACAAATCAATTTTCACTGCAAAGTAAAGGAGCTGTTACAGTGGAGGATTATTGGACTGAATGTCAATATTATGACATAGTATGAGTGTGTTTCATGTATGGTAACATCCATGTACAATACTTGGTGTCAGTCTATTTATTTCTTGTAAAAATAAAATACAGTGTGTGTGAAAAAAAAAAAAAACAATGATAAAAAACCTTAAGACAATCAAGATGTTAAAAAGTACTAAGGAATTACAATTAGCTTTGGTGTGATAGTGTTATTGTATTATGAAAGAAAATGTTCAGTTTTTAGAAATTCCCATTAAATTGTATAATGATGAAAAAATAAATAAAATAGTTAACTAATAAGGACCTACTGTACAGCACAGGGAACTCTACTCAATACTCTGTAATGACCTATGTGGGAAAAGAACCTAAAAAAGAGTGGCTATATGTATATGTACAATGGATTCACTTTGCTGTACAGCAGAAACTAACACAACATTGTAAATCAACTATACTCCAATAAAAAAAATTTTTTTTAGGGCTTCCCTGGTGGCACAGTGGTTGAGAATCTGCCTGCCAATGCAGGGGACACAGGTTCGAGCCCTGGTCTGGGAAGATCCCACATGCCGCGGAGCGACTAAGCCCGTGAGCCACAACTGCTGAGCCTGCGTGTCTGGAGCCTGTGCTCCGCAACAAGAGAGGCCGCGATAGTGAGAGGCCCGCGCACCACGATGAAGAGTGGCCCCCGCTTGCCACAACTAGAGAAAGCCCTTGCACAGAAACGAAGACCCAACACAGCTAAAACTAAATAAATAGATAAATAATAAAAATAAAGGAATTCCTAAAAAAAAAAAAGAAAAGAAAATTTACATTAGAAAGGGGGCTTGTACTAGGAAGAGATCTGTTACAAGAGATAACTTCTTTTTTTTTTTTTTTTTTTTTTTTTGCCTGAGAGACTTATCTGCACGGCAGGGCAACCTTTTTTTTTTTTTTTTTTTTTTTTTTAACATCTTTATTGGAGTATAATTGCTTTACAATGGGGTGTTAGTTTCTGCTTTATAACAAAGTGAATCAGTTATACATATACATATGTTCTCATATCTCTTCCCTCTTGCATCTCCCTCCCTCCCACCCTCCCTATCCCACCCCTCTAGGTGGTCACAAAACACCAAGCTGATCTCCCTGTGCTATGCGGTTGCTTCCCACTAACTATCTATTTTACGTTTGGTAGTGTATATATGTCCATGCCACTCTCTCACTTTGTCACAGCTTACCCTTCCCCCTCCCCATATCCTCAAGTCCATTCTCTAGTAGGTCTGTGTCTTTATTCCCATCTTACCACTAGGTTCTTCATGACCTTTTTGGTTTTTTTTCCTTAGATTCCATATATATGTGTTAGCATACTGTATTTGTTTTTCTCTTTCTGACTTACTTCACTCTGTATGACAGACTCTAACTCCATCCCCCTCATTATAAATAACTCAATTTCATGTCTTTTTATGGCTGAGTAATATTCCATTGTACATATGTGCCACATCTTCTTTATCCATTCATCTGTTGATGGACACTTAGGTTGCTTCCATGTCCTGGCTATTGTAAATAGAGCTGCAATGAACATTTTGGTACATGACTCTTTCTGAATTATGGTTTTCTCAGGGTATATACCCAGTAGTGGGATTGCTGGGTCATATGGTAGTTCTATTTTTAGTTTTTTAAGGAACCTCCATACTGTTCTCCATAGTGGCTGTATCAATTTTCGTTCCCACCAACAGTGCAAGAGTGTTCCCTTTTTTCCACACCCTCTCCAGCATTTATTGTTTCTAGATTTTTTGATGATGGCCATTCTGACCGGTGTGAGCAACCTTTGTTTACCAAACTTTTCCTCCTCTCACCTTCTCTAGAATTGCCCCCCACCCCCAACATCTCTTTTGTCTTCATCTGAAGATGGATTTAAGGCAGTTTCTTGGGCCATCCCAAGGAATTTACTTGTTTTTCTTGGGTATCTCCTATGTATAAGGTATACATGTTAAGAAACTTGTGCTGTTTTTTTCTTGTTATTCTGTCTTTTATTACAGGGAGATTTCAGTAAAGAATTCAGAAGGGTAGAAGGAAAATTATTTTTCCACCCCTACACACAACTATATATTTTCTGCCAACTGATAAAAATATTAATTTTTGAATATATATGACACAATTCATTCTGTTCAATGGGTAATATCATTCTGTAAATCTGCTACTAATAATTGTGACCAGTTTTTTAAAGTGCTCTATGGCACTGTAGGTGTTGTTAAAAGCTAAAGTGAAGCGTATTAAAATTTTTAAGAATTTATTTGAGCAAAAATCAATTTGAATTGGGTAGTATTCAATCCAGCAGATAGGAGCTCCAAGGAGCTGTACAAAATGAAAGACTTTTATAGGCAGAAGGGAGCAGAAATAAGGAAGTTATACTAGGTTAAAAAGGTGGTAGGTTATGGCAAGTGGGAATGAAAAATATTTCCTGCCATACTGCCATCGAGCCACTACAGCCACCCCCAAGGGTGCATCCTGAGGGGACTCAGGATGGGAAAGAACAGGATACTGGCCTTAGATAGCTAAGGTCATATCAAAGGAATGATTTCACTGAGCTCTGACTCTTGCATCTTCCCATAAACAGAAAAGTGCTAAATTCCTTAACTTGAGATATCTGGTTTTCTTTAATTAACTAATCTTTTGATGTTCCGACTACCTGGTCTTTGTTGCAAAAACCCCTATATATCCTGGCTCCTCCCTTACCTCTTTGGAGAGGTCTCTTTCTTCTATAACTACTTCCTGCTGAGAGTGGGCATAATCTTGCCTAGTTGAGTAGAAATCTCTCTCCACCTGATCTAAATCAAGGTATTCTGTGCCCAAAACCAGCATTCACTCTCGTAGTAACAACAATTTAGCCTGAAACTGTTGGACCCTGTCAGAGATGAACCTTGTAAGCAGTTGAAACAGACAGGGGTCAAATTGGAGGCCTAACAGGATGATCATATCTGGGCCCAGGAAAGAAAGGCAAATTTTGGGGTAAGAGCTGCAGGGTGTAGGACCTCCACCCCAATTCCCAAGAAGTATCTTGAGTATGAAGTCTCTCAGGGGGGAGTTGTTAGGGAAACTACTGACTGAAACCACCCGCCCTGGCCAGACACAAAAGAAACCACTTGCATGAGTTATCTTACAACAGGAGGTCCTGGTAAGGAATGCAGAACCAGCAAGCTACCACCAACTGGAAGTATTCAGGAAAGGTCAAAAGGAGAGAGGAGACTCCAGTCCATATGTCTTACCAACCTCCCAGAATCCTTCTCGCTGAAATCCATCTTGACTGAGTGATGCTATCACCACCAGGAAGGACCCTAAGTCAGTGATTGGCCAGAGACAACCCAGAAACTCACTCCATTATCATAAAACCTGAGACCGCAAGCCACATGGCAGAGCAGTTCTCCTAGGTTCCCTTACCCTGCTGCCTTCCACCCAGGTGCATTTCTGGGAGAGTTAAAACTAAATTATAGTGACTAAATTATAGTGACCTGGGACTTAGCATTTGTGACTCCTTTTGGGGCTAATTTTCTTGTTTTTAACAGTGTCCAGATATCATGTCTAATAACCACACTACACTGAGGTTTGTTGTACATGAATGTGTGCACACACATGTTCTTGTATGCCTATGAGCATATACAAAGCTCAGGGAGTTAAGATTTTGCACTTTGATGGTTAAATTCTTCTTGGAGCCTATTTTCTTTTTTTAACAAGTAATATTTTATATTAATTGGCACATACACTTTCAGGATATACATCACTGCTGTTATAAAGATTAATTCTGATGTAACTCTACAATCTGGTGAAGATTTTGTGCCTATATCAAGCATTGGAGATTTAAATTTCTTTTTGTGTATTTCCTGTATTTATTCACTTCTACTTTGTCTTTTGATATAATTCACAATCTTCTCACTCAATGTTACATTAATGTTAATAAAGATATTAATAAATTCAATTTATCTGCAGATATAATTTTCCTATGTCTTCTCTTTTATTGTTATTGTTATTTTATCATTCTTTTTCTCATTATTATTGTTTTAATTATAGCTGACATAACATTAACTAGTTTATTTTCCTAATTGATAGGTTTTTCTTAAAAACGGACCATTTTAAGATTTAATCATCTGGTCTAAAACAATAAAACATATACAAATCTTATAAAAATAGTATATATAATTAGCGTGGTCTCCCAAGGTAGCCATAAATTTTGTGATATATAAAATACTGCAACTCTTGATATTTTAGTCCTAAGGCTTTCTTCTCATAGTAGAGGGACTGTTATGGCTCCTGCTATCTTGATTGTATTATGTAATGCCAGCAGCATTGTAACAGGGAAGAACTAACCTGACTCCATATTGAATCTACTTCTTTAAGCTGTATCCTTTGTGCTCTATAGCTAATTGCCTCCTGCCCAGCCTTGTTAACTTTGCGTGTAAGCATATTAAACATTACAGGAATTTGACCTGTAGCTTGAATTATACCTAATATTCCCTTTCCAGAAACTCTGTCTCCCCTGCTTAACTTTTAAAGCTAGGATACTTTTGCTTAACTCATAGATATACGAATCATGAGAAAGATAACTTTCCCTTGCTTGGTGACCACTCATCCACAGAGATAAAGAATTACAGAACAGAAAATAACATCTGCCTTGTTGAATATTTACAGGAGCATCACCACAAGGTCTATGTTGAACAACTGCAAGAACAAAGGATTACCCTGTCCCCTCCAAGGTCCAGTCAGCACCAAGGAGTCTGCAAGGACACGTCATCTCTTGACTTCACCCCTCCTGTCTCTCCCTCTTTGTAGCATAAAGGAAGCCTGTTTTCAAACTGAACAAGATGTTTCTTTAGGACATTAGTCTGCCATTTTATCAGTTTGTTGGCTTTCTGAACAGTCACTATTCCTTGTCCCAAGGACTTATTGTCCTGTTTTGTGGTGATTTATTGGTCTGTCTCTCAACTTACTGGCCTGTCATGAGGTGATAACTGACCCCTGCTCCTTCCTGATTTCTGTACAGTCTGTAGGAAGGGCCATGAATATCAAGAGAAAAAGGAAGACCTGAAATTTGCCAGCTGCACAAGCATAAGCTCAGTAACAGCATGAGATTAGCAAAGTCTATAATGAGTGGTCAAAGAGAACCTGGGTCATGATTTTAAAAACACGGGGAGATAGAAGGAGAAAAACCTTCTAGACATTTGCTTTTGGATGATACCATCATTGTAATGGTTTTATTATAAGAAATACACTCTTCTCCTATGGATTAAAACAAATCAAATCTTCTCAAAGCTCTTTTTTCCCCTCCCTTCAAAATACAGATGTTAAGAATAAAGTATGAAGATATTTATATATAAAAAATATTTCAAAAATTTTAGTGAGATTGATTAATCATAAAAGGACATATCATAAAGAAATGGGCTGACAAGGAAAATATATAAATTTATTTCACGTCTAGAAAAATACCATGCTAAAAACTAATTTATATATAATATACCATCATATTTAAGGAAGTCAGCACTTCATAAAATACATAGAATCTGATCAGACAAACATCATTTTCCTTTAACCATTATTCTATTTACAACATTAATTTTTCATTGGAACCAGAGTGCTACAAGTTAGAAGAACACATCTGCTATGGACTATTGGGTCAACATCCCTGCTAGTAAAATATATATTCATTAAATTTCAGAAAAATCCTTCATTATAGTTTGTAATTGTTTATCATATAGTTTTCAATATTTGCCAACTTGAATATGCTTTGCTGATAAATACAACATGGACTTCTGATATTTGTCTTACACACAAGTGTCAGTTCTGTTAGAAATGTAACTCAAGTATAATTGTAACAGAGCTAGACTCTATAGGGCCTTCCCAGGACACAGCCTCCCATCCCATGTCCTCTGCCTGCCTCTTGTTTGTAGAAAAGCTTTAGTCTCCCAGGCCTCCTCTGAGTCACAAAAGCCTAGCTCAAGAATTAATGATTGAAAGAATGTGAACATGTAGAGACAAAAAAATAGCAGTTAGGCAAGTAGAACAGGTAACAATTTAAACAGTAAATCAGCCATATAACAGTCACAGAATCTTTAGTTTCTTCTAAAGGACACAGACAACAGTGTCTGATGCACATTTCTGAGTTGTTTTACATGTACTAAAATCCCCACTAGATGGAAGAAGTTAACTGCATCATGACCATGAGTACATAGCCCCCACACCAGTTGGACCTTGAGGATTGATGATGTTAACCCTTGTGACACCACCCTGTTACCTTACCATCAACCAGTCAGAGAATTGTGCATGATTATGATTACATATCCTGCAACCCCCTTCTCTCACCTTGCCTTTAAAACCCCTCCCCTGAAATCCATCTGGGTTTTATGAACATTAGCTGTCTGCACTCCTCACTTGGTGCCTGCAATAAACAATGCACTTTCCTTCACCACAACCCAGTGTCAGTAGATTGGCTTTACTCCATGTGGGCAAGCAGACCCAAATTCAATAACATAATTTCTTATGAATTTGTGTAAAAAGTAAAAACTCTATAATTATATTCAATATTATTAATTAGTTTTAGTCATAAAATAATCCACCTTTTTAAGAAATAAAAATCTCAACATTTATTTAAATACAGATTATTTTTAAACAACCAAAAGTGGGAAAATGGAGTCATGAAGAATCCAGATGACCTGACCAAGAGCATGGAATAAATCACTGCAGTAAATAAGAGAGAAAGAAGAGATGACTGAAAATTATTCAATTATATTCCTTTAGAAGAGTAGTTCTCAAACTTGATAATATATCAGAATCACCAGGAGGGCTTCTTTAAACAATTTCTGGGTCTTACCCCCAGGTTTTCTGTAGGGCTGAGGTTAAGCTAAATAATTTGCATCTCTCTAAATTTCCTAGGTGATGCTGATGCTGCTAGTCTGGAGATCATACTTTGAAATGCACTGCCTTAGAAAAACTGGAAATTAAGTTTAAAACCTTTTGGCATAGTTAACAGACTTGACTGGACACAGGTTTCAGTGGAAATATTTCTTTACTGGTAGTGGACAATAGTAGTCAAAGTCTTCAAGGTGATATTTATTTTCATTTTTATTTAAATTCTAAGCTCTCTCTTAACATAAAGTTTTGAAATTCATTTCATTTATTGGGAAATAGTAGATATTTTCTTTTATGTAGCCACATAAAATTGATTTTTATGATGAAATTTTAAAAATCATGGTTCTGGGACCAAGAATAAAAATCAGCATTTGTTTTTTCAGAAAAGATAATCTTCTGTTTCCTACTTTATGAAACTTCAATAAGTCATCATGGTTTTGAACACCTGTATTTGGTCCATCTATTTCTACTACATCTGCCCTTCTAGTTTATCCAGGGGAGACACATTTTATGTTTCCTAGACAATATGACAACAACTAAACTAAAGCCAATTCAAAATCCCTTTAGAATTTCAAATGCTTGTTTACGCTTAACTCAAATAAAAACAAATCTAGAATTAGATAGGAAGAGACCTTTAATTAAAAAGAAAGGCTATTTTAACGGGGAGCACACTTGGGATCTCAGAAGTCTGCGAGCATTTTCAAAATCAAACAGAAACATATTTTGTTAAGGGTAAAGACGAGGCAAGCAGAAATAACCAGAATCTTTGGAGGGGAAGCTGGACAAACAAGGGGAAATGGCCAGTGGGTTCTGACAGGGAAGTGTCTTGCTGTACTCAGATAATTGCTAGGAGGACTTGATGAGGAAGGCACATTCCACTGTGTTTGTGCTTGTTCAGGCTTGGGGGCAAGAAGAGTTCAGGGTTCCTGTAGGAAAGAGAGAAACCTGACTAAAATTTGGTCACAACAAAGCAGAAAATAAAGAGCAGGCAATTGAAAACACTTGGCAACTTACAAGAAAAGTGTCAATTAAATTATATTTAGCAGTCTATAGTTTCTGAATCGTAGTACTTAAGAGAAGTTGACATAAAACAGCAGAGATTTACTTTGTTAGATTTATTAATTTTTTGTAATGTAAATATATAATTTTTGGATAGAACTAAAACGTTCAGAAAAGTATTATTTAAGTAATATGTTACAATTTTTAATCCTCATTACCATCTACACACGCACACACAAACACAGCATGATAAAATGAATAGTAAAATATATTTGCAAGTAGAAATAGTTATGATATTTAACAAAAGTTGTCAAATTATTTAACCTCTGATTTCAGTTTCTTTATCATTAAAATTATTACAATCTATTTAATGTGAGGAATAAATTAAATACAAAAACAGTAATAAAATACTGAACATAAGTGCTTGGCACATAGTGAAAATTATAATTTTATATTTAATTAATATTTGTTGAATGAATAAATGAATACTTGCAAAGGGTGGCAGAATATGCCACCCCAATATATTCCACTTTGGCATAGAGAATATTTTAAGCTGAAAGCAACTGAGAAGAAGTAGATACAAGAAAAGCTCCTATTCTTCCCCTAATTGCCTAAAAACAGGACATAGCTTTTCAAAGTTGTCCTTATTCCCCTCTCTACCAGAAGGAAAAAAGTTAATCACTCGAGATAAATTTAGACCCTTTCACCCTGGATGCAGCACTAAAGGAATCTATATAACAAACTTCACTCACTAGCCTTTATCTACTGTTAGTTTGCTCCAATATATTTACTTTCCACAGTTGTAGCATTTGGAATCCTAAAACTGCTGTACTTTTTTTTTTTCTTTTTATTTCTCTATAAATGTATTGTTCTTTGTGGAAAATACTATATAAACTGGAGTTCTAAGTCACCACTCTGAGTTACTCATTATTTTCCTTAGTATCTCCCATGTATACATGAATTATACATGATAACAGACTTCTATTAGTTTTTCTCTTATTTATCTGTCTTTTATCACAGGGGTCTCAGCCAAAAATTTAGAAAAGGGTAAAGGGAAAATTGTGTTTTCTGTCCTACACTTGCTTATGGGAAAGTATACTATAGAAATCAGGTTGGATTAATTGACTCCTTTATTTTCTTGATATTCATTAGTAACTCTTTTGCACAATAAAATCATCTCAAAAATTCTCAGTTTCTAAATACAAATGGTCCCTTACTTATGATGGTTTGACTTAGGATTTTTTGGATTTTATGATGGTGCAAAAGCAATCCACATTCAGTAGAAACCATCATTGAATTTTAAATATTGATCTTTTCTTGGGTTAGTGATTGTGGTACAGTACTCTCTCATGATGCTTGGAAGTGGCAGTGAGCCACAGCTCCCAGTCAGCTACGCAATTATGAGGGTAAACAACCAATAATCTAGAGTGTACTGTTTTTGAGCACTTTTAAGGTAGGCTAGGCTAAGCTATACTATTTGGTAGGTTAAGTGCATTAAATGCCTTTTTAACTTACAAAATTTTCAATTTATAATGGGTTTATCAGGACGTAACACCATGATAAGTCAAAGAACATCTGTAAACGAATAATTGTTAAAACGATTCTTTCTTATCTATTGTCATTGACATCCATGAAACAGTGGTTGCCTTAAAATTCACTTTTTAATCATGTAGAAAAATAAATCAGCCTCTAGAAGACATGGAATTAGTATATATTACTTTCTTGTAAACCGCCTAATATTCACTATACCTACCTAATAAACAATAAATGTGAGTACCTGGTAGAGCATTTAGTAAACAAGTAGAATATTACCTCGGGCTATACGTGTCACTTATAAACCTGAATTCTTATTTCTGTCTAAAAAAAATATTTGAAAAAGACTATAGACATTCCAATATTAGCAAATTGTTTATTGGTTCCTCTGTAATGATTTTAGCTATAACAAAATTCTTAAGGAAGATAATAATATCAGAAAGGCATCAATTTATTTTTGTTTTACAAAACACAGAAGTACTTCTGAAATAGTTACAACTCAATATAACTAACTCATACTTAAATTTTATAATATTTGGTGTAATAATTTTCAGCATTCATGAAAAAACCAATATCTTATTACATCTATTAAAAAATTAAAGTGATTTTCTGTAAGAAAAATTAATAGGTTCCCTTTAAAATTCTTTTTAAAATTTATTTTATTAAAGTAGATTTGATTTGCAATGTTATGTTAATTTCTACTGTGCAGAAAAGTGATTCAGTTATACATATATATACATTCTTTTTCAGATACTTTTCCACTAAGACTTAACACAGTAAAAGTCATATTTATATTTGATCAATTCAAATGAAATACGGAAATAATAATAATTAAACATGGGTCCATTTGAAAAGTCATAATATAAAACAAAATAGTATCCACACTTGAAACTCTGAAAAAGTAAAATTTCTAAAAAGCCCACACATAAAATACAATTAACAAAGTCATTGCTTTTAAAAAATTAAATAAAATTTGTAAGTAGTAGCGAACACTGAGGAAAAAAAGAATTGTGTACTTCAATACAGATCCAAAAGACATAGAAAAAATATATTGAGAATACTATCCACGGATTTATTCACATATTGATGAGAATAATTTTAACAAATTTAATAAAGTAGACAAATACTTTGAAAAAGAAATTTCATAACTGATACAAGAAGAATTTTTAAAAATATGAATAGTGGTATGTCTATTAAAGAAATTAAATCTATTATTAAAGCCTTTCAACAAACAAAAGCTAGAGTGACCTTATCAGGAATTCTTCTTCCAAATATCAAAAGATATTTCCACATTCTGAGGATTGTTTTTTTGCTTTGTTCATGGTTTCCTTTGCTGTGCAAACGCTTTTAAGTTTAATTAGACTCATGTGTTTATTATTGTTTTAATTTTCATTACTCTAGAGGGTGGGGTAAAAAAAGATCTTGCTGCTATTAATGTCTAAGTGTCCTGTCTATCTTTTCCTCTAAGAGTTTTATAGTGTCAGCCTCTATATTTATGTCTTTAATCCATTTTGAGTTTATTTTTGTTTATGGAGTTAGGGAGTGTTATAATTTCATTCTTTTACATGTAGCTGTCCAGTTTTCCAACACCACTTATTGAAGAGGCTGTCTTTTCTCCATTGTATATTCTTGCTTCCTTTGTCATAGATTAGGTGAACATAGGTGTATGGGTTTATTTCTGGGCTTTCTATTCTGTTCCATTGATCTATATATTTCTGTTTTTGTGCCAGTACCATACTGTCTTAATTACTGTAGGTTTGTAGTATAGTCTGATGTCAGGGAGCCTGATTCCTCCACCTCCGTTTTTCTTTCTCAAGAATGCTTTGGCTATTTGGGGTCTTTCATGTTTCCACACAAATTGTAAAATTTTTTGTTCTAGTTCTGTGAAAAATGCCATTGGTAATATGATAGGGATTGCATTGAATCTGTAGATTGCTTTGGGTAGTACAGTCTTTTTCACAATATTGATTCTTCCAATGCAAGAACATGGTATATCTCTCCCTCTGTTTGTGTCATCTTTTATTTCTTTCATCAGTATCTTATAGTTTTCTGCATACAGGTCTTTTGCTTCCTTAGGTAGGTTTATTCCTAGGTATTTTATTCTTTTTGTTGCAGTGATAAATGGAATTGTTTCCTTAATTTCTCTTTCTGATCTTTCGTTCTTAGTGTATAAGAATTCAAGAGATTTCTTTGCATTAATTTTGTATCCTGCAAATTTACCAAATTCATTGATTAGCTCTAGTAGTTTCTGGTGACATGTTCAAAATTTTATATTTATAGTATTGTGTCATCTGTGAACAATGACAGTTTTACTTCTTCTTTGCCATTTTAGATTCTTTTTATTTCTTTTTCTTCTTTGATTGCCATGTCTAGGATTTCCAAAAATATATTGAATAATAGCGGTGAAAGTAGACAACCTTATCTCATCCCTGATCTTAGAGGAAATGCTTTCATGTTTTCACCATTGAGAATGATGTTTGTGTTATATGGCCTTTATCATGTGGAGGTAGGTTCCACCTATGCCCACTTTCTGGAGAGTTCTTATCCTAAATGTGTGTTGAATTTTGTCAAAAGCTTTTCTGCATCTATTGAGATAATCATATAGTTTTTATTCTTCAATTTGCTAATATGGTGTCTCACATTGATTGATTTGCATACATTGAAGAATCCTTGCATCCCTGTGATAAATCCTACTTGATCATGGTTTATGATCCTTTTAATGTGTTGTTGGATTCTGTTGGCAAGTAGTTTGTTGAGGATTTTTGCGTCTATGTACATCAGTGACATTGGCCTGTTATTTTCTGTTTTTTGGATATCTTTCTCTGGTTTTGGCATCAGGGTGATGGTGGCCTTGTAGAATGAGCTTGGGAGTGTTATTTCCTCTGTGATTTTTTGGAAGAGTTTGAGAAGGATAGGTGTCAGCTCTTTTCTAAATGTTTGATAGAATCAGGAAAAAAAAAACATTATAAAAATGGAGGGAAGATCTAAATAGACATTTCTCCAAAGGAGACATACAGATAGCCAACAAACGTGAAAAGATGTTCAACAGCACTAATTATTACAGAAATGCAAATCAAAACTACAATGAGGCATCACTTCACACTAGTCACAATGGCCATCATCAAAATATCCACAAACAATAAATGCTGAAGAGGGTGTGGAGATAAGGGAACCCTCTTGCACTGTTGGTGGGAATGTAAATTGGTAGAGCCACTATGGAGAACAGTATGGAGGTTCCTTAAAAAACTAAGAGTAGAGCTACCATATGACCCAGCAATCTCATTCCTAGACATATACCTAGAGAAAGCCAGAATTCAAAAGGAGGCATGCACCCTGATATTCATGGCAGCACTATTTACAATAGCCAGGACATGGAGGCAAGCTAAATGTCCATCAACAGAGGAATGGATAAAGAAGATGTGGTACATATATACAATGGAATATTACTCAGCTGTAAAAAGGAACAAAATAGTGCCATTTGCAGAGACATTGATGGACCTAAGACTGTCATACAGAGTGAAGTAAGTCAGAAAGAGAAAAACAAATATCGTATAATATCTCTTCTATGTGGAATCTAGAAAAATGGTACAGATGAACTTATTGGCAAAGCAGAAATAGAGTCACAGATGTAGAGAACAAACTTATGGTTACCAAAGTGGTGGGGGGGGACAAACTGGGAGGTTGGTATTGACATATATACACTGCTATGTATAAAATAGATAACTAATGAGAACCTACTGTTTAGCACAGGCAACCTTACTCAATGATCTGTGGTGACCTAAATGGGGAGGAAATCCAAAAAAAGGTTGATATATGTATATGTATAACTGATTCACTTTGCTGTACAGCAGGAATTAACACAACATTGTAAAGCAAATATACTCCAATAAAAATTAATTTAAAAAAACAAACAATAAACAACAAATATCAAAAGAAAAGATAGTGTCAATCTTAAACAAATTTTCCACAAAAAAACTACAGGGTAAACTTCACAATTCTATTTATAAACCCAAGAAAAGTGAGATAACCAAACCTCACTAGAATATTACAAAATAGGAAAATCACAAAGTTTTTTTTATTTAAATAGCTGCAAAAGTTCTAAATAAAATATTACATTTAATCAAGTTATATATAAAATAGGTAATGCATCATAATTTTTTTTCATAAATGCAAAGGTAGATTAACACTTTAAAAAATAAAAGAATGTTGATAACAATAACAACAAACAGGAAATCAACATGCATATCTAAGTTGATGCAAACATTTTTTTATAAAGTCAGTATTCTTTTTACGATATAAAACTTTTAGGAAATAAGAAATGGATGGTGACTTCCTTAACGTGATAATGGTCAACTTCAAAAAAAAAAACCCAGCAGGCACTGTTGTACTGATGACATATTGAAAGATTTTGCCTTGAGATCAACAAGAAGATAAGTTTGCTCACTGTCACTAGCATAGTCAATAAAATAAGGGAAAAAAATAAAGTGAATAAGCATATAGGATAAAATTGTTTTATTTGAAAATTACATGATTCTGTGCATAGATAATTAATGAGAGATTATAGGAATACTATGAGAATTCACAAATGAATTTAACAAGTTTGCTCTATAAAAGACAATAATATAAATAAATGGTACTTCTATATTCAGTAACAATCACATAGCATGTGAACTTCCAAAGAATATGACATCATTTACAATAGCATCACAAAACATCAAATATTTATGAATAAACCTAAGAAAATATATGCAAGACTGATACATTGAAAATAACAAAATATTGAGATAAATAAAATATCATAATAAATGGAAAGATAAATAAATCATCCATGTAGTAAAAGATTCTATCTTATTATTTCTAATGATGCCAATCAGAGAAGGGAGCCCTGGTTATGGAGGATTATAAAATAGAGAGGGTTAAGAGGATCTAAATGATCGTAAAGGTTTTTTTCACTTTATTTTTAATTAGACATTTAAATTGTAAAAAAAATAAAATACAAATGTACCAATTTGTGTGCTATTGACAAGCAATAAGGTAAGTTTGTTTTCTGTTTCTTTTTAACTTTTTGTTGGTATAGCCATTTAACAGTGTTATGATAGTTTCAGGTGCATATCAAAGCGACTCAGCCATACATATACATGTATCCATTCTCCCCCAAACTCCCCTCCCATCCAGGCTGCCATATAACATTGAGCAGAGTTCCCTGTGCTATACAGTAGGTCTTTGTTGGTTATCCATCTTAAATATATTAGTGTGTACATGTCGATCCCAAACTCCCTAACTATCCATTCCCTCCACCCTTCCCCCTGGTAACCATAAGTTCATTCTCTAAATCTATGGGTCTGTTTCTGTTTTGTAAAAGAGTTCATTTGTATCATTTCTTTTCAGATTCAACATATAAGGGATATTATACAATATTTCTCTCTCTCTGTCTGACTTACTTCACTCAGTATGACAATCTCTAGTTAAAAGATTGTAAAGTTTTAACATCCCAATTATGATTTTAAAATACTGATTTTAAATAGACTGAAAATTGTGCAGGTATTTTATAATCCTTACAGCAACCACTGAAACATATATGAAATGATATCATAAAAAGTATAATGATAAACTATAATAAGATAATAACCAATGTTTAAATGACCAAAAGAATGAAGGAAAAAAAAAAAAGAATGAAGGAGAAGAAATGGAATAAGAAACAGAAAGAAGAAAGCAAAAAATAAAATGGTAGACCTAAATTCAAACATGTTAATAATTAAAGTAAATGTTCTAAGAACGTGAATTAAAAGTCAGAGATTACCAGAATAGATGTTTTTAAATGAACCAATTATGTCATGGTAGTCTGAACAATAATCACCAAAAGTATCAGGCCTTAATCCCCTGGAATCTGTAAATGTTATTTTATAAGGAAAAAAGGTCGTTTGCAGATATGATTAAGTTAAAGATCTTTACAGAGGGAGATTAACTTGGATTGACAGAGTGGTCCCTTAATTCAATTACAGACTTCTTTATAAGAGAGAAGCAGAGATTAGAGCACCAAACACAGAAGAGGTAAAAGCAACATGAAGACAGAGGCAGAAATTGGAGTGGTGTGGCCACAAGCAAAGAGTGCAGGCAGCTAGTAGGAGGTGGATGAAGCAAAGACCTTTCCCCTCTAGAGCCTCCAGAGGGAGTGTGGCCTTGCTAACACCTTGATTTCTACCCAGTGATGCTGTTATTGAACTTTGAGCCACCAAAACTTTGAAAGAGTACATTTCTGTTTTTTTAAGCACTCAGTTTGTGGTAATTTATTAAGGCAGTCTGTGTTGTCAGATCGAAAATGTCAAGTGTAGCCTTGACGTTTTGGAGTCTCACAGGGTCCCAAAGCTCTGGCATGAGTACCCCTGCTCTCGTCTGATATTAACTCCCTACCCAGTGGGAAAGATTTTCACCAGGCTAGTTCCCTTATTAGCCAGATCATCTATAACCTACCCAGTCCTTGACCTATCAGGTTTTGCTTTCTTGCAAGCAAGCAAAATTATTCAAAGAAGCCAATCACATCTTTTCACAGGAACCAAGAAACACCCTGCCCTCTTGATACTACCAAGACTACTTCCCACAGCCCTTTTGGTTCACTCTGCTCATCAATGCAATCCTCCTTATGGCCTTAAATTGTATATGGTTTCCTCCTCCCTAATAAACTGATGTGAATCTCGTCTGTCTAGTGTCAGGTATATGTGTTCAACCATCTTGCACTGTTTAGGGAAGAAGATTCCTCCTTCACCAACAATGTGAACAGTAGCTGGTCCAAACAATTGGTGTCACAAACAGGATGGTTCGACCAGGATCAAGGCATCTAGACAGCTTTAATTAACTGCTCTTTTGCTAATTATTGGGTTCCTGATACTGTGAAAGGTACCTAAGATGGAACTTCCAATCACTGGCCAGTTTGTGCTTTAGGTTGGACTGTGTTGAGTTGTCTCCTCAGGTGTTGCCATCTCCGCTCACTCTAAAGTGTCATTCTCACCACCAAGGAGATAAATATCATTAATTAACTATATCTTAGCATGGGATGCCAGCAGGTGCTGGGTGGGCCTGTGTTTGGCAAATTGTCTCTGGGATTCCCACCACTCAGTCTGAGGCAAGGACCATCCACAAGCTATACAGAGAACAATTGGATGTTGATTTACCAATAGGGGCTAAGGGTCACAAGAACACAGCATCTGGAACTGGTTGGCCTTTGTGTTCCTCTTGTGAGAAATAAGGCTAGAGTTCTGAAGGATAAAGATTCCAGTATACTGCATTTAGCCTGGTTACTAGAGATTGGTCACTTGGAGTGATCACCTGGCCATCCATCATTTGAGAATTTATCCACAACCAACACATACACCCAAGATTCAACCTCCTAAGGACCTACAGAAAGGCATAATCTTAGGTCACCAACAAGAGAGGAATTAGGACCTCTATTCCTGAAGATAGTGACTGGCATTCCAAGAGGAGGAAGAGCCCCCACCCAAGATATCACCACCCACATCTTTCCCTGTAACTATCCAGAAGGAAAAAAATTTAGTGACCAGATGAAGAACTGATTCCTGACTGACCAGACAGTGACAGAAACTGACCCTTCAACTATGTGGTTAGAAACTCAAAAGGCAAAAGATTAAGCAGCAGGAAAGGGGCAGAAGACATGGAAGAGGGTGGTTTCAATTTGTCAACCTCTGGACTGTGCGCCCATCACTCTTCCACTGCATTACTCTGCTACCTATAACTCTATTTGCAATTAAAAGACTAATCCTTAGAATTATAGTGGAAAATACTCTGTGGCACTGTGAAGAGGTTGATTCAAACCTGAGGGTCCGTAAACCAGGAAACCATTGCCATGGGGGATGTTCCTAGCCATGAGGATACTAATTTGAGGCTCTCTAGAGAAAGACTTTTATAAATAAGAACAGGGTAAAAGAGAACACTTCCTCCTACCAAGTATATCCAGTGACCCAAAAAAAGAAGGGAGGGAGGGAAAGAGAGAGAGAAGCAAGCAGGATACAGTAACAGGGGAAGGAAACAAACAAACAAAATTGAAAACAAAAGCCTACTATTTGATCTAATTGAAATCCAAAAATTAATAAAATATTTTTAATAGCAATAAATAAATAGGCATTAATTGCCTTTTGCACGTTTACCACACAAGTCTGAATTAACTTCAACATCTGCTGAAATGCACTAATTGGCAAAACTTCATGGACTTAATCAATGCTGGGGCTCATATTACAGTTATACCTGGGGATCCCACTAAATTTAAACATGACACTCCCTATAATTGTAGGTGAGAAATTAATATACAATTTTGGATGAATATATATGCCTCATATTAACCATCAAAACTGTTGGTTAAATTTGTCTAAATTTCCCATATTCATAGCATTAATTGCCCTAAAATATCCTGTAGTAGGCATGAACATTCTGCTATAATTATTAATAAATTAAACTTAATTATTTGGCACTTAAAATCGGCTTAATAACATTGGACCCCATAAGTGCTCCATACTCTTGTCCTCTCCTTCCTTTTCCTCCAACCATAGGCATAGCTCAGCCTAGTTTTAAATCAAAGGTTTATCTTTTGTAGTTATTGAAGGGAAATGATTTAAGGACTGAGGCAGAATATGTTAGTTTTATGGCTATTTTTCTTTTTTACTGATGTCTGATTGAATTTATATTTTAACTGTAACCTATATTCTAATTGGGAAATATATGAAATCACTAAAGGAAAAGCATCTAATTAAGATAGACAAAAAAAGCCAAGAGTAAGTTGCATCTGAAAAAAAATCTAGAAAGGGGTAACTGAGGGGAAAAATGGAAATTGGAATGGAAAAATGAAGTAAATCTGTAAAGTACGATGTTAGAGTTTTCCAAGAAACAAAAGATTTAATAGCGATGAAGAAAGCATCACTTCTCTAGACTCACAGGAGTGCATATTGATCTTCCTCTGTTGTTTGAACAACCTTTTGGAGAAAGAATATTTCCAAAACAGGATATCCTAAATAGAAAAGAAATGATCAGGAGTGGAATGAAACATAATAAGGTTATTAAACATCAGGAGCAAGAAAGAGAAGAGAGGAGGCTTTAGCCAAGTATATACTGTTACTGAATATATTTGCTTTGTGGTGGGGAGTGTTTGTTGTGAAACAAATGGTATAAGAGAAAAAAACTCTAGCAACTCCTAATTAAGATTTGGAATTATTAGAAGCCTATGAAGAAGAAACTTGTTTTGTTTTAGTTGTAACCATGTTAAAATTTTGTGAGATATTGACAATAATTTGAAATGTCTGTGAGTGCAGGTATAAAATAATTTGAGTGGTTTGGGGAAAATTAGAGGTGAAAATAAGATAATCTTATCACAGTCAACCATGTCATAAAAATATTGTTATGTGCACATGATTAAATGTTGTACTTTGTAGGATACTAAGCTCTTCTGGTAACACTGGAAAAATTGGTAAAATAGTAAATGTGGCATTTAGGTCAGAGAAGAGCCTATAATATAGCCCTAAGATTTGTCATCATTATCATCTTTTCACATGAGCAAATGATTTAAAACTTTGTTTTTGAAGATCAAAGATATTTCTTTATACAGGAAAGCTTAACACCAGCACAAAATACATGAGAAGAGCATCAGGCTGAGAGATCATAATAAAATATAGATTTTAAAATTTAACTTCCTTGTAAATACAGGGAACAAGTGTAGAAAGATAGAGGAAAGACATGTTGTAGTGTATATTAACTCATTAACAGTTAATGAAGCAGAGGATAATAGGGGTCCAGAAGGAGATGGTGAATATCAGTGAAAAAGGCCAGGAAATGAAGACACATATGGGTACAATGAGCCAACATAGGTTTTCAAGTTTTGATTTGTATGTAACACCAGATGCTTTCTCCCAGTGACTCTTAGAATAAAGCCCATGGAGAAAGTAATCTTCAATGGTTAATTATATTTAAAATGTTTTTCCCCAAAAAGGGCATGAAAGTTGACAGTGTTTTTGTTGTTTTAATGATTATTTACAACAGAGTTAAACATAGAATGGTCAGTATTATGAAGTAAATTTCAAAATATATTATTTTCCATCTATGCTTGTCTCTAAATAGCTCTCTTTGCAAATCACCCTGTGAAAAACTTAAAAGATGTAAAGGGACATCCCTGGTGGTCCAGTGTTTAAGACTTCACCTTCCAATGCAGGGGGTGCAGATTGGATCTCTGCTCAGGGAGCTAAGATCCCACATGCCTCATGGCCAAAAACCAGAACATAAAACAGAAACAATATTGTAACAAATTCAATAAAGACTTTAAAAATGGTCCACATTAAAAAAAATCTTTAAATAAAATAAAAGATGTAGAAAATTTGGTCCTGGGCTCTATCAAATACATGTTACTGAAGTCCCTGAAATATTAGGATAATCCTGGATGCATTTTTCCTTGAATAAATAATTTCATAAGATATTCTTACATTAAATCATCACATTCTTTTATTTCTATTTTAAGGGAGTTTGTATCTAGGTATATAAATATTGAAAAATAAACTTGGGAAGGTGGGCTTTAACAGGAGGAAAAGGAAACAAATATTTTTCATAACTCTTGCAAAAATTTATTAAACTGTTGCATGAGACACTGGTATAAACAATTATTATTATTTAGCTTAGGGCCTTGTGAGTATTTTATCAGAACACTTTAGAAAAATATAATACAAACAACTGACTTGGCATTATCAGTTTCTGTTTGTTTGTTGTTTAGTCTACTTTTTATTGTATTTTTAGCTAATTCAAATAAAATAATATATATATATGAAGCATAAAACTACTTTCTTATTGGAGGCAGCATAATGACAACCCAAATATGTCCATGGCATAATTCATGGAACTTGCGAATATGTTACTTTATATAGAGAAAGGGACTTTGGATATGTGATTAAGTTAAAAATCTTGAGATGGGTTTTTGGTTATCTTTATGGACCCAGTATAATCATAGAGGTACTTATAAGAGAGAAGAGGGAGTATCAGAGTCAGAAAGAAATGTTTAAGGATTTATGCTGCTGGCTTTGAAGATGGATGAACAGGCCATGAGCCAAGGAATGTAGATAACCTCTGGAATCTGGAAAAGGCAAGACAATGAATTCTTTCTTAGAGTGTTTAAAAGGAACCCAGGGGTTTCCCTGGTGGAGCAGTGGTTGGGAGTCCGCCTGCCGATGCGGGGGGCGCGGGTTCGAGCCCTGGTCCGGGAGGATCCCACATGCCGTGGAGCAGCTGGGTCCGTGTGCCACAACTACTGAGCCTGTGCTCTGGAGCCAGCGCTCCGCAACAGGGGAGGTCGCTGCGGTGAGAAGCCAGTGCACCGCGGCAGAGAGTAGCCCCCGCTAGCCTCAACTAGAGAAAAGCCCGGGTGCAGCAGCGGAGACCCAGTGCAGCCAAGAATAAAAAATAAGTAAATTAAAAAACAAAAAAAACCCAAAAAAACCAGAGCCTTTAAAAAAAAAAAAAAAAAAAAGGAACCCAGGCCTGCTAACATCTTGGTTTTAACCTAATGAGATCCATTTTTGATATGTTACATCCAGAATTGTAAGGCAATAAATCTGTGTTGTTGAAAGCTACTAAGTTTGTGGCAATTTTTTACAACAGCAATAGGAAACTAACCACCAATGTTCTTTATTGAGTCTCTACTACATCAAGCACTATGCTAAGTTCTAGAAAAATATTAATGAGCAAATCTAACACATAGGGTAATTAATATATACTTGAATAACAGAGTGAGTTCTACATATCTTCTTCCCAGGAAAACAACCATAACTGGTAAAATTATTTTAAAAACCAACAATAACAACAACAATATTTAAATTCATTGAAAATTGCCCTAGAGTAACACAGCATATGAGTAAACATTTATTCATGAAAATCTACTAAATACCATTAAGAACAATTCTGTAGCCCTTGAGATACTCCCTCTGCACCCCTCCGCCCCCCTCCCCCATACTCAGCATTCAGATTGATGGAAACTCCACTACAGGTGGTTGTGGCCAAGAACACAGGGTTCTTTCTTCCTCCAGCTTCTAGTCATGTGCTACATCATATCCCGAGGAGGAGATACCTATACCTGCATTTCTCACTATTCCTAAAGTCTGTGATGTAGGAGTAAAATTCTAAGACAGTATGGCCAAAAGGTCACCAGGCATGACAGGTGAATACTGGGCATGCAATTGTCCTCATCCAAGCTTGCTTGTAGGACAAAGTTTCAACATTGGTGAGGCAAGCCAAAAAGATTAGAGGTTGCTACACTAGCTCAGCACCCTGTTTGCAAATTGAATGTAATTCTGGGAAAAGCAGAACATTGTCCCTGCCCCTAGCTCTGGAGCAATGGTTCAGAGATTTTGCCCAGGTGTAGATGCAGGATTTAGAAAGAGAGAGTTCTGAAAGCCCTCCCAAAAGATATTGACTTTATTTGAAACACTGTATAGGGAACTTCAAGTTTAAGGGTTTGGTCCAAAATAATGGTGATTTACGGGGTAAGTAATTAAGAGGAGGCTGTTAGCTCCAAGAGACCAACAAGCTAAATCACAGGCCAGCAAATTTACCAGAGAGAAAGAGATAAACAGACAGCTAAGAAAAGACTTAGCTGGATCAGGACAAACCTCAAACACTGGACTTATAAACTACCCCTGTAAAGGGGCCCAAATTTAATTGCCTCAAAATGTGAAACAATTTATGTCCCAGGGTACTATTGAAAACAATAGAGGAATCATCCTATAATTACTGGAGTTTAACAGCTATGGGTGATCATTGAAAGAGACGGTCAAATAGAATCCTATGAAATCATTGTCATCCCAGAGTGACTGTGTGTATACTCAAGGCTGTATCATCTCAGCAGTGGAACAAAACGGTTTCACACTGTGGAAAAATAAACTTGAAAAAAAGTCCAACTAAGCCACAGAACAAATAAACAAGTAAGCAACAATAGTAAAATGCTCTGAAGAGAACCCTTGCCCAGAGTTGCTACATTTATTATGAAAAAGGTCCAGTTTTTAACATAAAATCACAAGGAATGAAAAGAAATAGGATAGTTTGACATAAACATAGAATTTCTTTTTAATCAGGTAACAGAAACCACTGGAAAAAAGACCTAGTTGTTGCACATAACAAATGTTTACAAACAAAAAACTATTTAAATGTTTAAAGAACTAAGTAAAACTATGTTTTAAAAGGTAAAAGAAGGGATGTTGACAAATTTTTATCAGATACAGAAAATTACTAAAGATGTAGAAATTATTAAAAAATAATCAAATGGAATTTGGAGTTGAAAAGTACAATAATTTAAGTTAAAATGATCATTGGAGGTATTCAACAACTGATTTGAACACACAGAAGAAAGAATTAGCAAAATTGAAGATAAATTGATAGAGATTATGTAATCCAAATATGGAGAAAATAAATGAGAGGGCATAATTCAAAATGGATTTTCATATATTTATAAAGTTAATTGTAATTCCCAGGTTGACTATTAAAAAATAACTAAAAAATATATATACATGGAAAAGGAAATGAGAAAGGAATCAAAATGATACACTACAAAAATCAATTAAACATGGGAGTGACATCAGCAAGATGGTAGACCAGGCTCTTGTTTCCCATGGAAACATCAAGTAAACTGCTACAGATGATTAAAATAGCTTTGTGGGAGCCTTAGAAATCAGTCGGATCTGCAGTAACCAAGTGAAAAAGCCACACTCAATAGGGAATATCATGGCATATTTGCTCACCCTAGCCCACCCACTCACTGGTGTGACATGGTGCAGTCAGGAAGAAACAGCTCAATTATAAATTCTCTCCCTCCAAATAAAAGAAAAAGAGTGGAACTTATTTGTCATGTTCTGGTCTAACTCTGGGTTGCCCCCAAAACTGGTTTCTGTCATTCTAGACTTGGAGGCCACAAGAGAATGGCAGCATAGTTAGCATAGCTGAGACCACAGAAGGCAGTGAGAAAGACCACAAAAGGGATAGAGCGCATGTAAAAACTACAGGGGTATTAAAGACCCACAGAAGCATGGAAGCAAGAGAATACTGGTAGAGTAATAAAATGGAAAACCTAAGGCCCAAAGAAGAACCATAGGTGAGACTCTAAAGGAAACTAAGACAATTGAAAGATATCAAATATATGGGGAATTTGTGGAAAAAGTAAACACAGAGACAGGCCTAAGGAAAGTGCATGCCCAGAAAAGATCTGAGAAGATCTTAAGCTTTCATTCTGAATTTTTAAAAAAAATTTATTGAAGTATAGTTGATTTACAATTACAACGTTTTGTTAATTTCTTCTATACAGCAAAGTGACTCAGATATATATATACATATATATGTATATATATATATATAGCAAATTACAGATTTTTCTTAGGTACACAGACAAAAAATTATATACGTTAGGTCATATCTTATTAAATGTAAAACATTGAGATCATTAAAGTAACTTTTTCTGATCACAATGGAATGAAACAAGAAATCAGTGGCAGAGGATAACTGGAAATCCACAAATATGTGGAAACTAAACAACATCTTTTTAAAAAGGCAATGTGTCAAAGAAAAATTAGAAAATATCTTGACACAAATGAAAATAAAACCATAATTTACCAAAACTTGTGGGGTGCAGTCAAAGCAATGCTAAGAGGGAAATATATGGCTGTAATGCTTACATTAAAAAGGAAGGACAATCTCAAATCAGCAACACCTTAAGGAATTCAAAATGAAAAACAAACCAAACCCAAAAAGTCACAGAAAGAAGGGAAAAATAGAGATTAAAGTACAGATAAACAAAATAGACAATATAAAAACAATAGTGAAAATCAATGAAACAGAGTTAGTTCTTTGAAGAGATCAACAAAATTGGCAAACCTTTAGCTAGATTGATTAAGAATAAAAGAGAAAAGACTCATACATAAAATCAGCAAAGAAAATGATGACATTACTATTGATTTTACAGAGATTTTTAAAAGGTTAGCACAGTAGTATGAACAAAAAATGGAATAGCCTAGTTGAAAAGGAAAATTTCCTAGAAACAAACAACTTTCAAGATTAAATTTAAAAACAAAAAAAAAAAAAAAAAAAAAACTCTGAATAGACTATAACTAGTAGGAAGATTGAATCAGTAATCAAATATCTCCCAAAAAAGTAAAGCCCAGAGTCAATATAGTGGTAAATTATACCAAACTTTTAAAGAAAAATGTGGACTAATCCTCCTAAAACTCTCAAAAATTTGAAGAGAAAACACTTCTAAAGTTATTCTATGAAACAAACATTACTTTAATACCAAATCCAGGGAAAGACATTACATGAAAACTATAGACAAATATCCCTTACAAATATTGATGCAAAACTCCTCAACAAAATATTAGGAAAATGAATTCAACAGCTTACTAAATGAGTATACACCATGACCAAAGAGGATTTCTTCCTGGAAAGCAAGAACGGTTTAACAAATGCAAATCAATCAGTGTATTATATCATATTAATGGGATAAAGGGGAAAAAAACCAGATGATAATCTCAAATGGCACACACACACAAAAGCATTTGATGGAATGCAACACCTTTTCTTGATTAAAAAATAAAGGCAAATAAAAAAACTAGCAGTAGCAGGAAACTACTTCAACATAGTTAAGATCATATATGAAAACCTTACAGGTAACCTCACACTTGATTGTGAAAATCTGAAAGCTTTTTCCTCTAAAATCAGAAACAAGGTAATAATGCCCAGCTTTACAACTCTTTTATTCAGCAATGTACTGGAAGACCTTGACAGAACAATTAGGCAAGAAAAATAAATTAAAGGCATCCAGTTTGGAAAATAAGTAAAATTATCTCTGTTCACAGACTACATTATCTTATGTTTAAAATATACTAAAGATTCCTCAAAAAACTGTTAGAACTAATAAATGAATTCAACAAAGTTGTAGAATACAAAATTACAGTACATGAAAATCAGTTGCATTTCTATACATTAATAATGAAAAATTGAAAAGGAAATTTAAAAAAATAATTAAATTTACAATAGCACCAAAAAAAGTAAAATACTTAGGAATCAACTTACCCAAGGAGGTGAAAGACTAATATAATACAGACTAGAAAATGTTGAAAGAAATTGAAAAAGACAAATAAATGGAAAGACATATTGTGCTTAATCATTGGCAGACTAATTATTATTAAGATGTCAATATTACCCCATGCGATATACATATTCAATGCAATCCTTATAAAAATTCCAATCACATTTTTTATAGAAATAGAAAATCCATTCTAAAGTTAATATGGAATTTCAAGGAAACTCAAAAAGCCAAAACAATCTTGAAAAAACCAAAAAAGAATAAATTTGGTGGTCTCACACTTCATGATTTTAAAAGTTACTGCAAATCCACAGTAACCAAAACAGTATGGCATAAAGACAAACATATATAGACCAATGAAATAGAATAGAGAGCCCAGAAATAAACCATCACATATGTGTTTAATGATTTTTGACAAAGGTGCCAAGACTATTTGTTGGGGAAAGGATAGTCTTAAATAAATGATGTTGGGAAAATTGGATATCCACATGCAAAATAATGAAGTCAGACCCTTACCTTACATTATATACAAACATTTACTCAAAATGAATCAAAGACCTAAACATAAAAGTTTTATAACTCTAAGAAGAAAACATATGGAAAAAATTTCATGACATTTGATTTGGCAATGATTTCTTGAATATGATACCAAAAGCACAGGCAACAAAACAAAAATAGATAAATTGGACTACATAAGAATTAAAAACTGTTGTGCATCAAATGACAATATTAACAGAAAGAAAAGGCAACACACATGATCAGAGAAAATATTTGCTAATCATATATCTGAAGAGGGATTAATATTCAGAATATATAACAAAACCCTATAACTCATCAATAAAATTCCAAACAAGCAATCTAATTTTAAAAATGAACAAAATGCTTAGACATTTTTACAATGAAGATATACAAATGGTCAAAAAGCACACAAAAAGATACTCAATATCACTAAAAATTAGGGAAATGCATATCAAATCACTTCCCACCCATTAGGATGGGAATTACCAAAATAACAGAACAAAACAATGTTTAAAATATATGGAGAAATTGGAACTCTTGTGCATTACTGGTGGACATATAAAATTGTGCAACCAATGAAGAAAACATTACGGCAGTTCTTCAAAAAATTAAACAGAAATTCCATATGACTCAAGTTAATTCCTAGGTATATACCCCAAAAAGCAGGGATTCAAACAAATATTTGTACACCAATGTTTGTAGTAACATCATTCACAATAGCTAACAGTTGAAAGTAATCCAAGTGTCCAGTGACAGATGATTGAATAAATAAAAAATATATGAACAATTGGCTATTATTCAACCATAAAAACTAATGAAATATATGTTATATGCTACAATGTAGATGAACCTAGAAAAATTTATGCTAAAGGAAATAAGCCAGACAAAAAAGGACAAATATCGTGTGATTTGACTTGTAGGAGATAATTAGTATAGGCAATTTCATAGAGATAGAGAGTAGGTTATAGTTTACTAAGGTCTGTATTGAGATGGGAATGGGGAATTATTCCTTAATGGGTACATAATTTATACTTGGGGTGACAAAAAATTTTGGAAATATGGTGATGGTTGTACAACATTGTAAATGTTATTAATGCCACTCAATTATACACTTAAGAATGGTTGAAATGACACATTTTATGCTATATATATTTTACCATGATAAAAATAAAAGAACGAAGCACTGATACATGCCCAAACATGGACAAACCTAGTAAACATTATGCTATGCAAAAAAAAAAAAAAAAAGGCAGACACAAATAGCCACATATATGATTCCATTGATATGAGATGTCCAGAATAGGCAAATCCAGAGAGACAAGAGATGTGGAAAGGTACATATTGGAATTAATTTTGAAAGGGTATAGAATTTCTTTATGAGGTGATGGTAATGTTTTGGAATTAGATAATGGTGATGATAGCACAACATTTTGAGTATACTAAAAACAACTAACTTGTACACTTTAAAATGTTTATCTTTTTATGTAATGTAAATTTAATCTCAATTTTTAAAATTATCCAAAAAATGATGTCTGTTTTATCACTAAGTTAATATGGCATCACTTCAAATATTTTTGCTTAGAATTTTGTCTTTTATTTGTATTCAGTGTGAAATAATAATATGACAATAGCTTTCAAAACTATTATTATTAGGAAGGAATTAATACTACAGAAAAAAATCAATGGGTATTTTAAAAATTATGGCTCAGACAAATAGGAAAATGACAAGCATCTCCAGTACAAAAGTTCAGGAATGCAGAAACAAGAGATTCATTACTGTTAAATTCAGAAGTAGTAAAAGAGAATGTAATAAAACATTGGAACGGATGATAGAGATAGGGTACTTAGGAATTTTACCCCAAGCAAATGGGAAATCAATTTTTTTAAATGTCAGAAAAAAATACTCAGGTAAATATTATGGGGGAAAATTGTTTGGAAATGTTCTGCTTATAGAATGGGATTTTTATACTGTTAATTTCTAGAAGACATAGGATTGTCAGTCATTTTTTTTTAAATCAAACTTCAAAGTGTTATTTCTGAGCTCCATTTATTTTTTTATGTATTAAGTGTTTTTTTGTTTTGTTTTGTTTGTTTTTATTGGAGTATAATTACTTTACAGTAAACTCAAACATTGCTGGAAGAATAAGAGGGAAAGGAGAAGAAACACCAGTCAAGAAACTACAAAATTTTAAATATACAATAAAAATCATTTTTATCCATCCTAAATAGTTCTCTAATTACCTCAAGGTAACCTTCAAGAAGCAATAACCTCCCCAGTAAGCCATACTTCAGAGACAGATTTTATTGTATAGGATGTGGCTATAGCCTTCAAAATACATTTGAAAGACATAATATTAAATTTATTGATTTAAAGAAAAGTTTTATATCACAGTTGGAAAAATACATTGTAGTACCACCTGTTTTAAGTGTATGAATTTCACGCCAAACCGTTTTTCCCCCACAATCCTCAAACTTGTTTTTATTAGTTTCTTTCTCATTTTCACTGAAGGCTGGCAGGGAGTTTGTGCTCTGTCTACATGTAGACATTCACCTGACAGTAAATGCAGGATTTAATTGACTAAGTGCATGACAGGTGTATTTTAAATTATACGATAAATGGTGGAAGTAAACTGCATATCATGAATTAGTGTTATAACCTTAAAGTGTTAGAATCTACTTTCTTGTTGCTTCCTTATTTTTGTAAAAATAAACCATATTTTGTGAAAAGAGGGTTCTGTTCAATGATTTCAGCTTTGAGCAAAGAAGACTAGACCAGATTCCAGTTGTTTACGTTAAATTTCCTCTTCTCTTTGGTTTTTAACCTCTTCATTAGAATTACACTATATGATATGCAGCCCTATGAGTTTTTATTTAAAAACTATAGGTGAGTTTTTATTTAAAGATACCCTGTTAAAACCCATCCATCTTTTACCTGTTTGTTTATTTTGATTTTATGCATGTTTCTATTTGGTCCACAATGAATTTATCACATTTTAAAAACATAAAATAAAATAAACAATAAACAGTAAATAATGAGGTCAGAAAAAAATTAAAGACACGGATTTTCTGTGGGCCCAGGAATCATACATTTGAAACATTTCATCACTAATGTCCATGCACTCATTAGAAATGAACCTTATGTTTAGTTAAAGAGTTTCCTTCAGAAAATGTGAAATGGAAAAAACAATCAGGTTATGCACAGAGTTCAATAGATAAAATAAAGCAATTGCTTAGGAAAGTAAAACCGTGATTTGTGTGACATATATAATCTACTGAGAATCTCAATAAAGAGAACACTGAAATAAAATAATTCCAACAATGTTAGAGAAGAAATAATAACAAATAATTATAACAATACGACTATTACTAGTTTTATGGTGCTGAGTAAACACCAGTCACTTTTCTAACTACTTTGCACATATTTAATCCTCACAAAAACCTATGAAGTAGATACTACTGTTATTCTTATTTACAGATGAGTGAACAGAGTCATAAAAAGGTTAAGAACTTGCCCAAGGTTAGGCATAGAGTAAAAGGAAGTATCAGTATTTTAACCTAGGCAGTTTTGCTTCTGTTTCTAGAGTTCTTGAACATCAGACTATCTTTTTATTTTATTAATATCAAAAATGATAATAACGGCTACTAGTTACCAGGTTCTTACTATGTGCTAGGTGCTCTTTCACTTTAACACTATGAGGTCAAAATTATTTTCCCTTTCTTGCAAATGAGGAACCTGAACCTGTGCCTCAAGGAGGTTAGATAACTTGCCAAGGTCCTAAAACTAGTAAGTGGCTGAGCCAAAATTCAAAGGGTCCATTCTTTTAGGTACAATACTACATTGTTTCCTACGGATATCATATAAATATAAAATAGAATATAACCATATGTATGTGTAACAGGAAAATAACACATTAATTGGAACCAAAATTGGTGTAAATAAGGAAATTGGTGCCTTCTAAGGAAAGTGGTATATTTCACATCAAAAAGAAGTAAATATTTCTATAATTCTTCCTATCCCTGGTCAGGGAGGAGGAAGAGATTTTATAAATTCCCACAACTGTTTAGCTGAATGAATTAGTGACTATTTTGATATGCAAAAATAATCCTACAACTAAAAAAGGTAGAGGGGTAAAAATGTTCTGCAAAATTAAGCTGGGAAGAATAGTTTCTCAAGGACAGTAAGTGGAGGAAAGGCTGATAATGGGAGGTTGTCATGAAGGAGATAACTGAAAAACCCCTCGATAAGTCAAATCTTCTGTCAGAACGGAACCTACTGAATTCTTGTGAGAGCGACACTTTTGAAGAAAAGGAGCCTATGTTTTGTAGCTAGTTTGAGCAGAATAAAGTAAACACGGGTAGGCTAGTGAGTTGAAAAATTTTGGAGATCTCTAAGATGGATACAGGGCTCCTGGCTTACGTGGGGCAGAATTTTAGCCAGTTGTATGATTACTTATATTTACAGTCATATAATTTATCTGTAAACACAACTTTTATATAACCACACACACACACAAAAATTGGCAGAAAAAGCAACTTCATATATTATGGTTTGCCAGAATCAAAAGAGGCAAGAGATAAGGAAAGAGATTCAGTATATAATTTTTGTACCTTAGTTGGGCAAGATTTAAATCAAAATCTTTCTTTAGTCATTTTTATGAATAACCTATTTTTGCAGAAATTGTATACTATTTTGATTGTTTTGACTGTCCTTTCCAATTATATTTAATTCAGACTTAAATATCTTTTGTTACAGAATCAATACATGAAAATTAATAATTTTAGCAAATTTTTATCCTGGGTACTTGTTTGCTATAAGTAGATAAATATAGGATTAGTACTCCTCCTTAGTCCTGATTGGAATTTTCTCATAATATTGGATCTGAATGTGGAGAATGGGAATGGCTCATGCCATTCCACCATAGGAACTATGTAGCCGAAATGTCCCCAAACTTTCTGTTTGTTTACTTACATCTTTGGATGGTAATGTCTTACCATTATTCACCTTTTCCCTTCTCACGTTCAGAGCCTGCATCTGGGCTGCTAATTACACCTGAAGCCATAATTGCTATGATCAGTTCTCCATCTGTTATTGGCAACTGATTCTAACCAAAATACAAAGAAAATAGAGGTAATGGAGGGTTAATTATCAACTCTCACCAAAGGGCTGAACTCTTGACTTTTCCATTTGCCTCAGTTAACAAGCTGTCTGCAACTACATTAGCAGTAGAAATACTGACTGGTCCTCTCAGGGTCAGGCTTTTCTGATCACTGCGCTCTAGACCTGCACATCAGTTCATCCTCTTTATCCAACCTTATCTGCAACCAATCTTCTCAAAATATATTTTAAGGCACAAAATAAGAAAAACACAATTTAAAAATTTCTGGATTGACTACTCTATAACTGTCTCTTTTTATTATCAGGTTCACTTCTCTGCCCCTTAGAAAAAGTGGTGTAGCTCCTTTACACTAAAGTTTTAATGACGATATGTATTGAGCATCCCCAAAGAATGTGGATTTTATGGAATAACTCCTCTGTGCCTCAGAGGGCACCCTTTATATATGTGAAATAAGTAACCTTTAACTTAGATGGGTATGTCCTACTTAGGCAAAGCTCTCATACTCAGCTTTCGGTTACTTAAGAAGACCACAGATACATAGTGGAGATTTTTTTCTTTTGCACATAGATCAGTCTTGCTTGCAAGTAAGCACACACTCCATGTGAATATAAATCTATCCTGGTCTTTTTGTAAATATTATCATTTTAATTGAAAGCTAATCCATTGTAATACTTTATAGTTTAACTTGTGACTGGCTTTAGAAATGATAATTGAGTAAAGGTTTGGCTTTATTAATTTCTTTCAATTATGCCTTATTATACCTGCTTTTCTTAGTACAAATATAATAGACATAACCTAAAAAAGCAAATACACACAACACATAAATTTATCCATGCTAGAGACTGAATATTTGTGTTCCCCCATAACTCATTTGTTGAAACCTAGCACCCAAAGTGATGGTATTTGGAATGTGATGCCATTGGGAGGTGATTAGGTAGTGAAAGGAGACCTCATAAAAGGAACTAGGCTTTTTGTCAGAAATTACACAAGCCAGGAGACAAGAGAGAGGCATCCTTAAAAAAAATGGAAAAAAAAATTAATATGAAATTCTGTACTCAAAGAAAATATCTTTCAAATATGAAAGCGGAATTAATAAGTTTTTAGACAATGAAAATGAGATAATTTATTACCAGGAGATCTGAACCAGAAATGTTAAAGGACATTTTTCAGACAGAAGCAAAATATATCAGATGGAAATCCAGGTCTACTAAAAATTAATTTAAAAACATAAAATTGGCAAAAATATATAAACATTAGGAAAGACAATGTTTCTCACTTTTCGTTTTTAAGAGATTTATTGAGATATAATTCACATACAATTCACCCATTTAAGTTGCACAGTTGAATGGCTTTTAGTGTAGTTACAGAGTTGTGCAACCATCATCACAATTTATTTTGGAATATTTCAATTACCTAAAAAAGAAATCCTGCATGACTCAGCTGTTAATTTCTGCAGTGGGTTGAATAATGTTGTCAAAAAATTCATGTCCAACCAGGACCTCTGAATGTGATCTTATTTGTAAGAGGAATCTTTGCAGATGTAATTAAAAATCTCAAAATGATACCATATTAAATTTAGAGTGGGACATAAATCGGATGACTGATGTCCTTATAAGAAGAGAGGACACAGAGACACTTACAGAAAGCAGCAGTGTGAAGATGGAAGCAGAGATTAAAGTGACGGGTCTATAAGTAAAGGAATGCCAATGATTTATGGCAATCACAGAAGCTAGGAGAGAGGAGTGGTACAACTTCTGCCCTCGGAGTGTCCAGAAAGAAACAATTCTTCTGACACCTTGGTTTCAAATTTCTGGCATTCTCCAATTTGTCCATTTAATCTAAGCTAATTTATTTGATGGCATGCATTGTTGTTCATAGTATTAAATTACAATTATATTTCTTTAAGGATGGTAGTAATATCACCTTTGGAAGTCTTGTTGCTAGTAGTTTGAGTTATCTTTTTTTCCCTTTGTCAGCCTAAGAAAAATTGTATCAATTTTGTTAATATTTTCCAACTTCTGATTTTATTGAATTTCCCCAATGTTTTCCTATTTTCAATTTCATTATTTTCTTCCTTCTGCTTTTTTAGGTTTATTTTGCTCTTCTTTTTGCAGTGTCTTAATGTGGAAAATTAGGCTGTTTATTTGAGAGCTTCCTTCCTTTTTAATCATTTACAAATAGAAATTTCTCTCTAAGAATTATTTCCCTTGAACCCCATAAGTTTAGGTATATTGTGTCACTTTTATTCTTCTTGAAGTATTTTCTAATTTCTCTCTTCCTTTTTTCTTTTACACATTGGTTGTTTAATAGTGTGTTGTTTAATTTCTACAAAACTTTGTGTATTTCCCAAATTCCTGTTTTAATTTCTCATTCTACTTCATTGTGAATGGACAACAGACTGTGTATTTTAATCTCTTAACATTTATTGAGGCTTATTTTATGACTTAACATATGGTCTGCGCTAGAGAATGTTCCATGTGCATTTGAGAAAAATGTGTATTCTGCTATTGTTGGGTGGTATGTTCTGTCAATATATGTTAGGTATATTTGGTTTATAATTTGCTCAAATTTTGTATTTCCTTATTAATCTTCTGCTTCCAGGACAAAGAATAAAAGGGAACACATCACAAGTTATTTTTTTTTGAGGCCAGCATCACTTTGATACTGAAACGAGACAAACATATTACACAGAAATATATGTATAATATAACGTAACTCATAAGGACAGAACTAATAATCCTCAACAGAATTAGAGAGAATTGAATTCAGCAATACACAAAAATGATAAACATCATAGCCAAGTAGAAGCTACCACAGGAATTACATTTGAAGAACAATTAGATTTGCCATAGCAGATAATTTAAAAAGAAAAATATTGTAATAATATCAATAAATAAAGGAAAAGCACTTGACAAAATGAGAATCTATTTATTATAAAAACTCTTCATAAAGAGTTATGAAGAGTTTCCTAAATTTAATGATAGGCTTCTCCACAAAATTAACATCATACTTAAAAGACTAAATGTTTTTATGCTCAGAATGGAACATAAAAACATTTATGCTCACTTGAGCCACTATATTCAATATTGTAGTGGAGGTATCAGTCAATACAATGGGAAAATAAAAAAGAAAGATAATAAATGAAGAAATAAAACTATCTCTATTCTTAGAAAATACGATCACTTACATAGAAAATTAAATCTTCAAAGAGTTATTCAGCCTAATTCTATCAAACATTTAGAGACGAGCTAACACCTATCCTTCTAAACACCTTCCAAAAAACCACAGAGGAAGGAACACTCACAAGCTCATTCTATGAGGCCACCATCACCCTGATACCAATACCAGACAAAGATATCACGAAAAAATAAAATTATGGGCCAATAGGACTAATGAACTTAGATGCAAAAATCCTAAACCAAATACTAGCAAAAAGAATCCAACAACACACTAAAAGGATCATACACCTTAATCAAGTGGGATTTAACCCAGGGATGCAAGGATTCTTCAATATATATAAATTAATCAATGTGATACACCTTATTAACAAATTGTAAAAACCATATGATCATCACAATAGATGCAGAAAAAGCTTTTGACAAAATTCAACAACGATGTATGATAAAAACTCTCCAGAAAGTGGAAATAGAGGGAATTCATCTCAACATAATAAAGCCCATATATGACAAGCCCACAGCAAACATCATTCTCAATGGTGAAAAACTGAAATCATTTCCTCTAAGATCAGGAACAAGACAAGGATGTCCACTGTCTCCACTATTACTCAACATAGTTTTGGAAGTCCTAGACACGGCAATCAGAGAAGACAAAGAAATAAAAGGAGTCCAAATTGGCAAAGAAGAAGTAAAACTGTTGTTGTTTACAGATGACATGATACTATACATAGAAAATTTTAAACATGACACCAGAAAACTACTAGAGCTAATCCATGAATTCGGTAAAGTTGCAGGCTACAAAATTAATACAGAGAAATCTTTTGCATTCCTATACACTAACAACAAAAGATCAGAAAGAGAAATTAAAGAAACAATTCCATTTACCATTGCAACAAAAAGAATAAAATACCTAGAAATAAACCTACATAAGGAGGCAAAAGACCTGTACTCAGAAAACTATAAGGTACTGATGAAAGAAATCAAAGACAACACAAACAGATGGAGAGATATACCATGTTCTTTGATTGGAAGAATCAATTTTGTGAAAATGACTATACTACACAAGGCAATTTACAGATTCAATGCAATCCCTATTGGATTATCAATGGCATTTTTCACAGAACTAGAACAAAAATTTTTACAATTTGTATGGAAACACAAAAGACCCCGAATAGCCAAAGCAATCTTGAGAGAGAAAAACGGAGCTGAAGGAATCAGGCTCCTTGACTTCAGACTATACTACGAAGCTACAGTAATCAAGACAGTATGGTACCAGCACAAAAACAGAAATCTAGATCAATGGAACAGTATAGAAAGTCAAGAACTAAACCCACATACCTATGGCCAATTAATCTATGACAAAGGTGTCAAGAATATACAATGCAGAAGACAGTCTCTTCGATAAGTGGTGCTGGGATAACTGGACAGCTACATGTAAAAGAATGAAATTAGAACACTCCCTAACACCATACACAAAAATAAACTTAAAATGGATCAAAGACCTCAATGTAGGGCCAGACATTATAAAACTCTTAGAGAAAAACATAGGCAGAACACTCTCTGACCTAAATCACAGCAAAATCTTTTTTGATCCACCACCTAGAGTAATGAAAAATTAAAAAACAGCACAAACCAATGGGACCGAATTAAACTTAAAAGCTTTTGCACAGCAAAGGAAACCATAAACAAAACAAAAAGACAAAACTTAGAATGGGAGAAAATATTTGCAAATGAAGCAACCAACAAGGGATTACTCCAAAATATACAAACAGTTCATGCAGCTCAATATCCAGAAAACAAATAACCCAATAAAAAATGGGGGGGGGGGAGATCTAAATAGACATTTCTCCAAAGAAGACAGAGATGGCCAAAAAACTCATGAAAAGATACTCATCATCACTAATTATTAGAGAAATGCAAATCAAAACTACAATAATGTATCATCTCACACGATTCAGAATGGCCATCATCAAAAAAAAAAAAAGAGATCTACAAATAATTGATAGAGAGGGTGTGGAGAAAAGGGAACACTCTTATACTGTTGGTGGGAATGTAAATTGGTACAGCCTCTATGGAGAACAGTATGGAGGTTCCTCAAAAAACTAAAAATAGAACTACCATGTGACCCAGCAATCCCACTACTGGGCATATGCCCAGAGAAAAGCATAATTCAAAAACATACATGCACCCCAATCTTCTTACAGCACTATTTATAATAGCCACGACATGGAAGCAGCCTAAATGTCCATCAACAGAAATGGATAAAAAAGATGTCATACATGTATACAATGAAATATTACTCAAACATAGAAAGGAACAAAATTGGGTCATTTGTAGAGACGTGGATGGACTTAGAAACTGTCATACAGAGTGAAGTAATTCAGAAAGAGAAAATCAAACATTGTATATTAATGCTTATATGAAGAATCTAGAAAAATGGTACAAATGAACTTATTTACAAAGCAGCAGTAGAGTCACAGATGTAGAGAATGAATTTAGAATACCAAGTGGAAGGGGGGTGGGATGATTTGGGAGATTGTGATTGACATATATACACAATTATGTCTGAAATAGATAACCAATGAGAACCTACTGTATAGCACAGGGAACTCTACTCAATGCTCTGTGATGATCTAAATGGGAAGGACATCCACAAAGGAGGGGATATATGTATATGTATAACTGATCCTCTTTGCTGTACAGCAGAAACTAACACAACATTGTAGTGCAAGTCTACTCCAATAAATATTAATAAAATTCCTTCGTGCCAAAAGTAATGAAGTTGTCCAAGTTCTCAGTAAATATAGAGTAATCATCTGGAGACAGGGCAGTTTCTCCCTGTTTTTGTTTTCAAGAATATATTTAAGTTTCCAAGCAGAGATTTTTAGCAGCCATCTTTGTCAACCTCTGCCTATTCTTAATCAGTACTATAGACATATCACTGAAGTGAAGTTCTCTTAATTATGGTTTAACCTCACATCCTGTGATGCTTTTTTTTTTTCTTTTTGGTTGGGCATTGGGGTATATTTGGTTGTAAACAAAAGGGTCAATAAAATGGTTTCAATATATATGCATTTTTAAAATGGAAGTTCTGCTATCAACTTTAAGTATCAAGTCTGCTACAAATGAAACAAAAAATAAACTTTACATTATATGTTTCAAATGGTTAATCAATAATGTATATATTGTAACATTTCAACATGTGGAAGATAACAAAACATACATACAGGCTATATTTTACTGAAGAAAATTGAGATTTAAATTGATATATGTTCATAACATAATAAATGCTAACTCCCTAGCTTAATGACTTATTTAATATACCTCTTCATATTTGTGATGCAAAATGTGGAAGACTGGAACAAATACTATTTTGATGATTCATCAGAATTTGAATAAAGCATGACATTTATTTTGTAAGGCAGTGTATCTGAATCTATGTTGTTCAGAATCCCACTGTTCTATGAGGATGCCTCATGGCCTGCTGGTTTGAGAGTGAGAGGGCAAAGCTCTGGGATACTTTGCCTGTTGCCAAACAGATAAGCCACTTGTTCCAGATATATTTGAATATATGCAACAAACTGCCACAAAATGTGAATACGTTTGTCAAATTTGAACACCTGTACTGAAGTCAGTGAATGAAACAGGTAACATAAGATACCTTATTGTCAATAGATTAGCAATATAGTCTTACCCAGGAAACAGAATATTTCTCCCCCAAGCATGTAGTATAGTGTTTCCAAACTTGAACTTGTACATCAGAAGAATATCACACATGTGTTGTACAAGTGGTTGGTTTTAGTGATAATACTTTTGGTTATAGAGTAAAAGAAAGGTAAGCAAAGAGAGGATGCAAATCACAATTTTCACATTGTTAGTATTCTGCACTAACCTGTTCTATTCCAAACTTGCCAGCTCATAAGAACAACTTGGTAAGCTTATTAAGCATGTGGATTTCCAGGCTGCTCCCCTAGAGATTCTGATTTAGTAGGTCTGTGGTGGTTTCCAGATTCTTATCATCAGAATAGTTTAGGAAATCCAGCTATAACCATTACCGCTATCAGTGGTTTTCAAATCAGACTGTGTCCTTAAGCTCTGAGCTATGGGAAATTTGAACAGTTAGGAAACTAAGTGGCAAGTCTTCATATTACTTTGGCTTCTGATGTAACCTTTTGTTTTCTTCCACTGGTGACCTGAAGAGTTGTAGGAAGATGGTATTGACACTGGTTATTTTGATACACTGTTGGCACTTCTGCAGACTGAAGCATCAAAACATATTCATAGCAAATTTGACTTCAAAAAACATTAAAAATAAAAGAAAACTAAGACAACAATGTAAATCGGGCAGGGAATATGCTCTGAGAATATACAGAATATTTTTTGTATACTTTGGACAACAGATAGTCTTACAAGAATCTAAAACAAAACAACAAACTACTGTAAGAGCACTTCTTTTCCTGATGGTTTTCATCAAAACAAAATAATAATAAAACAAAAACAAAATAAAACATAACACAAAAGCAAAACATTATTTTTTTTTTGCTTTTTTCAGACAAGCTATTCATTACTTTGGATGTAATAAATTTTATTTTTTTGCTTTTTAATACAAAGTTAAATTGGCAGTAGAAAACACACGTTAATAAAGCATGTATTAAAAAATAAAAATATTTTTGTGAGACATATTTTTGCATCAGCTCAAGTACCACCTGGAGATATACTAGTGGTCTATGTACTACAAGACAAGAAGCCCTGCTTTCTAACAGTTAGATCATAGTGGCATCCATTGCCTCTGCCTGCTGTTGGTTTTGTAGCCAATCCATCCACAAACACATTTTTTATTCCCATGAGGGGCTTAGCACATATGTTATGGATTCATCAGATATTAAAAGATGTAAGAGTTACGTGCCTTGAACAACATCTTTTTCATCACTTATAAACATATGTTTTGGAAAATTTAAAATATGGTTGTGCTGTTTCTTCTAATTAGAAGATTTACAGTATATCTTTCTATTTATTTTACTGTATATCACCCATTTCTGTGCCCTTATGTAGGCATTTGAAATAGAATATCTAGATTTTAATATTTGATGGAATATACTGAGATCATTATTATGAATATAGTAATTATGTCCATACTTTATCATGCATGTATTGTTATATTAGGGTTTTTACAGATTAGTAAGAATAGGCAACATTTTTATTGCATTTGATGACATGTAACCTATGCATAGAAGGCTTTTTTTCCCTGTAGAATGATTTTTAAACCCTTTATCAGTTCTAAGACTTTGGCATCAATACCCCAGGTCACATATTACTGAAACAATTGGATGAGGTAAAAAAAAAGACATAGTGATTAGCTAGAGTTTTATAGAAACGGTAGCATCAAAGAGAGTATTGATGGAATCATTGAATAGTAATCTCATTGTCTTTTCAGCCACAGTAGCATTCATTAAGAAAAAACAAAACGTTTATACCTCCTTGAACATATGCTTTGACTTTTCGAGTGTGACAGAAGTCCTGTTCTTTTAAGATGATATTGAAGTCTTGGGACTTTCCTGGCGGTCCAGTGGTTAGGACTCTGTGCTTCCACTGCAGGGAGCATGGGTTCGATCCCTGGTCGGGGAACAAAGTATCCCGCATGATGTGTGGCAGCGGGCAAAAAAAAAAAACAAAAACAAAAGATGATATTGAAGTCTTCATATATGCTAGAATCCCAGTTTATTTGATGGCACTGGTATAGAAATTTTTCCATGATATTCTAGGAAGGAAAACATAATGATCGATAGTTTGGACACTGCCTTTAAGCAAATTTAGTTTATATTACAGGTTTGTCACTTACTTGCTATGTGATGCTGACCAGAATTTTTAACCTATGTAATCTTCATTGTCCTTATTATTTATCTGCATTCATAGTATCCTGTGCATATTTCAATTCCAGCTCTTATTATACAGTATTTAAGTCATTGATTTCCTTACCTCTTTCAAAATACTGTGGGCTTATTGATAGCAGGGAATATTTTCTTTTTCCATTTAAAGTCCTTAGCAGTTTATCCAATGCTTGAAAATTAGTAGGCATTTAATATATATTTTATTGATTAAATGAATGAATGTACAAAGTGAGACACTGATGGACCTATTTCATATGAATTTATCTATGGAAATGTAATAAGGACCTGCTTATAACACAATTTCACCTCTTTAATTCAACTCCTTGTCTTTGGGAATACGAAGATTTAAAGATATGACCCTTTACTCTAAGAACACATGACATAGGGGAAATGGGCCTATAAGTAAATCAGTCTAAACAGTAAAGTAAATCCAATAATGGATGTGTTATCAACTACAATGGTAGTAAAAAGAGAGTATGATCAGGGCAGTCTTCACAAGCATCCTTAACTTGGATTTGAGGGAGAATCATAAAGGGTGCTTGGTTGATGTGGAGGAAGACACTTCAGGCAGAAGAAACAAAGCATGCAGAGATCCAGAGGTGAGGAAGAGAATAAGATCATTACCATTACCTTGACACCTTGGACAGCATTTAGAATTCTGCTGCAGTTCCGTTGAGAAATGATGAGGGACTACATTGGAGAAGTGTCAGTGAAGATAGGTGTATTAGTTTGCTAGGACTGCCATAACAAAATAGCAGAGACTGGGTGGCTTAAACAAGGGGTAATTATTTTCTCACAGTTGTAGAGGCTGGGAAGTCTGAGATCACAGTGTAATTAAGGTTGGATCCTTCTGTTCCTTCTGTTTCAGGCCTTCTTCCTTGGCCTGTAGATGGCCGCCTTCTCCCTGTGTCTTCACAGTGTCTTCTCTCTGTACATGTCCATGCCCAATATTTTTCTTCTTATAAGGACGCTAATCATGTTGGATTAGAGGCCACTCTAATGACCTTATTTTAACTTAATTACCTCTTTAAAATTCTAATCTGCCAATACAGTCACATTCTGAGGTACTGAGGAATAAGACTTCAAAACCTAAAACTGGGGAGACACAACTCATCCAGTAACACTCCACCTTCTGGTCCCCCAAATTCATGACCTTCTTACATGAAAAATATATTCACCCTATCTCAACAGACCCAGGAGTCTTAACCCATTCCAGCATCAATGCTTAGTCTAAAATATCATCTAAATCAATATGGGTATGATGTAAGGTATGATTCAGCTTGAGGCAAATTCCTCTCCATCTGTGAACTTGTGAAATCAAAAATTAAATAATGGGCATGAATAGGATAGGCATTCTCATTCCAAAAAGGATAAACAGAAAAAATAAATAAATAAAGGTGCCATGGATCCCAAGCATGTCTGAAATCTAGCAGGACAAATTTCATTATATTTTTTTATTGTGGTATGTGTGGCTGAACCACACTGACTCCATATTATCAGCTCCATCTTAGGCCCACAGTCCTACCCCTTCCCTTTTCTGTGGGACTGAACTTTACTCTCAAGGAATGTGCCCAAGCCAGATAAATTCCTTATCAACTTTTGCCCTTGTTTTCATCTGATATGTAAACTAGAAGAGTGACTTTTGCTGTCAGCAGATGGTTAATGGTCATGAGACCACAGTGGGGAGGAGGTGTCCCAGTTGTTGCCAGTGCCAATGTGCTTCTCTTTTCATAGATTCTATTTTTAGCTTTGGCCCCTTTAAATTCCCTTGAACCACTTTCGACTGCACAGTGTGCAGCTACAAATGCCTCTGGATCTTCCATCCACCTGATCCTTCCCACTTGTCTTTAAGTTACCCACAATAAACCTCATGATTGCACTTTATGCAGTTGCCTGCTTCCTTTTTTAGTCCCAAAGTTTCTTCTCAGTTTTGAAGGATATTATTCAATGTCTCCTCCTCCTTACATGGTAAAAAACATGTAACATGAGATCTAATCTCTTATGAGATTTTTAAGTGTATAGTACAGTTTATTAGTTATAAACACAATACTATACAATTAATATTTTTAAAGATTGAGAATAAACCTCTTTGATCTCATGCTATGTTCTATAGGTTCATAGGGATGTTAGCCCTGCCACTTGGCTCTGAGTGATGATCCTACCCTCTTAGTCCTGGGAGATAGTGGACTGGCTTCCTGAATTTGAGGAGGTTGCTCTGCCCTGTGAAACTGAGAGGAGACAGTCCCACCCCCCAGAGCTAGTAGTCTCTGAATCTGTGGTAGTATTGGCAGACCTCCCAACCTCTGAACTGCCTTCAGTGTTATTTTTACCTTTTCTTGAAGGATAATGCATTTTCACAACTGGATAGTGGAATCATGAGTTCAATTGTGGATATGTTTGGGTTTGAAATTACTGTGGAAAACTTAAGTAAATATATCTGGTAACCAGATGTATATAATGATCTGAAGCTCAAGGAAGGAGATAGAAATGAGAAACCATAGAATTAAGTTTCCAAAATGCTTTTATTCAAAAAGCTTTAACATGGGTTTTAATATGAGTTTTGTCATCTGCTAATTACCTTGGTAGATCAAAAGAATTTAAAGATATATGTAAGTCACTTTTGAGAAGTTACATGAATCAATAAGGTTGTACATGTAAATTACATGAGAAGTAAAATATTTGATGGCTCAGTTACCATTTCTAAATCTCTTCATCTGATTAACTTAGATAATGCCAATTACTTACTTTTTGAGAGATTATATAAATATTTATTTAGCTAATGATGACATTGCTGATCTCTTCATCAACCAGGAAACAAAAATATGTGCATGTTTATTTCAAAACCTAATTTTGTTGTTGTTGTTGTTTTCTTTTACATGATTTCCAACTGAAGACCAGAATTTAGTGATATGTGAGCATTTTTTCCACTTTGAGTCAATGAAAGAAAATGAGTTCACTACTACCTCACCAAAAATTGCCAAGTTATGCAACAATGTTTGCCGTTTTGCAGGTTAATGTATACCCTGCAACCATATTGAGGTAAAGTGTCACTTATCTAATGCCAAAAGCCTGTAAAGAGATATTTAAAAAAAACATTTTTACAGATTACAACAGTAACATACACAGTGGAAAAATCATATGATATAAGAATGTATAAAGGAAAATGTTAAAGTCCTGCAATTCTGTATACCAGAATTGAACATTTTAACAGTTTGGAGTATATCCTTCTCTATTAGCCATCATATAGAAACATATTTTTTTACCTAAATCAGATATTAATATGCATGGTTTTTTGTACTTGGGTTTACCTTTTAAATGTTTAAATTAAAATATGACAACCACTATCGGAAAGTGCACAAATTATAATTGTATGTTTTACTGAATGATCACAAAGTGAAAATACATAAGTAACCAGCATGAAGGTAAAAAAATAGAACATTACTAGAACCCGGAAGGCCCTATTTGTATCTCTCTAAATTTTACAATCTTCATTCTTATCAAATTTAAACAGTATCCTGACTTCTAACAATATAGTTTAGTTTTGCCTTTTCTAGAAATGCATATAAATGGAATCATACAGTATGTCTTCTTTTCAGTTTGGCTTCTCTTGTTCAAGTATATTTTTGTGAGTTTTGTCTGTATTCTTGTGTTTAACAGATGCTCACTGCATTTTCAATTGTATGTTGTATTCTATTGTATGAATATACCATAGTTTGTTTTTCTGTCCTATTGTTGATGAACATTTGCATTATTTCTAGATGTTGGCTATTAAACATAGTACTGCTATGAACATTATTGTACTTGGTTTTTGGTGCACATATGCACACATTTCTCTAAGGAGATAGATATAGGTATATACATATAGATGTAGATACAGATATAGATACATATCTTGGAATGGAAATGTTGAATCTTTGGTTATGCATATATTCACCAAAATGGAAAATGTCAAACAGTTTTTAAAAGTGGTCTCACCAATTTACACTTTTACCAGCAGTATATAACAGTTCTGTTTTCTCCACAACCTTGTCAACACTTGGTATTGTCTCTTTTAATATTAGCCATTTTGATGGATATGTAGTGGCATTTTATTGTGGTTTGAATTTTTATTTCTTTAATTATGAATGAGGTTGAACAACACTTTATATGTTTATTGGCCATCTGGGTATTTTCTTTAGTGAAGAGTCTGTTCAAGTCTGGTCCCCAATTTTATTGGTTTGTCTTTTTTCTTGATTTTTTGCAACCTGCCTTTTACTTAAAATAAATGTTGGGTATTTTTAAATATCAATGTATAAGATCTAAATCATACATTCAAATTAGTAAAACGGGTTTTACTTATATCCTTTGAGACACTGTGATTTATAAAACATATATATTTGGTCATTCTGATGATGAATTGGACTTCATCCATGGCTCCTCACCCCAAGCTCCCAAAACCATTGGAATTTCCTGAGTAATAAGATCAATGAGAGACAATATTTGGTTTCCTGTTTTCAATTCTGAGTTCTGTAAGCCACTCCAGCAAATTAAACAAACCCAAGTAGAGATTTATAAGAACCTCCAATCTATAGCCAGTTGGTCAGAAGCACAGGTGATAACCTGGGCTTGCAATTGGCATCCGAAAGAACAAAAGCAGCCTTATAAAATAACCTGTGGGATTTGACACTATCTCTATAGTGTCAGAATTGAGTTGAACTGTATGACACCTAGTTGGTGTTGGGACATTTGTTGTTGGTGTGGAAATAACCCCCCTTCCCATACATTGGAATTCAGTGCTCCAGCCCTTTATCTCTAAATTAAGAATTGTTGGTGGGAATGTAAATTGGTACAGCCACTATGGAGAACAGTATGGTGGTTCTTTAAAAAACTAAAAATAGAACTACCATATAACCCAGCAACCCTACTCCTGGATATATATCCAGAGAAAACCATAATTCAAAAAGATACATGCACCCCAGTGTTCATTGCAGAACTATCTACAGTTGCCAGGACATGGAAGTAACCTAAATGAACATCAACAGAGGAATGGATAAAGAAGATGTGGGACATATATATGATGGAATATTACTCAGCCATAAAAAGGAACAAAATAATGCCATTTGCAGCAACATGGATGGACCTAGAGATTGTCATACTGAGTGAAGTAAGTCAGACAGAGAAATACAAATATCATATGATATCGCTTATATATGGAATCTAAAAAAATGGTACAAATGAACTTATTTACAAAACGGAAACAGACTCACAGACTTAGAAAACAAACTTATGGTTACCAAAGCGGAAAGTTGGAGGGAGGGATAAATTAGGAGTTTGGAATTAACATATACACACTACTATATATAAAATAGAAAACTAATAAGAACCTACTATATAGCACAGGGAACTCTACTCAATACTCTGTAATGACCTATATGGTAAATAAATCTAAAAAAGAGTGGATATATGTATATGCATAATTGATTTACTTTGCTGTACAGCAGAAACTAACACAATATTGTAAATCAACTATACTCCAATAAAAATTAATTTAAAAAACACTTAATCTAAAAAAAAGAAAAATGAAGGACTTCCCTGGTGTTCCAATGGTTAAGAATCTACCTTCCAATGCAGGGGACGTAGGTTTGATACCTGGTCGTGGAACTAAGATCCCACACGCCATGGGGCAACTAAGCCTTTGTGCTCTAGAGCCCATGCACCACAACTAGAGAGCCCGCGTGCTACAACTACCAAGCCTGTGCACTCTGGAGCCCACGTGCCACAACTAAAGAGAAACCCACGCACTGCAACAAAGGGCCCATGCACCACAATGAAAAGATCCCACATGCCACAACAAAGATACCACATGCCACAACTAAGACTCGATGCAGCCAAATAAATAAATATTAAAAAAAAAAAGAATTGTATAGGTAATAGGTTTTTTGTGTGAACCAATGTTCACATTCTTCCAAATCAGAAGAAAGTGGAAATGGAAACAGTGTTAAAATATTTGAAACTGTACCAGATTTAAATAATATCTTCACATAAAAATTGAGAAAGTAAATAAGCCTCTTATATCAAAAAAAAACCTGTATGACAGGTATTCATCTTGACAAAGATAATATCAGGAAGAATGCCATATATAAAAAGCAAATAAAAATCTAAATTACTACCGATACTGTAACAATATTAAATACTATATAGGGGATTTCCCTGGTGTTGCAGTGGTTAAGAATCCCCCTGCCAATGCAGGGGACACGGGTTCAATCCCTGGTCTGGGGAGATCCCACATGCCCTGAAACAACTAAGTCCATGCGCTCTACAGACTGTATGCCACAGCTACTGAGCCCACGTGCTGCAACTACTAAGGCCATGTGCTACAACTACTGAAGCCCGCATGCCTACAGCCTGTGCTCCACAACAAGAGAAGCCACCGAAATGAGAAGTCCACACACCGCAATAAAGAGTAGCCCCTGCTTGCCGCAACTATAGAAAGCCTGTGCACAACAATGAACACCTAACACAGACAAAAATAAATAAAAATAAATAAATAAATAAATACCCTGTTTAAAAAATAAAACATTAAAATAAATAAATAAATACCGTATAGAACAGCAAATTTATTTTCTTGGAGTAATTCAAAATAAAAATTAATTAGCTTTTAGATTATACCTACAGCAAAATATACCTGTCAGGAGAATGCACATATATAAAACATCCTTTGTGGAATACTTTTAGTTCATAAGTTTTAGAATTATTAATAGTTCTCATATAACATTTTAATCAATTCTCCCTAAGGAGACTGGATTTTAAAGCAGGAAAGGTATAGAGAAGAGAGGCACTGAGAAAAAAATATGTATACATTAAATTCTCTATTACGAAAAGGATTTACTCAGAAAATGAAAAACTGTGTTAAAAAATGGCTTAGAGCTCTGGCTTGGGTCTGAGCCCTGGTTTTGACACTATTGTATTCTTTAAAATGTGTTTAAAACCAATATAAGATACAAATCTACTGTAAAATTTGAATAATGATAGTATAAACCTCATGAGGTTGTTACAAAAATTAAATGAGAAAATGCATGAATTTACTTCCCATAGTGCTTGGCCTTAAATAAACATTTAATGTGAATGTGATATTGTGATTTATAATAAATATATATGTGGTCATTCAGAAGACCAAAATATATTTCTCATATATATTTGATCTTCATTCAGCCCAAGTTTCCTGGCTCACTGGTCTCAGAACCCTTGGAATTTCCTGAGCTATAAAAACAATGGGAACATCTTTTGTTGTAATATTTGGTTTCTTATTCACAGTTCCTGAAAAACTGCTTGAAAACCATAAAGATAAAATAGGTGTCTCGTAATTCGTAACAAATTCCTTTTCACCACAACTGGATTTATGTTAATGAGGTGACCTTTGAAAAGCACCTAAGGATAGGACTGGTTGCCAGGGGAACCAACCACAAATAGAAGAGTGAAACTTTGTCCCATTACCTGATTTCTGGGGAGGGAAAGGGAACTGGAGATTGAATCAATCACCAGTGGTTCATGATTTAATCAACCATGCCTATGTAATGAAGCCTCCATAAAAACCCAAAAGGAGGGGAATGAAAGTGGTTCCAGGTTGGGGAACCAGAATGCTTCCACGTACCACCTTGCTAGGCTCCAGACTCCAAGAGGACAGAAGCTTCTTTGTTCAGGACCTGACTGGCCCTGTGTATCTCTTCATCTTGCTGCAGATTTGAATTTTTTAATATCCTTTGCAATAGATCAGTAATCTGTTGAGTAAACTGGTTTTCTGCATATTGTGAGCCACTCTAGCAAATTAATAGAAACCAAAGAGGGGTTCGTGGGAAAGTCTTATTTATAGCCAGTCTGCCAGAAGTATAGGCAACAACATAGAATCTTATGCTCTCTCCGGGTAGATAGTGCTAGTATTGAGTTGATTTGTAGAACACCCAGCTAGTGTTGGAGAATTGCTTGGTGATGTGGGAAAACCACTCCCCATATGTTGAAATTGATACCAGAACCTTTAATTAATGAGTTATTATTATTTGTAATAATACACAAACAGCAAGACATCTCTATGGATTTCCTAGGCTCCAAGAGTTTGGAAAACAATTAGTCTCCAGACATTTTTTCCTCCTGAGTACATAGCTACACTAAATTCCCCACTTTCTGTTACAGTTTAATCTGGCCTGGTAACTGAGTTCTGGCTGGAAGAACATAGATAGAGGTAATATAAGCCACTTCCAAGCATGGCTCACAATTCTCTTACAATCTCTCAAATCTCTTATCTGTCAACTGGAGTTTAATGCTCTGGGTGATCTTTGGAGCTAAGCACTGAAGACGGCAGGGCCTCTAAAACTCTGAATATCTGTGTGGAACAGAGTTCTCACCTCCTCTGTTACTGCACCCCTTCTCCTTTCTGCTCAAGACATTTGACTTTGGGCAAATAACCTCTTTAAGATTTAGTTTCCTCATTTGCAAAATGGAGAATATAATAGTACATATTAAATATATTTTTGTGTAATGTAATTGAAATAGCATATGTAAAGCATAGCATCTGTCACATAGTGGGCATGCACTAAATTATTTTTGAATGAATGAATGAACTCGAATATCGAGCAGAGAGCTACACTTATAGTAATAATCAATAGTAAAACTATGATTTTCTATTAAATAAGAGATGGGGTTTCCCCCTGCACTAAACATAGAATAAAGGACTTAAGAAGAGTGGTAAAAATGCAAAATAACTGCTCTGCAAAGTGTGCTCGCAAGTCAATAAATGATGAAATAAAATCAATAAGCATAAAACAAAGCCTCTGGATGGATATCTGATTATCCCTCCAAAATTACACCATGGCAGGGACTGATAAAACAGAACTGAAGTTTAGAACACGGTCAAGGTTGAAGGAATCTAAAAGCCTTAAGAAGTTGAAAATAAAGACATGCATCTTGCCTATTAATCAATTGAAAAGTATGTTTATTGCCTTTTATGTGTAAAAGCCAATGTTAGGCACTAAGAATATCTCCAATTTCTCTTCTTACTCCTGCAATTCAGCAACTTTAGTTCTTGAAAATCAAAATGGACAGTTTACAGAGTCCAATATCAGAGGGGGACATACTTGTGTTTATTGTGGAAATTTTATGAACTCTCATAATTTGGATCCAGAGTAATTGGTGGATTAATGCAACAGAAGAATTTCCTTGCTTTCACAGTGTTTAATGTGTGAAAAGAACAAAATATAAGTTTTTGCCATTACTTGGATGTTATACACCATTTTTTCAAAACATAGAATTTCCAATTATTTCTCTCAGATCTCTATAATGATTAAAAGTCAGTTAAGTTTTCATTTTAACATATTTATGGAAAACTTTTTGGAAGAAAACATGGTGGAATCAGTATCCTGAATTATGGAAAGGCAATTTTTTCTAGATGAATTTTAATCATCCTCTCATGAAAGAGGCATGTAATTAAAATATTAAACAATTTTAGTTGGCTTTCCTCATTGAAAATATGTAGAGCATATGTTGCAGAATCGCTCCATCTGCCGACAGCTTGCAGTGCCCTGAACTCAACTTGAATAAAACACTTTATATTTGTTTTATCAAATGTCTTAAATGATAGATTAAATTGGTTTCTGAAATATTTGATGCATGTGTAACTTTAAGTAAATAATGCAAGATGATTTTTCGTAACTGCAGCTCTTGCCTTCTTAGTATTGTACCTTTCATTTTACAGGAAAAATACTCACTATTAGGGTTGACCCTTAAATGAAATATAAGCAATGCCTGATGTCTGACTAATAGATAAAGTGCATTTGAAAGGAAGAATTCAGAATTTTTGCATTATGGAACACTTTAAGACAGGGAAAACTTTTTGTCTAGAAAAAAAATAAAATATCTCAAGAAAGTGGGTAGTGAATGTGACAGTTACAATGTTGGTGGATTCTTAGGACCACTGATTCTGGTTCCCAAGTATCAGCCTCAAAACACTAAATACTAAACAAGCAAGCTCCTAACCTAACCAAGAAATCCATTACAAAGGCCTTTGGTGGCAGAGAGGTGGTAGTGTGGGGGTTGAAAAAGAGCTATAATAGCAAAGGTAAAAGTGAGACTTAAGGGAAAATGCTAAAGCAGGTTAAGAGGAATCAGCCTAAAAGGAGAAAAAAACAAACAAATAGGCACTGCCGAAGAACCGGGTTCAAGTTACAAATAACGGTATAAAAGCAGATCCCAATTTTGTTAACTCTTTACTGCTTTTTTCTTCTCAGTGATGCTGATTATCATTAGACAATTTGGAGATCATCTCAGTCATATTAGCATGGTGTAAATGTTTGGTTTTTTTTAACATGTTTATTGGAGTATAATTGCTTTACAATGTTGTGTTAGTTTCTGCTTTATAACAAAGTGAATCAGTTATACATATACATATGTTCTCATATCTCTTCCCTCTTGCATCTCCCTCCCTCCCACCCTCCCTATCCCACCCCTCTAGGAGGTCACAAAGCACCGAGCTGATCTCCCTGTGCTATGCAGCTGCTTCCCACTAGCTATCTATTTTACATTTGGTAGTGTATATATATCAATGGTACTCTCGCACTTTGTCCCAGCTTACCCTTCCCCCTCCCCGTGTCCTCAAGTCCATTTTCCACATCTATGTCTTTATTCCTGTCTTGCCCCTAGGTTCATCAGAACCATTTTTTTGTTTTTAGATTCCATACATATGTGTTACATATGGTATTTGTTTTTCTCTTTCTGACTTACTTCACTCTTTATGACAGACTCTAGGTCCATCTACCTCACTACAAATAATTCAGCTTCATTTCTTTTTATGGCCGAGTAATATTCCATTGTATATATGTGCCACATCTTCTTTATCCATTCATCTGTTGATGGACACTTAGGTTGCTTCCATGTCCTGGTTATTGTAAATAGTGCTGCATTGAACATTGTGGTACATGTCTCTTTCTGAATTATAGTTTTCTCAGAGTATATGCCCAGTAGTGGGATTGCTGGGTCATATGGTAGTGCTATTCTTAGTTTTTTAAAGAATCTCCATACTGTTCTCCACAGTGGCTGTATCAGTTTACATTCTGGCCAACAGTTCAAGAGGGTTCCATTTTCCCCACACCCTCTCCTGCATTTACTGTCTGTAGATTTTTTGATGATGGTGACTCTGACTGGTGTGAGGTGATACCTCATTGTAGTTTTGATTTGCATTTCTCTAATGATTAGTAATGTTGAGAAACTTTCATGTGTTTGGTGGAATCTGTATATCTTCTTTAGAGAAATGTGTATTTAGGTCCTCCACCCATTTTTGGATTGGATTTTTTCTTTTTCTGATATTGAGCTGCATGAGCTGCTTGTATATTTTGGAGATTAATCCTTTTCAGTTGCTTCATTTTCAAAAACTTTCTCCCATTCTGAGGGTTGTCTTTTCGTCTTGTTTATGGATTTCCTTTGCTGTACAAAAGCTTTTAAGTTTCATTAGGTCCCATTTATTTATTTTTGTTTTTATTTCCATTTCTCTAGGAGGTGGGTCAAAAAGGAATTTGATGTGATGTATGTCACAGAGTGTTCTGCCTGTTGTCATCTAAGAGTTTTACAGTGTCTGCCCTTAGATTTAGGTCTTTAATCCATTTTGTGTTTATAATTGTGTATGGTGTTAGAGAGTGTTCTAATTTCATTCATTTACATATAGCTGTCCAGTTTTCCCAGCACCACTTATTGAAGAGACTGTCTTTTCTCCACTGTATATGCTTGCCTCCTTTATCAAAGATAAGTTGACCATATGTGCGTGGGTTTATCTCTGGGCTTTCTATCTTGTTCCATTGATCTATATTTCTGTTTTTGTGCCAGTACCACATTGTCTTGATTACTGTAGCTTTGTATTATAGTCTGAAGTCAGGGAGCCTGATTCCTCCAGCTCCATTTTTCTTTCTCAGGATTGCTTTTGCTATTTGGGGTCTTTTGTGTTTCCATACACATTGTACAATTTTTTGCTCTAGTTCTGTGAAAAATGCGATTAGTAGTTTGATAAGGATTGCATTGAATCTGTAGATTGCTTTGGGTAGTATAATCATTTTGAGAATATTGAATCTTCCAATAGAAGAACATGGTATATCTCTCTATCTGTTTTTATCATTTTTAATTTCTCTCATCAGTGCCTTATAGTTTTCTACATACAGATCTTTTGACTCCTGAGGAAGATTTATTCCTATGTATTTTATACTTTTTGTTGCAATGGTAAATGGGATTGTTTCCTTAATTTCTCGTTCACATTTTTTGTCCTTAGTTTATAGGAATGAAAGAGATTTCTGTGCATTGATTTTGTATCCGGCTACTTTACCAAATTCATTGATTAGCTCTAGCAGTTTTCTGGTAGCATCTTTAGGATTCTCCATATAAAATATCATGTCATCTGCAAACAGTGACAGTTTTGCTTCTTCTTTTCTGATTTGGATTCCTTTTATTTCTTTTTCTTCTCTGATTGTTGTGGCTAAAACTCCCAAAACTATGTTAAATAATAGCAGTGAGAGTGGGCAACCTTGTCTTGTTCCTGATCTTAGAGGAAATGATTTCATTCTTTCACCATTGAGAACGATTGTGGCTGTGGGTTTGTCATACATGGTCTCTATTACTTGGAGGTAGGTTCCATCTATGCCCACCTCTGGAGAGGTTTTTTTTTTTTTTATCATAAACGGGTTTTGAATTTTGTTGAAAGCTCTTTCTGCATCTATTGAGATTATCATATGGTTTTTATCTTTCAGTTTGTTAATATGGGGGAAGGGAAGGGGTATGATAGTCAAAATTGGAATGCAGGGTTAGCCAGAGGCGGCAGAGGCTGGCGTGACATTGCAACAGCCTGAAGCATGCCACTTTGCACTCTGCACCCCTGTTGCTGCACTCTCCTTCATGACTCTGAAGCTCCCCCCACCCACCCACCCCAGATCCCCGTCAGTGATGGGGCTCCCTAGTGTGTGGAAACTTTTCCTCCTTCACAGCTCCCTCCCAGAGGTGCAGGTCCCATCCTTATTTTTTTGTCTCCGTTTTCTCTTTTTTCTTTTGACCTACTCAGGTATGTGGGTTTTTTCTTGACTTTTGGGAAGTCTAAGGTCTTCTGCCAGTGTTCAGTAGGTGTTCTGTAGGAGTTGTTCCACATGTAGATGTATTTTTTGATGTATTTATGGGGAGGAAGGTGATCTTCACATCTTACTCCTCCACCATCTTGAAGGTCCTCCTGTGTAAATGGTTTTACACAGTGCTTGTACACCTCCCCTGAGGTGCTTGTCAGTGTCTTGTGAGAAAACTGGATCCCTATAATCTGCACTGTTTGGTTCCTGACTTGTACAGTTGCCGAAAATAAAACTTCAGGACTCAAACCTCTCCCTCTGCATTGCCGGACTGTCATTGTCAAGGATGAAGAATAACTGCACAGGATGGCAGGTAGATGATGTCTCATTGCCATCTGTATTGGAGTGGGCTGAGAAGAAAGCATTTCATCCTTTTGTTGCAGAATTTTAAAATAGGGAGAGAAGCTCTGAGAATTCTCTGGAGAGCTTTTGCCACCTTAGGAAGTTGGCATCTTGGTACTTTCTCACAGCTTTAATTTCATTGCTATATCTGTATATACTCTGTACAGTAGAATCCATTTCTGTCTTTCCCTTTATCTGTGTTTGTGTGTGTGTGTGTGTGTGTGTGTGTGTGTGTATGATAGCTTTCTCAGATGCCATGCACACATTCTTTCCTGAGAGCTGGGTTTTTAGTTTTCCAGACAAGAAAAGTGATTACAAAGGCACAATTCTTATCATCCTGAGAAAATATTTCAAAGAAGGTGAAAGGAGAAAGGGAGGAGATTACTGAATAATCAAGAGGAGAGTAATGACAGTCTTCTGCATTTTGGTACCAGCCCAGGTTAGAGTAGAATTGGTGCAAAAGGGAGGGTTGAGTTGGAGAATGTAACCTCACTCCATCATTTGTCACTGACCTTACTTTTGTCACCAACCCATAACACCTCCCTGGCCTTGGTCAGAACTCCTTTCTCTATCTCTCTGGGAAAAAATAAGATAAGAGAATGAGAGAAGAAATCCATGCATTTTAATATTTGTTGAAGGAATGATTCGGAAACTTTCCTTCTCTTAAGTGAGTCATTTATTTTTTCATTTTACCACTCTGGCACTGTCCTTAGTTGATTGTGAGAGGCAATTCCCTGCCCTCTTTTTCCTTAAATATAGATTGAATGATGAGGCTTTAACTCTGTGGGGACCTAAACCTTTATGTTCTCAATGTGAGATGGCACATGAATATTCAGAATTTATAGTACTGGCTTTGCAAATCTGTCCAGCTATGTACCCTCTGGGTTTTTAAGTTATTTTATTTTATTTTATTTTTCATTATGATAGGATAATAATGTTTCTTCAGACTATGGAAGGACATACATAAATTTTCTTTCTGTAAAATTGATGTTCAGGTTTAACAGCTGACTCCTCCCCCAACAAAATAAATAAATCTTAGAATACAGAACTGGTGAATTAAAGTAGCAACCTGATCCCTTTATGAAGAAGACATTATTCTTCATTCAAATAGTACTGGCAATTTCTTACCTGTTCCCTCATTTTTGAGATTTTAGTTTACTGCCATAACTATGGTGATGAGAAATGTGATATGAGACTTTTCAACTGTGGGAGTTTATTTTTGATAGTCATAGATGTAGTAAATACTGCTTGACAGTTTTCATGAAAAATCATTGTTTCATTAGGTAAAATGATGAACATCAATTGTTTGAAGTTTTGTGAAAGAAAATAGCTGTAAATCAGAGTGAATAAGAAGAACATAGCTTACAAAAATATTAATAGGTATGTGAAAACAAATAATATTTCAGTGGCCACAATGAAAACAAAATTAAGTAAGAAATTTATAGTTTCTAAAAACGACATCTCTTGAATTAACATTTAATTAACATAGAAAGCAGGCAGTTACTTCATTAAAGATATTACAAATTAAAAATTATTTACTCATACTTATAAAGATATATATTCATTATAGACAAATGTTGATGCTGACAGTATATTTCCAGTTTTGCTAAGGTAGGCACACATATAGCAGGTAAATAAATATATTCTTAAAGAGAAAAATGGCATGCTGTTTACATTGATTGTTTTCTATCATCTTTCTGAGAATTGATTGCACTTAAAATGTTTTATTGACCCACACTAAATGTTTTTTCCTAAAAATACTTGTTGAAAATTGCGTTATTTTCATTTAACTGTATTGAAGGAGAAATATAGGTTCATGCTTTTTAAAAGTATGTTTATGCAGAAAGTGAATAAGAAAGTCTCCTCCACATCTCATTTCTTACATTTGTTTATAGATCCAAATATTTTTTATGCACAAGCAAGTATGCACACAAAAATAAACACATACATACACACACACTCAAGCACCTTGTGGGTATGTGCATTTGTGTGTGTGTGTGTGTGCGCGCGTGCATCTGTGTGTGTATTTTTGGGTATTTTATGTGAGAATATTGTTATAATAAATCCTTAATGGAATTGTTAGGGCTACGTGTATGTACACTAGTAATGATTATTGCTATGGCCAAATGGCCCTCCCCAAAATATATATACTCCCACCAACAGTGTATAAGATTGTGTTTTCACATTTTATCAAAACTGGGCATTTTATTATCAAACACTTGAATATTTGTTAATCTCAGAGATGACCACTATGATTACTACATGACACTATTTCCCTTTATATGAAAAAAAAATCTATGAGAAAATGTATTACCTGAGCATGTTTTAATTTGAATCATTTAATTAATTTGATAGACCCCAATAGTAAGTAGCCATTTGTCCACAAATAGTTATGATAGATTGATAGGGAGTAGAATCTTATCATTTCTTTTTGTCTATACTTCTTTTGTATCCTGTGTGCAAAACACCAATAAGAGTAGTAGTAGAAATTATAATAACACAGTTTATAAAACAAAACTATAATGAAAATCTCAGCATTATTACTCCAGGTGTTTAATATTTATTTCAGATTTGTATCAGTCAGTAGACATGTGTTTCATTTTAAAATAATAAAAAGGCTAATAGAAGTTGTACACCATTGAAACAGTTCAGTGAAGTACTAGCTCTTTCTCAAAGGAATATATGTTAAATATTTTAATAACACTGTGGTTTTACTTTTAATATTAAAATACGATTCACATTTTAAGTTTAATTATAGCAAGCTAGCATACACAAAAACATGATTCATAACCAGAATTTAAGTAAATTGTTAGAAAATTTTCAAAAGATCAGAGTCCCATTTTCTGATGATGTCATTTTTTTTTTTTTTTTTTTAGGTTTTGGCCTTTAGTCTGAAAAAGTGTTGATTGAAAGTGTACAACAGAGAGTGGGTACAAGTGGCTGGAAGTGGCTGGGGGCCATGAATCTACCATTAAAAAACAATGTCCTTAAATAAAGTTCACAGAGTAAAAACCAGAACCAACAGTCCTTCCCTCCAACACAATAGAGCACAGGCACAGAACCGGTGATGAGACCCAAGGAGCAAGGAGGAGGCTGGGGAGGACAGCAGAGGCAACCAGGCTGCTGTGTGGAGGGACAGCCCTCTTTGGAATGGTCTGAGCAAAGCCATCCAGCTCCCCCTGCACACCTCATAACCACTGCTAAAGATAAAGGAAAAAGACAAAACTTAATCTCAGTCTGGAGGGCTCAGAAATCAGTCTAGGTGGGCAGGGGTCTGGATAACTGCTAGTCCTGCTTGGCCTTCTTCTTGTTGTCACTGTTGCCATTTTCTTCAGCCTCCTCAGTAGAGAGCTCCTCCTCCAGTTTCTGCTTGCCACTCTTTAGCTGAAGCGCTGCTGTGTTTCAGGGCTTGAAGCAAATGATGATGCAGATCAAGTTGTCACATCCTGTACTGTCCCCAGAAGTGTCTGGTGCCAGGCAATGATCCAGCAGCTCTTCCACAATGGATGAGAATAACCGAAGCTCCCTATTTTCATCACGCTGGCCGATCTTTGATTGAATAAAGTCTATAACTTCCTGGCTGCTCATCACATTCCAGATGCCATCACAGGCAATGACCATGGATTTGTGATTGTCAGTGAGAGTCAGCACCTTGATGTCGGGAAGGGCCGAAGTCATCTGTTCCTCAGGTGGCAAGTTCTTGTTTCTCTTGTAGAAGTGGTCTCCAATGGCTCTGGAGAGGTTGAGGCCACCATTGACTAGCCCATCCATGGTGACCTTGCCACCAGCATTCTTGATGCATGCTAGCTCCACTTCACCCTCTGGTTTGTGGTCATAGGACATGTCTAAAGCTTTGCCAGCCTCAGACACCACACAGTGGGAGTCTCCTGCATTGGCTACAATCAACTGCTTCCCTCATATCAGAGCCACCACCGCTGTTGTACCACTGTCAGAGCCAGGCTCCTCTTTGCCTTCCATCCAAGGCACCATCATCTCCTCTTCTTCTTCCTCATCCTCTTCAGCCTCCTCAGTGTCATCCTCATCTTCCTCATTCTCTGCCTCGTCACTGCTGTAGCCATCTTCCTCCTCACTGTCTTCCTCTTCCTCCTCCACCTCATCTGACTCATCCTCACTGTCCTCAAAAACTTGGACTTAGCAACTTGACGCAGCTTGTCGGAGTCTGAAGAGTAGGAAGGCCCAGCCTCACCAGTGAGAGTGCCAGGCTCCCCACCTTGGCCTGCCTCAGTCCCACATTCTGAGTTGGAGGAAAGGCCCATGTGAGCCTTGGCTGTGGGGCCATTTTCCTCTGAAGAAGTTTCCCTAGATGGATCCTCAGGTCCTGCCTCCCCATTGAGACCCTGGGACCCTGGTTCCTCTCCTGTCCCAGCGCCAGATTTGCTGTGGGGAGAACCCTTGTGACAGTTCTGTCCATAGCACATCAGCAGCTCTTCAATAGTCATGGTAGCCTCTTCATGCAGCAGTGCAGTCTCCTCATTGTCCACATCATCTTCATCAGCTACTTTTTCTTTTTCATCCTCAACCTCAGTGGGTTGCCCTGCAATCTGTGCCAGCTCCTTAATGACTTCCTCAGTGGTCAGTTTAGCATCAATAGCCATGAAAGCATCTTCCAAAGCCTTCTGTAGCTTCCTTTCTTTGTAGGCCTTCTGATCTTTGATGATATCATGAAGATATTTGGCACAGTACAAGGCAACTTCCTGCCCTCCATGTCCATCCTAGACAGAAAACATAGCTGTCTCACTGTTCAGCTCAGGAATACAGTTGTGAGCATCCTCTGCAGTCTAGCAGCCTTAGCCTAGGCGATCTCAGTACAAATGGCAGAATGTTTGGGTGTTGGAACTCTAGACCTGTCCCATTTGGATTTGTGGCAACTCCATGGAGACGCCCCAGCCTTGCATGGCGGAGAAGCCTTACAGCAGCGGCAGGCACAGGGTGCCGACCCCGTCCCAGGAGCACTTCACCACGTTGGGCTGGGAGATGTAGGCAACCATGGAGGTGGCTGACCAGCAGCCTTGGGGCAGGCGAACAGAGAGCGACCCGTGCCGGCGCCGGAACCAGAGACCCGGATGCTCGCGTGGCAGGAGCCGCCGGGTTACGCGGCGGACGACTCAAGGTGCAGGTGAAAGGCGCGAGGTGGGCCAGCAGGTGGTAATGTGACAGAAGCAGAGAGGGAGTGGAAGGGGAAACGGTACCGCTTCAGACCCTGCCCGGCTGGCGCGGCGCTGATGATGTCATTTTTAAAGTAAATATCTTTCAATAAAGGTTAATAAAGCCCAGCTGTCCTCAGAATAATGAAGCTTACTATATCCTCATGTATGTCTACTGCCAAAATTGGACAAGAAGTTTTAGAAAAAGAAAATTGCAGTTAGAATTTGTTCGAGGAGACAGGTTTAGGGTGACCAACTATATTGAATTGGAGAGAATACCTAATTCCTATTCTCTCCTTACTATAAATTGGAAATGGGGAAAATGTCATAGGAGTTTCTTAACAACACTATCTTCAGAAAATTGAATTGTTATTAATCAACTGAGAAATGGACAGAATTCTAATCAGTTTTTAGATGATCTCAAAGAATAAAAAGTAATTACCCAAGTTTTGATTCAATATTTGTTCAGCAATTGTTTTTTCAGTGTTAAGACACTGCACTAGTTGATGGGGATACAAAAGTGAATATAATAGACATGTCCCTGATTTATAGGGAGATTAAAATCTAATACAGCAAAAGATCAAATTTATGTAATGAAAATCACAAACTGCCCTTTAAATTCGTATTGGATTTTAAGATTTAGAAAAACTAGAAAAGGCAACAGTTTGTGTACTATCCAACAAGCTAGACCAATCCTATGATTATCAATGTCATTAGTATTGGTATTGGTATAACTATGTTTGGAGGGCATCTTAGACCTGTTCACTAACATTGAAAATATTAGTATCTGCAGGTTAGACATTTTTTTTCCAAAATTTAAAATAAAAATTAGAGTGTAAGAATGATTAGAATAAATGACAGATAGTAGATATTTTCCGGGAAGCAGATTTTGATGTTGTATTCAGAGTAAGAGTTCTTATAGGGATTTGGGAAAGATGTGCTTTAAGAAGAGATTTGGAAATTTATAGATTAAAAAAATGTGTCTACTTCACAACTTTGCCTGAGAGGTAAACCCTGCCAGAAGGATATCAGGTATTAACTCCACCAGGTATTGTCTTTTTATATCATTCATACCTACATATTTTTATTATTTCATATGTTCACCATTTTTTTTTTGCTTTCCAGTTATATTTTGAAGCAATCAAATTTCTTATTAAACTGCACAAGTCATGAAACTCACAAGTTTGATATATTTCCGTTTGACTTATTTGTACACAACTTCCATAAAATGCATAATTACCTGTGAGGCATTAAAGACAAAAAAAGATGGCAAGAAACTAATATGTTTTTGTATTTAAAATTCTGTGCAGTGATTACAAATAAAACATTTTAAGTTAAGAATATTGATAGGCAGGCTAAACTAATATAAAGAATTATATGTTATTATCTTTTATATTGAAAATGACTCCTTTGATTCTGGGTATATGGAACTAAAATGAATAATTTGCTCTGGGAACTCCTCCCAACAGGTTATGAGCATCATGTAAGTAGCTTCAGGTTTGTATCAAAGATAGAAATCTACATAATCTTCTATTTTAGTGTTATTTCATTTTTTTCCCTTTTGGCTTCACTTGGTGGTGGTTGAGCATACTAATATAGTTTATCCATTTCACAGGAGGGGGCTACAGTATCCTTGTGGTTAAGCATTCATAATAATCTATAATTAAAAGATGAAGGAAACTGGTCCGATCTTAGGGGAAATGAGTCTATTCATTTCAGGATACTGACACTGTAATTAGAGGTATCAATGTTAAATGGAGAAAGGATTGATCATAGATTCAAACTGTTTTAACTTTTACTTCTATCTGTCAAATTTGGATATTTACTAATAATGATTAATTTCAGACAGTATTAAAGAAAGATCTTAACAGCCCCAGTGAAAATTGCTTTGTTTCCTGTTATATGTTTTCCTAGAATTCAAATTCATAAAATGCTTATACTTATGTCTGGAATCCCAAATAAAATTTAGCTATTTTTGGCCAAATCCTTACTGAAGAAGGTAAAGCAGAACTGAACCCTTTGTTAAAGTGAGAATGATTTTTTTTAAACAAGACTTGAAAATAAAGCAATGTTAGAAAGAAGCAGGTTTTTTTTTTATTTTGAATGAGAAAATGTTCTTCCGAATATTATTTTTAAATCACGTAGAAAAGTATATTTTGCTATCAATGTAAGCATGAGAAACAAGTTAATAAAGGTGAAAATATAATTAGAACCTTAGGAAACTTTTTTTTAAATGTCAGTTTTTATATTGAATCATCATTGTGAATATTTATATTTATTATCTTTATGCATTATGTATGTCCTTTTCTAACATTAGGTTGTTTCCTTATGTTGAGATAATCATTTTAACATAAGGATACAATATCTAGGAAAGAGAATTGAACACTCTCAAAATGTATTTTTAATTTCTTAGAAGTCAAAATAAAAAAGGGAAGTGTGACATATAATCCTCTCAATCCTTGAATAGCCTTGAGTTATCAGATTGGCTTCTCTCATAAAATGGGAGTATGATCCCTAAATAAACATGCTTTCATGTCTCTTCTTTTAAGGAAAACTCCCTTGAGTTTAATTTATTTTTTTATTTTTATTATTGTTATTTTGTGAATGATGATTTTTTTCAAAGAAAAAAGAAACAAGACAATAAATCCCCATGTGGAGCTTGAAAAATTGGGTTCATATGCTGCAAACCTTTTGAAAATTCTATAAAACAGCATGAGACATTGTTTTATTCAATTTCTAGCTATTGATCCAAAAGAATGCTTGTTTGGAGACTGCCTTTGCAGCTTTATTTGAACACAAGAAATACTTTTGTCTTTAGAGAGTGTGTGGGGGGGGATTTTGTTTCCATATGCGACATTCATCTCATGTATACATATTCCTCATGCTGAGGGCAATAAAGACAGTCTGACCTTGAAATATATAGGACATCTCAAATCCCCTGTGTGTATACAAATATATACATATATAATAAAACATGATGATTAAAGGATGATATGATAACTTTTTTGAGTAAAGAAAAAGCATTCAAATAATAACTAAATTAAATAACTCAAAATGTGATCTCTTTCCTAAGCAGAGTATGTGAATAAATTCTAAATCAGGAGGCCAGATGCCAGGAATAATAAAATTTAAAAAAATTATGATTGCAAAATTTTCAGTACTGTATAGGAGCCTTTCAGCACCCACTAGGCAAATCTATGAATGAAAGGACATTCATCTCAGAAGATATAGGTATCATCTGTGATATTTGTGAAATTAGCTGATTCCATGTAATTAAAATGAGATGCTATTAGTGAATGGTGCTGGACCAAAAACAAAGCTATTAACACAAAGAAGAAAGACATAAATTTCAAGAAAATATTCTGGATATAAGCCTGCTGATCCATTAGGAGAGAATCTTACTTTAAGAATAGTTATCATGGTTAAAACAAATACTTGTGTTGGTCCTTTTCTTCTCTTTCTTTTTTTTTTTCTCTTTCTTCTTTCCTTTTCTCTTCCTCCCTCTCTCCTTACATCTTTCTTCTTTTCCTCCTTCTTTCCCTCCTTCCTTTTTTTCTTAATTTCTTTCTTTTGAAAGAAAGATTGAAAACTGCAATAATAGCAACACCTGCAATTACACCATTGCATATGCTTTTAGATGTTTTAACTAATATCATAATGAGTAATTATTAAACTGTTAGGTCTGGCTGTTTTCTTCTTTTTTTAAATAAATTTATTTGTTTGTTTGTTTGTTTTGGCTGTGTTGGGTCATCGTTGCTGTGTGCAGGCTTTCTCTAGTTGTGGTGAGCGGGGCTACTCTTCGCTGTGGTGCACCAGCTTCTCATTGTTGCAGCTTCTCTTGTTGCGGAGCACAGAAGCTAGGCACACAGCCTTCAGTAGTTGTAGCACGTGGGCTCAGTAGTTGCGGCTCACGAGCTCTAGAGTGCAGGCTCAGTAGTTGTGGCACATGGGCTTAGTTGCTCCACGGCATGTGGGATATTTCCGGACCAGGGCTCGAACCCATGTCCCTTGCATTGGCAGGCAGATTCTTAACCACTGTGCCACCAGGGAAGCCCAGGCAGTTTTCTTCTTATTAACAAAAGTTAAAAGTAAATACAATAAAAGTAGATGTGTATAAATATAGGGATAACATTTTGTGAGAGTTTTATTGCACATTCCTACATGTAATATCTTTGGTGGAAAAATGAAAGTGAAATATCTTGGCAACTACACGGTGTTTACAATTTGTTAAATTTTTGAAAGTAATATTGAAATTATCATGTGCATATCAGCATTCAATATATTCAGTGATGCTTCAAAGCATAGACTTCATACAGATATGGAAAATTGCTACATTTAGAAATATAAAGTTTGTATCTTATTACATTTCCAAATGTATTGAACTTACCCTTAGTGTGAATCCTATTTCTGGAGGTTATAAATCACAAATGGAAATGGTATTGAAATACTGACTCAGAACTGAGTCAATCATAGGCAAAAGGACCTCTTGAATGATGTGATTAGCCACAGGATCAATGAGTGATACGTAGTTGAAAAAATGGACTGGAGAATTTGAGTTATATGTCAGAGATTTAGTCGTGGTCTAGAGAACTGCATCACACTCAACCATACTTCTTTGATCCTTGACAAAAGTCAGTTATATTAAGAGGTAGAATATAAAAGTCAAAGTCACCAAGCCAAGCTCCTTGCTTTGTATGTTTTCTAAAGGGATACTTTGCTTTGCCTCTCTCTCTCTCTCTCTCTCTCTCTCTCTTTCTTTCTCTTTCTCAATAGTCTTCCATATATAGCCAGTATTTTTCCAGTTTACAGGAGAGGAAATTGAATCACAATAAAAAATTTAAAACTTGCCTAAGTGGCAGAATTAGGTTTTGAAGTTGAATTTAGTCTGATTCTAGAGACCGATTCCTTAATATCAAGCATTACAGTGTAAAAGATGAGTGCCAACCCTCAAATCAGATTAATAGGATTTGAATCCTGGGATTCGAACTGTGGGATCTTGGGCTTATTTTCTCACCTATAAAATGTGTATAATATTAGTGCCTTATTTATATCTTTGTGAGCATTAAATAAGTTAATGTATGTAAATCATTTAGAGTGTGTCTGGAACTTAATGAGCCCTATATAAGTGTTGGCTCTTGGTATCAACACCTTATCTGCTGCTGCGATTAGATTGTACATTTAGATCTACTTGTGTTAAGGTTTATACACAATAGGGACACCTGAGTTTTCAGGGTTATTTGATGTGATACGATAATGCATTACACTAAGTTACCAACATGTTGAAAACGGAATATTGACTTAGTATTTCATACAGGCTTATAAGCTTTTGTAAAGCAATATTGATTCATATTCAGATGGAAGGTCAGTGTAACATGTGAAAAGAAAAGTATGAGGGTATAAAGCATTATGATTATGCTTTAAAATATGAATGCATGAAAAATAACACTTTACTTTCCTTAATCTTCTTGTTGCCATATGATAACAAATTTTACCTCCTTCTCTTGCCTAAGGAGGGTGACAGAAAAAAGCAGATAAGAAAGCAGAACTAGAAATACAAATTAATGTATCCAGTAATATACTTCTTTTCTTTTCCTTTTTTCCACTTTAAACATGCTTAAATGAAAACTGCTTTGTGGCTTAGATTCATGTTTCTATGAGTTTCTGTGTCAAATATAGCAGCTTAACTACATTTGGCATTACTCTGATCAAAACATTTTAATTTCTGTCCCCAATAATCATATCCCTGGAGCTACTTCCGTTGTCTTTTTCTACTTTGTCTTCTGAGTGAGAAACAGTGAGGCAAATGTCAGTAGATGGGGTCAGAATACAGCTCTGTCACCTTTTAGAGAAACTGTTACCTATATTTCATCTTTCTGTCAGAGACATAGAACAATACACTGAAATATGACTGAAAGAGCTTTCAGATGTAAGATCAATAAATTAAAGCATGCATTTAAATGATAAAAGTAAATCCCCTTCTAACAGAGCTATTTTTAAAGTTTAAACTGATCCTTTCCATGTTTTAAGCTGTATTTAAGTCTAATGAAAATTTGAAATCATTACAATACAATTTTATTGGAAAAAAGAACATAGACATTATTATAGCATATGCTTTCTCTATTAAGTATTGTTATGGGCTAAATTATGCCCTTCCAAATTCATATGTTGATGAATAACTCCCAGTACTTCAGGATGTGACTGTATTTGAAGGTAGGTCCTTTAAAATGATAATTAAGTCAAAATTAAGTAATTAGGGTGGGCCCTGATATAGTCAGACTGGTGTCCTTATAAGAAGAGGAGATTATAACACATGGAAAGACACTAGGGGTTAATGTGCACAGAAGGATGACCATGTGAATTGGCAGCAAGAGGGATGCCATTTGCAAGCCAAAGACAGAGACCTCAGAGGAAACCAGTATCAGCCACCCTGATCTTGGACTTCCAGCCTCCAGAACTGTAAAAAAATAAATTTCTATTGTTTAAGCCACCAAGTCTGTGGTATTTTTTAAATGCAGCTTTAACAAACTAACACAGATCTAATGCAAAATTAGTGAGTCAAATAATCAATATATCTATATAAGTTGATAAATTAGTTACAATTTACAACAAAAACTCTTTTATCCCACCTCCCCTTAATCAACTCATCATACTAATCAAAACTCCAAATTAACTCTGTAAAAGAATCTTTATGGCTCATTTCCCATTGGCTAATTGCTTGTTTGTAAGTATTTTTTGCCCTTACAAGTTAGTCTATGCTTATATATGATATTATTTTTCATCAAATCTAGAGATCCAGTTTTATTTATTATTGCAATTATATAATTATTATGTAAATCTATTAAATATGAATGCAAAAAGAAAGATTGTCTTTCTTTAATGGAAGTTTGCTTCCATTAAAATTAAATATATTTGCTGTGCAAAAGCTTTTAAGTTTAATTAGATCCCACTTGTTTTGTTTTATATTATTTTGTTGTTTTTTTAATTTTCATTATCTAGGAGGTGGATCAAAAAAGATCTTGCTGTGATTTATGTCAGAGAGTGTTCTGCCTATGTTTTCTTCTAAGAGCTTTATAGTAGCTGGTCTTACATTTAGGTCTTTAATCCATTTTGAGTTTATTTTTGTGTATGGTGTTAGAGAATGTTCTAATTTCATTCTTTTACATGTAGCTGTCCAATTTTCCCAGCACCACTTAGTGAAGAGACTGCCTTTTCTCCATTGTACATTCTTGCCTCTTTTGTCATACATTAGGTGACCATAGGTGCATGGGTTTATATCTGAAATTTCTATCCTGATCCATTGACCTATATTTCTGTTTTTGTGCCAGTACTACACTGTCTTGATTACTGTAGCTTTGTAGTATAGGCTGAAGGAAACCATAAACAAAACCAAAACACAATTCACAGAATGGAAGAAAATATTTCCAGGTGAAGTGGCTGACAAGGGATTAATCTCCCAAATACACAAACAGCACATGCAGCTCAATATCAAGAAAACAAAGAACACAATCAAAAAATTAGCAGAAGATCAAAATAGACATTTATCCAAAGAAGACATAGAGATGGCCAACAGGCACATGAAAAGATGCTCACCATCACTAATTTTCAGAGAAATGCAAGTCAAATCTACAATGAGGTATCACCTCACACGCGTCAGAATGGCCATCATCAAAAAATCTACAAACAATAAATGCTAGAGAGGATGTGGAAGAAAGGGAACCTTCCTACACTGTTGGTGGGTATGTAAATTGGTTCAGCCACTATGAAGAACAGTATGGAGGTTCCTTAAAAAACTAAAAATAGAGCTACCATATGATCCTGTAATCCTACTCCTGGGCATATATCCAGAGAAAAAACATAATTCATAGAGATACATGTACCCCAATGCTCATTGCAGCACTATTTACAATAACCAGGACATGGAAGCAACCTAAATGTCCATTGACGGAGGAATGGATAAAGAAGATGTGGTATATGTATGCAATGGAATATTACTCAGCTATGAAAAAGAATGAAATAATGCCATTTGCAGCAACATGGATGGACCTAAAGACTGTCATACTGAGTAAAGTAAATCAGACAGAGAAAGACAAATAACATATGATATTGCTCTGTGGAATCAAAAAATGTTACAAATGAACCTATTTACAAAACAGAAATAGAGTCACAGATGTAGAAAACACACTTATGGTTACCAAAGGTGAAAGGGGGGGAGGAATAAATTGGGAGATTGGCATTGACATATACGCACTACTATATATATAATAGATAACAAATAAGGACCTACTGTATAGCACAGGGAACTCTACTCAGTGCTCTGTAATGACCTACATGGGAATAGAATCTTAAAAAGAGTGTATATATGTATAGATATAATTGATTTACTTTGCTGTACAGCAGAAACTAACACAACTTTGTAAATCAACTCTACTCCAATAAAATTAATTTTAAAAAATAAAAAAAAATAATTAAATTTATTGCTTTGAGAGGTCTCTGTAATAGAGAATTGCTTTAAAGATTGCAATCAAATAATGTGTGTATGAGAGCTGTGTAAAATTAGAAAAAGTTAGGAAAAATTAATTACAAAAACCTAGAAATATTGCACTCAGATTATCTTGTGAGTTTGTTCACATTGAACCACCAAACAATATACCTGATGAATATAGATGTTAAAATTCTGAACAAAATACTAGCAAACCAAATTCAACAGTGCTGTAAAAAAAATGGCACTATGATCAAGTGGGACTCATTCCTTGGATACAAGGATAGTTCAACCTACATAAATCAGTAAATGAGATAAATCACATTAAAAAATGAAAGATAAAAATCATACTGTATAGCACAGGGAACTCTACCTAATGCACTGTGGTAACCTAAATTGGAGGGGAGTCCAAAAGGGAGGGGATATCTGTATGTGTATGGTTGATTCATTTTGTTGTGCAGTGGAGGCTAACACAACAGTGTAAAGCAACCATACTCCAATAAAAGTTAATTTTAAAAAATCATATGGTCATCTTAAAAGCTGCATTAAAAACTTTTGACGAAATATGACATCTTTTCATAATAAAATTCTCAGTAAATTGATTATAGAAAGAACATACTTCAACAAACTAAAGGTCATGTATAACAAGCCCATAGCCAACATCATACTCAGTGGTGAAAGTTTGAAAGCTTTTCCTCTAAAACCAGGAACAAACATAAGTGTAACCATTCTCATCATTCTTTTTCAACATAATACTGGAAGTTCTAGAGGGAGCAATCAGACAAGAAAAAGAAAAAAAAAAATAAGGCATGCATGCAAATCAGAAAGAAAGAAGTAAAATTGTCTTTGTATAAGACATGATCTTCTATATGGAAAATCCTAAGGACTTCACCAAAAAACTGTTAGAACTATTCAAAGAATTCAATAAAGATGCAGGATAAAAAAATCAACATACAAAAGTCTGTTGTGTTTCTACATGCTTACAACAAACTAACTGAAAAAGAATAAGGAAGTTAGTTCCATTCATAATAGCATCAAAAATAGTAAAATACTTGGGAAAAATGTTAACTAAGAAGGTAAACACCTACAAAATGAAAAGTATAAGACATTGATGAAATAAATTGAAAAAGAGAGAAATAAATGAAAAGATATCCCACGAATATGGATTGTGAGAATCAATATCTTTAAATGTCCATACTATCCAAAGCTATCTAAAGACACAACAAAATCCCTATCAAAATTACAATGGCATTTTTCACAGAGGTTAAAAAAAAAAAAAGACTCTAAAATTTATATGGAATTTCAAAAGACCCTAAATAGCCAAACAATTTTAAGAACGAACAAAGCTCTGAAAGAAGCCCACTTCCTATTTAAAACTATACTACAAGACTATAGTAATCAAAACAGTATGGAACTGTCATAAAAACAGACACATAGTCCAATGGAACAGAATTGAGATAGCTCAGAAATAAACCATAGTATATATTGTCAACTACTATTTGACAAGGGTAGGAAGAATACTCAATGGAGAAGAGACATTTTCTTCAATGAATGTTGCTTGAAAAATTGGATGTTCACATGCAAAAGAATAAAGGACTTCTATCTTACACCACTCAAAAAGTTAACTCAAAATAGATTAATGACTTCAATGTAAGGACTGAAATCATAAAACTCTTACATTAAAACAGAATAAATGCTTCTTGAAATTTAATGTAAGAGTTTTATGATTTGGTAATGATATTTTGGATACAATACCCAAAGCACAAGCAACAAAAGCAAAAATAAACAAGTGGGGCTACATCAAACTGAAAAGCTTATCCACAAGAAAAGAAACAATAAACAAAATGAAAAGGCAACCTACCAAATGGGAAAACTATTTTTAAACCACTTATCTGGTATGGGGTTAATATCCAAAATATATATTTTAAAAGCTCATAAAACTCAGTACAAAAAATCCAATTAAAAACGGGCAGAGGATCTGAATAGATTTTTCTAAAGAAGACACACAGATGGCCAATAGGTACATAAAGAGGTGCTCAACGTCACTAATCATCAGGGAAATGCAAATCAAAACCATCATAAGATGTCACCTCACAACTTTTAGGATGGTTATCATCAAAAAGACAAAAGAAAAGTGCTGGTGAGGATGAGGGATAAAGGGAACTTTAGTATACTGTTGGTTGGGGATATACATTGGTATAGCCACTGTGTAAAACAGTATGGAGTTTCCTCGAAAAATTAAAAATAGAACTATCATACGATCCAGGAATTCGCTTCTGGGTATATATCTAAAGGAAATGAAATCACTATCTCAAAGAGATATATAAACACCCATGTTCATTGCAGTATTTCTTACAATTGCCAAGACATGGTAGCAACCTTACTGTCAGTGGTTGAATGGATAGATAAAGGTGATGTGTATACATATACAATGTAATATTGTTGATTCATAAAAAAGAAGGCAATCCTGTCATTTTTGACAACATTGATGAATTTTGAGATTATTATTCTAAGGAAAATAAGTCAGATAAAGAAAAATAGAAAGGCAAATACTGTATGATGTTATTTAACTTTGGAGGAAAAGAAAAACATGTCCAGCATGGGGAATATAATCAATAATGTAATATATTTGTATGGTGACATAGGGTAACTAGAATTATTGTGGTGATTATTTTGTAATGTTTAGAAATATCAAGTCACTATGTTGTGCACCAGGAGCTAACATAGTGTTGTAGGTCAATTATACTTCAAAAAACAAACAAACAAACTCATAGAAAAATAGATCATATAATCATATATGTGGTTACCAGAGGAGGGATGAGGGCAGGGGGAATTGGATGAAGGTGGTCAACAGGTACAAACTTCCAGTTATAAGATAAATAAGTACTAGAGATGTAATGCACAACATGGTTAATACAATAAATACTGCTCTATGCTATATATGAAAATTGAAGAGAATAAAGCCTAAGAGTTCTCATTACGTGGAAAATATTTTCTCTTATTTTGTATCTATATGAGATGATGGAAGTTCACTAAACTTGTGTGGTAAACATTTCATGATGTATGTAAGTCAAATAATTTTGCTGTACACCATAAACATATACAGTGCTATATGTCAATTATCTCTCAATGAAACTGGAAGAAAAACAGACAAACAAACTGATAGAACACAGGCAGATTGGTGTTTGCCAGGGGTCAGGTAAATGGCAAAAATGGGTGAAGGTGGTCAAAGAGTACAAATTTCTAGTCGTAAGATGAATAAATTCTATGTGTGCAATATACAGCATGATGATTATCATGAACAATACTGTGTTGTTTTTTGAAAAGTCCAAAACAGTGAATCTTAAGAATTCTCACCACAAAAATAATTGTAACTATGTGAAGTGATGAATGTGTTAGTTAATCTTATGTGATAATCATTTCAAAATATATACATATATCAAATCATTACTTTGTACATCTTAAACTTACACATTGTTATATGTCAATTATATCTTAATAAAGCTGGGAAAAAATGATAAATCCCAAAGGCTGTTTTGGTTCCTAACATGGCGTAGCCTACTGTTATACATTACATTTTTTAAAGTTATGGTGTCTATAATGACATCAACTTCAAATCCTTGAAAATATAAATGAGATTATTTTTAAAAGAAAATTGATATACAACTTAAAGCAGGCTACTAATCCCACAAGATAAATACATAGTTTTCTAGTGTCACTGTTTATGATGTGGTTTCATTTTTTTTGTAAAAAACACTTTGGTTTTACACAAATACTGCAGATATTCATTTCTGCCTATAAACTCTAATATTTTCATGAAAATTATCTGTCCTTATTCATGAATGTTCATGTGATATTAAATGGGATTGTCCCTTTAAATCATTAATGGGAAAATTTCTAAATCCTCTAATAAATGCCAAAGTCAATTATTATTGTTAACCCACAATCACAGGCCTTAGCAAAAATCATTACTGGGTATTAAATACACTTTGATAAAAAACAAACTAAATTTAAATTATTATGCTGCTTTTTTTTTCAATTGACTATTTATTATGAGTTACTTTTAAATTATGAGAATTACATGACATTTATGCTCAGTGCTATGAAAATGAATAACAATATTTTGACCGTGGGAAGTAAAGTTACTCAGAAAAGTAATGGGAACATCTAAATAAATCTCATTTGGAAGTCTGATTTAAAGAAACATTTGGCCAAACATGTTTCCTGGGCCATATTCAATTTTCAATATAGTTGTTGCAGAATGAAATATTAAATCTACACAAATAATTTATTGCCATTATCATAAAATAGCATTTACACAAATGAGTGATATGTGTTTTTTAAATGCCATGTAAGTGAATTATGAAAAGTATTTGTTCCTCAAAATATACATTCCCAAGATCATCAGTGAATTGTTGTCTGTAGTACGAGTTTGATCAAATATGTTAAGATAAAATAACCAATTAATTAAATATATTTTTGGTAAGGAACTACAGATAAGATTTTGTACTGAGAAGAAAATTAGTTAATATAGTAATGTATCAATAGTCATTTGACATTTTAGAATTGTAACTCTACAAAATTTACAGTTTTGAGTTTTAAATCCTTTATGATGTGCTCTTGGAATAAAAATAATATATTTAAAAAATGGAGAAGCTGTGTGTTTCATATGCTTGATTTTTAGATATTAGTTATAATTATTGCTTTAGAAGAAGACTGTAAATAGACTCTAATTAAAGTGGTCTCTATCACAATGCTTATGCTGTCAATGCATGGTGAGGTTAAAAATTTATTTTGGAAAATGGACTGAAACAGCTTCCTGGAGATACTTACAATTGCTTTATTCTTTTCTGAACGTCTGAACTTGTATTCAATCCAGAATTGAAATCTACCCCCTCCCCAATACCTAACCTTACTTGGCCCCTTAACACTCTTGGGAATAAATAAGGCAAAATCATTTAGTGAAGAAATAAGAGGGTTATTTTTAACACTTGGGTTCTCAAAATGGATACAGAATGGATATTTTAGACAATACTTATTCTTTGCATTATTACAAAATACTCTTTCATTTATCCATGCTTATCTGCTCTTTTATTTTCATGAATTTAAGGTACTTGACCAAAATACATTCAAAGTAGAGGTCTTTTCTTTTGGTTATTTAATTATCACATTTTAATTTCCATGTTCTCACCTTCCAAATATAGAGGTATATGTCTGCACGATTATTTTTTGAACTTCTTGTGTCGTGAAACCTGATTAAAAAAAAAAACACTTTTGATAAAATAAAAAACAAAAATGTGGAGGAAAAAGTACAAAATTATTTTTGCCACCAAAAGTAAAAATTCAGGGAAATGATTCATAAGTACATTGTCCAAGACTTGTCAAGTCTATTCATTTTGGTGTTCATTCTGTAGAATTATATTAACATGCTCTTATGATTATGACTTGCTTTTATCCAATTAGAATTCAACATTTCTTAACGTCATTTAAAAATGTACCAGAAATGTCTTTTGTCCTTGGCTCTCCTGACACTGCCAGTCAAAATTCTCCATCCCTGTAGGCATCTCTTATGAGTTTCTCAGATTCAGAATAATTTATAATGAGTAAATTAAACACTTCTCTAACATCTTAATAGCTTTACTCTACTTCTTATCCTCAAGTTCTAAAGATTTGATTACTGTGTTGAGAACATAAAAATGAATGTTATAAATTGGAAGCTGTCAGAAATGGTCAAATGAAAAAGTGCTGATGCATAAAACAATGAATGATGAACAAAAATGAATAACTTCTGGATTTGTTAACGTTGTGCATAAAGAGTAACTTATTTTATATGTTATTTTTTATGGATTATAGTAGGAGAATCTTTCATGACATGAAGTATGATGTACCCCTGAATATAATAGCTAGGATTGTAGTTATGGCTCTGTGTACTCTTTTATATATACCAACTCTCAAAATAAAGAGAACTAATTAAGGAATATCCATGGGAGGGGGGAGATAATAACAAAAGTAAACTAAAAGTGAGTCACAATTACACCATTGTAAAATTTTATCATGAGACCAAAGTTTTAGCTCTTGTTATTATTATTATTATATCATAACAGTTCAGAAAAATGTGGCCTAGAATAATTTTTTGAACAAGCTGTTGCAAAGTTTGGGACATGTTTAGGTTATTTTTTTTAGTCAGTTAATATGCAGTTCTGCTTTGGCTAAGTCTACATGTTAAACAAATTTGGGGGTTGCTTTCCTGGAGGCTTCCTTATTCTGAGTTTTATGTCTTTAAAATTAATATTAATAACAGAACTTTAGCAATCATAGATATGGGTGAATTAAGAAATGTAGAATATGAAAACCATGGATGTTTATTTCCCGCAGTCACTGGAACATAATAAAGAAAATATTTTGAAAGTAAATATCAGAATGCATTGCATATATTCTGAGTAACAAATAGTCCATCATTATCCAGCACCAACTCACACCTCCAACTTTGTTAACCTATCTAATGCCTACTCTGCTACTGAAGTTGTTGTAGGCACTTGTAATGCATTAGTGAACAATCAGATCCATGCCCCTGCCATCACAGAGTTGATTTTCTCATAGGAGAAAAATACTATTTATTCCTTTTCCCTAGAAAACTACTTGCAGTTCCTGGAATATACCATGCTTTTTACACTTCCATACCTTTTCAAATACCATTCTCTCTGTCTCGAATGCATTCCTACACCCCATTATCTAAATGGTGAATGCCCGTTATTTTTTTCTTTTCCAGCTTTATTGTGTTATAATTGACATATAACATTATGTAAGTTTAAGATGTAAAATGTGTCGATTTGACACATTTATGTGCTGCAATATGATTACCATTGAAGTGTTAGCTAACACCAGCATCTTGCCAAGTAACTGCAATTTCATTTTTGTAGCGAGAATACTTATGACCTACTGTCTTACCAACTTTCAAGTATATAGTAGGTACAGCAATGTTATCTATAATCACAATACTTTGTGTTAGAGCCCCAGAACTTATTCGTCTTATAACTAGAAGTTTGTACTCATTGGCCAGCATCTTTCCATTTCTCCCAACCCACAGCTCCTAGTAATCACAATTCTACTCTCTGTATCTATGATTTTGGCTTTTTTAGATCCCACATGTAAGTAATATTATACAGTATTTGTCCATTCTCTTTCTGACTCATTTCATTTAGTATAATAACCTCAAGGTCTATCTATGGTGTACAAATGACAGTATTTTATTATTTCTCCTGGCTGAATAATGTTCTATATTTCTATTTGTATATGTGTATATATAGATACATATATCTAACTATATACATAACTATATATATGCATATATATATATATATATATACACATATATATCACATCTTCCTTATTCATTGATTCTTTGATGGACTTTTATGTTGTTTCCATATCTAGCTATTTTAAATAATGCTGCAAAAAAACATTGAATTGCAGATAGCTCTTCTATATCCTGTTTTTATATCCTTTGGATATATACCCAGAAATGGAATTGCAGTATCATACAGTAATTATGCTTTTAATTTTTTGAGGAACCTCTATACTTTTTCCTACAGTGCCTATACCAGTTTACTTTCCCACCAAAAGTGCACAAGTGTTCCTTTTTCTCCACGTCCTTGCCAAACACTTTTTATCTCTTGTCTTTTTGATGATAGACATTTTAATGAGTCTGAAGTGATATCTCATGGTTTTGATTGGCATTGCCCTGATGATTAGTGATATCAACCAAATTTTCATGCTTATGAACATATTTCTGTCTTCTTTGGAAAAATGTCTATTTTCTCTACCCTTTTTAAATTGGATTGTTTGGGGGTTTTTTGTTATTGACTTATATGAGCTCTTTTTACCTTTTGAATATTAACCTCTTATCAGAAATATGGTTTGCAAATATTTTTCTCCCATTCCATAAGTTGCCTTTTCATTTTATTGTTTGTTTTGTTGTTGTTGTGCAGATGCTTTTATTTTGATGACGTTTCACTTACTTTTGCCTTTGTTGCTTGTACTTTTGGTGTCATATGCAAAAATTTATTGTCATGATCAATGACAGGAAACTTTCCCAAGTTTCCTCCAGGAGTTTTACAGTTTCAGGTCTTACATTTGTTCATTTTTTTTGTGTGTTCATTTATTTGAAAGTACAATACAGGGGTTCAATTTTATTTTTCTGCATGTGGTTATCCAGTTTTCCAAGCACCATTTATTGGAGAGACTATCCTTTTCTCCATTGAGTATTTTTGGTGCCCTTGTCAAGTATTAGTTGAAAGTATATACTAGAGTTTATTTCTGATCTCTTGGTTTTGTTTAGGGAGCCAACTGCGGAGTGGAGGATGTAGGTTGGGCACATGGTACACTGTGGGTGCCTCTTCACCAGTTAGGGGAATCTGTGGGTGAGGTTTTTCCCACAAATCATAGGCAGGCTTCTTGATGGAGTCCAGAATGCACTCAGCAGTAACCTTATCTCTTTAATGTCCTCCAGGAGCCTTACATACTGCTTTCTCAATCTGCTACATCTCCCCAGTCATGGAGTTCCTAATTTAATACTCTGGATGCTGCAAGAGAGAAATGAGTCTCTTTGGTAGTGTCCCACACATCTGGGGAAACCACAGCTCACTCATTGGCTCCCCATTTTCCCTGTAGGACAAGTTAAAGATCTGGTTTGGCCTATGCTGTGCCACCTTGGGGGAGTGGTGTTGCTGGTAAAGTCAAGCTATTACTCTTACTTACTGCCTTGCATCCAGACTAGTATTTATTTTGCTCCAAAAGGGGTAACTTCTCCTGCTGAAATGTGGACTTGCACAAAGGCTTTCTTGCCCATAGTTTACCACCTAAGTCAGTATTCTTCAAGTGGCCCTGGACCATGGCCAAGAGGGGCTGAAACCAGTTCACAGTCTCTTGTAGGTTTCACAGCTGGCACACATGTCTGTCTGCCTATTACCCAATGCAAAGGCGAGTGAGACTCCATATAGGTCCATTGGCGTATGGTGCTGGGTCACACAACTCCTATAGGGGCATTTCTGTTTGTGAATGGATGCCACATTTTTGTCGTTGAAAGAGAGTGGTTCTGAATTAAACTTAGGTTTGCTTTCCCAACACACAGTAAAGGCAATCTACTGCCCCTAGATTGTGGTGAAGGAAAGTACAGCATTTACTGCAGGGCACCAAACAGGGAGAATGGACAGCTCATGCTTAAAAGACCCAAACCCCCGAACAGCATTTAGGGAAGGGTTTTTAAAGACAGTGTGAGGGAGAGGATCACAAAGTGCATAGTCAACTTGTGCATAGTTCTTTGATTGGTTTATGGTGAGGTAATAGAGTGATGTTTTGAGAATCTCATTAATCAACCTTCTGGTTCCAATAGGTCTGGGGTCTATATGCTGGTAGTAAGCATGCAGTGAAATTTTTCCATTTGGCTGGGGTTTTAGTATCTGAAAAACAACTCAAGGATATGGTTCAAGATGTTATCTATAGCCCTTGAGGAGGAACTATATGTTCTTGACTATGTTTTATGGCTAAACTACTATTATTTTGTCTTGCTTGACTGCTTTCCTTTGTTTCTCTATTTTCTCACTTCTCTAATTAAATTTGCTCTTTGGAACACGGGGAAGGTCTAGGAGGCTAAAGCTCTTTTACAAACAAGAGGCTGAGGACAAGGGGGAGGTGGTCTGTCCTTGGGAAAGCAGCAGGGTCCTACTCAGTTTTAAGGGAACAAAAATAAGAGGTATCTATGCCACCATGATGCTGACAGAACTCCTTCCATTTATCTCTTGCAAGCTAACTCAGCATCAACTTTATATTGTTCTTCCTGATGCTGCCACTTGAGCAGAGTTGATCACTAGCTCCTATGCAACTTCTATTAGAGCACCTTTCAGATTTTATTATACTTATTTGTGTAAAGATCTATTTCACTTGATAGAGTGAGAACTCTTAGAGTATAAGCTTTTTATCTTAGTTATCTCTGAATATCCACTACCTAATACAATACCTAATATATAGAAAAAGAAAATAAGCTTTGAATAAAAAATGGCAACAATACACAATAGATAATGAACATTAGTTGAAAATAGTTTCATTCCCATCATTTTAATGGGAAAATTACCTGTTATCTAAAGATGAAAAATAAAATAAAACTCCCTTTTCATGATTAACCAAAGGAAAGTTTGTAATCTGGAGTACAATTGCAAGATATCAGACATTCCAAGGGCTTGTGAGACTAGAAATCAAGTACAAGAAAAAAAAAAGGTAAAACCCACAAACACATGGAGGCTAAACAATATGCTACTAAACAACCAAAGGATCACTGAAGAAATCAAAGCGGAAATCAAAAAAATACCTAGAGAGAAAAGAAAATGAAAGCATGACGATCCAAAACCTATGGGACACAACAAAGCAGTTCTAAGAGGGAAGTTTATAGCAATACAGTCTTACCTCATAAAACAAGAAAATTTCCAAATAAACAACCTAACCTTACACTTAAAGCAACTAGAGAAAGAAGAACAAACAAAACCCAAAGTTAGCAAAAGGAAAGAAACCTTAAAGATCTGTGCAGAAATAAATGAAATAGAGATGAAGAAAACAATAGAAAAGATCAATGAAACTAAAAGCTGGTTCTTTAAAAAGATAAAATTGATAAACCTTTAGCCAGACTCATCAAGAAAAAAAGGGAGAGGACCCAAATCAATAGTTAGAAATGGGCTTGTGCCTTTGGTTTTGGACTCTCCATCACTGGACGCCCCAAAGATGACATTGGAATAATTTGCAGTGGCCGACTTTGCTTTGATTCTGGTTGACATAGTAATATGGGTCCTGAGGTAGCCCCTCTTGGGTGGTGGTGGTGGGGTCTGGGTCACCCGTGTGTCTCAAGAATGTGTCCCCTAGTGTCTGGAAATCTTTTAAAATATTATGCATTATGGGGTTTTTGGAAAACTGACTGGATATTTCATTTTTGTGGCTGTGAGTAGTAGCTCAGAGCCAGTATTAAACACTATCAGCAGCCAGTCAGCCCCTGTTTTTCCATCCTGTCATACAAAGTCTTTTAAAATATTAAGAATCTTGAGACCTGTAAAGTTTCAAATTTCATTTTCTAATTTTTTTTTATCCTCCACTGATATGACCTTATGATCTGTTAACAGAAAGATCTCCTGTGTATGTCCCCAGCTGCTGGACTTATAGGCAGCCACTTCTTTCTTCAGGGTGTCGAAATTAACCTCACTAGGATTGGGATTGGCTTCCACTAGCAAAATGGTGACAGGATCATCGAGGCTGGCCCCTAGAACTATCATTATGGCATACTGATATGCCATGGCACTAAGCAGCACCCGGGATGTTTCTCTTAGCATTTTAGATTTAGTGAGGACCTTATTAATCTCTTGTTTTAGGTGGTGTTGGCACTTCCTGAGTGAGGGTGTACCCATCATACTGGTTAGGACTTGGAGTCCTGGGGCTGTCTGCAAACACAGTCATCAAGGAAGGGACATCTCCCTCCTCTCCTCCTAAGGGCACTGCCCAGAATCTTTATCTGGTAACCTGCACTTGGGCAGGAGTTGCCCCTGGCACGTCCCAGCCATTAACTAACACAATGGGACCTTACCAAAATCTTAGCCAATTTTCCTAACAGTCAGTAGTTGGGTCTGTACTGAGAGTTGGGAAATAAACTTGAAGTCTAACACCTGCTAGGGGAATTTCCACCCCCCCCCCATAGGGCGTTAACAGGTGGAAAACACATCCATGACACCTCAAACCAGCTCTGATATGCTCCAAGATTTCAGGATTACTCTGGTTGTTTCTTTCAGAGCTTGCACTTTGGGATGAGAAGCCATGGCAGCACTCTGCATAAGCAGTATGCTCTAGTGCAAAGTAACGCAAAATAACACCCACTAGCAGTGGACCTCTCCCAGATAGAATTACTCACCTGGGAGAACCAGTCAGTCACTTGCAGCTAAAATGCATTTCCCCCTGTCAATTGCAAGTATGACTCTACCATCCTGTTCCTGATGCCAACTGTTCTGATTTTGTTAAATCAACCTTTATTAAGAAGAGGCCCAGGGTGCCAGAAGATGAGCTTCAATTTAGGGAAAAAACAAAAAAAAAAAAAAGAGAGAAATTGAGATAGAGAAGTTTATTACTCACAGGCCCTAGAGGAAGGATACAGCAGGCTTCAAGGAGCCACAGGCAGAGAGAACAATAGGATCTGAGTCACATGACTATTAGGTTTCAATTGTGGAGTGCTTTGGGGTTCCCATGTTAATGCCAGAATGGCCTACTCAAACTAAACAGACAGGGATGTTGAAAAATTCCACAGGGATCTTATCTAAAGGGCACACAAGGGGAAGGCCCTGGGAGGTGGAGGAGACTGCTTATCAAAAGGGCCTTTGGGAAAGTCATATCAGAAACTTATATGTACTCATGACTTTGTGGGTTGTTATCTAATGCATACACTTGTATGAGGGGCTAATATCAGTTTAAGTCCCCAACAGGCTTCTTAGTCAAACAAAATGGGTGCTGAGGCAGCAATACCATGGTGTAGCTTAGCTAAACTCTTGACACTGGATTAGATGACTAAATAATTTGATGACTGGCACTATTTTTAAATATTAAAATACAATAAAAATAATTATAAAAATTAGAATTATATATAATAAAGGCAATAGTAAATTGAAGTATTTAGATGGGTTGTTAATACTAAGAAAAGTAAACAGTGATCACTATGAGTAAACATGAGTTCAGAAACAAAAACAATAATACCCAACAGACTGCATATATTTGCTTTCTTAATCAAATATGATCTCATTAATTATGGAAATGACATAGATATATGTAGTGATCAGAAAAAATAATTGCAAAGGTACATAATATTCTTCTGTACAATTCGGGAAAATGAGGACTGAATAATATAACCAATATACAAATTCATAAAAGATTGAGCACATCATCCAAAGGGTATTAATTAAAGGGTGAATAGGACTGAGGTTTCCTTAGAGTGCCAGGTCTTTATCTCCTTTTCATGTTCTCATCTAATATTTTATCAATGACTTTGATGATGTCACTGAAGCCATGGCAAAGAGAATGGGCAATATGCTGGATGACAGGATCAGAATCCAAATATATCATTTGAGCCATTACAATATGACATATAAAAAATAATTTTCAAAAGTAAAAGTATAAAATTCTCCAACTGGGTGGGATAAAAACTGGCATGCATTGCATATGATATATGGGTCACCACAGCAGAGTATTGAAAAAAAATAACCTAAATGTCTTAATTAACTGGAATTGTCATTTCTGTAATTGATTGCCAAAACAAAGCGAGCTTGATCTCAGCCTGAATTAGCGGGTATATAATGTCTTTAGAAGAACAGATAATTCTGCTTTACACACATATAGTAGGGTATGTATTTCTAAATATTATAGTTTTAAATACAGCCTATCCTGTGATAGAAAATTTTAATTCATCAGAATTCCTCCCGAGAAGAATAGTGTCTGTATTTGAATATAACAGTTAACAGGACCTACTTACCTTAGACAGTTTAGCAGCTCTCTTTTTTGATCTGAGCATAGAATTTGGAGTTCCCAGCACTACTCCAAGTTTATCCAAGTTTTTTCTTTTTCTCTTCTAAACAGATATAGAGGAAGCAATTGTTCTTTTTTTTTTAACATCTTTATTGGAGTATAATTGCTTTACAATGGTGTGTTAGTTTCTGCTTTATAACAAAGTGAATCAGTTATACATATACATATGTTCCCATATCTCTTCCCTCTTGCATCTCCCTCCCTCCCACCCTTCCTATCCCACCCCTCCAGGCGGTCACAAAGCACAGAGCTGATCTCCCTGCGCTACGCGGCTGCTTCCCACTAGCTATCTATTTTACGTTTGGTAGTGTATATATGTCCATGCCACTCTCTCACTTTGTCACATCTTACCCTTCCCCCTCCCCATATCCTCAAGTCCATTCTCTAGTAGGTCTGTGTCTTTATTCCCGTCTTGGCACTAGGGTCTTCATGACTTTTTTTTTTCCCCTTAGATTCCATATATATGTGTTAGCATACTGTATTTGTTTTTCTCTTTCTGACTTACTTCACTCTGTATGACAGACTCTAACCCCATCCACCTCACTACAAATAACTCCAACAATTGTTCTTTATGCCATCTGTCTGATATAAGGTGTTGAAATGAATGTCAAAATACACTTTTAATAGCTAAAATTAGTTTTCCTCTTTTTAACATCTGTAGCTTATAATATGACATGTACTTGTTTTGGAAATTTTGGATAATAAAGAAAAGCGCAAGATAAAAATTAAAACCACTTCAGTGCCACTAATTCAGATAGCCTTCAACATAAATTTTTCAACAAGTGTTTTTTAAGTCACAAGATGGTATCATATTTACCTTTGGAAGAAACTGTTAGCTGCTTATCTGATATTTATTATTCTCTTCTTTCTATCTAATAGACCACTGATTTTATTGAGGTGCCAGAGTATATACCCAAATAGGTTATGACCCTATTCTTTGAAATGAGGAGAGTCCTTCTGATGCATTTGTGACCAATTATATGTAAACAGATGTCCCTGAAGAGTTACTTGTATTAACAAATGAAATGACATTTGCTTTAAAGATAAAGGTTTTGACCATTATTCTTTTCCACTTTGCCCTTCTTCCTGCCTGGCACACAGCCAAATTCTAATCAATGGGAAGAAAGCCACATGATAAATATAGTGGAAAAGAATATAGAAGAAACCTGGGTCTATACAGTGTCTTTGAGCAGCCATGTGAGCTATGAACTGCCTACATGAGAACTTCTTGATATCCAAGAAAAATAAAGCTCTTACTTCTGTATGTCATGTAATAAGATTTTCTTTCATTTATAGTCAAAAAAAATTCTAACTGGCAAATTTTCCTTCTTCAAAAACGGTTCCTCAACAGTGCTTTGCTACCCTAAATCTTCCCTCCTATTTTTTAGAAACTTAACTTACTGACTTAGAAACTTAAATATTAGAGGAGATATATTCAACTTCCTTGAGTTGTCTGTCTTTAATGAGATAACTGAAGGAAGATAGGCCAGAATAGTATCATTAAATGTCAATTATTTAGGGGAAAAAATATACTGTTTTCTTGCTAACCACAAAGTCATCCCCAATCAGGTGTAAAAGACGGAGCAGAGCCTCTTGCAATTTCAGTTTCTTCTTTAAAAAGAAATATACTATTTCTGACAACTCTCCATGTGGAAATTTCATCTTGTGGCATTACTTTCATGTGTTTACATAGTATCTGTGTTAAGATGCTGAATATAATCTGTAACAACAAGGAAAATAAACCCCCAAAAAACAACTTTTAGAAATGTTAAACAAAAACTATAAAAAAGGAAAAAAAAAAACTGTAAAGGTAAATAGGTAGCTTGAAATTTTCAGAACGTTTAAAAATAAGAACATCAATTATGCAAAACTTACTTTAATTACTTATTTGAAAGTTTTAATTTAATAAAAATAGTTATGTTTTTCACTGTAATTTACAACCCATTGTGACTGAATGACAAAAATATTTTTATTACATCGAGAAAATTTGTAGCAGAAAGGTGGGTGAAATTGAAATAAAGGCTTATAAGTGTGGTTTCTTTTGTCTTTATATATATCCCCCTTCCCTCCACACACAATCAGAGATTGTAAGATGAATAATTATAATATACATATCATAATATATGTATATTATATTTATTAATTTATTATGAAGGATATAACTCAGGAACAGCCAAGTGAAAGAGATGCATGAGGCAAGATATGGGAAGGTAGTGGCACAGAGCTTTCATGCTCTTTCCAGGTACAGCACCTTCCCAACACATCAGTGTGTTCACCAACACAGAAACTCATTTTATGAGTTTTTATAGTGTAGTCTCCAGCCCCACTCCCTTCCCTGAAGATTGGGGCTGGGGCTGAAACTTCTCACCCTCAAATTATATGTTTTTTAAACTTTATTGAGGAGTAATTGACACATATAATTGCATATATTTAAAGTGTACAATGTTATGGATTGATATACATTGTAAAACGATTACTAAGACCAAAATAATTAACACATCTATCATCTTATATAGTTAACTGTTTTTTGTGTGAGTAGTAAGAATGCTTAAGATTTACTCTCAGGAACTTTCAAGTATACCGTACCATATTATTAGCTATAGTCACCATGCTGTATATTAGATCTTCAGAACTTCTTCTTTTAACTGTAAATTTGTACCCTTTGACCTAAACCACCCCATTTCTCTCTCCCTGCCATCCCAGCCCCTGGAAACCACCATTCTCTTCTCTGTTTCTGTGATATATTTTTTTAAAGATTCTACATATAAGTGATATCATACAGTACATAACTTTCTCTGTTTGGTTTATTTCACTTAGCATAATGCCTTCAAGATTCATCCACGTTGTCACAAATAGCAGGATATTCTCCTATTATTTTGTGTGTGTGTGTGACCTAACATATGATCTATCCTGAAGAATGTTCTGTGTGTACTTTAGAATAATGAGTATTCTGCTGCTGCTGGACAGAATATTCTGTATATGTCTGTTAGGTCTATTTGTGTATTTCAAGTCTGTTATTTCCTTATCGATTTTGTGGTTGATGATCTGTCCATTGTTGAAAGTCAGATGTTGAAGTTCCTTATTATTATTGAATTGCTATTTTTGCCTTCAGATATGTTAATAATTATTTAATATATTTAGATGCTCCAATGTCAGGAGAATATATATTTACAATTGTTATATCCTCTTGATGATTTGACACATTTATCATTATATAACAACCTTTTTTGTCTCTTTTTCAGCTTTTGACTTAAAGTTTATTTTGCCTGATATAACTATAGCAAGCTCTGCTCACTTTTGGCTTCCATTTGCATAAATATCTTTGGTCTTTGACGAAGGATCCCTTATAGCAAAAGGATCATAAAAGTTGAAAGATACTGACACATTACTAGAGTCCCATCCAGTAATTAATAATTAATCCAGTTAATTATTCTATCATATGAAAATGTTTTCTAAGATTAGGACACCTAGGTTTGCAGGCTTTCATTTGATCTTGTCAGGTTCCAAGATCAGGTGTGGTCTCAGCAATATAAACTTCACACTTTCAGGCATCTGGTATAATCAAGCTGAGACAATATCATCCCTTGCTCTGAGCCTCTTTCAAGGTGTTATTGTAATACTGTATTTCCATCATTACATAACCCATTTATCCATTCCTTTACTCTCAGTTACTATTTCACCATCTATCTATTTATACCCAAACTTTTCCACCTTTGGAAGAACATTATGTTTGACCACTGTGCTGCTCCAGATTGCAGGCAGCAATACTAGTATAGCAAGTGCCTCCCCCTCAGTCTACTCCCATTCAAATAGGGTAGGATTACATGAGTACAGAACTAGTGGGCTATCTGGACCACTAGGCGACAGAGCAGCATTTGCTTTCAAACCCAATTTTGCCAGATGGGATGAAAGCACATTCCACTCTAATAGGAGTTCTGACATAAAGGTTTAAAATATAGTTATCATTTTTTGCTTAGGAATCATCCCTATTTCCAGCATTTGTGATTGTAGCCCTGTTCCTGCAGCTACTATATTAGGTAAGAAAAAGAAAGTTCATGTGATTAAGAAAGAAAGAAAAAAAGTATACTTGTCATAAGAGTGTCCTTCAACTGTTATAAGAATTATATAGTCATATCAGCATCCTCCACCACCCCTTCTTCCCTGGATCCACCAGAATAACAAAAAAATCTATCTAGTGGGGACACTCCCTTACCACCATCACCCTCCATGCTGAGTGTGAGCACACACTTATAAAGTTGTGTAATTCAGCCCTTAATACTTATATCTCCCCCCATTTTAGATGACCAATGTTTAGTTGACCACTCTAATTGTCTATCAAAATATTACTCTGAGGAGTAGATATCTCTGACTATTGTTGGACTTTTTGAACCATAAATTATGTTTCTTGGTCTGAACAAATGTGACCCAGCAGTATAAATTGTTGCAATATAGTTGTTCCAATTCTTTTATCGTATTCTGAGTATTTGCATCTACCACTAGTTAAGGACATCTCAGTCCAGGGTCAGTGTCTATTTCTATCAGGACACATTTGTAGCCCCCCAGAACTACAGGTGCCTCTGACTTGCGACTTATATTTAGGGGCTTCTCTCCAAAGAATCTGCAACATATCCACCTGCAGTCTCTGTCTCTTTTGTTGGCAGACAGAAAAGTTGCTATTGGCATTTTGTAACTCAAAGGGGGCAAAAGGAGTATGTCAAGATTCAGCCCATCTCTGTCTGCGTTGCTGTAGTGCCCCTAATGTTCACTCAAGTGATGGACTAAGGTGACCATCAAGGACAGGAAATGTTGCCTGCCTTTGTGGTAAAAAAAAAAAAAAATGCTGCCCATTATGTCGTTCCAGTTCTACAGGGATCAAGCCATTAGCCACTACAGCTGCCTACCAATGGTGTGCTCTGAGGGAAATTCAGAGTAGCAAAAAACAGGAAATATTTTGTGCCTTGGATACTGGCCCTAGATAGGTAAGATACATATCTAAGAAATAATTTCAGTGAATTCAGATTCTACTCATACATAGAAATGCACTAAAATCATTAACTTGAGATGTCTGTTCTTTTGATTAGCAGCAATCTTTTGACATTCAAATACATTTTTTTCAGCAAAATATCCTATATATCCCAGCTTCTCTCTTACCTCTTAGGAGCAGTTCCTCAGAGCTGAGAGGCTGTCTCCTGGGCTATAGTTCTCAGTAAGACCCTGAATAAAAAACATGCAACTTTTAGGTAGTGCATTTTTCTTGTCCACAGTTTTGGCAACCATGAAGGGACCCAGAACAGATTTCTCTACTCATCTGACTCTACAAAGATCCAGAGACTTGTTACCAGCAGAGGCATCTTGTACCCATCCACATGCTCCATGAGTCCAGACAAATTTGCATGAGTCTCTCCTGAGTCTTGGATCTCCTGTTATTGGCTGATGATCCTAAGTTTTATTTGGTGGTGGATAAACTCTGCTGGAGAAGTAGGTTTTCCTTGTACTTAGTTTCAAAAAGTGGTACCTGGGTTATCATAGTTGAAAGACACTGGGAAGATTTTACTCAGTTGAAGTACACTGAGTAGGTTTGGACTGGGTGATTAGGTAGGAGACTAGCCTGTTGTTTTTCCTTGAATGGGCTACTTTAATAGATTTTGTTACAATAGAAGTGGAAATATCTCATGAGAACTTTCAGCTCCAAAGAAGAAAAGGAACACATTTCCTTGCATCTGGGGCAATGGCTTTCTTAAGCAACTGAGGAATTTTGGGAAGTAGTGGAGGCCAGTTCTCATACTGTGTAGCTGTCCCTTAGGGAAACCCACTAATTTTAATTAAAAAACAAACAAACAAACAAAACTTGCTCACCCAAGGACCACAATAAGAGATGAACACTCAGTGATCTAAGTACCCATGGTAATTTTAGATTGCCAGAGGGAGAAACTGAGACTGGTAAAAGAGCTGAAACAATTCTAGGGTGACGCCTAACATAGTTAAGCTCATAAACAGCACATTGGTGTACCACACAATCATTACGAGTGTTTTTATGTTGACAAATGGACTACAGAATGGGAAACAAAGCTTTCAAAACAAAAGAAAAAGGAACAACAGATTACCAACATCCAACTAACCACCCCCCCAGCATGTTTAGGTACAATACATATGGAATTTATACTTGCAAATAATTAATTGGGGAAACCATACTAAAGGACCTAAAATGGTCAAACTGAGGTTCTTTTGACTTTACAGTTTTTTCTTGCATGTGCAGCTAGAGAAATCTGTCCATAAGATCAAACAGACTGGATAGAATCTTTATGTTTATTTCAGTTGGTATTTAGAAAATTCTAAAAGAGGAAATAATAAAGTAGCTTCTTTTCATGAAATGAACAAAAAATTGCTTGAAATGATATCAGAATTTTTATTAAAACGCTGCTAACAGTAACCCTGTCTCTCCCTCTGCTCCTCCCTCCTATCCTCTTTTATCTGAATTGCTTGACCCAGGTACTATCACTTTCTCTCTTCTATCACCTCTGCATCCTGATGTCTTCCCCTCCTCCAGTAAAGGAGAAATTTGTATTTCTCTCCTGGGGACATTAAAACATAAATGTTCTACCTGATCTTCTTAGGCTTTTGGTTCTGTGTTTTGAGAGCATGATCTCTGCCACTCAAAATGTACAGATACGGTATACATTTGGCAGCCAGTTGAATGGATTGGGATTCTGAGCAGTCCTTTTGTCTGTCTGTGCCAACTCTCAAGGAAATTTGTCATAAGGGGTTCCAGCCCATAAAGGGCCTTTGTCATCTCAACCATCATACTGTCACCTCTACAATGAAATACTTTACTTCTTAGACTATTTTTGAGAGTAAACTTTTTAGATCTTGTGAAGGTTGCATCCTTTGCACTCTTGTGGGGATGCCTCTTGAGTCTTATTGGTTTGAGAAGCTATTAAGATACTACTCATTGGGGATTCCCTGGCAGTCCAGTGGTTAGGACTCTCTCCTTCAACTGCAGGGGGCACAGATTCAATCTCTGGTTGGGGAACTAAGATACCACAAGCTGTGCAGTGCGGCCAAAAAGAAAAAAAAAAGATACTACACGTCAGTGGTCAGATGATGGGTCCTTTAAATTGGAGAAACTTTTAAATTGGTAAAATTTTACAGAGCTCTCATTATAAGCATATGTTTCATTGGTACCTAAGAAAAGACCAAATTAGAAGTGAGATACAAGAAGTATAATGGCTAATCTTAAGAACTCCCTATTTTAAAACAAACAGGCAAAACCAGTTTGGGAAGACTTATTTGTGGTCTTGGCTTCCCCTCAATGGGTCTTACAGATGCTAATAAAAACATTAGATTAGTTACTGTGGATTAGGTTGATTAACAGGGAAATAAAAAGAAGCGGAGGGGAAAGTCAAGCAGCTTCTTCCCAACAAGGTCGAAATTTTAAGGGACTCATCCCAAAAGAATGAAAATCTTTAGATGGTTATTAAGAAATGTAATAAATAAAATAAACATTAATGTGATTAAAATAAAGGTTTGACTACAACACTACCTAACGTTGGATTGTCCAAAGGGACCCTCTATTGGTCCCCCCTACATTATAGGGCCCCAAACAAGTTTTCTCTATTTACCCCAGTTTAAAAAAAAAAATGTTTAAAAGGCTGGAAGAAAATTACACTGAGATATCTGACCAGCAATGCCTGGGGCAAGAGTTAGATCAATTAATCAAGTTAAAGATTGACAAAAGGGCCTGAGTCAATTACCTCCACCCCTCACTGTATCCATACAAAAATGTATCAAATGGCTAGGGGATATAAAGGAAAGTTCCCAGGACTCCTTGTAAGACCAAGACTTGTTGATGGGGTCGTAATGGAAGTTAAAATTAAAGGTATAAGAATTGATAGAATTGAGACAAAAGTTTATAAAAATTGGTGTGTTTGAATGGTCTTTATATAAGATGGTTATATCTCTTTTGCCTAATTGTATTGTGGGATAGACATTATGTCTTACTGAGGAATGCTTCCCCTTCCTGGTATGATAAGACAGGGCATATAAATCTGCCCCTCAAACAAAATTAACTAAACATACTGAAGGAAATTAAGAGGGTTATCTGAGCCCACACAGTCTGAAATAAAAATTGTTGGCTAATATTCAGAGGCTAATAGAAGCAAAATAAAGAAAATGTAGTTGGGCAAATCAACCTTTTGATATCATTTAGGAAGCAGACCAATTATTTGGGTAATTAAAAACAACTGTCTTTGTTTTGCATATCTCTACAAATCAGAAATATAAATATAGCCAGCAATAACCAGAGTGAGCCTAATTAGCACAATCAAGTAGAACCTGAAAAGGAAAAAAAAAAAAGGAAAAAAGAGACCTTTTTAAACTCAAACTGCTTGATGTGCTCTCTCACCCAAAATCTAATTCACAGCCTCCATATGGATTTATAAAGGAAAACTGCAAATCTTTAAATTATTTTACACAAATAGTAAAAAACCTTAGTCATTTGAGCATATAAATTTAAATTATTCCAACTGTTATTTATAAACTAGTAAGTTTATATTGTAATACCTGATTCATGACTAAGTTTAAAAATGTATGGAATCTCCAGTTATGTCTGTGTATATGCTGTGTGTACGTTATACATATGTTATATCTCAAACACTGGAAGGTATTATCAAAATTAAAATTTTAAAAGGGCTCTATTTAATTGACTTAAAAGTAAGCTTTTACAAATTAAATATTTCTAAATTAATAAAAATTAACCCAAATGAATTTCACGTTCACGTGATCTGGGAGATATTCAATATTAAATTAATATTCATTATTAAAGTTTAAATGTATTGGTTTAATTAATACAGACATGCCTTACTTTTATTGCACCTAGGTTTACTAAAAGTCACATAAGGTAATATTATGTCTGTCATAAAATTTATCAGCAAGAAAAATAACTTGGGATGATGGCTGACTGGGTCTAATGTGTCACAAAGTTTCTATGGGTAATCTAAACATAATTGTTGGGAACAAATGAATTAAATAGATATAAATGGGTTAAGAACTTTTAGGTGAGCTCTTTAAGAATAATTATGTTTTATGTAAGTCTCTTAAAAATAGTTTCTCCAGATTTTTGTTAACTTGAAACTTCAGAATTTTGCTTAGTTAGTAAGTTAAATGATGAAAATGTATTAAATATCTAGATCATTCCCAAATAAAATAAGATACTGAAACATTAATTACTGAACATAGGTTTCACTTTACAGAGAAAATAAAGATATTTGGATAAATGTTACCACCTGAAAACTTTTCTATAAAATGAGCACATGTTTTTAGAAATCATAAATATTATTTATGATTTTGCCAGTCTGCAGAATGCTACTGTAAAAGACAGTTTATAATTGATTACTTTTTAGTTTTCATTAGAAATTGTTTTAAAAGATAAGAATTCTAATTAATATATGTAATTAAAACTACTAAAACTAATAAGAAAAACATCTTTGTATGAAAGGAAAATGGTAAAAGGAATGGAAATGCATTTTGTAAAGGGCAGAGAAAGTAATTTTGTCCTGGAGAGACAGAAAGAAAGAAAAAGCATAGAACAAAATCTGAAAGTAAAAATAAAGTTACAGAAAGTTTGTGGAAAAGGAACCCTGAGAAAAGAGTATTGTTCATGGTCAGGACTAGCTAAAATTAAAATAAAATTTGGGTAAATAAATTTTAATATTAAAAGTAAGCTGGTACAAAACTATGATTTGGTTTTCTCTCTGTAAAAAATTTTTTCTTGAAAAATTGATCTGTTTTTGATAACAGATTGTAAAGTTTCTTTACCTTGTAAGTAATCTGTTGCAATTCTATATTCGCCTTTGAAGTACTTTTGACTTCTAGCTAACTTTGGTATGCTTCAAAGGGCCTCTGAAAGATATTTAATTAACTAGGTTTATTTGGTATGTTAAATTACATGGAAAACATTGTCAAATAAATGGTGATAAACTTTCTTAGGTTTTATTGTATGGGTAAATGTCCCTAATATAGGTACTCAAAAAATTATATGGAATTCCTAAAAATGTGGTATGTCCTGGTATAATGCTATCAGTCAAATTCTAGTTATTATTTTAAAATGTTGTATGTCACAGAAATAACCAAGTTTCTTTGTCAATTGAATTGCAATCAGATCATGCCATTTTAAGTCGTTTGTCATTTATAGGCATTGTTTTATTCTGATGCTTTTTCAAAATTGAGATCTTAAAGAAGATTCATAAAAAGGACTTTTTGGCAAATATAATTTTCTGATGACTTTTAGATCATATCCACTGACCTGGGTAAGATATTACAAAACTAGTAGAAAACCTGATGGCCTCATCCAGATCAATAGGAATTAATTGCATGGGACTGAATGAACTGATAAATAAGATTTATAAGTTTATGAATTTATGTCTGAAATATTTTAGCTTTTAATCTTGTTTTCCAGAAGATATTTCCTCTTATGCTACTATGACCTACAACAAGTTGATAAAGTATACCTTTGTAAATGAAGATGAAACATTTATCTTTTTCTCTCTATCTGATCCCTCCAGAATTTGGCTCCTCTAGCTGGCTCCCCTCTGGACTTGATGGCTTATTGTGATCCACATTACAACTAGTTATACTAATCATAGTTTCAATTTGTTCTCTCCTTATTTTTTTCAAATTGTTTATGCTTTGTGTCTCTCTCTGCAGCACTAGGACCTTATTAATGTGACAACTAAAAAGTAACTCACTATCTGGTTCTACAAGAATTATGTCACTAACCACTGCAGTTGCTAACCTTTAACACACCTTGAAAGGAGTTCAGGGTGGAGATGAGGAACAAGGTATTCTGTGCTCTGGGAAAACTGGCACAACAGGCCTTCAGATAGTTAGATATTTTTAGGAGAAAATTTTATAAACCCAATTTCTTGCATTTTCTTATACCTAGAAAAGCACTAATATCATTAATGGAGACACCTGCTCCTTATTATTAGCAGCAAACTTCTGCCAAGATGTGTGATTGATTGTATGTACTCCTGTTTGCCAAAATAGTATATATACCAACCTCCTCTCTTACCTCTTCAGAGCAGTTTCTCAGAGCTACCTGATAGGCTGTCTCCGGGGCTATAGTCCTCAGTAAGTTCCCAAAGAAAACTGAACTCAAAGCTTTCACGTTGTGTGTATGTGTTTTTTTTTTAGTTGACAAATGTTACTAGCTATATTACATATATCCTGTCTATTTTATAACATTGTTGTTTCTTGCATTACCCAATGTATAACCATGTCTCTGACAAAAATAATGATGGTTAAACATCTTGAGGCAATTGACCATATATATAACTTTATACAGAATAATTGTAATAGTGAAACTCTAGATATGGAAAGAAGCAACAAGGGAAAATATTTCCTGGATCATAATAGACTAATAACACAGATGATCTTGAGAATTTTAGGTTTTCAACAGGGCTTAATCTAAAATAACACATTGAGTTGCCTATCACTGAAATCTTTGCCTGACCTAGGAATGAGAATTCCTAGCATCATGGGACAAATTGGTCATGAAATATCTCCCAAACCCTGGTCAAATTTATGACCAACTGGGGGTACTGTGGACAGGGAATGTTGCCTGCCATTCCAGTTCTACAAGGATCAAGACATTAGCCACTGCAGCCCCCCACTGATGGTGTGTCCTCAGGGGAATTCAAGATGGAAAAAACGGAAAGCATTCTGTGTTTTGATACTGGCCATAGAAGGTCAGATGCATATCTAAGGAATAATTTCAATGGACCCAGATTCTTGCATCTTTCCATATATTGGAAAGCACTTAAGATCTCTGTTCTTTGTGATTAGCAGTAATCTTCTGATGTTCAACTACATGTTTGTTTGTTTGTTTGTTTGTTTTTCTAGCAAAATACTCCTATATATCCTAGCTCCTCGCTTCCCTCTTCAGAGCAGTTCCTCAGAGCTATCTGAAAGGCTGTCTCCTGGGCTATATAACATGCAACTTTTGTAAGCAGCTCTTTGCAGGAAACTGCCCTCAGTAGGAAGCCCCTTTCCTTGTCACTTTAACAAAGCTATAATGTAACTAACTTTTAACCATGCTCTACTCATCTCCGGCCCAAACACAACTTTCAGATCTTTTAATCACACAATACCTTGCCTAACTTGGTTCTTTCCATAGATCAAAGAAGTAGAAATGAAGAATAAGTAATTAAAAGATGACCAGATCTCTTCCCTAGCTTCCCCTTCAGCAATCTTGCAAACAAACTATGTAACCACACTGTATGAACAAGATAATGTCTAGAGGAAGATCACAAGAAGTTGACCAGCCTGCACACAGATGGGGAATGTCGATGACTCTGACCCCCTGTCTCAATGATTAACTGAGATTACTTCCCTCCTAACCTTTAAAATTTCATGGCCGAGCAGAATCCTCAAAGGTGTTTTTTGGGGGACAGTGGGCCCACCATCTCCCCAGATTGCCAGCATTCTGATTAAAGACAACTTTCCTTTCTACTAACATTTGTGAGTTTGATTTTGTAAGCAGTGAGCAGCGGGACCGGATTTGATAACACTTTTACGTTGTGTATTTTTCTTCATTTGACACCACCTCAATTGTAATATCCATTCATTGATTCCAATCACTTTCCAAACCTGTAAGAGAACTCTTCTGAAAGACATCAATACGTTCTACTTTAATGCACACCTCCAACACCTTCAGTTTTATCATACAGGTTATGGAAAATGTTCCCTAGTCTACCACAGTGTCCATTCCCGTAATACATTTAGGTAAAAAAGGCACAAACCCTTTGTTAGGTAGCTAGTCAGACATGAGAGGGTCCCACTCCATTCTGAAAGGGGTCATCTTTCCCTCCTCCACCTGGATACTGGTAATCAGAGAATGCCCAGAGATCCTCCCTCTTCTAGTCAAGGGCCACTGCTAAGTTTCCAGGCTTATCAGGACCAAGTAAAATAAAACCACCAGTACAGGTTGGCGCAGGTGCTCCAAGACCTAAAAGGTGACTCAAAGTAACCTGGGGTTCATTATGCCATAATTATAATAGATTAGCATTGTGGTAATCTATTATAGCATTTGCCCCCCCCCATGTGTTTCACTTGGGTGCTTATGGGTAAGCACCTGTGCACTAAGGGAAAGGTTATATAACCTAAAGCTGTCAATCAACTTGTCAGTCAAATGACACAGGACACAGGGAGGGACCACCACTGTAAAAAACCCAACCCTACCTCCACTGAGGGGCTGCTTCTGGTTTCCAGACAGCCCACTCTCATCCTTTTTCAGGAGCATACTTTCACTTTGCTTAATAAAACTCTTGCCGTTTAAACTGCTTTATGTCTCTCCTATGAATTATTTCCCTCGAGAGGACAAGAACCGAGGAAATCGCCATTCTGTCAGGGACATATTGGTGCCATAACTTGGATCCACTGGTGCCGTGACTCGGATCCACCAGATTCAGAAGGTTTGCCTAACCTTTGGCAAACTGAGCCTTCTATTCCTGCTTCCGTTCTCCACTTATCCTCCTGCTGCCCTGCAAATGCCTTTGCTTGGTTTTGGCTTCAGTAAAGCACAGGTATTTCTTTGTTCTTTTCCACTGGTGGCAGGGCCCAGAGATCTGTTCCCTCCTTTGGTACCAAGCAAATACACTTTGCAGGCCGTTTGACTGCTGTGTTTGTACGGGACACGAGTGGTAGGGATATCATCCCTTTTCCTATAGGGTCCAGGACAGGGATCAATCAGATCTCCTTCTTCTCGCTTGCCTCTTCAAACATCTTGTTTTCTGCCACATTGTACATTGTAACTAAGAAACAAGGCATAGACTTCAGCCTGACCTGGACAGAATGTAAGATCCATGACTTGGAGGAGGCTCTCCTCTGGAGAGTCTAGGGATCTCCCCCAGATGATCAGGTCCCCAAATTGGAAACTTTGGACATGTGCTCCTTCCTTAAGATCGTCCTTAAACAGGGTCAACGGGACTTGAGGAGAGGATGGAATCAGAAAGATGCTAAATCCCGGGGACTACATCCCAATCCAGGACCTTTGATAATTAGACATAATGCATACAGGGAAAGTGCCCAGAGAAAGGACTCAGGGAAGCTGCAATAGCTTCAGGGCACGCGGTAAGGTGCACTAGACTGTAGGCCCCGGGGCGAGAAATGAAACATGTTCTGCCCTGTGATGAGATAAGGGGTGAGGGATGCCTCACCCACAAAAGGCCATAAGGGACTTGAGGGACATTTTGAGACCCCTATGCACACCCATCTTTTCTCTTTCAGATGGGCAAAAGACCATCCATCCATCAAGACTTGCCCTTAGGATGCACCCTAAAGAATTGGGCTAAGTTTGATGCCCAAACATTAAAGAGGAAGCGATTAATTTTCTTCTGCAACACAGCATAGCCACAATATAAGCTAGGATGGGGAGAAATTTGACCTGAAAATGGGAGTTTAAAATACAATACCATTCTCCAAACTGACCTTTTCTTTATCAAATGATGGGCAAGTGGAGCGAAGTCCCTTATGTTCAAGTCTTCCTTGCATTGAGGCAAAACCGTGCACTTTGCAAGATTTAATGGGTCGACTCGGCTGTCTTGGCAAAGTTCGATTTGTCTCCCAAAGTTCCACCCCCCACCTCACACACCTTCTCCCAATGATACTAAACATCAGCCAGCTGATAAGCCCTGGAGCACCTTTCTGGGGTAAAGAAGGAGCCTCTTACACCATCAGCCCCTGTTTCACTATACCCAACGTTGTACCCCCTGGTAATTTGCCCCCTTACCAGGGGCCCCGTAACTCCCCAAAACTTTGTCCACTCCAGGAGGTAATAGGGTCCACCAGACTTTCCATAAGAATCAGAGTTCCCTTCTCCATGCAGGATCTCAGTCAGATAAAACAAGATCTAGGAAAGTTCTCAGATGACCCTGAAAAATATTTAGACAAGTTTAGACATCTAACTGTGAACTTTGAATAACCTGGAAGGACATTTACATCATCCATGCTCTGACACTTTCCTAGGCAGAAAGGACAACTATATATGAAGCCGCCACTCAGTTGGATGACCACTACCACACGACAAACCCCCAACAATTTCATGTGGGAACAATGGCCGTTCCACAAACGGAACCCAATTGGGACTACAATAGTTCCTCGGCGTTAGTAGCCAGGGACTACTTCCTTTTCTGCCAGGTCAAGGGGATGAAATAATGGAAACCAAACCTTGTCAGTTATGGGCAGCTAGCCACTATAGACCAAGGACCACAAGAAAATCCTTCTGCCTTCTATGAACGATTGAGAGAAGCGCTCATAAAGCATGCCAATTTGGATCCTGATTCAGAGGCCAGGAAGCTATTCTTTTTTTTTTTTTTTTAATAGATTTCTTAATTGACAATTGTGTTTTTTTTTTAAGTTATACAATTTTTATTTATTTATTTATTTATGGCTGTGTTGGGTCTTCGTTTCTGTGCGAGGGCTTTCTCTAGTTGCCGCAAGTGGGGGCCACTCTTCATCGCGGTGCGCGGCCCTCTCACTATCGCGGCCTCTCTTGTTGCGGAGCACAGGCTCCAGACGCGCAGGCTCAGTAACTGTGGCTCACGGGCCTAGTTGCTCCGCGGCATGTGGGATCTTCCCAGACCAGGGCTCGAACCCGTGCCCCCTGCATTGGCAGGCAGATTCTCAACCACTGCGCCACTAGGGAAGCCGCCAGGAAGCTCTTCTTAAATGACCACTTTATTACCCAAGCTGCCCAGATATAAGGAGAAAAATACAAAAGATGGCCTTGGGATCAAATACCGCCCTCACGGAGCTCCTTAGGGCAGCTTCCTCTGCATTCCACAATCGAGACAGAGAGCAGGAGGAGAGGGAGAGGGAAAAAGAAAAACACAAAGTTAAGAGGCAGGCACAACTATTGGCAGTATTACAGTTCCGACAGCCAACTCTTGGCTGCCCCCGGGAGTTACCCCCCACACCCCGCAACCGTCATCGATGTGGGAAACCAGGACACTGGAAGACAAACTGCCCGGAGACAAAGAAGTCCCATAAGCCATGCCCCCAAAGCAACAAGTTCGGCCATTGGAAAAGGGACTGCTCTAAGGTCCGAAGGGATTTTGGGTCGACACCTGACCAAATCATGGTCTTGAACTGAAGAGGCCCTCAGCTCCAGCTGGCTCCCAAATCAAGAACCATCATCACGGGGAAGGAGCCCAGTGCAACTTTGGACGTGGCAGGTAGGACCGTAAATTTTCTATTAGATATGGGGGCCGCCTACTCAGTGTTAACTTCTTATCCTGGATCCTTCTCTTCTAAATCCTGTCAGGTTGTGGGAGTAGATGGGAAGCTCATGATAAGGAAGTTTACTCCTCCTTTAAGTTGTTTGTGGGAGGAAATTTTGTTTTGCCACCGGTTTCTAATCATGCCTGACTGGCCTAGTCCCCTCTTGGGACCCGACGTATTTCAAATATGGAAGCCAATATGACCTTCGGCTCTCTACCTCAGGTCTTGGGTGCTTGCATGATAGAAATGTCTTGGATGCTGGAGATTGAGACCATCTTTGATAAAGTTAACCCGGAAGTCTGGGGTAATGAAATCCCAGGAAGGGCTAAAAATGCACTCTCAGTTAAGATACAGGTTAAGGACCCCACACGTTACCCCAATAAGAAACAATATCCTATAAAGCATGAAGCTAAGGCAGGACTATAGCCTCTCATTAACACATTCTTGAAAAATGGATTATTGGTACCCTGCAATTCACCTTGCAACACCCCCATTCTCCCAGTAAAAAAGAGTAATGGGAAATACCAGATGGTCCAAGATCTCTGAGCAATAAACAAGGCTGTAATTCCCATCCACCCAATGGCCCCTAACCCTTAGAACATTCTGGGGGAAATTCTTCCAGATACTCAATGGTTTTCACTCCTAGACCTTTAAGGATGCCTTTGTTTGCATTCCCCTTGATCAGTCCTCACAGTGCCTTTTTGCTTTTGAATGGAAAGACAAGAAAGGACAAAGTCAAGAGTTGACCTGGATGGTCCTTCCTCAGGGATTTAGGGACAGTCCACATTTATTCCGACAAGCTCTGGCCCGAGACCTAAAAGATTTAAACCTGGAGGAAGGACAGCTTTTACAATATGTAGATGATCTACTCTTTTGCTACCCTTCAAAAAATCGGGCACTACAGCATGCTGTCCAGACCCTGAATTTACTAGCAGATAGAGGATACAAGGTTTCTAGAGCCAAAGTCCAACTAAGAAAAGAAGTCCATTATCTAGGCTTAATTCTAACACTTGGAGAACATAAACTCTCCCGTGAGAGAGTTCAGACTATAGAACAACTGCCTCCACCCTCCAACAGAAAACAGCTTAGGACTTTCCTGGGACTTACTGGTTATTGCAGACTATGGATTTTAGGATATGGGCTATTAGCCAAGCCACTATATGAAGTCCTAAAGGGAAGGGCAGATAGGGACCCCCTCATCTGGGAACCGGAACAGGAAAAGACATTTCATGAATTAAAATTGAAGCTTCTTCAGGCTCTTACACTTGGCCTACCCAAGATGGATAGGCCTTTCCAACTACATACTACAGAAAAAATGGAATAGCCCTGGGAATGCTCACCCAAACCTTGGGCCCCACCAAATGCCCAGTAGCCTACCTATCAAAAAGATTAGATTCAGTGGCACTGGGTTGGCCCAGCTGTCTCCAAGCAGTAGCAGTCACCACCTTGTTGGTGGAAGAGGCTTCTAAGCTCACCATGGCACAGCCTCTAGAAGTTTATTTTTCTCATCAGATAACTAGTCTGTTAGAACTCAAAGGACCCCACACGCAGGCTACTTACATACCAGGTCCTGCTGTTAGAAAATCCTGATATCTCAGTGCAGAGGTGTCCCACCTTAAACCCAGCCATGCTCATGCCAGTCATAGGGAACGATAACCCCTTCCAGTATGGGGTGAGACCTGCTTATGTCTGACTAGCTACCTAACACCTTCACATAAAGCCAGTTCAACCACATTCTCCTCCAGTTCTCCAAAACTGTTCTCCAAATCATCTCCTGAATTCCATAAACTCTTGCATTCCTAACTGTAGCTTTCATTAGGACTTTAGCCTAATGAAAGATTTTGGTTTTATAATATTGGGTAGGAGAGTATCCCCCCATGTAGGAGAGCAAATTTTGCTGTCCCAAAATGTGTCTCTTTGAGATGAAGATTAGTTTAAGCTGATTATTTTTAAGGAACAGATGACTCAGGAAGTTTTTCTTGTTACCTCCCCCTTAAATAACTAAAATAATTTCGATGAAAGGCTTGTTCCTGGAATAAAGCTATCATCAAAGCTATCTGAAAACAATATAGGTTACTTGTGGTGGGGGAAACTCCTCAGGGCCTACAGATCAGAGTCCACTTTGTGTCCCATTGTCTCTGCAAGGCCCAGAAAACATTTGTTTACCAAGCATTTGCTTTTACATCTCCATGTGAATTGCCTTCCTCCCCTTTGAAATCCCAAACCACTACCCCCAACTTTCTCTTTTGTCTTCAGCTGAAGATGATATTTAAGGTGAGGATTTGGCAGTTATTGGCAAGTTACTCAGTAATTTCCTGGGTGTCTCCCATGTATACATGTTATTAAACTTGTGTTTGATTTTCTCCTGTTAATCTGTGTCCTGTCTTTGATTTGTCCCATCAATGCTTACACTACTCCTTCCATTTCTTAATAACCCTTAAAAAATTTCTACCCTGTTGAGTCCCTTGACTTCCCCCTCTGTCTTTCTCCATTCTCTTGTTACTTAATATAATATTTTTATTAGTATCTTTAAGACACATGAGGGGAAGCTAAAACAACAAATTTGTTAAGGCTTCTTGGACTGTTGCTTGATTTTGCAGCAGTAAGGTTACATGGGGTGCCCATGCAAATGGAGTCCCCTTAACTGCAGTATTTACCATGCTCTGGGTAATGGGCATATTCAGTGGGTGAATATCCTGGTCATCATAAAGCCAGCCCCACTTGGCTTATGTAGATTCCTAGCCATTGCTTCATCTGGGGTGCCCTACTTGGCATTTATAGGGGGAATCAGAGGATTCCCCTTCTCAGGGTAAACAGATGTCACAGTGGCTTTTGTCTAGTTCATAAGGCTAGCTACTCGCTTGGGAATATCCTGCTGTGTGTCTGGAACATATATAGCCATCTGTGATTGTTCCATAAATAGCCATGAGCTCTGTATCAACCCCAATATACCCTTCCACTCTGTAACATTCAAATCCAAAGATACTTCCTTTAAACTGTTCACTATCACAATCCATTTTAGTGAAAGGTTTCTAACCAATCTACAAAGTGAGACAAATTCTTTACCCTATAATCCCTGGTTTCAGTAGTTTCTTTGTCTAGCCCTCCCCCAACATGGACTACCTTCTTAGTGACAAGAGGTCTCAGGGGTACTTTCTGTTGATACAGTATAATTTTTGTTTCAATAATGTGCATGTTTTGTGTAAATATTTTTGTTTAAAGGTGCATAAACATACATACATACATATATATATGTGTGTATATATATATACATATATATATATATATATATATATATATATATATATATATATATACACACTTATACCAGCTAGCTAGCTAGTTTTCAGTTCTACATTTTGATTTGCTAGTAGGGAAACAGCCTTTAGAAAAGTAATTTTTAATGAAAATTCATTGCACCCCAATATTTTGACATCAATATTGAAAATGGACAGGAGAAATATAAGAATTTATGCTTACGGAAAGAAACTTTAAAAACATGCACTACAGAGTTATTCTGTTGATTAATTTAAAAGTGAAAATTAAAATTTTAATTAGGCCATTTCATTTATTTCAAAACTATTTAGATGATTTTCACACTAAAGAGTGTGCTATTATAGCAGAATTCCTTAAATTATAGCAAATGATATTCTGTTGAATGAGTTTAACTTAGCAGTTATTTAAAACCATTAACTGCAAATCAATTTTCTTAACATGCTCTCTATAGGATGTTGCCAAATTAAATCTCAGTCATTGATAAAATGTGTTTTTGTTTGTTGTTTCAAAATATATCTTTTTAAAATTTCTATTGTAATACCAATAACTATGAATATCCTAGTTATTCATAGTTATTAACCCTGAAGAATAGTTTGACTTTTACAACAGATGGAATCAATAGGAATATTCTTAGTATTCTATCAATGCATTTTGTACACAAACTTCTCCAAAAGTTTATTGGAGTAAGGGCTAAAAGATCAGGCCCTGAATTTAGAATTGGTAAATAATGCAGGTATTTGATCATCATTTCTAATATAATACGTTCAATCTAATTGAGACATCATTAAATCCACTTACATGGGACATCTCCCAAGTTACTGAATTAATACTAATTACCAGCAAAGATTGTTGCTTAATTGGGATGGTAATTCTGCTTAATTGGGATGGCTGCTAGTGATTAAATTGTACTCAAAAAGAAATATCCCAGCCTGGTTTAAAGGCTAATTATACTTTGTCTCCTCTCTAAAGACCTCTCTGAAAGTACTGTTAACTGAGAGCCAGAAAGAGTTTACACTCACCCTTCTCCAACTCCCTTTCAGTGTAATGAAACAGCTTAAAAGCCCATTAATTGGCATCTTTTTAAAACCACTGTATGATTGTTTTTTTTCAATGAGACTACTGAAGAGACCAACTTTAGCAAACTATAATTCTCTCAACATAAAAAGGGTTCCCTCTTTTTCCAGGATCTGCAATCTAATACAAACCAGCATAATAACCATCAAAGCAGCACTTATAAATGTTAACATACCTCAAAGTATCAAACAGGGAACTAAGAAGAATAGGCATAAAACCATTAGAGATCAATACAAAGAAGTATAAAATCTAGTATTTGATTTTATGGTAGAGACTAAAAGTGTCACATAATTAAGAAGAGGGAAAATTTATTATGGTATGGGGAGAGATTCAATGGAAGGAATATTTTAGAGAATTTAGATTGATAGCAGAAAATGGATTGGTTTAGGGAGCCTGGGGACGGTGAGACAGAAGAAGTTGAGTTTAAGTTCACTAGGACAGAGATAATCAAAGTCTGAATAAACTAGAGCAGACTCAAAAAACAAAAAGACAAAAGTATGAGTTGATGAGGGCCTGCATAGAAACACATACTGGGCTGAAATTTCTGCTAGGTCATACAGAGGCCCTAAGACAACCCAAGAAATCATGTTGTTTCCAGATTCAACTCAAGAATAAAATTTCCATAAAGAAGAATTATTTTGAAATAAATTATGTCATATATCTTAAATACTCTCTGGTTTGCAGTCAAGTTCTGGACTTTTTGGTGATGTTGTTGTTTCTCTTCCCCACAGCCACCCATGTAAAAGCTAAGAATTTAAGATTCCCTTCTCTTTGATGGCAGCTCATGTTTCTGTTCTGTACTATATAAGGGAGAATTCTATAATAAACTTAGTCATCAAAACCCCAAGGAATGTTTTGCATTGTCTGTTGACTTTGATAAATTCCTGTTTTTTCTTTAAAATTTAATTTTAAGAATAAATAAAGTAATTGGGGGTTAACTCTCAGTTTAAAACTACTGAATGAAGAAAGGGAAATAATGACTTTTATTGATTTTGCACTTTGAAACTAAATTATCACTACCTTATACAAAGTTTACATCCATATATGGATCACACAGTTTCCAGTAGCAGCCTATGGAGACCATATTAAGAAGGCATTACAATGTGGAATTTCAAACAATTTGAGTACAATTCTATTTGTAGTCTTATATGAGACTATTGCTATTACAATGTCAACAGAATCTCAGAGCTATTCATTATGATGTCATGATGTGAGTATATGACTTTGGGCAAAATAGTTTTAGGGTAAAACTACAGCTACCTAATTGTTGTAATACCACTATTTGAAAGTACTGTATAATGGTAAAACAATTTCATTGGAAGTCCACAGAGGTTATTTACAATGACAGGTAAAATGAAATACTGTCAAGAGGAGTTATATTGCCAGAAAGCAAATTAAACAGAAATAGCCTACATTCAAACATCATTAAGTTTGAGGCATAAACCTACCAAGGCAAGAAAATTCAAGGTTTCTTTCCACAACATTTTTAGTGATGTCCCCTTGTGACTAAGCAATATCCACAGAACAGGTTTTCTGTGAGAATATACTGTAACAGCAAGTAATGTTACACACCAGTGGGAAAACAGTTATTATAATGTGAACTAAGTAGAAACAGGAATATAAACATTTTGTGCACCAGTTAAAAACAGTATGGTATAATTCAACATCATACAAAAGTCTTTTTCTCCACTCTATTAAGACTTTTTTATGAAATTACATAATATTCAGACAATTAAGTGGCTTCCTGAAATTAAGATTGTATCTTAACTTAGACTGTCCATATGCTTGTGGATTCATCAGTTAACTGTGCAGTTTATTAAATCAGCAAAAAGATATGCAGTTTAATCAAATTCACAACCATCTACCAAAATTGATATTAAAATGGGTCAAAATGGACATTTATCCAAAGTGAGAGATAGAGCAAATAACAGTTAATTTTTGAGAATTAGACTATCCTGTTCCCATCATGCTTATTTAGAATGCCTTTGAGGCAAATATGCCATAACCTCACCTATAGTTGTTTCATCTCCTCTAAATAGCTTTTGAAAAAAAACTCAATGTTTTGAAAAGGAAAAAAAGCCATTGTTTCATAATCAATAATAAAGATAGATTTTATTGTTCTTAATTTACTACAGAAACAATGAAAGCGAAACACATACCATTTTTCTAGTGTATTAAAACATGATTAGCATTATAGAATAATGTGCACGTGAATTTGATCAAAGATCAGGTAAAATTTCTTCAAGTAGAAAACCAAAAGGAAGAAGGATTTGAATTGTCATTTATCCTATAACTTACAAAAAGCTGTTTGATTTTCCTAGGAAAGGTCATTCTAGTTTAAGCACATTTTTTTTGTATTTCAATAGTATTTTATTTGGAGAAATATGGCCGACTCTCTGCTATATTTTTCTTTGGAAGTAGAAGAAAATATGTTGTCTCTTTATACAAATCAAGAACTTGGTAAAGAATTTTGTAGACTAGAGAAAAGCACTAAAAATTCAATGTTTCTAAATCCAAAGATAAGGACATATATATTGGCAAATTGGAAGATTGTGCAAATTTCTCTTCATTTTGGTGAATGGTTTTTCATTTTTTCTACTACGTACTTACAAATTTTGTGATCTCTTGTGCTCCAAAACAGGCAGACCTCTGGACCTTGACTTAGAGAAGAAATGATAAGAAGAAGCATTAAAGAAAGTCACCATTCTCTGATAAATTTCCTTGCTCTTATATTTTCTAATGACAAAGCTATTAAAAATGTGAATTCTTGCATTTTCAATGTTATTAGCTAACACTTAACTTTAGCAGTAAATAATATGATTAATAAGGTCCCATAACATCACATACATACAACATAATCTAATAAAATAAGTTTTATTTAATACTAATTTTAAAATATCTTATATTTCATATAGACTAATTGCGGGGCTATCACTTTTCTTAGAGATATGCTGCTTTTGAAATAAATGATCTGAATGGTATATATGTTGTTCAACTGGTGATGAAAACTGTATTTAGGATCTAGTGAGAACCATATCTCTAGGAATTCTCAGATAATGTTTTCCCAAATTTGAGAACATGCTCTATGATGCTCTAAATTTCTAGTTTGAATAACACTTCCTCAAATATGCACATGGTACAGAATAAAATTTAATATTTTTCTATACATTTTCATTTGGGTTTTGCCAGTAGGAATTTTGGAAACAAGCTGATGATTGGGGTGATCTGGTAGTCTGTGTGTGTGTGTGTGTGTGTGTGTGTGTGTGTGTAGTATTTTTCAATATGCTGTGAGATACAGAATATGATATTCAGCATCACATTGGATTCCCTTGCAAACTGTCAGGTTTCCTGAGGGAACATGAAGACCTCCATATAGCAAAATACAAATATTAAGGCATATATCAGATAACCCAAAATAAGAAGTTGCACTAACAGATCGAACAACAATATAAGAAAATATGCACTAGCAGTTGCAAATTTACAACAGAAATGCAACTAAAAGTTTTATAGAACAATGTTAGAGTCTTCAGTGAATACACTACAGGGAACACTCAGTATGCTCAATGATATCATAGAAGTTTTTAAATGAACCACAAAATAAGAAGGGGTGGGAAGGAAATATTTTGGATGTGGAAAACACTAACATGAAGAGAGCAAGAGAGGATTAACATTCCAACATGTGTTATCTTACCCCCAAACTGCCAACACACACGCATGAAAGGATCTGGAGAATCTGAAAATGTCAACGTTGATGCCCTGCTTTTCCAGACAAAAACTTAGACTTCTAGCTTTTCAAAATAATATTGCATTCAAAAGGGTGTTGTATACAACATGGTATTATAGTAGTAGACTAGAATGGCTAAATAAATAGTTTAAACAGATAAGAGTACTGCACACCAGGGCAGTATGAGGAAAGCAGCTGAGAGGTCTCATGACTCAACTCAAACCTTGTTGTCTCAGGCCCTCAACAATTACTTTATTCTCTTTAAGTGTTAGAAGAACCATAATTTGCTTTTACATACTTGCATCTATTTTTTCCAAAAATTCACATAAGATGTTCCCTGTTTCAGTAAACTCTACCCAGCTAGAATACTCCTTATGAAGAAACTGTGTCTCATACCTTTTATTCCCACACTTGGGAATAAAATAGATAGTAGCTCATTGATTTTTCTCTTTATATAATAACTTCGTAATGCCCTTGACTTTTACAAAAGTACTTGTATGTCTTCATAATTTAATGCAATGGCAAGAGCACTGACAGCTTTATCTGTACAATATTTATTCACATAATCATTTATCAACATCTGCTCATTTTTAATAGGTTTCCCAGTCATTAGTGAGAATCAGTAAAAGCCAACTAAATTTGCATGTTAATAAACTTGACTAGAAAGCTCTATCTATAGAGTTAAATGGCATTTACTGAATTTAGATGATAGTTGCCTGTATTTCGAGATAGTATAAAGGATAAAGTTTACTTAACTTTGATTCTGATGTTGTGTTTATATGTAATTACCAATGAAAACAGTAATAAGCATCATGCATGTAAGAAAATCATTTGTACTATAATTTACCTTAAGAATATGCCATAAATATTTAAATTTATTTTTAAAGTTTTGATAAAATATACCAAAAGATGTGAAATGTGCAGCCTGTCACACAGTTGCTTAAAATAACACAGGACATCTTTTCCCTTTTTTTTTTTTAGTTTGTATTTTCTATTGGAGCATAGTTGATTAACAATGTTGTGTTAGTTTCAGGTGTACAGAAAGTGATTCAGTTATACATATACATCTATCACTTGGTTTGTTTAGATGTAGACTTTAAATATGTTAGTAGAAATGAAGGCAAGGTGATGGAGAAAAAGATTTTTGTCCCAGTGTATTTATAGATAGAGAGATTATATTAAAATATATCCCAGATTCTCAGGAGTGCAAAAGAAGGTAGAGATCATCTAAGATTATCCTTATGTTAGTAGAGAATGCTTTTTCTACTTTAAAGATAAGATTTTATCATAATAACAGGTAATCTACTATGTGGAAGCAATTAATAAAAAGTATTTTTATATATAAGACACAAGTTTACAAATTACTAATGTATCTCTCCTAAGGGATCTTTTAAAATTTTTAAAGAAATTCAATTCAATGTATATTTTTGGAATGCATTCTAAATGTTAAATACAGATAGATACTGTGGGGAATATAGAGATAAATAAGATCTGATTTTGTTGATCCACACTACTCAGATTCGTCCATAGCAGTACTCATACTGGTAATTTTGGATATAGTGTAATTGCAGTTTTCTGAAAACCCTAAAAGTTAAAATCCATTCTTATCTTAAAAACATTCTATATATTCATGAAGGCCATGGATTTTTTCCAGTTCGTTTAATCAGTGTAGACAACTAATACTATAATTTGGCGCAAAATCAATTTTAAAAAAATCCTGAATTATCTGCATTGGCTGTTGTTATTGATCAAGCTAAATGGATATATTGCCTGAGTCATTAAATTCTTCATAAATTTGAAGTGTTGACCTTTATCTCAGTAATATGCCTTAAATCTCATTGTGTACTTTTTTCTCCATATGTTATATCTTGCATTTCTTCTGAATGCTGTATGTTATTTGAGATGATGTTTAGCTACTTAAGGTAAATAACATTGCAATCAAGATATGACTTATTTATCTTTTCCTCCTATGCCGACTAGCAACCTATATCTAACACAAAATAGACATATAATATACATTTTCTATTTTTCATGCAGGAGCATATCTTAGATACATTACATATGAAAAGAAATGAGAGCTGTACCCAATATTCATTATAACCATACAACCATCATAAAGGGGTTGTTATTATGTCTTAGACACTGTTAAATGTTGTCTATGCATTACCTCATTTAATTATTACAACAACCCTGTTGGTTTATACAGTGAAGTTATAAAAGCTGGCAAAATACATTCAATTAATGGCAGGGGAACTAAGATTTCAATACAAGTCTGTCTGACTCTAAATTATTAACTATTTACCACTATGTTACAGTGACTTTTTCATATTTTGGTATTTGGAAATATCTTTATAGTTTGACACTGTATAAGCAAGAATAAAGGAAAAAGTTTAGTCAAATCTAATTGACCATACTAGGTAAGCTATTTGGATTCTAGTTCAACAAAATTGAGTGGATTTTTCTATTAACTGTATAATTTTAGATCCTCTAAGAGAGCGTGTTTAATTCAATCTAAGTTCTTTTTCACACTCCCTGCATTGGAATTTCTGATGTGACCTGTTCCTTGTATAATTTGCATACACTAGCTTTGCTTCAACTCTTATCCTTATAGATTTATATATCCCCCTACTTTCCTCATGTGCTCCAGATTTATAAAGATTACAGAATTTATAAAATAGAGTTCCAGGTTTATATACTGATGTACAAGCATATTTGGCTATTCCACAGACATTGACTCAACATGAGAAAAATCTTAACTTCCACTTCCCAAATTTGTTCCTCTTTTTTTCTGTATGTCTTTGAATTGTATTACCATTCACTCAATTGCCTCAGCCAAAAATATAAAGGTATTCATAATGCTTTCCTCTAACTCATCCCTTATATACAATCTGTCGCCAATTTTGTTCATTATACTTCCTAAATATCTCTCAAATTAATCCACATTTTCCCAACTCCACCAGAGTCATCTTACCAAGGTCACCATTATTTCTTGCTTAGAATACTTCAATTTCCATCTAACTGTCCTTTTTTTTCTCATGTAGCCATAAGAAATATATCCTTCATACTAAACTAAGACTGCAAATCTGATCATTCACTCTTCTACCTGAAATTCTGCATAGAATCATCTATAAATTTCCTGGTAAGATGTTGACTTCTTAATATAATTTTAAAAAATTTCTGAGGCCTTGCATTCATCTCAGTGTTCATTTTTTTTTGTGTACAAAGCTAGCTAGCTAGTTACATGGAAAAACAGATAAATATGTGCCTAGTATACTCTTTCTCCTTTCCTATATATTCACTTGCCTAGCCCCAAATCCATTCATTCAATAAATTCATTGACAAATATTTGTGAACTAAAGTTACTGAGCATCTGCCATATTCCAAGATGCCTGATCTGATGGAACTTACATTCTAGTATGAGAAGGGAGTAAGATTAATAATACTAAGAATTAACAAAAATAAATATATAAATCTTTTGGTATGAGAAGATTATAAGTGATACAGAGAAAAAAAAATGTAGGGCAGAAAAAGAGATCAGAAATATACAGGCGGGGGAATGGGTTGCAGGATTAAAAAGGTGTTCAGAACAAACATTATTGGAAAGATGACATTTGAACAAATACTGAAAGGCGAGGGAGTTAGGAGGCATGGGTATATCTGAGGAAAGAGGATATGAGCTAAAAGGAAGAGTCAGTGTAAAGATCCTGAGATGGAAATGCTCCTAGTATATTCAAGGAATTGCAAGGAGTTCAGTGTATCAAGAGTGTGTTAAGGAAGATGATAGTAAAAAATGAAGTAAGAAAGATAATGGAGGGAGGAGTTCATGTAGAACTCTCGATCCATTGTAAGGATATGTGCTTTTGCTCTGAGTGAACTGGGGAACCACTGCAGGGTCTTTACTAAGGATATAACAGGGATAAATTCTGATCTAAGTTTTACTATAATTAATGACATATTGAGACTTTTTTTCTGGCATTTTATTTCTTCTTACAAATTTACAAAATTAAAAAAAAATGTGTATTTTTTTTCCTTTTCTTCTTTCCATCAGATAGATCACCTTATCTTCATCTGTTTGGAAGTGATACAGTTTATTTTTTATTTTGCCAGTAGCTACTCCTAATTTATCAAACTTACATTTCTCTTTATTTTATAACATTTTATGAAGCTCATAAATATAATTATCTTATTCAACAAGTGCTTTTTGAGCAACTACAAGATGCAAGAAACTTTGCTAGGCCCACTAGAGAGGGTTGAAACAAAATTCTAACCATCATTGAACTTAAACTACAGCATCTTTCTATCTTCTGTTTTTCTCTTGAATAAAGCTAGTGCCTTAGAGCAGTGGTTCCCAACCTTTTTGACACCAGGGACTGGTTTTGTGGAAGACAGTTTTTCCATGTACCGGGGTGGGAGGCATGGTTTGGGGATGATTCAAGCACATTACATTTATTGTGCCCTTTATTTCTATTATTATTACATTGTAATATATAATGAAATAATTATACAACTCACCATAATGCAGAATCAGTGGGAGCCCTGAGCTTGTTTTCCTGCAACTAGATGGTCCCATCTGGGGGTGATGGAAGACTGTGACACATGAAGTGTGTTGCTTATGTCCAGTCTACTCCGTAATCTCGTTTTGGTTGCTGTCACTGCAGAAAACCCTGCTTCACAAACATAGGATGTTGGAAATGGAAGTAGGCTTTTCAGTGCTTTTGTGGCAATCTCAGGCTATTCCACCTTGACTTTAATCCAGAACATATGGAGACTTGAAGTTATCTCAAACATACTTCTAAGGCCACCATCACTAGAGATCTCAAGCAGTTGATCTTCTTCTAGCACAGACAAAGTCAGTTCACCTGGCTTATTCACAAATGGGTTGCAGACCCATTCCTTCCCAGTTCAGGGGTCTTTTGTAGTTGGGAATGAATGCTCAAACTATTTTAAAAGCTGAGATATGTGAGCATGCACCACTGGGAGAAAGAAGGCCCTGGCTCAATCTCTTTCAAAATCTCTGCTAATGTTTGAAATGTGTCAAAACTCCCAATGTTCACCCATCGCCCCTATAATTCCAGTTTGGCTTTGAATGCAGCCACTTTATCTGCTGACTTGAACACAGTTGTTGTTCTCCCCTGAAGTGACAGATTGAGTTCATTGAGCAGGTTGAATATGTCACACAAGTAAGCAAGTTTTGCAACCCATTCTGTGTCACTGTAATGTGCTGCCAGCGGTGACTGTTTTTCTAAATGAAATCTCTGGAACAGCTCTCATAACTCAAAATCTCTGGCCAGTCATCTACCTTTAGAAAGCTGTCTCACTTCTCTGTACAAGAGAAGATGTGTATGCTCTGCGTCCATCTACTCACAGAGCTGAGCAAACAGACATGAGTTAAGGGCATGTACTTGAATGTAGTTGATAATTTTAATCACATCCTGCAAAACGTTAAGTTCAGGTCACATTTTTCAGCTAGCCAGCTTTTCTCTAAGGATGACACAGTGTGTAGACTCCCATTCAGAAACGACCTCTTTGACCCGAGTAGTGAAACCAGGAAATCGTCCAGTCATAGCAGCCACTCCATCCATGTATATACCAACACAAAATGACCAATTCAGCTTTCCTGATATGTAATCATTCAAAGACTTGAATAGTTCTGCAGCTGTGGTGTTGGTTGGCAATAAAAGTGCACATAGCATATCCTCATGCACAACCTCCTGAAAAATATATCGCACAAAACCAAACATTGTTACCTTGTTTTCAACATCAGTAGACTCATCAACCTGGATTGCATACCAGGGTGACTCATTAATCCTCTCTAACAATTGTGCCTTAATATCGTCTGCTATTTCATCAATTCGTCTAATTATGGTGCTAGCCAAAAGAGGAACACGTGCCACCTTTTGAACTGTAGCCTCTCCTAAAGTTCACAACAAATGTCCTTAGCAGCAGGCAGGATCAACTCTTCACCAATAGTAAAGGGCTTCTCAGCTTTAGCAATGCGGTTAGCCACTAAAAATGATGCTCTCGGTTCAGACACATTTAATGAAGTGGTGGCCTTCAATAATTGCTTCTGTTCTTCATGTTCACGTTTTTTCTTTTGAAAAACTCCAAAGATTTGTCTTTTAATGCAGGGTGCTTGGTCTCTATGTGGCAAAGCAGTTTTGAAGTGTGTAGTGTGGGAAAGAGGCGCGGATGGAAGTGGTAAATACAATAATGGTCAGGCCACGTGCAGACTAAAATAAGTGTTGGATTCTGACTTAAATCCTGCCACCAGGTGCAGCTGTACAATTGAAGTACATCAACTCACTTGCCACTGCAAAGCCTGCCACCAGATGCAACTTAATTGTCACTTGCCACTCACTGATAGTGTTTTGATATGAGTCTGCAAGCAATTGAGTCATTATGGTCTCTGTGCAGTCAAACCTCTCTGCTAATGATAATCTGTATTTGCATCTGCTACCCAGCGCTAGCATCACCACCTCACTCCACCTCATATCATCAGACATTAGATTCTCATAAGGAGTGTGCAACCTAGATGCCTCGCATGCACAGTTCACAGTAAAGTTTGTGTTCCTATGTGAATCTAATGCTGCCGCTGACCTGACAGGAGGCGGATCTCAGGTGGTAATATGAGTGATGGGGAGTGGCTGTAAATACAGGTGAAGCTTCACTCACTCGCCCGCCACTCACCTCCTGCCGTTTGGCCCAGTTCCTAAGGTTGGGGATCCCTGCCTTAGAGTACTTTCACTTCCCTCTAATTCCCTTACATTAACCCCATATCTCCACATTCTCAGTCCTTGATAAAGTAAAATTTCCCAAATATTTCACATCATAGAACACATTTAAAAAGATAATATTTACATACATTTGGGTAAACTGACAGGCCTATGCAGTCGCAAATAGCCAGTCCCTGGACTCTGGCTGCCTCAACACGACTTACTTCCTCTCTACCACCCTCCACACACTGTACTCTTTCTGTGTACAGGTTGGGAAATTCTGATGTGCAATTTTACCGTTTTGTCTCTGGACTGTTTCAGGAGTCATTCTTTGCTTAGATAACAATAAGTTTACTAACTCATTTACTCATTTTACTTCTATTTCATGGTTTTTATGTGATAATTTTTCATAGATTTGTATGCCTAAGAATATTCTTATTTATCTATCACATATAATTGATAGTTGGTCTGGATATAAATTTCTAGTCTTGAAGTTATTTTCCATCAATCCTTTTGAAAGTGTTACTCTGTCACCTTCCTACATCCAAGGTAAGTGAGATCTGAATCTCATTCCTTAGTAGGTGATCTATATTTCTCCTGTTGTTGTTGCTTGCTCTTCAGCCTGGTTTTCCAGATCAATAATATGCACTTAGGTGTTGCTGTTTGAGAGTGCTTTTCAACCTAGTCTTCCAGCTCAATGATTTGCCCTTTGGATATGTCTATTATGTGATTCAATCCATTTATTATGTTTTTACAATTAAAAAATTATATATTTTATACTCAACATTTCCAATTTATTATGTTTGATTATTTATTCATGCTTCATATTTCTGCTAGACTCCTTATCTCTCTGAGAGTATATATATTGTGTTTATTTTAAATTCTTGTTCTATGTGGTCCATCAATATTTTTTCCCTTGTATATATTGTTCAACTTGTCTTTCTTATAGTGTTTAGGTGTGTTAGGTTTCTCTTTACTTTCTCCTGCAATCTCATATTCCCTTGTGACTTCTGTTTCAAAGGGCAGGATTATTAAAAAAGGATACCCTGAATTCTCTCTGAGTTGTTTCAACAATGAGCTACCTGAGTCATAGCTCTCCCTTTTGGTCAAAGCAAGAGTTGTACACTAGCTCAACACAGGATGGTGGCTTTGTCCCCATTTTCTGATAAACGCTTGTGCCAGCATAGGGGGGTGGTCTGTAATTTAATTTCCATGAACTGTTAAATTTTCATCGTTCTGGCAGTTTATGATAGCTCAAAAACAAATGGCACACAATTCTGATTGCCTGGAGCCAAAGTAGTTTGTGCATCCCATCATTGATAAGATTTTTCTCACTATTCCCTTTTTTTCCCACTCTTTTTCATAAGAAGGAAGAAAAGGACTCATTGACTCTCCAATGGACTAAAAACAGTGCTGTTCAGGTCCTGGTGCATTTTACTGTGGAGGTAATGGGACAAATAGGGATTCCTACCTCTTCTCATACTGAACCCTGACCTGTATAAGAATCCCCTTTCCCTAATAAAGCCCATTCCTTAACCAATGTTACGTTAAGAAATTAATCACTAACCTCTCTTATGACAATGAAAGTTTAAGAGACACATCTTGGTTTAGCTGAATTATAATTTCCCTTCACCAGTAATCTTTACCTGGAAAGAGGGGTAAAAAATTGGTCCTAAAATATGACTGCATGAGATTTTAGAGAGAAGTGTACATGAGAGCATAGAGCAATGTTTCCAAATCTTGGTGTATTACCTGGTGAGCATTTATATCTGCAAACACCTGAGACCAATCTTCCAAGATTCTATTTTAATTAAACTTAGCTGGAAGCCACACACTGATCTCTTTTAAAACATATTTGGCCAATCAAAGGAACAGTCAAGGATGGGAACTACTGGTTCAAAGATTGAGATTTAAAACTTAGCCTCAAAATACTCCTGTTTGTCTTCCCTCAACCAAGAGCCTCTGGACTTCAGGAAATCACCTATTTTCTGTACTTAAGGCAATGTTTTACCAGCCACTCTCTCCTTCTCATGTAATTTTCTCTTGGGATGAGGGGTGAGAAGTAGGGAGGAAAAACTATGATGAAGATAATTCCACTGGTACTTGTTATTGTCTCTTAACCTAATTTGATCCCAGCATTGCTTTGATGTTACCTTCATGGCTGGTGCTAGGCCAGTGCTTCTCTTAATCTGGCCCATGGGAATGGAAACCTCCATATTTTTTTGACAGTCTGCCCCTTGCATTAGAAGTTATAAGGGTATGTGTTGTCATAGGAGAAAGTAAAGAGAAACCTGAGCACAATTAGAAGCTTTCATATTCCCTCTCTCCTGTCACTATATCAGTAGTCCATCCTTCTGTAATTTTTATACATACACATTCTTGTCTACTGGGGAGTCTTACAATTTGCTTATTAATTTCTGGGTGATATCAATTCCTCACATTTTCTCTTTTGCGGAATTTCTAGGGGATGGTTTGGAAGAAAGAGACAGATGCTCATGATATGTTGCCATTATATCTGGAACATGATCTTCTTTTTAAATTTTTAAAATTTTATTATCAGTTACGTTTTGTTGAAATTTTGTTATTACTTTTTTTTATTGGAGTATAGTTGATTTACAATGTTGTGTTAGTTTCTGTTGTACAGCAAAGTGAATCAGTTATACATACACATATATCCACTCTTTTTTAGATTCTTTTGATATATAGACCATTACAGAGTATGGAGTAGAGCTCCCTGTGCTATACAGTAGGTCCTTATTAGTTATCTGTTTTATATATAGTAGTGTGTATATGTCAATGCCAATTTCCCAATTCATCCCTCCTCTCCTTTCCCCCCTGGTAAACATAACTTTGTTTTCTACATCTGTACTCTATTTTTCTTTTGTAAATAATTACATCTGTAGCATTTTTTTAGATTCCTAATATAAGCAATATCATATGATACTTGCCTTTCTCTGTCTGATTTACTTCATTCAGTATAAATCTCTAGGTCCATCCATGTTGCTGCAAATGACATTATTTTGTTCTCTTTTACGACTGAGTAATATTCCACTGTATATATGTACCATGTCTTCCTCATCCATTCCTCTGTTGATGGACATTTAGGTTGCTTCCATATCCTAGTTATGTAAATAGTGCTGCAATGAACATTGGGATACATGTATCTTTTCGAATTATGGTTTTCTCAGGACATGTGCCCAGGAGTGGGTTTGCTTTATCATATGGTAGCTCTATTTTTAGTTTTTTAAGGAACCTCCATACTGTTCTCCATAGTGGCTGTACCATTTTACATTCCCACCAAAACTGTAGGAGGGTTCCCTTTTCTCCACACCATTTCCAGCATTTATTGTTTGTAGATTTTTTGATGATGGCAATTCTGACTGGTGTAAGGTGATAGCTCATTAGAGTTTTGATTTGCATTCCTCTAATAATTAGTGATGTTGAGCATCTTTTCATGTGCTTTTTGGCCATCTATATGTATTCTTTGGGGAAATGTCTATTTAGATCTTCTGCCCATTTTTTCATTGGGTTGTTTGTTTTTTGATATTGAGCTGCATGAGGGGTTTGTATACTTTGGAGATTAATCCCTTGTGGGTTCTTCCAATACAAGAACATGGTATATCTTTCCATCTCTTTGTGTCATTGATTTATTTCATCAATAATTTATAGCTTTCTAAGTACAGGTGTTTTGCCTCCTTAAGTAGGTTTATTCCTAGGTATTTTATTCTTTTTGATGCTACGGTAAATGGTATTGATTCTTTCATTTCTCTTTCTGGTCTTTCGTTGTTAGTGTATAGGAATGCAAGAGATTACTGTGTATTAATTTTGTATCCTGCAACTTTACTAAATTTATTGATTAGCTCTAGTAGTTTTCTGGTAGAATGCTTAGGATTTTCTATGTATAGTATCATGTCATCCGCAAACAGTGACAGTTTTAGTTCTTTTCCAATTTGGATTCATTTTATTTCTTTTTCTTCTGTGATTGCTATGGCTAGGACTTCCAAAACTACATTGAATTATAGTGGTGAGAGTGGACACCCTTGTCTTGTTCCTGATCTTAGAGGAAATGCTTTCAGTTTTTCACCACTGAGAATGGGGTTTGCTGTGGGCTTGTCATATATGGCCTTTTTTATTTTCAGGTGCGTTCCCTCTATGCCCACTTTCTGGAGACTTTTTATTATAAATTGGTGTTGAATTTGTCAAAAGTTTTTTCTGCATCTATTGAGATGATCATATGGTTTTATTCTTCAATTTGTTAATGGGGTGTATCACATTGATTGATTTACATATGTTGAAGAATCCTTGCCTCCCTGGGATAAATCCCACTTGATCATGGGGTATAATCCTTTTAATGCACTGTTGGATTCAGTTTGCTAGCATTCTTTGAGGATTTTGCATCTATGTTCTCATTGTTATTGGGCTATAATTTTCTTTTTTTGTGATTTCTTTGGTTTTGGTATTGGGGTGATGATGGCCTCATAGAATGAGCTTAGGAGTGTTCCTTCTCCAATTTTTTGAAATATTTTGAGAAGGATAGGTGTTAACTCTTCTCTAAATGTTTGATGGAATTCACCTGTGAATCTATCTGGTCATGGACTTTTGTTTATTGCAAGTTTTTAAATCACAGTTTCAATTATAGTACTTGTGATTGGTCTGTTCATATATTCCATTTCTTCCTGGTTCAGTCTTGGAAGGTTGTACCTCTTTAAGAATTTGTCTTTTTCTTCTAGGTTGTCCATTTTATTGGGGTATATTTGCTTGTAGTAGTCTCTTATGATCATTTGTATTTCTGTGGTGTCCATTTTCACTTGTCCTTTTACATTTCTAACTTTATTGATTTGAATTTCTTTCTTTTTTTCTTGATGAGTCTGGCTAAAATTTTATCAATTTTGTTTTTCTTCTCAAAGAACCAACTTTTAGTTTCATTGATTTTTGCTATTGTTTTCTTCTCTATTTCATTCATTTCTGCTCTGATCTTTATGACTTCTTTCTTTGTACTAACTTTGGGATTTGTTTGTTCTTCTTTCTCTGGTTGTTTTAGGTATAAAGTTAGGTTGTTTATTTTTGATTATCTTGTTTCCTGTGGTAAGATTTTATTGTTATAAATTTCCCTCTTAGAACTGCTTTTGCTGTATCCCATAGGTTTTGGATTGTCGTGTTTTCATTGTCACTTGTTTCTATGTATTTTTTGATTTCCTCTTTGATTTCTTCAGTGATCTCTTGTTTATTTAGTAGCATATTATTTAGCCTCCATATGTTTGTGTTTTTTTCACTTTTTTCTAATCTCATAGCTTTATGGTCAGAAAAGATGCTTGATACAATTTCAGTAATTTTCTTAAATTTACTGATGCTTGATTTGTGGCCCATGATTTGATCCTTGGGAATCCTGGAGAATATTCCATGTCACTTGAGAAGAAAGTGTATTCTGCTGCTTTCAGATGGAATATCCTATAGATATCATTTAAGTCTCTCTAGTCTAAAGTGTCATTAAAGGTTTCTGTTTCCTTATTAATTTTCTGTCTGGATGATCTGTCCTTTGGTGTTAGTGGGGTGCTAAAGTCCCCACTATTATTGTATTACTATCAATGTCTCCTTTTATGGCTGTTAGCATTTGCCTTATAAATTCAGGTGCTCTTATATTGGGTGCATATATAGTTACAATTGTTACATCCTCTTCTTGGATTGATCCCTTGAAAATTATATAGTGCCTTTCCTTGCCTCTTGTAACAGTCTTAATTTTAAAGTCTGTTGTCTCTGATATGAGTATTGCTACTCCAGCTTTCTTTTGTTCTTCATTTGCATGGAATGCCTTTTTCCATCCCCTCAATTTCAATATGTATGAGTCCCTAGGTCTGAAGTGGGTCTCTTGTAAACAGCATATATATAGTTCTTGGTTTTGTATCCACTCAGCCAGTCTGTGTTTTTCGGTTGGAACATTTAATCCTTTTAAATTTAAGGTAATTATCAATATGTATTTTCTTATTGCCATTTTCTTAACTTTTTTGGTTTTGATTTTGTAGGTGTTTTTTCTTCCCTTCCACTTTTGTTCTCTTTTATTGTGGTTTGATGGCTATCTTTAGTGTTGTGTTTGGGTTGCATTGTCTTTTTTGTGTATGTATCTACTATAGTTTTTGGTTTGCATTTCCCATGTAGTTTTGATATATCAGTCTGTATATATATATATATATATATACACATACATACATATATACACACACACACACACATATATATATATGTGTGTGTGTGTGTGTGTGTGTGTGTGTGTGTGTATAAGTTTTTTTTAAGTTGTTGGCCTCTTGATTTCAAATGCAATTCCCATTTCCTGCATTTGCACTCTCCTCTTCTCATGGTTGCTGGTTTTGATATCATATTTGTGTTTGGATAATTTTCTTCTTTTAATGTATGTTTGCTTTTAACAGTGAGCTTCCAGTTTGTGATATTATTGTTTCTGGTGGTGGTCTCTATTTTTTCTCCCTGCCTAGAGAAGTTTCTTTAACGTTTGTTGCAAAGCTGTTCTGCTTATGCTGAATTCTCATATCTTTTGCTGGTCTGTAATGCTTTTGAATTCTCCATCAAATCTGAATGTGACCTTTGCTGTGTATAGTATTCTTGGTTGCAGGTTTTTCCCTTTAATCACCTCAAATATATTGTGCCACTCCCTTCTGGCCTGCAGAGTTTTTGCTGAAAAATCAGCTGATAAACTTATGGGGATTCCCTTGTATGTTATTTGTTGATTTTCCATTGTTGATTTTAATATTTTCCTTTGTATTTATTTATTTTTTAGTTTGATTAATGTGTGCCTTGGCATGTTCTTCCTTGGGTTTTTCCTTTATGGGACTCTCTGCACTACCTGGACTTGGGTGACTATTTCCTTTCCCTTGTTAGGGAAGTTTTGGATTATAATCTCTTCAAATATTTTCTCAGGGTCTTTCTCTTTCTCTTCTCATTCAGCACCCCCTATAATTAGAATGTTACTCTATTTAATGTTTTCCCAGAAGTTTCTGAGACTGCCTTAATTTATTTTCATTCTTTTTTCTTTATTCTGTTCTGTGGCAATGCTTTCCACCATTCCATCATTCAACTCAATTATCCATTCTTTTTTTTTTTTGAACATCTTTATTGGAGTATAATTGCTTTAAAATGATGTGTTAGTCTCTGCTTTATAACAAAGTGAATCAGATATACATATACATGTATCCCCATATCTCCCCCCTCTTGCCTCTCCCTCCCACTCTCCCTATCCCACCCCTCTGGTGGTCACAAAGCACCGAGATGATCTCCCTGTGCTATCCAGCTGCTTCCAACTAGTTGTCAATTTTACATTTGGTAGTATATATAAGTCCATGACACTCTCTCATTTCATCCCAAATTACCCTTCCCCCTCCCCGTACACTCAAGTCCATTCTCTACCTCTGCGTCTTTATTCCTGTCTGGCCCTAAGTTCTTCATAACCATTTATTATTATTATTATTATTTTAGATTCCATATATATGTGTTAGCATACGGTATTTGTTTTTCTCTTTCTGACTTACTTCACTCTGTATGAGAGCCTCTAGGTCCATCCACCTGACTACAAATATATCAATTTTGCTTATTTATATGGCTGAGTAATATTCCATTGTATATATGTGCCACATCTTTATTTATTCATCTGTTAATGGACACTTAGGTTGCTTCTGCATCCTGGCTATTGTAAATAGAGCTGCAATGAATATTGGGGTGCATGTGTTTTTTTGAATTATGGTTTTCTCAGGGTATATGCCCTGTAGTGGGATTGCTGGTCATATGGTAGTTCTATTTATAGATTTTTAAGGAACCTCCCTACTGTTCACCATAGTGGCTATATCAATTTACATTCTCACCAAAAGGGCAAGAGGGTTCCCTTTTCTCCACACCATCTCCAGCATTTATTGTTTGTAGATTTTCTGTTGATGGCCATTCTGACCAGTGTGAGATGATATCTCATTTTAGTTTTGATTTGGCATGTCTCTAATGATTAATGATGTTGAACATTCTTTCATGTGTTTGTTGGCAATCTGTATATCTTCTGTGGAGAAATGTCTATTTAGATCTTCTGTCCAGTTTTGGATTGGGTTGTTTGTTCTTTTGATATTGAGCTACATGTGCTACTTGTAAATTTTGGAGATTAAACCTTTGCCAGTTCCTTCATTTGCAAATATATTCTCCCATACTGAGGGTTGTGCTTTCATCTTGTTTAGGGTATCCTTTGCTGTGCAGAAGTTTTTAAGTTTCATTAGGTCCCATTGGTTTATTTTTCTTTTTTATTTCCATTTCTCTAGGAGGTGAGTCAAAAAGGATCTTGCTGTGATTTATGTCATAGAGTATTCTGCCTATGTTTTCCTCTAAGAGTTTGATAGTGTTTGGCCTTACATTTAGCTCTTTAATCCATTTTGAGTTTATTTTTGTGTATGGTGTTAGGTAGTGTTCTAATTTCATTCTTTTACATGTAGCTGTCCAGTTTTCCCAGCACCAATTATTGAAGAGGCTGTCTTTTCTCCATTGTATATTCTTGCCTCCTTTATCAAAAATAAGGTGACCATATGTGTGTGGGTTTATCTCTGGACTTTCTATCCTGTTCCATTGATCTATATTTCTTTTTTTTTTTTTTTTTTTTGCCAGTACCATACTGTCTTGATTACTGTAGCTTTGTAGTATAGGTCTGAAGTCCGGGAGCCTGATTCCTCCAGCTCCGTTTTTCTTTCTCAAGATTGCTTTGGCTATTTGGGGTCTTTTGTGTTTCAATAAAAATGGTGAAATTTTTTGTGTTAATTTGGTGAAAAATGCCAGTGGTAGTTTGATAGGGATTGCATTGAATCCGTAGATTGCTTTGGGTAGTATAGTCATTTTCACAATGTTGATTCTTCCCATACAAGAACATGGTATATCTCTGCATATATTTGTGTCATCTTTAATTTCATTCATCAGTGTCTTAATGTCTTCTGCATACAGGTCTTTTGTCTCTTATGTAGGTTTATTCCTGGATATTTTATTCTTTTTGTTGCAATGGTAAATGTGAGTGTTTCCTTAATTTCACTTTCAGATTTTTCATCATTGGTGTGTAGGAATGCAAGATATTTCTGTGCATTAATTTTGTATCCTGCTACTTTATGAAATACATTGATTAGCTCTAGTATTTTTCTGGTAGCATCTTTAGGATTCTCTATGTATAGTATCATGTCATCTGCAAACAGTCACAGCTTTACTTCTTTTTTCTGATTTAGATTCGTTTTATTTCTTTTTCTTCTCTGATTGCTGTGGATAAAACTTCAAAAACAATGATGAATAATAGTGGTGAGAGTGGGCAACCTTGTCTTGTTCCTGATCTTAGTAGAAAGGGTTTCAGTTTTTCACCAGTGAGAATGGTGTTAGCTGTGGATTTGTCATATATGGCCTTTATTATGTTGAACTAAGTTCCCTCTATGCCTACTTTCTGGAAGGTTTTTTATCATAAATGGGTGTTTAATTTTGTCAAAAGCTTTTTCTGCATTACTGAGAGGATCATATGTTTTTTATTCTTCATTTTGTTAATACGGTGTATCACATTGATTGATTTGCTTATATTGAAGAATCCTTGCATTCCTGGGATAAACCCCACTTAATCATGGTGTATGATCCTTTTAATGTGTTGTTGGATTCTCTTTGCTAGTATTTTGTTGAGGATTTTTGCATCTATGTTCACCAGTGATATTGGCCTGTAGTTTTCTTTCTTTGTGACATATTTGTCTGGTTTTGATATCAGGGTTATGGTGGCCTCGAAGAATGAGTTTGGGAGTGTTCCTCCCTCTGCTATATTTTGGAAGAGTTTGAGAAGGATAGGGTTTAGCTCTTCTCTATATGTTTGAGAGAATTCGCCTGTGAAGCCATCTGGTACGGGGCTTTAGTTTGTTGGAATATTTTTAATCACAGTTTCAATTTCAGTACTTATAATTGGTCTGTTTATATTTTCTATTTCTTCCTGGTTCAGTCTCAGAAGGTTGTGCTTTTCTAAGAACTTGTCAATTTCTTCCCGGTTGTTCATTTTATTGGCATATAGTTTCTTGTAGTTATCTCTCATGATCCTTTGTATTTCTGCAGTGTCAGTTGTTACTTCTCCTTTTTCATTTCTAATTCTATTGATTTGAGTCTTCTCCCTTTTTTTCTTGATGAGTCTGGCTAATGGTTTAGCAATTTTGTTTATCTTCTCAAAGAACCAGCTTTTAGTTTTCTTGATCTTTGCTATTGTTTCCTTCATTTCTTTTTCATTTATTTCTGATCTGATCTTTATGGTTTCTTTCCTTCTGCTAACTTTGGGGTTTTTTGTTCTTCTTTCTCTAATTGCTTTAGGTATAAGGTTAGCTTGTTTATTTGAGATGTTTCTTATTTCTTCAGGTAGGATTGTATTGTTCTAAAGCTCCCTCTTAGAACCTCATTTGCCGCATTCTGTAGATTTTGCATTGTCGCGTTTTCATTGTCATTTTTTTCTAGGTATTTTTTGATTTCCTCTTTGACTTCTTCAGTGATCTCTTGGTTATTAAGAAGTGTATTATTTAGCCTCCATGTGTTTGTATTTTTACAGATTTGTTCCTGTAATTGATATCTAGTCTCATAGCATTGTGGTTGGAAAAGATACTTGATACAATTTCAATTTTCTTAAATTTATGAAGGCTTGATATGTGACCCAAGATATGATGTATCCTGAAAATGTTCCATGAGCACTTGAGAAGAAAGTGTATTCTCTTGTTTTTGGATGGAATGTCCTATAAATATCAATTAAGTTCATCTTGTCTAATGTATCATTTAAAGCTTGTGTTTCCTTACTTATTTTCATATTGGATGATGTGTCCATTGGTGAAGCTGGGGTGTTAAAGTCCCCTATTGTGATTGTGTTACTGTCGATTTCTCCTTTTATGGATCTTAGTATTTTCCTTCTGTTTTGAGGTGCTCCTATGTTGGGTGCATAAATATTTACAGTTGTTATATCTTCTTGGGTTGATCCTTTGAACATCATGTAGTGTCCTTTTTTGTCTCTTGTAATAGTCTTTGTTTTAAAGTCTATTTTGTCTGATATGAGATTTGCTACTCCAGCTTTCTTTTGATTTCCATTTGCATGGAATATCTTTTTCCATCCCCTCCCTTTCAGTCTGTATGTGTCCCTAGGTCTGAAGTGGGTCTCTTGTAGACAGCATATATACGTGTCTTGTTTTTTTAATCCATTCAGCCAATCTATGTCTTTTGGTTGGAGCATTTAATCCATTTACATTCAAATTAATTATCGATATGTATGTTCCTAGTACCATTTTCTTAATTGTATTGGGTTTGTTATTGTAGGTCTTTTCCTTCTCTTATGTTTCTTGCCTAGAGAAGTTCCTTTAGCATTTGTTGTAAAGCTGGTTTGGTGGGGCTGAATTCTCTTAACTCCTACTTGTTTGTAAAGGTTTTAATTTCTCCATCAAATCTGAATGAGATCCTTGCTGGGTAGAGTAATCTTGGTTGCCATTTTTTCCCTTTCCTCACTTTATATATGTCCTGCCACTCCCTTCTGGCTTGCAGAGTTTCTGCTGAAAGATCAGCTGTAAACCTTATGGGGATTCCCTTGTATATTATTTGTTGTTTTTCCCTTGCTGCTATTAATATTTTTTCTTTGTATTTAATTTTTGATAATTTAATATGTGTCTTGATGTGTTTCTCCTTGGATTTATCCTGTATGGGACTCTCTGTACTTTCTGGACTTGATTAACTATTTCCTTTCGCATATTAGGGAAGTTTTCAACTATAATCTCTTCAAATATTTTCTCAGTTCCTTTCTTTTTCTCTTCTTCTTCCACGACCCCTATAATTTGAATGTTGGTGAATTTAATATTGTCCCAGAGGTCTCTGAGACTTTCTTCAATTCTTTTTATTCTTTTTTCTTTATTCTGCTCTGCAGTAGTTATTTCCACTCTTTTATCTTCCAGGTCACTTATCCTTTCTTCTGCCTCAGTTATTCTGCTATTGATTCCTTCTAGAGAATTTTATATTTCATTTATTTTGTTGTTCATCATTGTTTGTTTGCTCTTTAGTTCTTCTAAGTCTTTGTTAAAGGTTTCTTTTATTTTCTCCTTTCTATTTCCAAGATTTTGGATCATCTTTACTATCATTATTCTGAATTCTTTTTCAGGTAAACTGCCAATTTCCTCTCCATTTATTTGGTCCGTTGGGTTTTTACCTTGCTCCTTCATCTGCTGTGTGTTTCTCTGTCTTCTCATTTTGCTTAACTTACTGTGTTTGGGTCTCCTTTTCACAGGCCGCAGGTTCGTAGTTCCTGTTGTTTTTTATGTCTGCCCTCAGTGGCTAAGGTTGGTTCAGTGGGTTGTGTAGGCTTCCTGGTGGAGGGGACTGGTGCCTGTCTTCTGGTGGATGAAGATGGATCTTTTCTTTCTGGTGGGCACGTCCACTTCTGGTGGTGTGTTTTGGGGTGTCTGTGACCTTATTATGATTTTCAGCAGCCTCTCTGCTAATGGGTGGGATTGTGTTCTTGTCTTGCTTGTTGTTTGGCATAGGGTTTCCAGTGCTGGAGCTTGCTGGTCACTGAGTGGACCTGGGTCTTGGCGTTGAAATGGAGATCTCTGGGGGATTTTCACTGTTTGATATTACGTGGAGCTGGGACGTCTCTGGTGCACCAGTGTCCTGATCTTGGCTCTCCCACCACAGAGACAGAGGCCTGATGCCGTGTTGGAGCACCAAGACACTGTCATCCAGACAGCAAAAGAGAAAAAGGGAAAAAAAAATATACACATCATTGCTTCCAACGTCCACCGCCACAGTTTGGTATGATTGGTTATCTCTTCAGATATTCCACAGATGCCGGGTACATCAAGTTGATTGTGGAGATTTAATCTGCTGCTCCTGAGGCTGTTGGGAGAGATTTCCCTTTTTCTTCTTTGTTTGCACAGCTCCTGGGGTTCAGCTTTGGATTTGGCCCCACCTCTGCATCTAGGTCGCCTGAGGGCATCTGTTCCCTGCTCAGACAGGACGGGGTTAAAGTAGCACCTGATTAGGGGGCTGTGGCTCACTCAGGCCGGGTGGGAGGGAAGTTCACAGAGTGAAGGGTGAGCCTGCGGTGGCAGATGCTGGCATGTCGTTTTAACAGCCTGAGGCGTGCCCTGTGTTCTCCCGTGGAAGTTGACCCTGTATCATGGGACCCTGGCAGTGGCAGGTTGCACAGGCTCCCAGAAGGGGACGAGGGGAGAGTGACCTGTGCTTGCACACAGGCTTCTTGGTGGCTGCAGCAGCATCATTAGCGTCTCATGCCTGCCTCTGGGGTCTGCGCTGATAGCCGTGGCTCGTGCCCCTCTCTGGAGGTCATTTAAGCGGTGCTCTTAATCCCCTCTCCTCATGCACAGTGAAACAAAGAGGCAAGAAAAAGTCTCTTGTCTCTTTGGCAGTTCCAGACTTTTTCCTGGACTCCCTCCCAGCTAGCTGGGGCACACTAGCCCCCTTCAGGCTGTGTTCACGCAGCCAACCCCAGTCCTCTCCCTGGGATCCGACCTCCAAAGCCGGAGCCTCAGCTTCCAGCCCCCACCCACCCCTGTGGGTGAGTAGACAAGCCTCTCAGGCTGGTGAGTGTGGCTGGCACCAATCCTCTGTGCGGGAATCTCTCCGCTTTGCCCTCTGCACCCCTGTGGCTGTGCTCTCCTCCGTTGCTCCAAAGCTTCCCCTCCGCCACCCACTCTCCGCCCTCGAATGGGCTTCCTAGTGTGTGGAAACCTTTCCTGCTTCACAGCTCCCTCCCACTGGTGCAGGTCCCGTCCTTATTCTTTTGTCTCTGCTTTTTTCTTTTGCCTTACTCAGGTACGTGGGGAGTTTCTTGCCTTTTGGGAGGTCTGAGGTCTTCTGCCAGTGTTCAGTAAGTGTTTTGTAGGAGTTGTTCCACATGTAGATGTAGTTCTGATGTATTTGTGGGGAGGAAGGTGATCTCCAGGTCTTACTCTTCTGCCATCTTGAAGCGCCTCCCTCTTATTTCCTTTTTAACTGCTTTTTTCCCTGGCCTTGAAATACACAGATAGCAGGTGCATAAGAAAAAGCCACAGAAGATAATTATTTAATGCCATGTTAGTTTCTGAAAATATATATTCCTGCATTGATACTTGACAGGAAATGGAGACTCTCAAAATAAAATGAGTTATTCTACAGACACTGCTAATTGAACATGATAAACGCCACAAAATATCATTGTATATTTATATTAATAACATGTATTACCTTAAGGAATATTTTATTATTTATTTGTTTCTTATATTTTGTATTGAACTTTTCATGTGAATGGATAGCAACATACAAAGAAATCTTATGATAAAACTTTTCAGAAGTATGGAAGAGTATATGAATAATTCAAGAAATAGAAAATAGAGGAAGGAACATTTGAGGTAATATGCCACCTGTTTGCCTTTAATAGGTTGAAAAATAAAAGATAAACTGGTATATAATAAGTTTTATTCCAAGAACCATATATCATCAGTTTTTCTTAAATTTAAAATTTTGAGGGCTTCTGGGTGGGTGGTGATGAAGCAAATCATCTCATAGAATCGCTTTTGCTACTTGATAGCTATTCGTTCATAAAAGTTAATACAGAGGGAGGAGAGAAGATGGCGGAAGAGTAAGACGCGGAGATCACCTTCCTTCCCACAGATACAGTAGAAATACATCTACACGTGGAACTGCTCCTACAGAACACCCACTGAAGGCTGGCAGAAAACGTCAGACCTCCCAAAAGGCAAGAAACTCCCCCCGTACTTGGGTAGGGCAAAAGAAAAAAGAAATAACAGAGACAAAAGAATAGGGACGGCACCTGCACCAGTGGGAGGGAGCTGTGAAGGAGGAAAGATTTCCACGCACTAGGAGCCCCTTCGCGGGCAGAGACTGCGGGTGGCAGAGGGGGGAAGCTTCGGAGCCACGGAGGAGAGCTCAGCCACAGGGGTGAGGAGGGCACAGCGGAGAGATTCCCGCACTTCCCGCACGGAGGCTCGGCGCTGACCAGCACTCACCAGCCCGAGAGGCTTGTCTGCTCAGCCGCCGGGGCGGGCGGGGCTGGGAGCTGAGGCTCGGGCTTCGGTCGCAGGGAGAGGACTGGGGTTGGCGGCGTGAACACAGCCTGAAGGGGTTAGTGCACCACAGCTAGCCGGGAGGGAGTCCGGGAAAAAGTCTGCAGCTGCCGAAGAGGCAAGAGACTTTTTCTTCCCTGTTTCCTGGTGCGCGAGGAGAGGGGATTCAGAGCGCCGCCTAAACGAACTTCAGAGACGGGCGCGAGCCGCAGCTAACAGCGCGGATCCCATAGCAACAGGGGCGCAGAGGGAAAAACGGAGAGACTCCCGCACAGAGGCTCGGCGCCGAGCAGCGCTCACCAGCCCGAGAGGCTTGTCTGCTCCCCCGCCGGGGCGGGCGGGGCTGGGAGCGGAGGCTCGGGCTTCGGTCGGATCGCAGGGAGAGGACTGGGGCTGGCGGCGTGAACACAGCCTGAAGGGGTTAGCGCACCACAGCTGGCTGGGAGGGAGACCGGGAAAAAGTCTGCAGCTGCCGAAGAGGCAAGAGACTTTTTCTTGCCTCTTTGTTTCGCGGCGCGCAAGGAGAGGGGATTCAGAGCGCCGCCTAAACGAACTCCAGAAACTGGCGCGAGCCGTGGCTACCAGCGCGGACCCCAGAGACGGGCGTGAGACGCTAAGGCTGCTGCTGCCGCCACCAGGAAGCCTGTGTGCGAGCACAGGTCACTCTCCACACCGCCCCTCCCGGGAGCCCGTGCAGCCCGCCACTGCCAGGGTCCCGTGATCCAGGGACAACATCCCCCGGGAGAACGCACTGCGCGCCTCAGGCTGCTGCAACATCACGCCGGCCTCTGACGCCGCAGGCTCGCCCCGCCTCCACTGTACCCCTCCCTCCCCGCGGCCTGGGTGAGCCAGAGTCCCCGAAGCAGCTGCTCCTTTAACCCCGTCCTGTCTGGGCGGGGAACAGACGCCCTCAGGCGACCTACACGCAGAGGTGGGTCCAAATTCAAAGCTGATCCCCAGGAGCTGTGCGAACAGAGAAGAGGAGGGGAAATCTGTCCCAGTAGCCTCAGAAGAAGCGGATTAAAACTCCACAAACAACTTGATGTGCCTGCATCTGTTGAATACCTGAATAGACAATGAATCATCCCAAATTCAGGAGGTGGACTTTGGGAGCAGGATATATTAATTTTTCCCCTTTTCCTTTTTTTTTTTGTGAGTGTATATGTATATGCTTCTGGGGGAGATTTTGTCTGTATAGCTTTGCTTTACAATAGCTTTATTTTACTTCACTATATTATAGCTTCTTTCTTTCTTTTCTTTCTTTCTTTCTTTCTTTCTTTCCTTCCTTCCTTCCTTCCTTCCTTCCTCCTTCCTTCCTTCCTTCCTTCCTTCCTTCCTTCCTTTCTTTCTTTCTTTCTTTCTATTTTTTCTCCCTTTTACTCTGAGCCGTGTGGACGAAAGGCTCTTGGTGCTTCAGCCAGGCATCAGGGCCGTACCTCGGAGGTGGGAGAGCCAACTTCAGGACACTGGTCCACAAGAGACCTCCCAGCTCCACGTAATACCAAACGGCAAAAATCTCTCAGAGATCTCCATCTCAACATCAAGACCCAGCATCACTCAATGACCAGCAAGCAACAGTGCTGAACACCCTATGCCAAACAACTAGCAAGACAGGAACACAGCCTCATCCATTAGCAGAGAGGCTGCCTAAAATCATAATAAGGCCACAGACACCCCAAAATACACCACCAGACGTGGACGTGCCCACCAGAAAGACAAGATCCAGCCTCATCCACCAGAGCGCAGGCACTAGTTCCCTCCACCAGGAAGCCTACACAACCCACTGAACCAACCTTAGCCACTGGGGACAGATACCAAAAACAACGGGAACTACAAACCTGCAACCTGTGATAAGGAGACCCCAAACACAGTAAGATAAGCAAAATGAGACGACAGAAAAACACACAGCAGATGAAGGAGCAGGGTCAAAACACACTAGACTTAACAAATGAAGAGGAAATAGGTAGTCTACCTGAAAAAGAATTCAGAATAATGATAGTAAGGATGATCCAAAATCTTGGAAATAGAATAGACAAAATGCAAGAAGCATTTAACAAGGACGTAGAAGAACTAAAGAGGAATCAAGCAATGATGAAAAACACAATAAATGAAATTAAAAATACTCTAGATGGGATCAATAGCAGAATAACTGAGGCAGAAGAAAGGATAAGTGACCTGGAAGATAAAATGGTGGAAATAACTACTGCAGAGCAGGATAAAGAAAAAAGAATGAAAAGAACTGAGGACAGTCTCAGAGACCTCTGGGACAGCATTAAACGCACCAACATTCGAATTATAGGGGTCCCAGAAGAAGAAGAGAAAAAGAAAGGGACTGAGAAAATATTTGAAGAGATTATAGTTGAAAACTTCCCTAATATGGGAAAGGAAATAGTTAATCAAGTCCTGGAAGCACAGAGAGTCCCATACAGGATAAACCCAAGGAGAAACATGCCAAGACACATATTAATCAAACTGTCAAAAATTAAATATAAGGAAAACATATTAAAGGCAGCAAGGGAAAAAAAACAAATAACACACAAGGGAATCCCCATAAGGTTAACATCTGATCTTTCAGCAGAAACTCTGCAAGCCAGAAGGGAGTGGCAGGATATACTTAAAGTGATGAAGGAGAAGAACCTACAACCAAGATTACTCTACCCAGCAAGGATCTCATTCAAATGTGATGGAGAAATTAAAACCTTTACAGACAAGCAAAAGCTGAGAGAGTTCAGCACTACCAAACCAGCTTTACAACAAATGCTAAAGGAACTTCTCTAGGCAAGAAACACAAGAGAAGGAAAACACCTACAATAACAAACCCAAAACATTTAAGAAAATGGGAATAGGAACATACATATCGATAATTACCTTGAATGTAAATGGATTAAATGCTCCCACCAAAAGACACAGGCTGGCTGAATGGATACAAAAACAAGACCCATATATATGCTGTCTACAAGAGACCCACTTCAGACCTAGAGACACATACAGACTGAAAGTGAGGGGATGGAAAAAGATATTCCATGCAAATGGAAATCAAAAGAAAGCTGGAGTAGCAATTCTCATATCAGACAAAATAGACTTTAAAATAAAGACTATCACAAGAGACAAAGAAGGACACTATATAATGATCAAGGGATCGATCCAAGAGGAAGGTATAACAATTGTAAATATTTATGCACCCAACATAGGAGCACCTCAATACATAAGGCAATTACTAACAGCCATAAAAGGGGAAATCGACAGCAACACAATCATAGTAGGGGACTTTAACACCCCACTTTCACCAATGGACAGATCATCCAAAATGAAAATAAATAAGGAAACACAAGCTTTAAATGATACATTAAACAAGATGGACTTAATTGATATTTATAGGACATTCCACCCAAAAACAACAGAATACACATTTTTCTCAAGTGCTCATGGAACATTCTCCAGGATAGATCATATCTTGGGTCACAAATTAAGCCTTGGTAAATTTAAGAAAATTGAAATCGTATCAAGTATCTTTTCCGACCACAACGCTATGAGACTAGATATCAATTACAGGAAAAGATCTGTAAAAAATACAAACACATGGAGGCTACACAATACATTACTTAATAATGAAGTGATTACTGAAGAAATCAAAGGGGAAATCAAAAAATACCTAGAAATAAATGACAATGGAGATACGACGACCCAAAACCTATGGGACGCAGCAAAAGCAGTGCTAAGAGGGAAGTTTATAGCAATACAAGCCTACCTCAAGAAACAGGAAACATCTCGAATAAACAACCTAACCTTGCACCTAAAGCAATTAGAGAAAGAAGAACAAAAAAACCCCAAAGCCAGCAGAAGGAAAGAAATTATAAAGATTAGGTCAGAAATAAATGAAAAAGAAATGAAGGAAACAATAGCAAAAATCAATGAAACTAAAAGCTGGTTCTTTGAGAAGATAAACAAAATTGATAAACCATTAGCCAGACTCATCAAGAGAAAAAGGGAGAAGACTCAGATCAATAGAATTAGAAATGAAAAAGGAGAAATAACCACTGACACTGCAGAAATACAAAAGATCATGAGAGATTACTACAAGCAACTCTATGCCAATAAAATGGACAACCTGGAAGAAATGGACAGATTCTTAGAAATGCACAAACTGCCGAGACTGAACCAGGAAGAAATAGAAAATATGAACAGACCAATCACAAGCACTGAAATTGAAACTGTGATTAAAAACCTTCCAACAAACAAAAGCCCAGGACCAGATGGCTTCACAGGTGAATTCTATCAAACATTTAGAGAAGAGCTAACACCTATCCTTCTCAAACTCTTCCAAAATATTGCAGAGGGAGGAACACTCCCAAACTCATTCTACGAGGCCACCATCACCCTGATACCAAAACCAGACAAAGATGTCACAAAGAAAGAAAACTACAGGCCAATATCACTGATGAACATAGATGCAAAAATCCTCAACAAAATACTCGCAAACAGAATCCAACAGCACATTAAAAGGATCATACACCATGATCAAGTGGGGTTTATCCCAGGAATGCAAGGATTCTTCAATATACGCAAATCAATCAATGTGATACACCATATTAACAAATTGAAGGAGAAAAACCATATGATCATCTCAATAGATGCAGAGAAAGCTTTCGACAAAATTCAACACCCATTTATGATAAAAGCCCTGCAGAAAGTAGGCATAGAGGGAACTTTCCTCAACATAATAAAGGCCATATATGACAAACCCACAGCCAACATTGTCCTCAATGGTGAAAAACTGAAACCATTTCCACTAAGATCAGGAACAAGACAAGGTTGCCCACTCTCACCACTATTATTCAACATAGTTTTGGAAGTGTTAGCCACAGCAATCAGAGAAGACAAAGAAATAAAAGGAATCCAAATCGGAAAAGAAGAAGTAAAGCTGTCACTATTTGCAGATGACATGATACTATACATAGAGAATCCTAAAGAGGCTACCAGAAAACTCCTAGAGCTAATCAATGAATTTGGTAAAGTAGCAGGATACAAAATTAATGCACAGAAATCTTTTGAATTCCTATAAAATAACAATGAAAGATCATAAAGAGAAATTAAGGAAGCAATCCCATTCACCACTGCAACAAAAGTAATAAAATACCTAGGAATAAACCTGCCTGAGGAGGTAAAAAACTGTACTCAGAAAACTGTAAGACACTGATGAAAGAAATCAAAGATGACACAAACAGATGGAGAGGTATAGCATGTTCTTGGATTGGAAGAATCAATATTGTGAAAATGACTATACCACCCAAAGCAATCTACAGATTCAATGCAATCCCTATCAAATTACCAATATCATTTTTCACAGAAGTAGAACATAAGATCTTAAAATTTATATGGAGACACAAAAGACCCTGAATAGTCAAAGCAAGCTTGAGAATGAAAAACGGAGCTGGAGGAATCAGGATCCATGACTTCAGACTATACTACAAAGCTACAGTAATCAAGACAGTATGGTACTTGCACCAAAATAGAAATAAAGATCAATGGAACAGGATAGAAAGCCCAGAGGTAAACCCACCAATCTATGGTAAACTAATCTATGACAAAGAGGTAAGGATATACAATGGAGAAAAGACAGTTTCTTCAATAAGTGGTGTTGGGAAAACTAGACAGCTACATGTAAAAGAATGAAACTAGAGCACTTCCTAACACCCATACACAAAGATAAACTCAAAATGGATTAAAAACCTAAATGTAAGGCCGGACACTATAAAACTCTTAGAGGAAAACATAGGTAGAACACTCTTTGACATAAATCACAGCAAGATTTTTTTGACCCACCTCCTAGAGTAATGGAAATAAAAACAAATATAAACAAATGGGACCTAATGAAACTTCAAAGCTTTTGCACAGCAAAGGAAACCATAAACAAGACGAAAAGGCAACCCTCAGAATGGGAGAAAATATTTGCCAACAATTCAGTAGACAATGCCTTAATCTCCAAAATATATAAACAGCTCATGCAGCTCAATATTAAGAAAAACAAACAACCCAATCAAAAAATGGGCAGAAGACCTAAATAGACTTTTCTCCAAAGAAGGTATTCAAATGGCCAAGAGGCACATGGAAAGATCCTCAACACCTCTAATTATTAGAGAAATGCACATCAAAACTACAATGAGGTATCACCTAACACCAGTTAGAATGGGCATCATCAAAAAATCTACAAACAATAAATGCTGGAGAGGGTTTGGACAAAAGAGAACCTTCTTGCACTGTTGGTGGGTATGTAAATTGATACAGCCACTATGGAGAACAGTATGGAAGTTCCTTAAAAAACTGAAAATAGAATAACCATATGACCCAGCAATCATACTACTGGGCATATGCACAGAGCAAACCATAATTCAAAAAGACACATGCATCCCAATATTTATTGCAGCACTATTTACAATAGCCAAGACATAGAAGCTACCTATGTGTTCATCGACAGATGAATGGATAAAGACAACATGTTATATATATACAATGGAATATTATTCAGCCATAAAAAGGAATACAATTGGGTCATTTGTAGAGACATGGATGGACCTAGAGACTTTCATACAGAGTGAAGTAAGTCAGAAAGCAAAGCAAATATCATATATTAATGCATATATGTAGAATCCAGAAAAATCATACAGATGAACCTGTTTGCAAGGCAGAAATAGAGACACAGATGTACAGAACAGAGGTATGGACACCAGGAGGGGAAGGAGGGAGGGATGAATTGGGAGATTGAGATTGATGTATATACACTAATATGTATAAAATAGATAAGTAATGGGAATCTGCTGTATAGCACACAGGGAAATCCATTATGCTGTACAGTAGAAACTAACACAACATTGTAAAACAAATATACCCCAATTAAAAAATAAACATTGGATGTTTTGTATTTTATATTCATATGTTCAAAATGCAAATATAGCATTGTAATATTTGTCAATTTGCTTTTACAAAAGTAAAACCTAAATTACTAAGAAGAAAAAAGGAAAATAATTTTGATTCTATAGACTAACAATAAAACATCAAAAAGAAAAAAAAGAAAAGAGGGTAAAAGTTATGTACAATAAAAATTACATAATTTTGATGAAATAAATCGAAGAGGATACAACAAATGGAAAGATATCCTGTGTCCATGAGTTAGAAGAATCAATATTATTAAAATGTCTTTACTTTACAAAACCATTTGTAGATTACATTCAATCTGTAAAAATTCCAATACCGTTATTCACAGAAATAGAAAAAAAAAATCCTAAAATTTGTATGAAGCTGCAAAAGACCCCAAATAGCCCAAGCAATCCTGAGAAGGAAGACTGAAACTGGAAGGATCACACTTTTTGATTTCAAACTATACTACAATGCTATAGCAATCACAACAGTATGGTACTGGCTTAAAAGCAGATGCATAGGAAAGGAGAAGATGGCAGAAGAGTAAAACGCGGAGATCACCTTCCTCCCCACAGATACATCAGAAATACATCTACACGTGGAACTGCTTCTATAGAACATGCACTGAACACTGGAAGAAGACGTCAGACCTCCCAAAAGGCAAGAAACTCCCCACGTACCTGGGTAGGGTAAAAGAAAAAAGAAACAACAGAGACAAAAGAATAGGATTGGGACCTGCACAAGTGGGAGGGAGCTGTGAAAGAGGAAAGGTTTCCACACACTAGGAAGCCCCTTCGCGGGCGGAGACTGCGGGTGGCAGAGGGGGGAAGCTTCGGAGCCACGGAGGAGAGCGCAGCCACAGGGCTGCGGAGGGCAAAGAGGAGAGATTCCCGCACAGAGGAGCGGTGCCGACCAGCACTCACCTGCCCGAGAGGCTTGTCTGTTCACCCGCGGGTTGGGCGGGGGCGGGGAGCTGAGGCTTGGGCTTCCCTCGGATTGCAGGGAGAGGACTGGGGTTGGCGGCGTAAACACAGCCTGAAGGGGTTAGCGCACCACAGCTAGCCGGGAGGGAGTCCGGAAAGAGGTCTGGAGCTGCCAAAGAGGCAAGAGACTTTTTCTTGCTTCTTTGTTTCCTGGTGCACGACGAGAGAGTATTCAGAGCGCCGCCTAAACGAGCTCCAGAGACGGGCGCGAGCCGCGGATATGAGCGTGGACCCCAGAGACGCACATGAAATGCTAAGGCTGCTGCTGCCACCACCAAGAAGCCTGTGTGCTAGCACAGGTCACTCTCCACACTGCCCCTCCTGGGAGTCTGCGCAGTCCGCCACTGCCAGGGTCCCGTGATCCAAGGACAACTTCCCCGGGAGAACGCACGGCGCGCCTCAGGCTGCTGCAACATCATGCGGCCCTCTGCTGCCGCAGGCTCGCCCTGCATGCGTACCCTTCCTTCCCCTCGGCCTGAATGAGCCAGAGCCCCCAAAGCAGCTGCTCCTTTAACCCCGTCCTGTCTGAGCGAAGAAGAGACACCCTCAGGCTACCTACACGCAGAGGCGGGTCCAAATCCAAAGCTGAACCCTGGGAGCTGTGTGAACAAAGAAGAGAAAGGGAAATTTCTCCCAGCAGCCTCAGAAGCAGCGGATTAAAGCTACACAAACAACTTGATGTACCTGCATCTGTGGAATACCTGAATAGACAACGAATCATCCCAAATTGAGGAGGTGGACTTTGGGAGCAAGATACATTATTTTTTCCCCTTTATCTCTTTTGTGAGTGTGTAGGTGTATGGTTCTGTGTGAGATTTTGTCTCTATAGCTTTGCTTTCACCATTTGTCCTAGGGTTCTGTCCGTCTGTTTTATTGTGTTTTTTTTTACTGTAAAATTTTTTTCTTTCTTCTTAGTAATTTTTTAAAATTTTGATTTTAATAACTTTATTTTATTTTAGCTTACTTTATTTTATTTTACTTTATTCTATCCTCTGTACAGTAGAAACTAACACAACATTGTAAAACACAAACACATGGAGGCTAAACAATACACTATTTAATAACGAAGTGGTCACTGAAGAAATCCAAGGGGAAATCAAAAAATACCTAGAAACAAATGACAATGGAGACACGACGAACCAAAACCTATGGGATGCAGCAAAAGCACTTCTAAGAGGGAAGTTTATAGGAATACAATCCTACCTTAAGAAACAGGAAACATCTCAAATAAACAACCTAACCTTGCATCTAAAGCAATTAGAGAAAGAAGAACAAAAAACCCCAAAGTTAGCAGAAGGAAAGAAATCATAAAGATCAGATCAGAAATAAATGAAAAAGACATGAAGAAAACAATAGCAAAGATCAATAAAACTAAAAGCTGGTTCTTTGAGAAGATAAACAAAATTAATAAACCATTAGCCAAACTCATCAAGAAAAAAAGGGAAAAGACTCAAATCAATGAAATGAAATGAAATGAAAAAGGAGAAGTAACCACTGACACTGCAGAAATACAAACGATCATGAGAGATTAATACAAGCAGCCCTATGCCAATAAAATGGACAACCTGGAAGAAATGGACAAATTCTTAGAAATGCACATCCTGCCGAGACTGAACCAGGAAGAAATAGAAAATATGAACAGACTAATCACAAGCACTGAAATTGAAACTGTGATTAAAAATCTTCAAAAAACAAAAGCCCAGGACAAGATGGCTTCACAGGCGAATTCTATCAAACATTTAGAGAAGAGCTAACAACTATCCTTCTCAAACTCTTTCAAAATATTGCAGAGAGAGGAACACTACCCAACTCATTCTATGAGGCCACCATCACCCTGATATCAAAACCAGAAAAAGATGTCACAAAGAAAGAAAACTACAGGCCAATATCACTGATGAACATAGATGCAAAAATCCTCAACAAAATACTAGCAAACAGAATCCAACAGCACATTAAAAGGATCATACACCATGATCAAGTGGGTTTTATCCCAGGAATGCAAGGATTCTTCAATATATGCAAATCAATCAACATGATACACCATATTAACACATTGAAGGAGACAAACCATATGATCATCTCAACAGAAGCAGAGAAAGCTTTTGACAAAATTCAACACCCATTTATGATAAAAGCCCTGCAGAAAGTAGGCATAGAGGGAACTTTCCTCAACATAATAAAGGCCATATATGACAAACCCACAGCCAACATCATCCTCAATGGTGAAAAACTGAAAACATTTCCACTAAGATCAGGAACAAGACAAGGTCGCCCACTCTCACCACTATTATTCAACATAGTTTTGGAAGTTTTAGCCACAGCAATCAGAGAAGAAAAAGAAATAAAGGGAATCCAAATCGGAAAAGAAGAAGTAAAGCTGTCACTGTTTGCAGATGACATGATACTATACATAGAGGATCGTAAAGATGCTACCAGAAAACTACTAGAGCTAATCAATGAATTTGGTAAAGTAGTAGGATACAAAATTAATGCACAGAAATCTCTTGCATTCCTATACACTAATGATGAAATATCTGAAAGTGAAATTAAGAAAACACTCCCATTTACCATTGCAACAAAAAGAATAAAATATCTAGGAATAAACCTACCTAAGGAGACAAAAGAACTGTATGCAGAAAATTATAAGACACTGATGAAAGAAAATAAAGATGATACAAATAGATGGAGAGATATACCATGTTCTTGGATTGGAAGAATCAACATTGTGAGAATGACTCTACTACCCAAAGCAATCTACAGATTTAATGCAATCCCTATCAAACTACCACTGGCATTTTTCACAGAACTCTAACAAAAAATTTCACCATTTGTATGGAAACACAAAAGACCCTGAATAGCCAAAGCAAACTTGAGAACGAAAAATGGAGCTGGAGGAATCAGGCTCCCTGACTTCAGACTATACTACAAAGCTACAGTAATCAAGACAGTAGGGTACTGGCACAGAAACAGATCAATGGAACAGGATAGAAAGCCTCAAGGTAAACCCGCACACATATGGTCACCTTATCTTTGATAAAGGAGGCAAGCATATACAATGGAGAAAAGACAGCCTCTTCAATAAGTGGTGATGGGAACACTGGACAGGTACATGTAAAAGTATGAAATTAGAACACTCCCTAACACCATACACAAAAATAAACTCAAAATGTATTAAAGGCCTAAATGTAAGGCCAGACACTATGAAACTCTTAAAGGAAAACATAGGCCGAACACTGTATGACATAAATCACAGCAAGATTCTTTTTAACCCAGCTCCTAGAGAAAGGAAATAAAAACAAAAATAAACAAATGCGACCTAGTGAAACGTAAAAGCTTTTGCACAGCAAAGGAAACCATAAACAAGACCAGAAGACAATCCTCAGAATGGGAGAAAATATTTGCAAATGAAGCAACTGATAAAGGGTTAATCTCCAGGATTTTCAAGCAGCTCATGCAGCTCAATAACAAAAAAACAAACAACCCAATCCATAAATGGGCAGAAGACCTAAATAGACATTTCTCCAAAGAAGATATACAGATTGCCAACAAACACATGAAAGAATGCTCAACATCATTAATCATTAGAGAAATGCAAATCAAAACTACAATGAGTTATCATCTCACACCGGTCAGAATGGCCATCATCAAAAAATGTAGAAACAATAAATTATGGAGAGGGTGTGGAGAAAAGGGAACACTCTTGCACTGTTGGTGGGAATTGAAATTGATACAGCCACTATGGAGAACAGTATGGAGGTTCCTTAAAAAACTAAAAATAGAACTACCATACTACCCAGCAATCCCACTCCTGGGCATATACCCTGAGAAAACTATAATTCTAAAAGAGTCATGTACCAAAATGTTCATTGCAGCTCTATTTACAATAGCCAGGACATGGAAGCAACCTAAATGTCCATCATCGGATGAATGGATAAAGAAGATGTGGCACATATATACAATGGAATATTTCTCAGCCATAAAAAGAAACGAAATGGAGTTATTTGTAGTGAGGTGGATGGACCTAGAGTCTGTCATTCAGAGTGAAGTAAGTCAGAAAGAGAAAAACAAATACAGTATGCTAACACATATATATGGAATCTAAGGCAAAAAAAAAAAAAAAGGTCGTGAAGAACCTTGTGGCAAGACGGGAATAAAGACACAGACCTACTAGAGAATGGACTTGAGGATATGGGGAGGGGGAAGGGTAAGATGTGACAAAGTGAGGGAGTGGCATGGACATATATACACTACCAAACGTAAAATAGATAGCTAGTGGGAAGCAGCCGCATAACACAGGGAGATCAGCTCTGTGCTTTGTGACCACCTAGGGGGGTGGGATAGGGAGGATGGGAGAGAGGGAGATGCAAGAGGGAAGAGGTATGGGAACATATGTATATGTATAACTGATTCACTTCGTTATAAAGCAGAAACTAACACACCATTGTAAAGCAATTATACTCCAATAAATATGTTTAAAAAAATAAAAAATGCAAATAAAAAGCCTTTAACAAAATAAAAAGACAACCTACCAGATGGGAGAAAATATTTGCAAATGACTTGTTTGACAAGGGGTTAATATCAATATACTCAAAATATAAAAGAACTAATACCACCTGATATCAAAGAAAAACCATGTACATTAAAAAATGGGCTGAGGAACTCAGTAGAGATTTTTCCAAAGAAGATACCCAAATGGCCAACAGGTATATGAAAAGTTGCTCAACATCACTAATCAGGGAAATGCAATTCTAAACCACAATGAGGTAACACCTCAGAATTGTTGGAACAGCTATCATCAAAAAGATATGAGATGACAAATTTTAGCAAGGCTGTAGAAAAAAGGGAACCCTAGTGCACTGTTGGTGGGAATGCACATTGGTTCAGCCATTATAAAAAACATTATGGGACTTCCTCATATATTAAAAATAAAATTACCATATAATCCAGCAATCCCGATTCTGGGTATATTCAGTGGAAATGAAAACAGGAACTTGAGATATCGGCATTCCCGTTGTAACATTATTCACAATAGCCAAGATAGCAAAACAAGCTAAGTGTCTGTCAGCAGATAACTGGGTAAAGGTGATATGTTATATATATATACAATTGAATATTATTCAGCCATGAGAAAGAAAGAGATTCTACCATTTGGGACAACATAGATGGACCTTGAGGGTATACGCTATATGAGATAAGTCAGACCCAGAAAGACAAATTCTGTTGACGTTATTTATATTTAGAATGTAATAAAGCTAAACTCATAGAAACAGAGATTAGACTGGTGGTTACCAGGGGCTGAGGGGTGAGGGAAATGAGGAGATGTTGGTCAAAGGGTACGAACTTCCAGGTTTAAGATGAATTAGTTCCAGGGATTTAATGTACAGCATGGTGATTATAGTTAGTAATTCTCTATTATATGCTTGAATGTTGCTAAGAGAATAGATCTTATATGTTCTCACTTCAAAACTGAAATGGTAATCATGTGTCATGATGGAGCTAATGTTATGGTGGTAATCACTTGGCAACATGTACTTGTATCAAATCAACGTGTTGTACACCTTAAAGTTACACAATGTTATGTGTCTATTATATCTCAATAAAGTTGAAAAAGAGAAAAGAAATAAATGTGGCAAAATGTTGATAATTGTTGAATCTGGGTGATAAACTTTGGGCAAGTTTATTAAACTACTCTCTAATTTTGTAAATGTTTAAAATATTTCAAAATAAAAAGTTTGTTAATTTTTAAAAATAATACTAAACTAAAACTTTTAAAAGTTTAAATGATTTGTGATTCACATTGCAATAAAAATATAAAATTAGAAATCACAGATATGGTATGGAATATATATATCTGTCTAGACTGAAAAATATTAGGATTTGAAAAGATTACAATTACCTTTTGGTCTCTAGTACTGCATAGAAAGCAATGTGAAAACTATGAAGTAGAACATTTACATATGAGGAGACTTAGTCACAGAGAGATGAAGGAAATGATGTGTCGAGTCTGACTTACTAAAAGATTATTGGATGAATAGCACAGCTCAGAGACCCAACTTAAGGCACCTAACACTATTATGCCAATCTACATCATATACATACATATATATATATATATATATATATATATGTATGTATATATATACACACACACACATATATCAGTAGATATATTAAAATTCATCTCACTAAATAAGAATATTAATGTAGCATGAGTCAATAATGGGAATCCTTTTAGATGGATATTATTTGATGTTGGCTTCTTTACTTCAAGTAGGCTCAACTGCCACTCTTGCTGAGTCTCACCAGGACTTTTGCAAAATTCCCTACCTGAGTAGCATGAAGTCTCATCTTGTAACCTCTACCTGAGTGTCAGGGGGCACTCCTGCTGACCACTTGTCTATTCTCAGTGGGAAGTCTAAGGTTGTACTCATATATAAAAGAAAGCATGTAATTTGATGTTTGTCGGTGTGGTGGTTCCCAGCTTCAGACTAATGAATAGCCCTCTCTGAGGTCTTTTTGAAATGAAGTTCTTGTGAATGACACAGCATTGCTCCTCCTCCTTCTATTATTGTTATGTGATCTGGTTTTTCACACCATATTCTTTCTTTCAGTATGATACAGTATTTATCAGAGTGTTTGGTGAAAAGTAGATGGTTAAGGTTAATGAATGTCAATGAAGTAATTAATGAATAGATGCATTAATATAATGATCTCAACATTTATGTTATTTATTTATTGAATAACATTTTTACTTTATATTCATGTAGGTCTCCTTCAGTGTAATTTTGAAGTGCTTTAATAAGTCAATAAGTAAAAAGTTTAGAGTGACCTACCATTTCCAAAACTTCCTCAAAATATTTTTTACTCTCTGTTGGCATCTTATTTGTTTCTACATTGTGTTATAATTATCTAGGCACATGTCTTAACTACACTAGTTCATTCTGTCCATTTCATTGGTTTTCCCACAATGTCTATTAAAATGCTTTGCATGTAGTAATTTTGATGAATACTGTAAATAGTTGTACTTTTTGTTTATGATATTAAATGCTTGCTATTTTAAGAAGGCAATATTGAGTATAAAAAGGAAATTATTTAAAGAAGTAATGCTTTAGAAACAGTATGAAGGCCTATAGTCATAAGCTAGAATGTAGACATTCCAACAATTTTATATCAAGAAACTGACACACTTCATACTAAGTAGAAATGATATCTGTACATGGCATGATGTTACCAAGAAAGACATGAATCAGCTTGTTTCTCATTTCAACATTTTTGATTGAAATAGATTTAAAAAACTGTTTTACATCTATTGTACTTTGGAGATTTTTGGAAAGTATATTCTTTTGGGTGACATGTAGCAGGAGGCTGTGTGGCATGTGAGCTTCTGAGGGCAGGGACAAGGTTTTAGCCACTTTTCCATGACCTGTACTTAGCATAGAACTGAGTTACACTAGATGTTCATTTAATGCATTCCACTGGTCAGGGAATACTGGACTGAGCCATACAGTGTTGTCTCTGCCTTCTGTTTGGTCCCAGGATGGAACAGAATGCAACCAAACACCAGAAACCAGCAAACAGTTGGTATTTTCTCTTTGGTTTTGCTAATGCCACACCTAAGGAAAGATACATTAAAATATTTCTGAACCAACTTTAATCTTTTACTAAAAAGAATACTTTTTATTTTACTTTGTATGTAAAAAGAACCCTACACCTGTGTTTTTACTTGGACTGATAGTTACTTCATGACTCGTGTTATTTGCCTTAAATTATTTCACAATAATGATTGAAATAAAGATAACTTAATGAGATTTACTTGCAAGTAGTAGTTTTAACACACATTGTGACCATGAAAGAAAATACAACACTTTAATGTGTATTCACATAGAATTTTCCCCAGTGAATATAATTTTCGAAATAAGTATTTCCTTTTTAGGATCTTTGTGGTGTTTCTCACCAAGATACTAGCCTGAGAATTCATTAATATTTCAAAGAAGCCTAATTTGCAATCAGTGACAAACATATTACAGTGAATGAACCTAGTCCATTCTACCTGATGATATTTTATCTCATAAATCTAGTTAAAACCTAGGCAACTCTGAGATCTTTAAGGCTTATAAGGAAAAAGTTGCAACCTTCTCAAGTTACTTGCTTTTGTGTGTTTACATAACCTGATTTAAAATTGTGTTCCTTCTCTTGTGTCTCATAGGTGAGTATCTGGTTGGTTGTATATGTATGTGTGTGTCTGATGAATACAACATTACCATTTATTATTCATCAATAACCATAGATAATTCACTACTTTAACTTTCACTATTTATAAAATGTCACATCAATTATTGGCTATGTATTTCCAGCCTGTCATTGTTGAATTGGTTGAAATCACCTGTGACCTAACTAGTGAAGATTGTGGTAATTGGAAGAACTATTGCTGTATTTTATATTTTATGTGATAGCTATTACCTATTGAGGCTTTCCTATATTCCAAGCACTATTCTAAATACTTCATGTATATAATCTCATTAATTTTTAGTTGTAAAGACCTCTCTAACCTTCATCTCCCAGTTTAGTGATTTCTTTTTTTTTTTAAACATCTTTATTGAAGTATAATTGCTTTACAATGGTGTGTTAGTTTCTGCTTTATAACAAAGTGAATCAGTTATACATATACATATGTTCCCATATCTCTTCCCTCTTGCATCTCCCTCCCTCCCACCCTCCCTATCCCACCCCTCTAGGTGGTCACAAAGCACAGAGCTGATCTCCCTGTGCTATGCGGCTTAGTGATTTCTAATAAGTTAAAACCTTAGCTCTCAGCCTTTTGGGTCAGTGACAGCCGAGGGGCTTAAGAGGGTGAATGCTCTGGAGTCAGGTGACATCTTATGAAGGGGATAGGATTAGCTGAGGCAGCGAGAAAATAGGTGATTGAGGTAGAGAAGGAGTCAATATATACTATATAATATTATCTATATTATATAATATTATCTATATCTCTAATATATGTTATTTATATTAAGGCTTAATAATATATATTATTATATTAACATTAATAATAATAACATATGTATATTTGAGCTTTTTAGTCAAAAATAGCCGAAATCCACAGTAACTAACTTAAGAAATAGGGGAAGCTAATCATACTTATATAGGGTACAGGGGCATCTTGTGGAAATAAAAAGCAGGGGCACAGCTAGGCCTTAGGGACACTCTGGAACCAGAATGGAACTATCTTTTGCTTCTTTTTCTCTCTACCAATTTGCTCTACAGTTTTCTCTTAATCAGATTTAATGCCTCTTCGTTTCAGTCAATATTGGTGGTGGCGGTGAAAGAAATGTGGATTTTAATTCTTTGTCTTTATGTGAACAGTAGTAAGATTTTTATTTGCACTCAAATTCAGTAAATTTTCAAGTATAAATTAAAATATAATAGGATGTAGTAAAAGATGAGTGGAATTATTCCCATCCATTGCTTGCAGTCTCCACTTTACACCCCATTGTGCTGAAGTCAATATGGCCACACCAGTATTACTTCTGTTAATTATTCATTCATATTAATCTAAGTATACTAGTTAGTTTTCAGAGGATATATTGTTGAAAAATATGAGCTTAAGCAGTCTGAGGTGGGAAAATGGGTATACTGATGTTTTTTTGTTTTTTTTTTAATTTTTTTTTCATTATTGTGATTAGTGGAGCCTATTGTTCTTTTTTTTTTAAATGGGAATTATTTATTTATTTATTTATGGCTGTGTTGGGTCTTTGTTTCTGTGCGAGGGCTTTCTCTAGTTGTGGCAAGTGGGGGCCACTCTTCATCGCGGTGCGCGGGCCTCTCACTATCGCGGCCTCTCTTGCTGTGGAGCACAGGCTCCAGACGCGCAGGCTCAGCAATTGTGGCTCATGGGCCTAGTTGCTCCGCGGCATGTGGGATCCTCCCAGACCAGGGCTCGAACCCGTGTCCCCTGCATTGGCAGGCAGACTCTCAACCACTGCACCACCAGGGAAGCCCCTATACTGATGTTTTTGATCTTGTATAATCACAATGGAATCAGGAGCCATGGCCAAGGGCATTTTATGCCCATACTATGGTCACCCTTAGGAAGAAAGAAACATAAACTCTATTTTTGCTACCTATTTCCCAGGTTTGATCAGTTTTTTTCAAATGCACAAGAAAAAGATCTTATGAATATATTGTTATTCTGTGGGGGAAAAAAAAAGGAAAGAGAAACCAAAATTGCTTCTTTTTTTTGATTTTGGTCTTTAGGTGTTTAATTTCAAGAAAGACATTAATTTGCTAATTAACTGTGGTTACATTATTTACATAGTATCTTTATTTTTTATTATGGTAAAATATGCATAAAAAAATTATTATTTTCAATATTTTAAGTGTACAGTTCACTAGCATTAATTACATTCACATTGTTGTGCAACCATCATGACCATTTCCACCACTGTCTTCCAATATTGAAACTCTACCCATTAAACAATAACTCCCCATTCCTTTGTCCCCCAACCCCCTGACAAACACCATTATACTTGCTGTCACTATGAATTTGATTACTTTAGGTACTTCATATAAGTGGAATTATACACTATTTGGCTTTTGTGATTGGCTTATTTCACTTAACGTCTTCAAGGTTCATACATGTTGTAGCATACGTCAGAATTTCATTCCTTTTAAGGCTTAATAATATTCCATTGTATGTATATAACACAATTTGTTTATCTGCTCATATGTCAACAGACACTCAGGTTGCTTCCACATTTTGGCTATTGTTAATAATGGGTATACAGATGTTCAACTGTCCCTACTTTGATTCTTTTGGGTATGTATCCAGAAGTGGAATTGCCGTATCAAAGGGTAATATTATTTTACTTTTTTGAGGAGCCATCGTACTATTTTTCACATCATTTCACATCATCATTTCGCATCATTTTACATTCCCCCCAGCAATGCACAAGAATTCCAATTTCTCCACATCCTTGACAACACTTGTTATTTTTTTTTCTTAATAATAGCCATCCTAATGGATATGACGTGATATGTCATTGTGGTATTTATTTGCATTTCCCTAAAGATGGTTGAATTTGAGCATCTTTCCAGGGTTTATTGACCATTTATATCTTCTTTGGACAAAAGTCTTTTAAGTCTTTACCCATTTTTAAATCAGATTGTTTATTTGTTGCTCAGTTGTGGGTATTCTTTATATATTCTGCATGTTAATCCCTTCTCAGATATACAATTTGAAATTTTTTCCCATTCTATGGGTTGCCATTTCACTCTGTTGATATTGTCCTTTGATGCACAAATTTTTAAATTTTTATAAAGTGCATTTTATCTACTCTATCTTTCATTGCCTGTGCTTTTGATGTCGTATCCAAGAAATCATTACCAAATTCAATATAATGAAGATTTTCCACTATGTTTTCCTCTAAAACTTTTATAGTTTTAGCTCTTATGTTTGGGTTTTTGATCCATTTTGAGTTAATTTTTGTATATGATGTACGATAAGTATACCACTTCATGCTTTTATATGTAGATATCTAGTTTACCTCATACCATATGTTGAAAATATTGCCCTTTCCCATTGAATGGTCTTGGCAACTTTATTAAAAATCATTTGACCCTATGTATGAGGGTTTATTTCTGGGCTCTCTATTTAATTTCCATTTGTCTATATGTCTATATCCATGGCAGTGCCACACTATTTTGATTATTATGGCTTTGTAATACATTTTGAAATCTGGATATATGAGACCTCTGACATTATTCCTATTTTTCAAGATTGATTTGATTATTTGGGATCCCTTGAGATTCCATGAATAAATTTAAGGATACATTTTTATATTTCTGCAAAAGCATCATTAGGATTTTTTTTTCTTTTCAATATGTCTTTTATTTTTAAATATTTTTATATCACTAGTTTTTTTTTTTTAGATTCCACATATAAGTGATATCACACAATAAATGGAGTATATCCTTTAAAAATTGTGATTCACTATGTTGTAAACCTGAAACTTATATAACATTGTACATTAACTTACCTCAATTTAAAAATTTTAAATAATTATTTATTTATAATTATTTATTTTTAACATTTTTATACAATTTTTAAATGTTATTTTCCATTTACAGTTATTTCAAAATATTGGCTATATTCCCTGTGTTGTACAATACATCCTTGAGCTTATCTTACACCCAATAGTTTGTATCTCCCATTCCCCCCACTCCATATGGACCCCCATTAGGAACCACAAGTTTGTTTTCTATATCTGTGAGTCTACTTCTTTTTTGTTACTTTCACAAATTTGTCTTTCTCTGACTCATTTCACTTAGCATAATGCCCTCCAAGTCCATCCATGTTGCTGCAAATGGCAAAATTTCATTCTTTTTTATGGCTGAGCAGTATCCCATTGTGTGTGTGTGTGTATCACATCTTCTTTATCCATTCCTCTCTTGATGGACATTTAGGTTTCTTCCATATCTTGGCAATCGTAAGTAATGCTGCTATGAACATTGGTATGCATATATCTTTACAAAATTAGTGTTTTGCTTTTTTCACATATATACCCAGGAGTGTAATTGCTGGGTCATAAGGTAGTTCTACTTTTAGTTTTTTTGAGAAAACTGCATACTGTTTTCTACAGTGGCTGCATCAGTTTACATTCCTACCAACAGTGTACAAGGGTTCCCTTTTCTCCACATACTCGCCAACATTTGTTATTTGTGTTCGTTTTTGTTGATGGCTATTCTGACAGGTGTGAGGTAATATCTCATTGTGATTTTGATTTGCATTTCTCTAGTAATTAGAAATATTGAGCATCTTTTCATGTGCTTATTGGCCATCTGTATGTCTTCTTTGGAGAAATGTCTAGTTCGGTCTTCTGCCCAGTTTTTTGATGAGGTTGTTTGATTTTTTGTTATTGAGTTGTATGAGTTGTTTGTATATTTTGGAAATTAAGCCTTTGTAGGTCACATCATTTGCAAATACTTTCTTCCAGTCCATAGGTTGTCTTTTCATTTTGTTTATGGTTTCCTTTGCTGTACAATAAACGTGTATTTTTATAATCGTTATGTATATTCCTTTTTCCCAGTTTTACTGCAGTATAATTGACAAATAATTATTGAATATATTTAAGGCATAAAACATGATGGTTTGATATATGTATATATTGTGAAATAATTACCACAATCAAGTTAATTAACACATCCATTATTTCACATAGTTACCATTTTGTGAGTGTGTTTGGTAAAAACACTTAAGATCTACTCTCTTAGCAAATTTCAAGTATACAATACAGTACTATTAACTGTAGTCACCATGAACTTATTCATCATATAACTGAAAATTTGTACCCTTTGACCTTCTGCCCATTCTTGATGGATTAACTTTTTATCATTATAAAATGCCCTTCTTTATGTCTAGTAATAATTTTTCTGTCTTAAAATCTATTTTGTCTGATATTAGCTTAACCACCTCAGCTCTCTTTTGGTTACCATTTGCATGGTGTGTCTTTTTCCGTTCTTTTACTGTCAACCTATATTTGTCTTTGAATCTAAAGTATTTCTCTAGTAGGCAGTATAGAGTTGGTCATGTTATTTTTATTCACTTTTTGAAACTCTGGTTTTTGTTTTGAGTTTCCAATCCATTTACTTTTAATGTAATTATTGATAAGGTAGGATTTATGTCTGTCACTTCGCTGTTTATTTTATATATGCCTGTCTTGCCCCGATGCTCTATTATTCAATTATTGTCTATTCCTGTGTTAAATAGATATTTTATCATGTACCATTTTAATTTCCTTTCAATTTCTTATGTAGCAGAATAATGCCCCCTGAAAGATGTACATGTCCTTGTCCTGAAACCTGTGAATATGTTGCAGTATGGAAAAGGGGGCTTTGCAAGTGTGATTAAGTTTAAAATCTCGAGAGGACAAGGTCATCCTAAATTATCTTGACGAGCCCAATATAATCACAATGATACTTATAGGCTAGAAGTTGATGAGTGATGTGATTTTGGGCTTTAAAGATAGAAGAGGGCCATTAGCCAAGAAATCTGGGAAGCCTCTAGAAGCTGGAAATGGCAAATAATGGATCTCCCCTACAGCCTCCAAAAGGAATGCAGTCTTGTTAAGAATGTGACTTCAGCCTCATATAACCAATTAATGACCTCTGCATTCCATTAATGTAAAATGATACATTTGTGTTGCTTTAATCCATTATGTTATTGGTAATTTGCTACAGCAGAAATGGGAAATAAATACAATATATTTTATAGAGTTAGTTTCTTTGTGGTTGTTCTGGCAATTACAATTACAATCTTAACACATTCAAGTTTGGATTAATATCAACCTAATTTCAGTAGTATACAAAAATGTAGCTCCTATACACCTCCATTCCCTCACATATTCCTTGTATTATTATTGTTATACAAATTACATCTTTAAATATTTTTGTTTTATAAATTAATTTTTATTGGAGTATAGTTGATTTACAATTTTGTGTTGGTCTCTGCACATCTTTAAATATCATAAGTGCATCAACACAGTAATATAATTATTACCATATGCAGTTTGTTTTTTAAGTAGATAGGTGAAAAAAAGATTTAAAAACATATATATATATATATATATATATATATATATATATATATATATATACTATATTTCCTTTTATATTTACCTATATAGTTACTCTACTGGTGTGCTTTATCTCTTTATGAGGATTTGAGTTACCTTTTAGTGTTTTTTTTTTTTTTTTTTTTTATTTCAGACTGAAGGGCTCATTTTAGTATTTTTAGATCAGGCACGTTAGTGACAAATTCTCTGTTTTTCTTTGAAAATATCTTAATTTCAACTTCAATTTTTGAAAGATAGTTTTACTAGATATGGAATTCTTGGTTGACAAAGTTTTTCTTTCAGTACTATGAATATATTATCACACTGTTTTCTGACCTCCATTGTTTTCAATGAAAATTAACTGTTAGTCTTTTTGAGAATGACATTTTGATGCATGTTTAGTTTATTCAAAGAAAGAAGAAAGAAGAGTGAGGCTGAAAACTGATGAACAAATAGGAGGGTAGTAGCAGATTATATTAGAGTGGTAGTCATGGGCCAAATAAATAAGTGACACATTCCTATTTTTTCTTCCCTCAAGCAACACACAGTGTAATTGCTAGATGTACCAAACTCTTCTCTAACATATAGATTAGAGTTGGTTTTAGGGTTAGATTAGTAGACAGAGAAATAACTCTCTAGGTATCTTGGAAGTTATTAATTTATTCAAGTTATCAAGAAAATTCTATTCTAGACTCTGTACTCTATATATTCCCAAATAGCCACTACTTCTGTGCCTATTGGAACTAAATAAAATTTTCTTTGGACTATAAAACAATGAGAAGTCACTATTGTGTCTTGGAGTGAATAATTGGGATTATTATTTTTTATTTAACAGTTTACTTTTGGAAATGAAATTATTTGTTCTTTGATCAAGATTATCTAGTGTTAAAAAAGGTCACCCTTCTATTCTGATGTCTCTCAATATCCTACCATTTCTGATCTTGTTGTTGTATTTTTAGTTATGTATTTATTGGCCATTGTAATATTTCTGTTATGGATATACTTCAGAGTCATTAAGTGTTAAATAAAAGTCCTAAAATCACAAAAATGACTTCCAACTTAGACAAATGATATATTTATGCCTTACACAATCAACAATGCCAACTCTTTTTGAAAATTACAGGTTTTATATGCACATTGTTTTATCTGCAACATTCTCATTAAAGTAAGAAAATGTGAACTAAGTTATTTTGACATTTTGTATATATACTTATATATCAGTAATTTTTTGCATGTGTATCTTAATACATAATATGTACTTAGTAAATAGTAATGCCAGCTATCCTTAACAATGTGGTTATTATTATTAATATTGCTATCATTATCTCTAAAGTGAAGATAATAATACATATCAGGATTCTCAATTCCCAACTAAACACATTTGCATTTCATTATCAATCATTTATGAAAAAAGAAGCACTTATGCAAAAATCACTGGAAAATAAAATATTTCTAATAAATGATGTCATGATGTATTTTCAAAAGTTGGTAACTAAATATAAAATAGTTTTCTTAAATAATTTAAATTCATTACTCTTAATATACTAAGATGCATAGGGCTAAAAATAGCATCATTTCCATGCTGTGCATGCTGAGATAACAAGAAAATCCATTCACAGAAAAAATAGTGTATTTGGTTCAACTACATGATTATGTTCCATTCATTCCCATGGAGCATCCCTGTTGTTAAGGAGAAAATTATGACAGTTCATTAACAATGCCCCCAATAGGGAGATAGATTTAATTTCTACATGAAGTACACATTAGAAATTCCTGGGCTGGTTACTAGCTGTGATATACTTCATACTACTATTGGATCATCAGAAAGCACAACTGGATGTTTCCTCTCAAGAATAAGTCCTTTTGTGAGATTTTGAAGCTATTTTTTTTATCCTTTACAGATTCAAAAATGTAAAACATACATACACGTACACACACACACACACACACACACACACACACACACGTTGATTAGTCTCAGCAGTACATTTTGCTGCTAAATGCAGAAAGGCCTGAAAAAAGGGAGATTTCTAGGCAAATGCTCCCCTTGAAGTACTGTGAAATATTTGAATTTCAGGCAGGTTTTTGGGAAAGTATTCAAAAAATTGCAGATATGTTGACTAAACTCTTTTTATGAGTCCACTACTTTTAGTACTGCCATCTATGTATCTTAGAGTTCACTATTTCTTGGCATAGCATTAAGACAAAGAAAATGGGTTGAGACTGACAGGTTTTAATATAAGTTAATTTTGTAAGATATTTATCAATACCAGGTATGTTGGATTGTTTTATATGAAAATCATGCAAAAATAGATAAATCTTGTTTCAATTTATAAAAACTCAGTTAATCTCAAAGAATTCACCCCTAAGTCCTTTCCTTGAACTATATTATTTCCCTATTTAAATATCCTGCATAAGAATTGACTCTTCCCTGAAAATGACCACATCAACAACACATTTTCCATTACTCTCCCTAGCAACTCTTTGCATGTGAATACTTCTGTAATTGATTTTATGTACATCACTGAATTTCCAATGCTATGTTTTTCTATTCTTATTCTTCAATTTGTTTGTCTTTTTTCCACATTACATTTTAAGTTCAAGACATCATGCTCTTTACTTCATTTGTGACTCCCAAATTGACTAAAGAACTATATGTATATTGATGTACAAATTATTTTTTGAAGTATGGTGATTTACAATATGTTAGTTTCAGATGTATAGCATAGCCATCCAGTATTTTTACAGATTATACTCCATTATAAGTTATTAAAAAATAATGGGTATAATTCTTTGTACTATATAATCTTTGTTGCTTATCTATTTTATACATAGTGGTTTGTATCTTTTACTCCCATGCCCCTAACTTGCCTCTGCTTCCTTCCCTCTCCCTGCTGGTAACCACGAGTTTGTTTTCTACATATGTGGATCTGCTTCTGTTTTGCTATATGCATTCATTTGTATTATTTCTTTAGATTCCACATATAAGTGAATCACACAGTATTTGTCTTTCTCTTTCTGACTTATTTCACTAAGCATAATGTTCTCTAAGTCCATCCAAGTTGCTGCCAATGGCAGAATTTCATTTATTTATGGCTGAGTAATATTCATATATGTATATATGTACTGCATCTTCTTTATCCATTCTTCTGTTGATAGTCACTTGGGCTGCTTCCATATTTTAGCTATTGTAAATAGTATTGCTATAAACACTGGCATGCATATATCCTTTTAAATTAGTGTTTTCATTTTTTTTTCTGGATACATACCCAGAAGTGGAATTGTTGGAACATATGGTAGTTCTATTTTTAGTTTTGTGAGGAACTTCCATACTGTTTTCCATAGTGGCTGCATCAATTTATATTGTCAGCAACAGTGTACAAGTGTTTCCTTTTCTTTTAGGGTAAGTTTAGTTTTGATGAACTCTTAGTTTTTTGCTTGTCTGAGAAATTCTTTTTCTCTCCTATTCTAAATGATACTCTTACTGGGTAGAGTATCCTAGGTTGCAGTTTTTTTCCCTTTCAGCTCTTTGAATATATCATGTCACTCCCTTCTGACCTGCAAAGTTTCTGCAGAAAAATCAGCTGATAACTTTATGGATGTTCCTTTATATTTAACTGTTTTCCTCTTGTTGCTTTTAGAATTATCTCTTTATTTTTAACTTTTGCAATTTTAATTATGATATGTCTTGGTGTGGGTTTATTTGGGTTCCTCTGTGCTTCCTGTGCTGGAAATCTGTTTCCTTCTTCAGGTTTGGGAGATTTTAGCCATAATTTCCTCAAATATATTTTCAATACCCTTCTTTTTCTCGTCTCCTTCTGGGACCCCTATAATGTGAATGTTGTTATGCTTAATATTATTTCAGAGATCACTTAACTTGATATCATTTTTAAAAATTAGTTTTCCTTTTCACTGTTCTGATTGGGTAATTTCCATTATTCTATCTTCCAGATCACTTATGCGTTCTTCTTTACCACTTAGTCTGCTATTCATTCCTTCTAGTGTGTTTTTTCCCCAGCTATGGAATTCTCATTTTTGATTTGGTCTTTTTTTATATTTTCTAGTTCCTTGGTAAAGTGTTCACTGTTTACATCAATTCCTTTCCCTAATTTAGTTAACGTTTTTATTACCAATGCTTTGAATTCTTTATCTGGTAAATTGTTCATTTCTGTTTCATGATTTCTTTTCTCAGTTTTTTTTTTCCCTTTTGTTCCTCTCCATTTTCATTTTGCTTATCTTTCTCTATCTCTATTAATGTAGGTGAATCAGTTACTTACTGCAGTCTTAAAGGGGTGTTCTTATGTGGGAGAGTCCCTATATATACTGTGTGTGCCCAATGCCTTTGGTGGGAGAGCTGGCTTTGACATGGTTGCAATCACATTTTTCCTTGGGGTGTGCTGGAAGCAATTACCATGTTAAGGGGTTGGGGTGGAAATGGAGGGGCTAGAGCTGGCTCTAGGTGTGAAACAGTATTTCCTCTCTGTTCAGTGGCCATTGTTGTCCCATCATGGGTTGGGTCCAGTACCATGTTGCTGGAGCAGAAGCCCTGAGTGTCGGACCAAGCTGGCTCTGTTCAGTTTAAGTGTGTGATTTTCTTTCTTCCTGCATTGGGATCCTTGCTCCAGAGGAGGGGAGTGCTGGAGCAAGTGGAGCCCATGTATAGACAGATGTTCAGTGCACTTTCTGTGCAGGTGCCTGTGTCTCTGCTCAGACACAGCCTCATGTGCAAGTCCCCTTTGTCCCTCTCAGCCAATCACTGCCCCCAGCCTGTGCTGCTCCCACCCTGTTGTGGAACTGCTGGCAAAGAGCCCATGTGGACTTTCAGTATGTATCAAGGGGTAAGCTGTGGTAGAGTGGCTGCTGTCAGAGTTTTGAGCTGCTTCTGGTATGCTGCTTGAGTAAGTGCCAACAATGGTCACTTCCAACTCATGCAGGCTCCACACTGGGATCAGGCTGCTTCTGCATCCCACAGTTGAGTCTTTTCCCCAGTTGTGGTTGCCCCAAGTTTAGTGCTGTGCTAAGGCAGAGTCAGCAGGGCCAGAGTGCTTATTCTACTCAGGCTGGGGAGTGTGATGAGGTGGTCACAGGAAATCAGGCAGCTCCTATAGCAGACCTATCTCTGCCCTGCCTTGGGGTCTAGCAAGCATGCTCCTGCTCTTCATGAACAGAGTCTAGGTTTCACACAGCCCTTATGTTTGTCCTAGCTGTCCTCCAACTAACCAAGGGAACTTGTCTCCCCATGTAAGACCCCAGGACTTGGATGCCCAGTCTGTGGTTTCAACCTCTCACTCTCCAGGGCTGGTATCTGCCCATGTAATCTTTCTCTTTCTCTGAGTCCCCTCCTAGGAGCAGAAGTCCCGACCTGATTTCTTTTCTTCCCTTCTTACTTGATTATCTGTATGTCTTTCTTTCAGCCTTGTTTGTACAGTAGTACTTCTGCCAGTTTCAAGTTAATTATCAGTGTGAATTGTTCCACATATAGATGTATCTTTCATGTGTTCCTTGGAGGAGGCGAGCTCCACGTCTTCTTATTCTGACATCTTGATCCCACCTCCCAATTCTTTCCTTCATGTTCTATCAAGGTATTTAACACCTCTTCAAAGTTATATAAGCAATTTAGTTCTCACTTTCTCAAATAAAATGTTTCCTATGTATCACCCAGTGTCCATTTAGGAGACAGAAACCACACAGTTATTTAAACAGGGGTAGTTTAATATAAAGAATTATTAAACTATGGTGAAAGGTTGTAAGAGGTAAGAAGATGTTATAGAATACCACAAAGACTTAAGGGGATCACCCAAAGAAGGTCAATCTTGGATTAATATACTTTCCCCAAGGCTGTGGTTCAGATCTCATTTGTGATTGTGTATTTGTAGCCCAGTGGATGTTAGAGATGTTTGCTGATTTGTCCAGACTTGAGCTAGTCAGTAGTTGCTGGGCAAGCAATAAGCAACCCTCCAGAGAACAAACTTCAACAGGTCGTTGGATATGTGCATCAGCAGAGACTAAGTACAGTGGTATGGGGTTTTTGATGTAGCTAGGAGGGAGAGCTGTAGAGTTTAATGTCTATATTGGAAGGGCTATGGCTCCAGAGGGATCATAGAGGATAAACCTCTTTGGGGACAGACAAGCAGAACTATTCAGAGTGATACTAGTTTGAGCAGGATGCCTGGAGAATGCAGAGCCAGTTTAGGGACAGGTTTAGAAAGATTATCAGGTTGGGCTGGGACTACAAAGCCCCCAAAAGACTGTTTTCTGGGAGCATGGCTCTACTGAGACTCTACTGAGAAAGCTCAACATGACATTCACTGTAAAGGATAAATGTTTAAAGGAATTCTACCCATTACAGGAGAAGAGATTATTAAAGAGTGAATTTGGAGCTGAGAGGCAATAAATCGATAAGTGGCACACTCCACCTAACAGACATGCAATAACTATTATACTTTCTTTCTTTCCAAAAAGGCAGCTTACACCTTGACAAGAAATGTTACAGCTCATCCATTATTCTCTCTTTGAACCCTTGTGTTGCTATGTTTTTCTAGTTTATACTATAGTATTACACACTGCTAGCTAAAAATGTTGACCATGTAGACTTGGGATGCAAAGTACTTTATTATAATTTTATTTTTATTACAGATATTTTGGAGTGTTTTACGGTCCTGAGAGATATTTTAACATCAGATGGTCTGATGTCTTTATAATGTGCCAATTTAGTTGGGTTGAACTATATTTCCCAGAATTCTCTCTTGTATGTTTTCAGGTTTCAGCTCATGCTTGTGGAATTCCAGACTTTTTATGATCCTTCCTTCCAGAGACTTTGTGTTCCAGCGTTGGGCACAGAGACCACCATGCAGAGTTTGCTTAGACAATATCCATAAATGCATAAGCCAATTCCCTGAAATACAAATATATTTCACATATATGAGTATATATACAAACATGTAGAGACACACTATATAGATGTGTGCATATGTATATGTATATTGAATATATATGCATACATGTATACATAGATATGTGTGCAAACATATATATGTTATGGTTGGACATATATGTTCAACATATATATACAGATAGATACATAGATAGATAGATAAATAGATAGATATAGATACACATATATGCGTCCTGATACAGATGCTTATAGTTTCTCAAAATTGCTTTGAAAAGTTAGAGTTTCAAAAATTATACTTCATAATTATTGTTCACTGAAAGATTTATCTTGAGATAGCAAAGTCTTATTAAGTTATTCATACACCTTTAATTCTTATTATTTATTCAAAGTGGTTGTTATTAAAAATAAAGGAGTTACCTTTTCATGAATCATCATTAAAGTTTTAGAAAATGTGATCAAAGTACTTATTCCAATCAAATTATTTTGAGTTTGATATCTTAAAAATAATCATCTTAGTGGCATTTACATAAGGAAAAATTAGATCTCAATGGTTTTATTTATAAAGAAAATTAGAATCTTACTACCCATTCCCCTATGGCTCCCTCTCATAACATCACTTGAAGTAATGAGTACCACTGCCATCCTTAGTTTAGGCTATGCTTTGTATTGATGACTACTTATTAAACTATTACTTTGGTGGGTCTAGGTGAGAGAAGGAAAAATAGGTTTGATAGACACTTTCACTTTGGTTCTTTCTGTGAAACTCAGCAAAAAGGTTTTGTTCTTGTTGCTTTAAAGATCCATATGGGGAAAACATCTTCTCTATTGTCATAAGGCATATGATGTGTCTAAACATCCCCTTATCATTATAGTCCTTAAAACAGTATCTATAAAATGTAGTTTAGCTTTTTATTATTAATCTAATAATTTATCATCAATAAATAATCTAGTATGGACATAGATTTTTTAATATGTAGAATTCATTCCATTAAAATTTATGTTAAAATTTACTAACTTCACACAAAGGTTTATAAATTAACAAAATGGATTTTATATGCTACTTTTTTTTTTAATTTTATTTATATATTTATTTATTTATGGCTGTGTTGGGTCTTCGTTTCTGTCCGAGGGCTTTCTCCAGTTGCGGCAAGTGGGGGCCACTCTTCATCGCGGTGCGCAGGCCTCTCACTATAGCGGCCTCTCTTGTTGCGGAGCACAGGCTCCAGACACGCAAGCTCAGAAATTGTGGCTCACGGGCCCAGTTGCTCCGCGGCATGTGGGATCTTCCCAGACCAGGGCTCGAACCCGCGTCCCCTGCATTGGCAGGCAGATTCTCAACCACTGTGCCACCAGGGAAGCCCTATATGCTACTTTTGACAACACAAAAATTACCTGAAAATAGTATAAGAATATCTATTACCTTCCTTTAGCTTACTACTGAATTTTCTTGCTTTTTAAAGTAAACTCTAGGGAATTTTTTGAATAAGACATTTTCTAAAATGGAAAATTTGATGCTGAAAGCACTTCTCTCTGCAAGGTAGTTATAAATGAGGTCTCCCTTCCTGAGTTTGAGTTTTTCAGTTATATATCTAACCCCTTATCTCATTCCTATCACTCTTTGGAGATTTATTCCCCCAATATTTTACAGAGATGACAGGATACCTACGAACTTGTCCACTGCATAGTATTGAGCATCCTAGAGGGCAGTGATACAATTCCTGATGATCCAGGAACTAATTTCTTCCCTGCCTCAGCTTGGGGAAGTAATTTTCAAGCTTTTGATTCCAAAGAGTGAGTTCTATATATGATGTGTGCTCTTTGCTGATATAGCATTATAATTATTTTTTAATGTTGCAGACCTGTAAATGTATATAATCATAAACCCTTTATTGCAGATGTAGTTCTATGTAACTGGGAGACTAGGTATCTATAGTTGGCATAACAAACCAAGAACATCAAACAGGTAGCATTTTTGAAAACTGGACAGTAATATTTTGGAAAGAGCAGGGAAGAAATTAATTGCTAAACATTTTGTTTCTGTGAACTAATTCTGACATTAGTTGGTGTGGTTATTTTTGCTGTTTCCCAAATTGAAAGCTGTGGCCTCCAATTTCTGAAAGAAAAATCAGTTTTGTTGCACAAGAGACTTATACAACATAATATGTCAAAAGGTCAATAAGCATAGTATATTTTTAGCTACAGTTTTGTTGCTTTTAAAGACACCTTGTAAAATGCACCAACAATCTTGAAACAGAATCCAATACTTATCAATACAATATATGGAACACAAGAGTATTTTTTTTTAATTTTTAGTAAGACTGGAGGACAGTTACAAAGAAAATCTTCACATGGTGCAATATGATTCTTTTAAGACTCAGAAATATTAGAGACTAGATGTGGTCTTTCTGATTCCCGTTATGTTTTTGGAGTAATCATCCACATAATTAAATTGACAACCCATTGGGAATAATATATTGAAATCAGTTATTTTAGTACTCTTAAGAAATACTCATGAACTCCCCCACTCTTTTCCCCATATTTTAAAGTTATAGAGCACTCCTAACTTTGTAACTGTGTCTGCTTCCCAGAGAACAAATGGCAGCACAATTGGTGCCACAAGTGGTTCGAAAGAGTAGCTGGGAAAGGTAGGCTAATTGCATATCTTACACACTGTAAAAAGCTTCCATATATGAGACCTAGAAGAAATGAAATATGTTAGTGACGAAAATTTCTTTGATGGTTGGAAAGACAATTTCAATTTCAATTTGATGGCTTCAAATTTATAGAGTATCAGGTTCGTCATTAGCAAAATCGATTGCCCTATCATCCTAAAAGTGTTTGAGATGAAGATACAGTGCTTTTTATCTGTGCGTTTTTGTGATATTTTGTGATAGTGTAGCTCTTTTCCCTAAACAAGTAATATAAAATGAGTATATATGTACGTATTCAACAGATCGTATGAAAAGTCTATTTTTAGCTAGAATATACTTCAATTAATAATGCTTCTTTCCTTTTGATAGAATTATTGTTTAGAAGCCTATGATGTATGCCACTGATAGTAAGGTTAACATATACCAGAATTTTTCAAAGTGCATGGAACTTTGAGACATTTTCACAAGATTCAGGAAGTCTAATTATTTTTAATAATAATTTTAGGACTTTATTTGCTTTTTTGATACATTAATATTTACATTAATGATGAAAAAGCAGTGGTGGGTAAAACTGCTGGTACCTTAACATGAATCAAGCTAGAGATGCAAAGCTGTTCTAGTAGTTCTTGTATTCTTCAACATTATACACTTGCTGCAGATAAAAAAAAAGATTGATTTCATTACTTAAGGATGTTCTTGATAAAACAATAAAAATTATTAATTTTATTAAATCTTGACCATAGTATATGTCTTTTTTATTATTCTGCATAATGAAATGAAAATATAGATAAAGAACTTATGTTGCATACTAAAGTATGCAACTCTTCTCATTAGTTTTTGTTTTGGAAATATACATATATTTTAATAAAAATACATTGTTTATGTAATATCTAATGGGTTGTTACAGTTGTTTTTAAATAAATATATTTTTTAAATTTCTCTTTTAATTTTTAATATGATAAATATTGATAAATATAACCCACATAAACAAAGTTATGTGCAGCCATCAATTTTTAAGGGGGTCATGATATCAAAATGTCTGAGAACTGCTGAATAAATGATCTCCTTTTCCCTAATTATAATTTCTAGTTCACATAAAATTATATATTCCTAGAAAAATACATAATAATAAAAATGGAAGTGTTGTAAAGAAAAAAACCTTCTAGAAAATATAATAATTATAATTTTGAGGTCCACTTAGTTATAGGATAAGAGAAATTAGGTAGTCTATATGTATAAATTGTGTTTTGAAAATTTGGGTTAATTAGCTATACTGTAAGCTACTTTAACATTTAATATTGTTCCCTTCTTACAAGCAGAAGTAAATATGAAAAGAATTATTTCTAAAAGAGGTAATCTCCAAGCAAAAGAATGAAAACTGAAATACAGATAGAACTGTTAGGCTTACTGTTAAAGGAGACTTGTTGTTTTATCTTTAATATTAAATTTCTTAAGATCTACAAGGGTTCATTTAGTTCTGCTGACTTTGGTAGCTCTCATTTTGCATCCAACTTATTTACGTTTATTTGATAAGGAAAAATAGAATTAATTTACATTCTAATGAAAGATTTCCTATTCTCTCACGTATAGAAATGAAGCACATCCTCTCATTTGATGCAGATTGAATTTTTTTTTTTTTATTTCTGAGATATACATTTTAAAGTAATAACTAGGATTATTACATATAACATTATACCAGAACATATAAGATTTTTAGAAATTTCATGTAATGTCTGAAACATTTATATTAACATATTTCCATACATATTTCCATACACATACAAATATAAGATTTTTAGAAATTTCATGTAATGTCTGAAACATTTATATTAACATATTTCCATACAAATAACCCAATGAAAGTTTAGTATTAGTTGTTTTGTTTGTTTTTTTATACTGCAGGTTCTTATTAGGCATCAATTTTATACACAACAGTGTATACATGTCAATCCCAATCGCCCAATTCAGCACACCACCATCCCCACCCCACTGCAGTTTTCCCCCCTTGGTGTCCATATGTCCATTCTCTACATCTGTGTCTCAACTTCTGCCATGCAAACTGGCTCATCTGTACCATTTTTCTAGGTTCCACATACATGCATTAATATACGATATTTGTTTTTCTCTTTCTGACTTACTTCACTCTGTATGACAGTCTCTAGATCCATCCACGTCTCAACAAATGACTCAATTTCGTTCCTTTTTACGGCTGAGTAATATTCCATTGTATATATGTACCACACCTTCTTTATCCATTCATCTGTTGATGGGCATTTAGGTTGCTTCCATGACCTGCCTATTGTAAATAGTGCTGCAATGAACATTCGGGTGCATGTGTCTTTTTGAATTTCGGTTTTCTCTGGGTATATGCCCAGTAGTGGGATTGCTGGGTCATATGGTAATTCTAGTTTTAGATTTTTAAGGAACCTCCATATTGTTCTCCATAGTGGCTGTATCAATTTACATTCCCACCAACAGTGCAAGAGGGTTCCCTTTTCTCCACACCCTCTCCAGCATTTGTTGTTTGTAGATTTACTGATGATGCCCATTCTAACAGGAGTGAGGTGATACCTCATTGTAGTTTTGATTTGCATTTCTCTAATAATTAGTGATGTTGAGCATCTTTTCATGTGCTTCGTGGCCGTCTGTATGTCTTCTTTGGAGAAATGTCTATTTAGGTCTTCTGCCCATTTTTGGATTGGGGTGTTTGTTTCTTTAATATTGAGCTGAATGAGCTGTTTATATATTTTGGAGATTAATCCTTTGTCCGTTGATTCATTTGCAAATATTTTCTCCCATTCTGAGGGTTGTCTTTTCGTCTTATTTATGGTTTCCTTTGCTGTGCAAAAGCTTTGAAGTTTCATTAGGTCCCACTTGTTTATTTTTGTTTTTATATCCATTACTCTAGGAGGTGGATCAAAAAAGATCTTGCTGTGATTTATGTCAAAGAGTGTTCTTCCTATGTTTTCCTCTAAGAGTTTTATAGTGTCCAGTCTTATATTTAGGTCTCTAATCCATTTTGAGTTTATTTTTGTGTATGGTGTTAGGGAGTATTCTAATTTCATTCTTTTACATGTAGCTGTCCAGTTTTACCAGCACCACTTATTGAAGAGACTGTCTTTTCTCCATTGTATATCTTTGCCTCCTTTGTCATAGATTAGTTGACCATAGGTGCGTGGGTTAATCTCTGGGCTTTCTATCTTGTTCCATTGATCTATGTTTCTGTTTTTGTGCCAGTACCATATTGTCTTGATTACTGTAGCTTTGTAGTATAGTCGGAAGTAAGGGAGTCCGATTGCTCCAGCTCCATTTTTTTCCCTCAAGACTGCTTTGGCTATTTGTGGTCTTTTGTGTCTCCATACAAATTTTAAGATGATTTGTTCTAGCTCCGTAAAAAATGCCATTGGTAATTTGATAGGGATTGCATTGAATCTGTAGATTGCTTTGGGTAGTATACTCATTTTCACAATGTTGATTCTTCCAATCCAAGAACATGGTATATCTCTCCATCTGTTGGTATCATCTTTAATTTCTTTCATCAGTGTCTTATAGTTTTCTGCATACAGGTCTTTTGTCTCCCTAGGTAGGTTTATTCCTAGATATTTTATTCTTTTTGTTGTAATGGTAAATGGCAGTGTTTCCTTAATTTCTCTTTCAGATTTTTCATCATTAGTGTATAGGAATGCAAGAGATTTCTGTGCATTAATTTTGTATCCTGCAACGTTACCATATTCATTGATTAGCTCTAACAGTTTTCTGGTGGCAGTTTTAGGATTCTCTATGTATAGTATCATGTCATCCGCAAACAGTGACAGTTTTACTTCTTCTTTTCCAATTTGTATTCCTTTTATTTATTTTTCTTCTCTGATTGCCGTGGCTAGGACTTCCAGAACTATGTTGAATAATAGTGGTGAGAGTGGACATCCTTGTCTCGTTCCTGATCTTAGAGGAAATGCTTTCAGTTTTTCACCATTGAGAAAGATGTTTGCTGCGGGTTTGTCATATATGGCCTTTATTATGTTGAGGTAGGTTCCCTCTATGCCCACTTTCTGGAGAGTTTTTATCAGAAATGGGTGTTGAATTTTGTCAAAAGCTTTTTCTGCATCTATTGAGATGATCATATGGTTTTTATTCTTCAATTTGTTAATATGGTGTATCACATTGATTGATTTGCATATATTGAAGAATCCTTGCATCCCTGGGATAAATCCCACTTGATCGTGGTGTATGATCCTTTTAATGTGCTGTTGGATTCTGTTTGCTAGTATTTTGTTGAGGATTTTTGCATCTATATTCATCAGTGATATTGGTCTGTAATTTTCTTTTTTCGTAGTGTCTTTGTCTGGTTTTGGTATCAGGATGATGGTGGCCTCATAGAATGAGTTTGGGAGTGTTCCTTCCTCTGCAATTTTTTGGAAGAGTTTGAGAAGGATGGGTGTTAGCTCTTCTCTAAATGTTTGATAGAATTCACCTGTGAAGCCATCTGGTCCTGGACTTTTGTTTGTTGGAAGATTTTTAATCACAGTTTCAATTCCATTACTTGTGATTGGTCTGTTCTTATTTTCTGTTTCTTCCTGGTTCAGTCTTGGAAGGTTATACCTTTCTAAGAATTTGTCCATTTCTTCCAGGTTGTCCATTTTATTGGCATAAAGTTGCTTGTAGTAGTCTCTTAGGATGCTTTGTATTTCTGCGGTGTCTGTTGTAACTTCTCCTTTTTCATTTCTGATTTTATTGATTTGAGTCCTCTCCCTCTTTTTCTTGATGAGTCTGGCTAATGGCTTATCAATTTTGTTTATCTTCTCAAAGAACCAACTTTTAGTTTTATTGATCTTTTTTATTATTTTCTTTGTTTCTATTTCATTTATTTCTGCTCTGATCTTTATGATTTCTTTCCTTCTGCTAACTTTGGGTTTTGTTTGTTCTTCTTTCTCTAGTTCCTTTAGGTGTAAGGTTAGATTGTTTACTTGAGATTTTTCTTGTTTCTTTAGGTAGGCTTGTATAGCTATAAACTTCCCTCTTAGAACTGCTTTTGCTGCATTCCATAGGTTTTGGGTCGTCGTGTTTTCATTGTCATTTGTCTCTAGGTATTTTTTTATTTCCTCTTTGATTTCTTCAGTGATCTCTTGGTTATTTAGTAACGTATTGTTTAGCCTCCATGTGTTTGTGTTTTTTACGTTTTTTTCCCCTGTAATTCATTTCTAATCTCATAGCGTTGTGGTCAGAAAAGATGCTTGATATGATTTCAATTTTCTTAAATTAACTGAGGCTTGATTTGTGACCCAAGATGTGATCTATCCTGGAGAATGTTCCGTGCGCACTTGAGAAGAACGTGTAATCTGCTGTTTTTGGATGGAATGTCCTATATATATCAATTAAATCTATCTGGTCTATTGTGTCATTTAAAGCTTCTGTTTCCTTATTTATTTTCATTTTGGATGATCTGTCCATTGGTGTAAGTGAGGTGTTAAAGTCCCCCACTATTACTGTGTTACTGTCGATTTCCTCTTTTATAGCTGTTAACAGTTGCCTTATGTATTGAGGTGCTCCTACGTTGGGTGCATATATATTTATAATTGTTATATCTTCTTCTTGGATTGATCCCTGGATCATTATGTAGTGTCCTTCCTTGTCTTTTGTAACATTCTTTATTTTAAAGTCTATTTTATCTGATATGAGTATAGCTACTCCAGCTTTCTTTTGATTTCCATTTGCATGGAACATCTTTTTCCATCCCCTCACTTTCAGTCTGTATGTGTCCCTAGGTCTAAAGTGGGTCTCTTGTAGACAGCATATATACGGGTCTTGTTTTTGTAGCCATTCAGCCAGTCTATGTCTTTTGGTTGGGGCATTTAATCCATTCACGTTTAAGGTAATTATCGATATGTATGTTCCTATGACCATTTTCTTAATTGTTTTGGGTTTGTTTTTGTAGGTCCTTTTCTTCTCTTGTGTTTCCCACTTAGAGAAGTTCCTTTAGCATTTGTTGTAGAGCTGGTTTGGTGGTGCTGAATTCTCGTAGCTTTTGCTTGTCTGTAAAGCTTTTGATTTCTCCATCAAATCTAAATGAGATCCTTGCCGGGTAGAGTAATCTTGGTTGTAGGTTCTTCCCTTTCATCACTTTAAGTATATCATGCCACTCCCTTCTGGCTTGCAGAGTTTCTGCTGAGAAATCAGCTGTTAACCTTATGGGAGTTCCCTTGTAGGTTATTTGTCATTTTTCCCTTGCTGCTTTCAATAATTTTTATTTGTCTTTAATTTTTGCCACTTTGATTACTATGTGTCTCGGCGTGTTTCTCCTTGGGTTTATTCTGTATGGGACTCTCTGTGCTTCCTGGACTTGGGTGGCTATTTCCTTTCCCATGTTAGGGAAGTTTTCGACTATAATCTCTTCAAATATTTTCTCTGGTCCTTTCTCTCTCTCTTCTCCTTCTGGGACCCCTATAATGCAAATGTTGTTGCGTTTAATGTTGTCCCAGAGGTCTCTTAGGCTGTCTTCATTTCTTTTCAGTCTTTTTTCTTTAGTCTGTTCCGCAGCAGTGAATTCCACCATTCTGTCTTCCAGGTCACTTATCCGTTCTTCTGCCTCAGTTATTCTGCTATTGATTCCTTCTAGTGTAGTTTTCATTTCAGTTATTGTATTGGTCATTTCTGTTTGTTTGTTCTTTAATTCTTCTAGGTCTTTGTTAATCATTTCTTGCATCTTCTCAATCTTTGCCTCCATTCTTATTCCGAGGTCCTGGATCATCTTCACTATCATTATTCTGAATTCTTTTTCTGGAAGGTTGCCTATCTCCACTTCATTTAGTTGTTTTTCTGGGTTTTTTTTCTTGTTCCTTCATCTGGTACATAGCTCTCTGCCTTTTCATCTTCCCTATCTTTCTGTAACTGTGATTTTTGTTCCACAGGCTGCAGGATTGTAGTTTTTCTTGCTTCTGCTGTCTTCCCTCTGGTGGTTGAGGCTATCTAAGAGGCTTGATGGGAGGCTCTGGTGGTGGGTAGAGCTGACTGTTGCTGTGGCGGTCAGAGCTCAGTAAAACCTTAATCCACTTGACTGTTGATGGGTGGGGCTGGGTTCCTTCCCTGTTGGTTGTTTTGCCTGAGGCAACCCAACACTGGATCCTACCCGTGCTCTTTGGTGGGGTTAATGGCAGACTCTGGGAGGGCTCACGCCAAGGAGAACTTCCCAGAACCTCTGCTGCCAGTGTGCTTATCCCCACGGTGAAACAGAGCCACCACTCGCCTCTGCAGGAGACCCCCCAACACCAGCAGGTAGGTCTGGTTCAGTCTCCCCCAGGGTCACTGCTCCTTCCCCTGGGTCCCGATGCACACATTACTTTGTGTGTGCCCTCCAAGAGTGGGGTCTCTGTTTCCCCCAGTCCTGTCAAAGTCCTGCAATCAATTCCCACTAGGCTTCAAAGTCTGATTCTCTAGGAATTCCTCCTCCCGTAGCCGGACCCCCAGGTTGGGAAGCCTGACGTGGGGCTCAGAACCTTCACTCCAGTGGGTGGACTTCTGTGGTATAAGTGTTCGCCAGTCTGTGAGTCACCCACCCAGCGGTTATGGGATTTGATTTTACTCTGATTGCGCCCCTCCTACCGTCTCACTGTGGCTTCTCCTCTGTCCTTGAACGTGGGGTATCCTCCTTTGTGAAGTCCAGGGTCTTCCTGTCAATGATTGTCCAGCAGCCAGTTGTGATTCTGGTGCTCTCGCAAGAGGGAGTGAGAGCACGTCCTCCTACTCCACCAACTTGGTTAATCCTCCAGATTGAATTTTTGAAAAGATTTTTAAGCATTGCTTGTCTTTGAAGTTCTCAAAAAGTCATCATCTTGTTGAAAACAATTGATTTGTGGCAAAGGTTATAAACTGCTGTTAATGGTCATCTCACCTCCAGAACAAAGAATAAATAAATAAATAAATAAATCTTTGTAATGTATTTATTTGAATACTCCTAAGCTATTAAAATACTGCAAGCAGGTTTTATCATTTGTTCAAGGTTTCAATTGGACACAAATACAACCCAACAAAACAAAATCACAGATTACTGGTTAAATCCATCACCTTCATACTTGTACAACTTACGATTAACATTCAGCTATACTATGAAATCAGAGAGAAAACAACTTATAACATTTAAAAACATTCCACAACCAAGGATTCTTTTGCTACAAAAAAATAAAATAAATAAAATATATAAATGTTCAGCAGAAGCCACTGGTTGTTCTTTAATGCTCCACAAGCCATGCTATGGTTTAATCCAGAAACCAGGGATATTATACAGGAAAAACCATCACTTCAGAAAATAAAAAAAATCAAAATCTTGCCAGTGGGAAACCTGGTCCAGTAACTAGAAAATATACAAAACATTAATAACTATATCAATTATCTTTACCCCTTGAATAATACATTTCATCAAGAGCTTGAGCAATTGATACTTTTCTTTTTAGTATGCCCATTCACCAATAAACACATCATATTGTGTAAAGCAGGAAGTAAAGGGAAAAAATTAGGGAGACAGAGGAGTATGGAGAAACAAGAGAAAAAGAATGAAGTAGTGAATATTTTCAAACTCTTTGAACCTAAGATTTTAATTGATTTTCAATACAAAACTACTACTAAATGAATATTGATCCAAAGGTAAGGGTTTTTGGAAATATTTTGGTACTGCTTCCATAACCTTTTACTTCCGACATTCATTATCTGCAAATAAAATACAGGCTCTTCCCCTAAATATTCCCCCTGAAAACCACCTGACATTTTAGGTACAAGATTTCACAGGAATATTTCAAATTCCTCAACAGTCTTAATGATTATTTGTAAAATCCCCTCAGAATGGTATATCAAATCCTGATGGTTTGAGATTATGGGTGTCTGAATATAGTGTTTTGTATATTCAGATGAGCTTTCCTTAACACCCCTTCTCTAATGAATACAGTATTTTTGGAAGAGTTTGAGAAGGATTGGAATTGTCTTCTCTGAATGTTTCATAGAATTCCCCAGGAAAACCATCTCTTCCTTGGCTTTTCTTTATTGGGAATTTTTTGATTACTGATTCAATGTCCTTACTAAATATAGTTTTGTTCAGACTTTCTGTTTCTTCATGGTTCAGTCTTGGTAGGTTCATGTTTCTAGAACTTTATCTATTTCTTCTAGGCTATTCTTTTTTTTTTTTGGCCTTTTAACTGTTTACAATCTCTTAAGACCATTTTTATTTCTGTGGCATCAATTGCAATGTCTCCTCTTTAATTTATGATTTTATTTATTTGAGTTTTCTGTCCTTTTTCCTTAGTCTAGTAAAAAATTCCTCAATCTTATTATATTTTCAAAAAACCAATTCTTAGCTTTATTTTTTCCATTGTTTTCTATTTTTAAATTTTCATTATTTCTGCTACAATCTTTATTATTTTAATCTTTCTGATCCATTTAAGTTTAGTGTTTTCTTCTTTTTCAGTTTCCTTGAGATACAAAGTTAGGTTGATAATTTGAGATCTTTTTTCTTTGGTAATGTAGTAGATGTTTATTGCTATAGACTTCACTCTTAGTAGTGCATTTGCTGCATTCCATAAGTTTCAGTATGTTGTGTTTTCAATTTTGTTTTTCTTGAGATATTTTCTAATTTCTCTTTTGATTTATTTTGTGACCCATTGTTATTCAGGAATGCATTGTTTAGTTTCCACATATTTATAAATTTTCCAGTTTTCCTCCTATTATTGATTTCTAGTTCTATACCATTATGGAAGAAAAAGATATTTGGTAAGATATCAATCTTCTTAAATTTTCTAGGACTTGCATTATGACTTAACATATGATTTACCCTGGAGAATGTTCTATCTGCACATGAGAAGAATGTATAATCTATTTGTTGGGTTTAAATTCTGTTTCTATCAGTTAGGTCCATTTGGTCTCTGGTGTTATTCAATTTCACTGTTTCTTTGTTGATTTTCTGTCTGATTGATCTATCCATTATAGAAAGTGGGGTATTAAAGTCTCCTATTGTTATTTTATTAATGTCTTTTTCTCTCTTCAGTTCTGTGTTTGCTTTGTATATTTAGGTGTTCTAATGTTGAGGATATATGTGTGTATATATATATATGTATAATTGTTATATCTTCCTGGAGGAGTGACCCTTTTGTCATTATGAAATGTCTTACTTTGTGTCTTGTGAGAGTTTTTGACCTGAAGTCTATTTTGTCTGATGTAAGTATAGCCATCCCTGTTCTCTTCTGGTTACAATTTGCATGGAATATCTTATTCCATCCTTTTACTTTCAGCTTAAGGTGAGTATCTTATAGACAGTATGTAGTATTCTTTTCTTTTTAATCCATTCAGCTGTTCTGTGTCTTTCACTTGGGGCAGGGGGGTTAATTCATATACATTGAAAGTAATTATTAATAGGGAACGGTTTACTGTTGCTATTTTGTTAATTGTTTTCTCTTTGTTTTGCAGTCTTTTGTTGCTCTTTTTCTATTTTCAGTTTGTATTAATATGCTTTATTTTTCCCCTTCTCTTTTTCATTTTTGTAACTTATATGCATATTATCTTTGTGGTTACTATGGGATTACATAAATATCTTACAGTTTTAACCATCTGTCTTAAGCTGATAACAAGTTAACTTCAGTTGCATACAAAAACTCTACACTTAACCTGTCTCCCTTGACATTATATGTTATCTGTGTCACAGTTTACACCTGTTTGTACCTCCTGTTTATACTTATTAATATATTTTATTAATTTTCTCTTTTAACTTTTACATGAGAGTTAAAAGTGATTTATCCACCCCACTACGATAATACAATATTTTGTATTTTTGTATATATTTACTTTTAACAATAAGTTTTATACTTTCTTATGTTATTGTACTGTTGTTTAGCGTCCTTTCATTTCAAGTTGAAAATTTCCTTTGTATTTCTTGTAATGCAGGACTAGGGGTGATGAACTCCATCAACTTTCATTTGTTTGGGAAAGTCTTTATCTTTCCTTCAGTTTTTAAAGGCAGTTTTGCCAGGTAGAGTATTCTTGATTGGCTGTTCATTTTTTTTCCTTTTATTACTTTGAATATATCATCCCACTCCCTTCTAACATGCAAGACTTCTGCTGAGAAAAAATTCTCTTGTATGGGAGCTCTCTTGTATGTAGACCCCAGGGGACTAGTGTATATTTGACCCTGTCAACTCAGAGAAAGGTGAGTTAGCAACCAGAGCCTCTGGTATCATCCAGAAGTTGGGGTGCTAGATTTGCAGTCCAACCCTTCACTCCTCAGGTAGAGAATGATTGTTGGGGTTCCCTCCTTATCTTATGGCACTGTACTAGGCATAGTGATAATGATAAAAGTGTGTTTCTGCTTTTTCTACCAGTTTTGATGTGGGTAGTTTCACACTTACCAGGGACACAGGAGCCTCTAAACAAGTTTATGAATTTTTCACAGAGGGAGTTGATCTGTGTGTTACTGTTGAATCAGTGTCTCCATGGGGAGAGGAGAGTCCAGAATATTCTACTTCATTATCTTGCAGTCATCACTCTGTTAAAACTCCTTCTAGGAGAACAAACCTAATTATATTAAGGTTGTGATTGCTTTAAGAACAAAAGATTTTTTCTAAATGATTAAATTTCTCACAGTTAAATTATATAAATACAGTTTCCATTTGTTTACTGGTATTTTTATTCTTTATAACAATCTAATTGAGATGTATAATTAAAGAGGGGTATGCTAGATACAATTGTCCCATTCCAAAAGAAATAGTAAGTCGAGGTTATTCACTTTTGAAAAACTAGATAACGTAGCTTTTTATTATAACACTTTTATCACTGTTCAGTATTCTATGCACTCATCTGGAGCTGACACAGAGAAAAAAGATGTAACCAATAAATCTAGCCTTTATGGCCTCTTCTAAAAGTAAGACAAAAATTCTTATTATAGAACAATTTGTGTCATCTTTTGATTGAATAGAATCTTTCCTTCACTACTTATGAAGATTATTCAATACCTTTCAATTTCCAGCATAAGAGCTATGCTAAACCTATAAATGGAAGTTGCTCCTAAGTTGTAATGCAAAAGGAATAGAAGATGAAAAATGTACAATGACAAAAACCAACTGGTGTGCATACTGGTGAGGAAGGCAAAGTAAATGTAGCATTATTTAAACCAACAATTTTCAATCTTTTTCCCAACATACTATGGGTAACATTTAAATGTACAATCACTAGCACATTTGTCTCCTTTTATACACTTTTTCTTTAATTATATATGGCAAACTTATATTGTATAGACTACTGGATGAGGAGGTAAAAGTCCTGCTAGGTTCTAATCTTGTCTCTGCCAACTAATAGTTGTCTCTTTAATCATTCTGAACCTCTATATCTTTATGATTAAAGAAGGTAGGGGGCAAGATGAGTCAAGATGTGAGTCAAGATGGCGGCATGGGAAGACGTGAAGTTCACGAATCCCCACAAACAGGGCGCCTGCCAGATGCTGGTGGGGTACCTAGACACCCAAGTAGATGGGAGGAGGTCCCAAGTTACCAGTTAGGACATGGGGGAACTGAGGGGGGAGGAGAAGTGGAGGTTAGACAGGACCAGTGCCCCTGAGGGGTGACTGGGAGGGGCAAGGGGTTATCACACCTGGAGGGAACCTTGGAGGCTCAGAGGATCAGGGGGGAATGTGCCTAGCATTTCCCCTACCCAATCAGGACCTGGGAAGCCTGCAGGGCTACCACACCAGGTCCTCCACCCTCCAAGGCCTCCTTCAGGCCACTTTGGTCTTCCAGGCGTAGGAGGGAGAAGAGGAGGAGAGGCAGATGGGGAGGGTCCCTCTGGGGTTGGAGCCTCAGGGGGATGCAGAGGGCGTTTCCCCCACGCACTTGGCCCCAGGAAGCCTGTTGGGCTTCAGAAGCCCCCTCTGGTTTCATGGCTCCTAGGGGCATGGTGGGGGAAGAAGAGATGCAAATGGGGAGGGTCCCTGCAGGATCAGAGGATGAGGGGGCAATGTGCTTAGCATTTCCCCAGCCCAACTGGCCCCAGTGAGCCAGCTGGGGTCTTGGACCTAGTCTTCCAACCTCCAAGGCCAGAGGCATTCCTGGGAGCCTCCTGCTGTGTAGAACCTAAGCTCCACCCCTCATACCCTAGGGCCTTTTCAGGCCCTGTGGGTCTTAAGCATGGGCCCCGACCACTGCCTAAACCCCACCACTTCCCAAGCCCCGCCCCCACAGCCAAGGCCTTTTCTGGCTTTTTTTTTTTTTTCTCCTCGTTTTTACTGTTGTGGTTCTGTTTTACCTTCCGGTTGTTGTTTCATCTATATTTTTTATTATTTATTCTTTCTAACATATCTGTTAGTTTTCTAATATTATTTTATTTTTTATTCTTTGCTATTGTTTTGCACATTTTTTTCTTTTTTCTTTCCTTTTATTTTTTTTTGCTGCCCTGTGTGGTTTGCAGGATTTGGTTCATGAGCTGGGGGTTGGGCCAGAGCTCCTGTGGTAGGAACTCCAAGTCTGAACCACTGGACTAACAGAGAACCTCAGACCCCAGGGAATATTCATCAGTGTGAGGTCTCCCAGACATCCTCATCTCAGCACCAAGACGCAGCTGTACCCAACAGCCTACAAACTCTAGTGCTGGAAGCCTCAGGCCAAACAACCAGTAAGACAGGAACACAATCTCACCTATCAAAAAATTTAAAAAAATGAGATGACAAAAAATATGTCACAGATGAAGGAGCAAAGTAAAAACCTACAAGACCAAATAAATGAAGAGAATATAGGCAACCTACCTTAAGAAGAATTCAGAGTAATGATAGTAAAGATGATCCAGAATCTCAAAAATAGAATGGAGGCACACATGAGAAAATACAAGAAATGTTTAACAAAGATCTACAAGAGCAGAAGAACAAAGAGAGATGAACAACACAATAACTGAAATGAAAAATACACTAGAAGGAATCAAAAACAGAATAACTGAAGACAGAAGAATGAATAAGTGAGCTGGAAGACAGAATGGTGGAAATAACTGCTGATGAACAGAATAAAGAAAAAACAATGAAAAGAACTGAAGACAATTTCAGAGACCTCTGGGGCAACGTTAAATGCACCAACATTAAAACATAGGGGTCTCAGAAGAAGAAGAAAAAAAGAAAGTGTCTGAGAAAATATTTGAAGAGATTATAGTCAAAAACTTCCCTAACATGGGAAAGGAAATAGTCAAGTCCAGGAAGTGCAGACAGTCCCAAACAGGCTAAATCCTAGGAGAAACACAACAAGACACATATTAATCAAAGTAATAAAAATTAAATTCAAAGAAAGAATATTAAAGAAGCAAGGAAAAACCAACAAATAACATAGAAAGGAATCCCATTAAGGTTATCAGCTGATTTTTCAGCAGAAACTCCGCAGGCGGGAAGGGAGTGACAGGATATATTTAAAGTGATGAAAGAGAATAACCTACAACCAAGATTACTCTAACCAGAAAAGATCTCATTAAAACTCAACAGAGAAATCAGAAGCTTTTCAGACAAGCAACAGTTAAGAGAATTCAGCAACACCAAACCAGCTTTACAACAAATGCTACAGGAAATTCTCTAGGTGGGAAACACAAGAGAAGAAAAAGACCCACAAAAACAAACCCAAAACAGTTAAGAAATGTTAATATGAACATAAATATTGATAATAACCTTGAATGTAAGTGGATTAAATGCTCCAAACGAAAGACATAGCTGGCTGAATGGATACAAAAACAAGACCCATATAAATCCTGTCTACAAGAGACCCACTTTAGACCTAGGGAAACATACAGACTGAAAGTCAAGGGATTGAAAAAGATATTCCATGCAAATGGAAATCAGAAGAAAGCTGGAGTAGCAATACTCATATCAGATAAAATAGACTTTAAAATAAAAAAATGTTACAAGAGATAAGGAAGGAAACTACATAATGATCAAGGGATCAATTCAAGAAGAAGATATACAAATTATAAACATATATGCACCCAACATAGGAACACCACAATACATAAGGCAAATGCTAACAGCTATAAAAGAGGAAATCGAAAGCAACACACTAATAGTGGGGGACTTTAACACCAAACTTACACCAATAGACAGATCATCCAGACAGAAAATTTATAAGGAAAAACAAGCTTTAAATGACACAACAGACCCAATAGATTTAATTGATATTTATAGGACATTCCATCCAAAAACAGCAGATTACTCTTTCTTCTCAAGTCCATGTGGAACATTCTCCAAGGTAGATCACATCTTGGGTCACAAATAAAGCCTTGGTAAATTTAAGGAAATTGAAATTATAACAAGTATCTTTTCTGACCACAATGCTATGAGACTGGAAATCAATTACAGGAAAAAAAAAAAGGCTGTAAGAAACACAAGTACATGGAGGCTAAACAGTCTGCTACTAAATAACAAAGAGATCACTGAAGAAAGCAAAGAAGAAATAAAAAATACACAGAAACAAATGACAATGAAAACAGGACGAAGCAAAACATATGGGACACAGCAAAAGCATTTCTAAGAGGGAAGTTTCTAGCAATTCAATCTCACCTCAAGAAACATGAAAGATCTCAAATAAACAATCTAACTTTACACCTAAATCAACTAAAGAAAGAAGAACAAAGAAAACCCAAAGTCAGTATAAGGAAATAAATAATAAAGTTCAGAGCAGGAATAAATGAAATAGAAATGAAGAAAACAACAGAAAAGATCAATAAAACTAACAGTTGGTTCTTTGAGAAGATAAACAAAATTGATAAGCCCTTAGCCAGACTCATCAAGAAGAAAAGGGAGTGGACTCAAATCAATAAAATTAGAAATGAAAAAGGAGAAATCACAACTGATACCACAGAAATGCAAAAGATTATAAGACACTACTACAAACAACTATATGCCAATAAAATGCACAACCATGAAGAAATAGACAAATTCTTGGAAAGGTACAACTTTCCAAGACTGAACCAGGAAGAATTAGAAAATATAAAGAGACCTATCACAAGTAATGAAATTGAAACTGTGATTAAAAACCTTCCCACAACAAAAGTCCAGGACCAGATGGCTTTACACGTGAATTCTATCAAACATTTAGAGAAGAGCTAACACCTATCCTTCTCAAACTCTTCCAAAAAGTTGCAGAGGGAGGAACACTCCCAAATTCATTCTACAAAGCCACCATCAACCTGATACCAAAACCAGGCAAAGATATCACACAAAAATTTACAGACCAATATCACTGATGAACATAGATGCAAAAATCCTCAACAAAATACTAGCAAACAGAATCCAACAACACATTAAAAGGATCATACACCATGATCAAGTGGGGTTTATCCCAGGGGTGCAAGGATTCTTCAATATTCACAAATCAATCAATGTGATACACCATATTAACAAATTAAGGAATAAAAACCATATGCTCATCTCAATGGATGCAGAAAAAGCTTTTGACAAAATTCAACACCCATTTACGTAAAACTCTCCAGAAAATGAGCATAGAGGGAAACTACCTTAACATAATAAAAGCCATATATGACAAACCCACATCAAACATCATTCTCAATGGTGAAAAACTGAAAGCATTTCCACCAGGATCAGGAACAAGACAAGGTTGTCCACTCTCACCACTCTTATTGAACATAGTTTTGGAAGACCTAGCCATGGCAATCAGAGAAGAAAAAGAAATAAAATAATACAAATTGGAAAAGAAGAAATAAAACTGTCACTGTTTGCAGATGACATGACACTATACATAGAGTGTCCTAAACATGCCACCAGAAAGCTACTAGAGCTAATCAATGAATTTGGTAATGTTGCAGGATACACAATTAATGCACAGGAATCTTTTGCATTCCTATACACTAACAATGAAAAATAGAAAGAGAACTTAAGGAAACAATCCCATTCACCATCACAACAAAAAGAATAAAGTACCTAGGTATAAACCTACCTAAGGAAGCAAAAGACTTGTACTCAGAAAACTATAAAACACTGATGAAAGAAATCAAATATGATACAAACAGATGGAGAAATATACCATGTTCTTGGATTGGAAGAATCAATATTGTGAAAATGACTATAGTACCCAAAGCAATTTACAGATTAATTCAATTCCTATCAAATTACCAATGGCATTTTTCACAGTACTAGAACAATAAATTTTACAATTTGTATGGAAACAGAAAAGACCCAGAATAGCCATAGCAATCATGAGAAAAAAGGAGCTGGAGAAATCAAGCTCCCTGACTTCAAACTATACTGCAAAGCTACAGTAATCAAGACAATATGGTACTGGCACAAAAACAAAAATATAGATCAATGGTACAGGATAGAAAGCCCAGCGATAAACCCACACACATATGGTTATCTAATTTATGACAAAAGTGGCAAGACATACAATGGAGAAAAGACAGCCTCTTCAATAAGTGGTGCTGGGAAAACTGGACAGCTACATGTAAAAAATGAAGTTTGAACACTACCTAACACCATGAACAAAAATGAATGTCAAATGGATTAAAGACCTAAATGTAAGACCAGACACTATAAATCTCTTAGAGCAAAACATAGGAGAAACACTGACATAAACCACAGCAAGATCTTTTTTGACCCTCCTCTTAGAGTAATGAAAATAAAAATAAAAATAAAAGAATGGGGCCTAATTAAACTTAAAAGCTTTTGCACAGAAAAGGAAACCATAAACAAGACGAAAAGACAACATTCCAAATGGGAGAAAATATTTGCAAATGAAGAAACGGACAAAGGATTAAATGCCAAAATATACAAACAGCTCTTGGAGCTAAGTATCAAAAAAACAAACAACCCAATTAAAAAATGGGCAGAAGACCCTGATAGACATTTCACCAAAGAAGACATACTGATGGCCAAGAGGCACATGAAAAGATGCTCCATATCACTAATTATTAGAGAAATGGAAATCAAAACTACAATGAGGTGTCACCTCACACCAGTCAGAATGGCCATCATCAAAAAATCTACAAAAAGTAAATGCTGGAGGGGTTGTGTAGAAAAGGGAACACTTTTGCACTGTTGGTGGGAATGTAAATTGATACAGCCACTATGGAGAACAGTATGGAGGTTCCTTAAATAACTAAAAATAGAACCATATGACCCAGCAATCCCACTACTGGGCATATACCCTGAGAAAACCATAATTCAAAAGGATACATGCACCCCAATGTTCAGTGCAACACTATTTACAATAGCCAGGACATGGAGACAACCTAAATGTCCAACAATAGATGAATGGATAAAGAAGATGTGGTACCTATATACAATGGAATATTACTCAGCCATAAAAAGGAACAAAATTGGGTCATTTGTGGAGATGTGTATGGACCTAGAGTCTGTCATACCGAGTGAAGTTAACCGGAAAGAGAAAGACAAATATCATATATTAATGCATATATGTGGAATCCAGAAAAATGGTACAGATGAACCTATTTGTAGGGCAGGAATAATGACGTAGACATAGCGAATGGACATGAGGACACAGGGGGAAGGGCAGGGTGAGACGAATTGAGAGATTAGGTTTGACATAAATACACTACCATGTGTAAAATAGATAGCTAGTGGTAACCTGCTGTATAGCGCAGGGAGCTCGGCTTGGTGCTCTGTGACGACCTAGATGGGTGGGATTGGGGGATGGTAGGGAGGTCCAAGAGGGAGGGGATATAAGTATACATATAGCTGATTCACTTCATTGTACAGCAGAAACTAACACAAAATTGTAAAGCAATTTTACTAAAATAAAAAAAAAATTAAAGTATAAAAATTGTTTTGATACTCAAATGAGATAGTATGTGAAAATAACTGAACTAAAATGATATTTACATGTATAGTAGTATTATGATAAAATAGAATGTAAAGAGGTTTCTGGAGGTAGAACCAACATACTTATGGAATCTTAACTTTTCATATTATGGAGGCTTCTATTTGAAATCAAATATCCTGATAAGACAAATGCACTTACTTTCATTTATTCATTCATTCATTTATCAAGGTGTTAAGGAAGAGATAAAAATAATGTAGGCAAAACCTCCGCATTCCTGTGTATAACATATAGTAAGTACTCCAAAATATCTGTCAAATAAAGGAACATAATTTCTATTAGAGATAATCCATTCATTCAACAAATAGTAATTGGATATTTATTTTGTTTCAGTATTGTATCAGTTGCTGGTGATACAAAGGTGACAAATACAGACCTGATCTCTTACTCAGCAGAGCTTACAGAGATGAAGATAAGACATTACTAAAATAATGCCATAAATAGACATAAAATTATAATTGTGACAAATATTATGAAAGGGGGGCACATAGTGCAATAGCAACCTATAATAGGAGGACATAATCTAACTGAGGTGTTCAGGGAAGCCTTTTATAACAAAGAAACACTTGAACTGAGCTATGATAGATAAGTATTGATTTGGTAAAAAGGAGAAGGAGATACATTCCAGGCTGAGGGAACCACATGTGAAATGGCCAAGTGGTCAAACAGAACATGACATCATGTCCTGAAAGAAGACTATAGCAGTGTTAAGGTCTTTATACTAAAAACAATAGCAAACCTTTGCATAGTTTTAAGCAGAGAAATTAATGTTATTCAATTAATGTTCTGAAAATATAAACTAGATGCAGCGTGAAGAATGGATTACAGGGCCCCTGAATAAATAAGGAGAGATTATTAGAAGGCTATAAAAGTAGTCCCAGTAAGAAATGATGCTAGCCTGGACCAATGACTTTTCAGTGGGAGGTAGAAATAGGTTTGAGTGTCCTTTGTAAGTAAGTGCTTCAGGAGTCGGAAACAAATTGGCTATGAGAGGCAAGGGAGAGGAAGTTGGCAGAGATAGCCTGGCTTATACAACTGAATGATGTCACTGTCATTTGTTGAGACAAAGAACACTGGAATAGAATCATATTTGAGAGTAAAACAATATTATGAGCGTGGTTTTGATTATGCTGAGTTTGAGTAGTGTTTTTGATATTCAAGATGAGTTGCAAAATTGTCAGTTGAATAGAAAGGTCTGGAAATCCCATGGCTAATCTTTTTTAAAGATATAAATTTGCCAGTCATATGCATAAAAACCATAGATATTGGAAATATTACCTAAGGAGAAGGTATAGGATGACAGAGTACCTGGGGCTGAACTTTGAAAAAGTTTAACATTTAATGGCTAGTTAGAAGAGCAAAGAAGATGAAAAAGAGCATTTGGAGCATTCAAAAGAGATAAACAGGGATAACATATTATCTTGGAATCCAGTAAAAGAGTGTTTTAAGAAGTAGGGTTTGATCAACAATATTGAATAATACTAAAGATCATATAAGGGGGGACTCAGTCAATGATAGTGGTAGTCATAGGAAATAGAACAACAAAAGAGGACCAAATGAGGTAAGTACAAAAAGAATTACAGTTCCACGCTCATGGAATAGAAAATTATTTCTATCTAGAAGGAATAAGTGGAGGCGTCATGGAAGAGTTAGGCTTTGATTTAGGCTAAAAAAGATAGGTGGCTGAATATGCATATAATATGAAAATGAATTTGCAAAGAAGTAAAAAAAGTCGAAAAAACAAGCAATTCATCTAGAGAACATATATCTCCACGTGGGTAGAACACAGAGAATGTTCAGGGTAGTCATGAGGATTACATTTAGAAGAGGGTAGATTGAGAGTATAATGTGGAGGGCCTTGAATAACAGGCTAAAGGGTTTAAATTTCAGTTGGTAAATACTGCAGAACAATTTTAAGCTTTTGGAACACTGAGACAATGAGCTTTGAAGAGAAAAAAAACTAGAATTGGAAAAAGCATTTGGAGACTATTTTCTGATCCATGGGAGATGAATTGAGGGTCTGAACTAGGATAGTGACAATAGAAATGGTGAGGAGAAAGTTGATGCAAAGGTTCTGAAGATGGAGAAGGAGCAAAATTTAATTATTAATATAATTACTTATATATCAATGGCTTTGAAAGAAATGATTATAACAGGCATTGAACAATCTTTCACTGGTAAGAACGAGTAATGGTTTTTAGGCTATTTGAGAATGTGTGTGGTCATCCCTATGCAAGTGTTAAAAGCTTTTTTATACATTATTTCACTCCTGGTTCAAATTGCTAACCTGCTTTTCAAGTAATTTTCCACTTGGGTTGACTCAGGCCCGAAGTGGTCATTTTGTCCTGACCCCGTTACATTGCTTTCTCATTCTCAAATCTTCCTCTGACCCTTACCTTTAATGAGAAAATCCCTCTGCCATATTGCCAGCATCAGCTACAATTAGTCACTGTCACATCTGTCATGACTCTGCTTTATTGCAATCCTGATGTTTATGGCTCTTCTTGGAAGAGAAAAATGTGGACTGAGAGTCCTATAAGTAAACCCTGAGAAAGATGAGATGAAAGACTGAAATCGTAAGGTGATTTTGTGTTTTCAGTCAAAGAAATTGGGTTTATTTTAAGGAGCATAAAGGGAAGACAGGAAAATTTATGGACTTAGAAAATTTCAATAAATGGGATCCCTGCATAATTAGATATGTGCTATTTGAAGTGAGTAAATTGTTATCTTGTATAGAAGTTAAAAACTCTTTCTTAATGCCATATTACTCCTAAAGCCTGACTGAACATCAACACTGTCTACATAACTCATTAAAAAGCTAAAATAAAATACTAACCAAAACTCTACCTAGGTTATTTTTTTCTATATGGCTACAAATAATTAGCTTAACTATATATATATTTTTCCAAACCAAAATGGTTATTGATTTGGTGCTATGAAAAAATTGCATTAATCTATTTATCCTCCAAAACATTTAACCACGTGACGAGCTTGTTTTATGGAAAGTAATTATGAAAGTATTTACAGAGCTGTTTTTTGTCCTTGATTAGTTGCCTAACTTGACCAACATGTCAATGTAAATCAATAAAAGTGAACATCTATAATATGCAGTGGACTATGTTGGACACTAAGGAAGAAACACAAATATAAAAAGTCACTGTCATCAAGGAGCTCACATTCTAATTGTATAGCCATGTATACCTATAAATAGTATAAGGCAAAGTGATAAATGCTATATAAGTGGCATTGGTAAAAAGGAGGGATCTAGGAAGTTAGATGATGTGAGATTTGAAGTTCGCTTTAGTAGGATTTATTGTTGCCATGAAGGAACTGGTATTCCAGGCATAAGGGACAGTTAGAGCAAGTTGTAGAAATGAGAGATCTCAATTTGTTTTCAGGAATGGCATGTTTTTCAGTGTAGCTAAAAACTAAATATTTTGAGAGGAAATGGAGTAGGAGTCAAGAGAGAAAAAGTGTTATTAATTATTACTATAAAAATTGCTCTAGACTTATCTTGGTAACATTTAGCCAACTTATATCTCCTAGGACAATTAGAGAATCATGGTGGGTCATGACCAGGCCTTTCTCCAGGCCAAAGATGGAGGAAAAAAATATATAATAGGAAAGTTTGTAACTGGGCACAGCAAGCATTTTCTTTTGTCTTGTTGGCATAACCCCTGAAGGCTACTATGGTATAAAACTCAAAAGAGATGAAGGGTTCCTCACTCTACTCAGACAGCATTGAGCACCAAAAGTTGGGCATGCCTTTGGGAAGAACTTAGGAGACACTGGGGAACTGCTTCCATTCATTTGTATCTTTATTTCAAATGTCTTTTTCCACTACTTGTTGGCTGGTTTGGTAGTAAACTGAAGTAAAACTAACAAACCCAAACAAAAGTAGCTGAGTCATGTATCTTTTCATTCTTCAAACCTAGACCAGTTTTTCATTAGCCTACTTAGCTCAAGTGTTAACCCTTATTCTTGGCTCAGGTCAGTAAATAACATCAAAGCAGAAATTGGCGGATTCCAAAGAGCTTCTGCAGGAGGCGCTTTCAACATAGAAAAACACTTCAAAAGAAGTCAAGTTACTAACGAAGGCTATGGCAATATTAAAACATGTCCACAAATTAATTGACATTCTTCCCCCTAAGACATGGAGTTTAAGCTCACTCCTCTTAAATTCTTAAATTTTAGCTCACCTTATAAACTCATAAACCATTAGAATGCAGTTTAAATGATGCTCATTGGCTTCTGAGGCTAGGCCATACAAGATAATCCAGCTTCTTTCTTACTGGAAAAGTCATATTTGGAGCTTTTAGCTATCATTCAAGAAGTCTGCCTACTTTATTATCTCCATGCTGTGAAGAAGCACAGACTATTTGGAGAGACCAAGTGTACATGCTGTAGTCAACAGCACTAGCTGAGGCCCTAGATGATAAACAATATCAACTGCTAGCCATGTAATTAAATTATCTTGGACATTCTACTTATGAAGCCTTCAGATGACTACAGTTTCAAGTTGACATCGAGTTGCAGGATAAACCCCACTTGAGAATTGCCTAGTCAAGCCTTTACCAAATCTCCAATTCACAAATAGTGAGCAATATAAAATGGTTAGTGTAAGCTGCATACGTTTTCCAGTTATTTGTTATGTAGCAATAATGAGAAAACAAGCTAAGGAATCAATTGATAGGAGGCATGTTTTTCTGTCTTCCAGTGCTACTCTCTGCAAAGCCATGTGAGAAGAACAAGTAGAATAGAAAGGAAAATGTCTTGAAAGAGGAAGAAAGCTTCAATATCCCTTCTCTTATTAGCTGGATGAAGTATCTATATAGAAGGAGGGTACACACCTCTGCCAAAAGGGTGATCCAAGGGACTAATAAGTCATTAACTAATGGAAAATTGTCATATCACATGGGCGTATGCATTTAATAATCAAAATTTGTACAACTACTGAGTATTTATTGTGTGTTTAATGCTCTGAAAGTCACTTTGGGAAATATAGTTGACCCTTGAACAATGCAGAGGTTAGGAACACTGACCTCTGCACAGTCAAAAAAATCCACGTATAACTTTACAGTCATCCCTCCATATTCACAGTTCCACATCCATAGACTCAACCAACCAGGGGTCTTGTAGAACTGTAGTTATGTATTTATGCCCCCCCAAAAAAAACATGTATATGTGGATTTGTGCTGTTTAAACCCATGTTGTTAAAGGGTGAAGAAAAAACGTAGAAATGTCTCTTTTTTCAAGGAACTTACAATCTTCTCAACACTGTTTTTCTTGTTGTTTGATTTAATCAGTGTTTTTGAAAGCTGTTACGTAGTGGAAATTTCATAAATACAATTTAACTTAATGTTCAAGCCTCTTCCTATGTCACTTCTCTCATATTCTCTCACTCACTCAACTCCAGCCAAACTGGCCTCCTCGATGTTCCTCACATAAGGCAAGCATTCTGCTTTTTCTTTATCTGACCTCCCCAGTTAGTCATAAGAACTCCATGCTTTAAACTGACTTGTTTCTAGTATGAAATTTTATCACCAACACACACTATGGTAATCATTTGTTTGGTTGTATGTGTGTCTTTTCACTAGAACGGTGTCCTTTGAGACAATTTTAATTGTCCTTTTATCCTTTGGCCAAACAGAATGCCCAGCACATTTACAAGAAATATTTTTGGGAGAGAAGGATTCACTCAGACATTCCTCCAACTATTATTTATTAGAAATCTACTGTGTGTCTCACTATTTCGGGTTTGGGGGAATACAATGGTGAACAAGATAAATAAAGTCCTTGTGCTCACAATGTTTACATTTTATATGGGGAGACACACAATCACTTTCAAACAGTGATAAGGGCTAAGGAGACAGTGTGATGTGATAGAAAGGGAAGGGAAGTAATTTGAGATAAGTTAGTCAGAAAGGCATCTCTATCATTTGAGCAATAATAGAAATGATAACAGCCATTCCTACTAAGATGTGAGGGAGGAGCATTCTAGATAGATAGAATAACAAGTATTTAAGATAGAAAAAAAGAAACACTTGGGGTTTCTGAGGCACAATAAAAAAGGCAATATAGCTAGTGCAATATATGCAAGATGGATTGGAAGAAGATGAAATTGGAGAGAGAGCAAGGAATAAGATTAAGTAAGCCATTGTAGAAATTTCAAACCTTCTCTGCGTGACAATGTAGGTCATTGTGGGATATTTTTCGGGGGAGGGAAGCAAAATACTTTACATTTTCAAAGTCACTGTATGTAGTGTGGAGAATGGATTGTAATGGTGTCAGAGTGGAACTGGGAAACTAGCTAAAATGCTATTTGTTATTGTAGTGTCCAGGCTAAAGAAGATGTTACTTTACATGGATGAATAAATGAACTGGTAAATAAACAAATGAGTAAACAATTGAAAAGATTAACAAATAAGTGAGTAAATTAAGAAGGAATGAACAAATTAGAGAAAGAACAAAGCAAAGAAGGAAGGAAGGAAAGGAGAGAGACATACAACTGGTGAATATATTAATTGATAAGAAGGGGTGTATTCCACTATATGAAGTCGCTTTAGACTTATTTGTCACTCTTAGTAATTCAAAAACAGGCTAAAATCCCAATTTCCTTCAGCCATGGCTTTAGTTGTTACTTTAGTGAAACACTGAATATAACAAGCCTGCTAGAATAAAAATTGTCTTTCATGCAATTGTTTGTAATCCACTGGCATTTCCCCTAAACAATTCTGCCTCTAAAACAAGGTATTTGTAATTTGTTCATAGTGTGAAACAACCTTGACCATACCTTGATGATTAAAAGATATAATCATTATGTCATTTTAATGCTTATTTGTTCAAAATTACCTGAAGAATATGTTTTTGAAATTTTTTATAAAAGGTCTCCAATGCCCAATCTTGATGTGTAGCTTTTTTTGACCCTTTCCACTTTTGCCTGACTACAAAATCAAACTATTTATACAGATTCAGAAACTTCCTTTGGAATTCTCTCTAAAGTACCTCATGCAAAAATCTGCATAGAAAACCTCGATTTGTTTTTGCCAGAAGAGAATGTATAGTGAAATGTACTATTTGCCTGTCTTACAGTTTTGAATAGAGTTGGCATAGATTTCACTGTCAAGGTGATTGTTTTTTGTTCATCAACCAGAACTGTGTGAAAGGAACATGCTACCATTTGTGCCGCTGCCATGTCCATTGTCTCTAAGGTACAGTTCATTTGGCAGGACACCTTCTGAAAAGAGCATGCTGCTCATGATGGCTGCCAACCTGAGGAACCTAACCATGCCATTGAATACAAAGGGTCTACAATCTCCCTCTCCAGAGAAAATAAATTAGTAACTGTTTGGCTTTTATAAATCCAAGAAGAAATATATATATATATAGATAGCATCAAAGGGGGATTAGTTACTATTTGACTTTTATAGGGCTTGTTTTGAAAAAAGAAATATAAGAAAAATAAACCAAACATAATAAAAACGGCTCTCTATAGAAACGAGGCAGAGAAATGATAAATAAAATAGATGAGACAGAACGTGAAAAGCAAGACAACTTTGATTATCTTTTAAAATAGTTGCCTTGTTTAAACTATACATGTATTTTGCTTCGTCAAAAAACAGATTTGCATCTAAAATTAAACATTCTAAAACTGAAAAAAAGGAAAACAAAGAAACTTAATTATATATCAAATTGGTAACAGAGAAAATAATTGCTGACTTTTGAACATAATACTCTGAGCATACATTCTTAGTAGGATATATTTTAAAATTAAAAAACACTGCAATAAAATGTTATTCTTCATTCGCTGCACTTCATTTTTGTAATCTTATCTTTGTTAATATAGTTATGGCAATTTGAACCTACTTATGTATGATGTAGGATAAGGAAATAAGCAATTATGGTGCTTTTAAAATATGACCATAAATAATTTGATACTCCTCCCTTCAAGAGGTGGACCTTAATTCCCTTCTCTGTGAGTGTGGGTTAGATTTAGTGACTTGCTTCTAATGAATACAATGTGGTGGATATGATGGTGTGCCACATCTAGGACTGGGACTAACAGGTATGAGACTTCCTCATTGCTTCTCTCTCAGATCACACTCTATGGGGAAGCCAGCTGACAAGTCACGAGCTTACTAAGGAATAATTATGGAGAAGTCAACTTGGCAAGCAACTGAAACCTCATGCCAGTAGCAAGTGAGAAATAGAGGCCTCAAGCCAACAGCCTTGGAAGAACGCCATCTTGGAGGCACATCCTCCAGCCCTCGTCAAGTCTTCAGAAGACTGTAGACAAGTTGACTGACTACCTCATGTATGATTCTGAACCAGAATCACCCAGCTAAGCCACTCCCAAATTTCTGACCTACAGAAGCATGTGACCCAATAAGTGTTTGTTGTTTAGAACTTCTAAATTTTGGTATCATATTTTATGCAGTAATAGATAACATATATATCAATTTAGTAAAATGTATATATTTTAACTAAATTAATGTATTTATATATGTACATTTATATATATGTATAAATGATATAAAATCAATGAATTGAGAGAAAATTCTTTAATGTTCAGTTCAAATTGGAAATAGCAATATAAACTAATTAACCTTTAAAGAGGTCTGTTCACTGAAAGATCTAGCAATGATCAAGCAATGATGATCCACTAGAGTGGGCTCATTTAACACCTAGCATATTTATTTGTTTTTAAATACCATTTTTCACTAAAAAGAAGACTTGGAGCTATGGATTATTTCAGAACCTAAAATTATTCTTGCCAAAAGTATTAAACTTGAATCTAGACAAGTCTCAGGAAATACTGGGATAAAGGAACAAATTAAACAATACCACAATACCACAATATTTAAACAAAAATGTATTAGTCTGGGTCCATTCAGAAGATAGAAACCATACAGTAAATTTAAAGAGGAAAACTTTAATATAAATAATTATTATCTATGATAGGAAAATAATTCTAAAGATGGAAAGAGAACTATAAGTGTTACTCTAGTTCTGAGGGAGAGTATCCAAGAAAGGACGAACTTGGAAGGAGGGATAACTTCCCCAAAGCTGGCATTCAGACCTTGCTATAGAAAGTATAGTTTCAGTCCACTGATGGTAGGGAAGTTTTTTGGGTTGCTTTGGGAAAGTTAGTCCACAGTCACTGTGTAAGATGTAAACAACCATCGGGATGTAGGGGAACTGAGGTTAGTGTGCTGGATCACAGAGGGAGCGAGAGTGTGGGGTCTAGAATGTGCAATGTCTTCATAGGGAGGGCAGTGACAAAGTGAGACAGGGCTGTGAAGTTGCTGAGGGACTGTATACTCTGGGCATGTGGCTGAATCAGGGTACCACCAGATGTTTTCACATATGTACCTCTGACCATGCAGCAAGAGTAGCAAACAAAGCAAAATGCAGAATACCTGAAAAGAGAGATGGCATCTTCCTCCTGCAATGTCTTCTAACACCATCTATTGACAAAGTTTAACATAATGTTCACTGTAAAAGAGAAATGCTAAATGTCCAATCCCTTATCTCAGAGCAGATACTGCACTTGATTTTGGATCTGATAGTCAATAAATTAATAACAAGCACACAGACAAATCTAGAATGAAAGACACTTTATAATACAACAGGCCTGATCTATACAACGTTACTGTCATGAAGGGGAAGAAGAAGAAAGAAGAAGAAGAAGAAGAAGAAGAAGAAGAAGAAGAAGAAGAAGAAGAAGAAGAAGAAGAAGAAGAAGAAGAAGAAGAAGAAGAAGAAGAAGAAGAAGAAGAAGAAGAAGAAGAAGAAGAAGAAGAAGCAAGATGGGAGTACTATTCTGAATTAAAAATAGAGTTAAACAACAGCAAGCAAATTCATTTATGAACCTACATTGAATTCTGAATCAAAAAACACAATTAAAAAAGGCATTTTAAAAACTCGGGGAGTTAGGACCTTCAAGATGGCAGAGGAGTAAGACATGGAGATCACCTTCCTCCCCACAAATACATCAGAAATACATCTACATGTGGAACAACTCCTACAGAACACCTACAGAATGCTGGCAGAAGACCTCAGACTTCCCAAAAGGCAAGAAACTCCCCATGTACACGGGGAGGGCAAAAGAAAAAAGAAAAAACAGAGACAAAAGAATAGGGACAGGACCTGCACTCCTGGGAGGGAGCTGTGAAGGAGGAAAAGTTTCCACACACTAGGAACCCCCTTCACTGGTGGAGACGGTAGGTAACGAGGGGGGAAGCTGCAGAGCCACAGAGGAGAACACAGCAATAGGGGTGCAGGGGCAAAGAAGAGAGATACCTGCACAGAGGATCGGTGCTGGCCAGCATTCACCAACCTGAGAGGTTTGTCTGTGCCCCCACCAGCGTTGGCGGGCCTGGGAGCTGAGGCTCTAGCTTGGCTTTGGAGTTCAGATCCCAGGAAGAGGACTGGGGTTGGTTGCGTGAATACAGACTGAAGGGGGATAGGGCACCACAGTGAGCCAGGAGGGAGTCTGGGAAAAAGTCTGGAACTGCCTAAGAGGCAAGAGACCATTGTTTAGGGGTTCACGAGGAGAGGGGATTCAGAGCACCACCTAAACGAGCTACAGAGATGGACGTGAGCTGCAGCTATCAGCACGGACAAAACAGATGGGCATGAAACACTAAGGCTGTTGCTGCAGCCAACAAGAAGCCTGTGTGCAAGCACTGGCCACTATCCACACCTCCCCTCCTGGGAGCCTGTGCAGCCCACCACTGCCAGGGTTCCGTGATCCAGGGACAACTTCCCTGGGAGAACACATGGTGTGCCTCAGGCTGTTGCAAAGTCGCATCGGCCTCTGCTGGCAGGCTCATCTCTCATTCTGTACCCCTCCCTCTCCCTGCCTGAGCAACCCAGAGCCCCCTAATCAGTTGCTGCTTTGACTCCATCCTGTCTGTGCAAAGAACAGACACCCTTGGGTGACCTACATGCAGAGGCAGGGTCAGATCCAAAGCTGAACCCCAGGAGCTGTACAAACAAAGAAGAGAAAGGGACATTTCTCCCAGCAGCCTCAGGAGCAGCAGATTAAATCTTCACAATCAACTTGATGTACCCTGAATCTCTGGAATACCTGAATAGTCAAGAAATCATCTCAAAATAGAGGCAGTGGACTTTGTGTGATTTTGTCTGTATAGCTTTGATTTTACCACTTCCCCTAGAGTTCTGTCTGTCCATTTCTCTTTTTTTTAATAGTTTTTAGCACTTGTTATCATTGGTGGATTTGTTTTTTGGTTTGGTTACTCTCTTTTCTCTTTCTTTTTTTTATTACTTTTAAATTATTTTAATTTTAATAATTTTTTATTTTTATTTTTTTAATAACTTTATTCTATTTTATTTTTTTCTTTCATTCTTTCTTTTTTTCTCAATTTTCTTCTGAGCCATGTGGCTGTCAGGGTCATGGTGATCTGGCCGGGTGTCAGGCCTGTGCCTCTAAGGTGGGAGAGCCGACTTCAGGACATTGGTCCACCAGAGACCTCCTGGCTCCACGTAATATCAAACGGTGAAAGATCTCCCAAGATCTCCATCCCCATTGCTAAGATCCTGCTCCATTCAACAACCAGCAAGCTACAGTGCTGGACACCCTATGCAAAACAACTAGCAAGACAGGAACACAACCCCACCCATTAGCAGAGAGGCTACCTAAAATCACAATAAGGTCAGAGACCCGCCCAAAACACACCACTGGACACAGTGCTGTCCACCAGAAAGACAAGATCTAGCCTCATCCACCAGAATACAGGCACCAGTCCCCTCCACCAGGAAGCCTACACAACCCACTGAACCAAACTTAGCTACTGGAGGCAGACACCAAAAAAAACGGGAACTACGACCCTGCAGCCTGTGAAAAGGAGACCCCAAACACAGTAAGTTAAGCAAAATGAGAAAACAGAGAAACACACAGCAGATGAAGGAGCAAGGTACAAACCCACTAGAACAAACAAATGAAGAGGAAATAGGCAGTCTACCTGAAAAAGAATTCAGAATAATGATAATAAAGATGATCCAAAATTGTGAAAATAGAATGGAGAAAATAAAAGAAATGTTTAACAAGGACCTAGAAGAGCTAAAGAGCAAACAAACAATGATGAAATAAATGAACACAATAAATGAAATTTAAAATGCTCTAGAAGGAATCAATAGCAGAATAACTGAGGCAGAAGAATGGATAAGTCACCTGGAAGATAAAATAGTGGAAATGACTACTGCAGAGCAGAATAAAGAAAAAAGAATAAAAAGAATTGAGGACAACCTCAGAGACCTCTGGGACAAAATTAAATGCAGCAACATTCTAATTATAGGAGTTGCAGAAGAAGAAGAGAAAAAGAAAGGCACTGAGAAAGTATTTGAAGAGATTATAGTTGAAAACTTCCCTAATATAGGAAAGGAAATAGTGAATCAAGTCCAGGAAGCACAGAGAGCCCCATACAGGATAAATCCAAGGAGAAACACAAAAAGGACACATATTAATCAAATAACCAAATATTAAATACAAAGAAAAAAATTAATTAAATATTAATATTTAAAAATTATAATTTATTATAATATTAATATTATTGATAATATTAAAATATTAATTAATTAATTAATCTTTGGAATCCCCAAAGTTTAAGAGCTGATCTTTCATCAGAAACTCTGCAAGTCAGAAGGGAGTGGCAGGACATATTTAAAGTGATGAAAGGGAAAAACTTACAAACAAGATTACTCTACCCAGCAAGGATCTCATTCAGATTTGACAGAGAAATTAAAACCTCTACAGAAAAGCAAAAGCTAAGAGAATTCAGCACCACCAAACCATATTTACAACAAATGCCAAAGGAACTTATGTAGGCAGAAAAGACAAGACAAGGAAAAGACCTATAATAACAAACCCAAAACAATTAAGAAAGTGGCAATAGGAACGTACATATCGATTACCTTAAATGTAAATGGATTAAATGCTCCAACAAAAAGACATAGACTGGCTGAATGGATACAAAAACAAGACCCATATATATGTTGTCTACAAGAGACCCACTTCAGACCTAGGGACACATACAGACTGAAAGTGAGGGGATGGAAAAAGATATTCCATGCAAATGGAAATCAAAAGAAAGCTGGAGTAGCAATTCTCATATCAGACAAAATAGACTTTAAAATAAGACTATTACAAGAGACAAAGAAAGACACTACATAATGATCTAGGGATCAATCCAAGAAGAAGATATAACAATTGTAAATATTTACGCACCCAACATAGGAGCACCACAATGCATAATGCAAATGTTATCAGCCATAAAAGGGGAAATTGACAGTAACACAATCATAGTAGGGGACTTTAACACCCCACTTTCACCAATGGACAGATCATCCAAAATGAAAATAAATAAGGAAACACAAGGTTTAAATGATACATTAAACAAGATGGACTTAATTGATATTTATAGGACATTCCATCAAAAATCACCAGAATACACTTTCTTCTCAAGTGCTAAGTGTCTAAGTGTCCATTGACAAATGAATGGATAAAGATGTGGCACATATATACCATAGAATATTACTCAGCCATAAAAAAACAAAACTGAGTTATTTGTAGTGAGGTGGATGGACCTAGAGTCTGTCATACATAGTGAAGTAAGTCAGAAAGAGAAAAACAAATACCGTATGCTAACACATATATACGGAATCTAAAAAAAAAAAAATGTGTGGAAGAACCTAGGGAAAGGGCAGGAATAAAGACACAGACATAGAAAATGGACTTGAGGACTCGGAGAGGGGGAAGGTTAAGCTCGGACGAAGTGAGATAGTAGCATGGACATATATACACTCCCAAATGTAAAATAGGTAGCTAGTGGGAAGCAGCCACATTGCACAGGGGGATCAGCTCAGTGCTTTGTGACCACCTAGGGGGTGGGATCAGGAAGGTGAGAGGGAGATGCAAGAGGGAGGAGATATGGGGATATATGTATATGTATATCTGATTCACTTTGCTATAAATCAGAAACTAACACATCATCGTAAAGCAATTATACTCCAATAAAGATGTTAAAAATGAATACTTAGGGAAACTTGAGCAAAGGCAAGGCATTAGAATTAATTAATCAATATTATAGTTATTAAATAATGTCATGAAATTGCTAATTTCTTTATGTGTGATAATGGTGTGAGGAGTTACGAAAATATCCTTGTTCTTAGGAGGTTAATGCTAAATTATTTAAGGTTGAATTGTCATGATTATTAAAATTTACTTTCAAATGATTCAGCAAAATATGACTGTGATGTATATGTGTGTGCTATATGCATAGATAAAACAAATATTGCAGAATATTAACAATTACGGAAACTAAGTGGTTGATAAACGTGTGCTTTTTGTACTATTTTAATTTTTCTGTGTGTTTGAAAATTTTTGAAATATAATTTTAGGAATATAGGTGATGACAGCATGTTTAAATGAAGTAGTTTTTGTAGCTGACATTTTTCAAAGAGCTGGCTCCCTCACTATAACCCCCCCTACCCTTTTCTCTAGGAGAAACTCTCAGGTGTACGTGGCTGGGACTCCACCAAAGCTGAAAATTTTGAATTTAAAGATACAGGGAATAGAGATCACCACACTCAATCATACTATGAGCAGAGCCCTCTGTCTTCACAATAAGTCCAAGAATTCCTGCTGATGAGTCTACTGACCTGCCCTGATTCCTGGACTTTAAAAAGCTTGGTTGGCTACTTTTACCTTGGATTCCCTGAAATGTCTCCTATAATCCTTCCTATAAGTTACCTTTTACTTTTGCTAGGCTAGGTAAAGTACATTTCTATTACTTACCATTACATATGAAAAAAAAAAAAACACCCTTAAGTAATATGGAACAATTTTTATAAATAAAGTTTCCAAGTTACTAAAGATAGATATATGGCTAGAGAACATATTTGTGGTTTCCATAGCAGAAAATAATGTTTTGCAAATTTATGAATTTGTAATTTTTTTTTCTCTTTAGCTCTAAGAAATTGAGTTCCCCTGCAACTTTCAGTAATTAGTGCAGGCTAGTAAATTATAAGCTAAAAAAAAGAAGAAAAAGAATCTTCATACACAAAAAAAAGCTTATCCTTTGTATAAGATATGAAAAACTCCTGATATGTGCACTTGCTAATTATTTTTCTGCTACAGACATCAGCTTAGTTTGATCTTTAGAGATAACATATGTCTTTATTTACATTTTGATGTCCTCCCATCTGTGAGTATAAGTGTGACTGAAAAGACTGATGTCAGACCAATGGTCCTTTGCACACTGTGTACGTACAAAGACATTTCTTCAGAATCATGTCTGCAGTTATCTAAAGAGCTTGTTTTGCTTTGGCCTCTATCTTTGGAATTCTTGCTTGGTCTGAAACCCTTACTAATAAAAAGATAGTCCATTCTTTAAAGTCATACACCAGACTGATGATTCAGTGGTTCATTTATTTCTCAGCTGTATACTGTTGTGCTTTTTTGCTCAGGAATTTTTTTATGTTTTACAGTTGCCTGTTGGAGTTTAAAAGAAATAAAAGGACAAGCAAAAAACCTTTGGAGACAAAGGGACCTAGGTTCAAATCTCAGTTTTGTTATTTATTATCTGTGAGACCTTGGAAAATTCATGCCCACTCTTCCTCTATTATTTCCTTCTGTATACAGTGGGGAGAATAATGCATTCATCTCAGGGTTACAGTGTTGCCATGAAGTTTAACACAATGTATGTAAAGCATCTGACGCAGAGGTTATACGTATGTTGTTAAACATATACATCCCTTTATATCAGTATCTTTCAACTTTTCTAACCCCTACACACCGAAGGGTCATAACACAGTAACAATGGTTCAAAACAGCTGTTATTTATATTTATGTTGGGCATATTCTCCTTCCTAGACGTAGGATATATCATGATTTTGGTAACTGCATAGTTTGAAAAAGCCTCTCAATGATTCTGATGTTTCCTCCCCTCCCCAATCCTAGCAACTTTGGAAGATATGGATAATAATAGCTAACATTTAGATAGTATCTTCTATGTGTAAGGAACTCTTCTAAATATTTTACATATCCAAACTCATTTAATTCTCACAACAACTCTATGAGGTAAGAGTACTTTGATTATTTCTCTGTTACGTGTGTGGAATGTAAGGCTCAGATAAGTAACTAGTGTAAAACAGAGTCAGGATTTGAGTCCAGGCAGCCTGCATCCAGAATTCATAATGTAAATTCCTTTATTAAACCAAGCAATATTTTGCTATAGACTCAATAATATTTGTAGTGTGACATCATAGGTCAAATTTTTCCTGTACATATTTATGAAGAAATAATTGATAAGCCCCTAAAAATATAGGTTTATACTGGAAATCTGGTCTCAATTATAACATCACCTTGAGCTTGGAGCAGAGTAATGTATTAATACTGAAACCCACTACCGTTATTTTTCCCACTTCTTTTGTTTTGTACTTAGGTTTAGGGGACATAAATTGGAAATAATAATCCTCCTTCTCCATCCTTTGCATTTTGACCAGATTGTTTCATTACTTGTAATGTCAGCATTCACATGCTTCTCTTGGACTTTCTAGCAGTATGTAAATACTTATACAGGGAAGAAGTTAAGATAGAAAGATAAAGAAGAAAACTTGTGCAATAATCTTCTCTTGGCAACAGGCATTGTTGGGGTTGCTTCAACACCTGCAGCAGAGTAAGAGTAAAAAGGGCTTTGCCCCTGATCTTGGAAAGAGACCTTCATATCGGAATTTGTCTTCAGTGTTTTATGGTAAAGAAACCAACAAACATAAAATGGATTTGTTCCCTCAGGGAATACAGAGAGGCTTTTGGGGCCAGATTAGCTAGGGAGCTGCTGGACAGAAATTGTTCATCATTTTTCAAAAAGACATTTCACTTACAGCCTAAGAAGTGTTAATGAAGCATTCACACTTTTACCAAGTGAAAAAGCAATAGAAAAACAGCTCCTTCAATCTCTTTTCAGAAATGCTCAGCAGTAACACATGGACTGCTCCTATACAATCTTCAGACAGCTGTAGTATTAAAAGATAGAAGATGAAAGTGGACTCGCAAAATAGGAAAGAAAGGAAAAACGAAAGGAGAAAGAAACACACACACACACACACACTGTTTTGAAAATCTTGCTTCTGGTGCCTTAATGAACAACACATCATGAAAGCAGAACTTCTGGAAGATGTCTCCTTTGACAAAGGCATTTTCTAGCATCCTTGCATGAAATGAATTCCTTACCACAAACAAAACAATTAGAGATCGGACTTTCACTTCTCTATAAACTGTTGTTGATAGAATTGTATGGATGAACAACAAAACCTGTTTTAAGTTTATCAGGCAACTTTCAATAACTTATATTGCTAGTATCAAAGACTTTATATCACAGCATATGCCCCTTCTCTGCATTCATTACAGGTATTTATGTTGTCTGTAAATTATTTACACAAACTGTTGCCAGTCTTTATTTAAGAGGCAGGGGAGATGGCACAAACTGCCAGCTACTAGATTTCCTTGAAGGAGGCCATTATAAATCATCATCCTCAGGCATTTCTTTGAAATAAGATATATAGGACTTATTCAAGACAAGCAGGACAAGCCCTCTGAAAAACTGTGAAGTTTACCCTTAGTTGCTGTCTACTTGTCTGCTTAACCTTTCCTTATTCATTTAGTGGAAAGATTTCCAGGACTTTTATTTTTGGTGTTAAATGCAATCTTAATATAGGACAAGAAAGCAAAGGGCACCCTCTATCTTAGAAGAGAATATGCAGGCTCATGTATCTGAATGTAGGTTGTCCAGATTTGCTGCCTCACATTTGTTACCCAAAAGAATGGCCCTGATGTTCAGGCGGAACACTTGAATGAGAGAAGCGTTCTAGACACATATTCCAGTGTTTAAGGAGTGTGGCCCTGTATTCCTATCTCTGAAGAGGCTGCTTTAGTGCTGATTAAAATGTTATTAATATTGAACAACATAGTGACCACCTCCTCCTCCCTACTCTCTTGTCAACAAGGACCATGATTGTTTTTTCTGGAAAGATAGTCAAAACTTACTCCCTGAAAAGGAAAAAGAGGGTTTGGACAACATAGAGGCAAAAGTTGAAAATTAAACTGCCATATAGTCTCAGTACCATTTCTTTTTAAGTATTCTGCAATCTTCATGTTACTCAGACCCCAATAAGGAAGTATTTTTAAATGATGCATTGGTTTCATATTACACTGATTTGAAGGAAATCCCACACATAAAACTGCATTACTTAGAAAAGATTTCTCTCTTGGGTGATTGCTGCACAAGCATATAATTGAATAAATGTGATATCTCAGCTCCAAAATGGAAGTCTTCCTGCCCATAGAATAAATATATTTCCTACTTGTACTTAATGTAATTTTTAAAAGATTTGTTTTAATCCTATGTATATGTAGTTGAAGAAGAAAATACACAGACCTTCATTTTACAATTTATAATGGACATACATTTTCTCCACAATCCTCGTATGCAAGGAATGCCCCATATCTCTATATATTCTTAACTCAAATTACATCTGCCTCTATACTCCAACTTGTCAGGATGAGACAATGACCCATATCATTGATGATTTTGAGCCTTCTTTGAGACTGGAGTCCTACAGTGACAAGAAAATACAGGAAGGTCCCTATTATCTTCATTCCATTTTTTTAATAGTCACTGAAATATTCATTGTCCAAGCCCCCTTAGTCCATTTTGAAAGATCATTGTTTACTTGTTCTCTATGTCTTCCTTCACCTATAATTAGCTCCCACCCTCTAATAAAAAGGTGGACCGGGGAGAGGAACCAAGATGGCGGAGTAGAAGGACGTGCTCTCACTCCCTCTAGCAAGAACACCAGAATCACAACTAGCTGCTGGACAATCATCGACAGGAAGACTCTGGAACTCACCAAAAAAGATACCCCACATCCAAAGGCAAAGGAGAAGCCACAATGAGACAGTAGGAGGGGCACAATCAGAGTAAAATCAAATCCCATAACCAGTGGGTGGGTGACTCACAGACTGGCAAACACTTATACTACAGAAGTCCACCCATTGGAGTGAAGGTTCTGAGCCCCACATCAGGCTTCCCAACCTGGGGGTCTGGCAATGGGAGGAGGAATTCATAGAGAATCAGACTTTGAAGCCTAGTGGGAATTTATTACAGGACTTCGACAGGACTGGAGGAAACAGAGACCCCACTCTTGGAGGGTGCACACAAAATAGTGTGCACATCGGGACCCAGGGGAAGGAGCAGTGACCCCGGGGGACACTGAACCAGACCTACCTGCTAGTGTTGGAAGGTCTCCTGCAGAGGCAGGGGGTGGCTCTGTTTCACCGTGGGGACAAGGACACTGGCAGCAGAAGTGCTGGGAAGTACTCCTTGGAGTGAGCCCTCCCAGAGTCTGTCATTAGCCCCAACAAAGAGCCCAGGTAGGCTCCAGTGTTGGGTTGCCTCAGGTCAAACAACAAACAGGGAGGGAACCCAGCCCGACCCATCAACAGTCAAGTGGATTAAAGTTTTACTGAGCTCTGACCACCACAGCAACAGTCAACTCTACCTACCACCAGAGCCTCCCATCAAGCCTCTTAGATAGCCTCAACCACCAGAGGGCAGACAGCAGAAGCAAGAAAAACTACAATCCTGTAGCCTGTGGAACAAAAACCACATTCACAGAAAGATAGACAAGATGAAAAGGCAGAGGGCTATATATCAGATGAAGGAACAAGATAAAACCCTAGAAAAAGAACTAAATGAAGTGGAGATAGGCAACCTTCCAGAAAAGGAATTCAGAATAATGAAGGTGAAGATGATCCAGGACCTCAGAAAAAGAATGGAGGCAAAGATCGAGAAGATGCAATAAATGTTTAACAAAGATCTAGAAGAATTAAAGAACAAACAAACAGAGATGAACAATACAATAACTGAAATGAAAACTACACGAGAAGGAATCAATAGCAGAATAACTGAGGCAGAAGAACTGATAAGTGACCTGGAAGACAGAATGGTTGAATTCACTGCTGTGGAACAGACTAAAGAAAAAAGAATGAAAAGAAATGAAGACAGCTTAAGAGACCTGTGGGACAACATTAAACGCAACAACATTCACATTATAGTGGTCCCAGAAGGAGAAGAGAGAGAGAAAGGAACAGAGAAAATATTTGAAGAGATTATAGTTGAAAACTTCCCTAACACGGGAAAGGAAATAGCCACCCAAGTCCAAGAAGTGCAGCGAGTCCCATACAGGATAAACCCAAGGAGAAACACACCGAGACACATATTAATCAAATTGGCAAAAATTAAAGACAAAGAAAAATTATTGAAAGCAGCAAGGGAAAAATGATAAATAACATACAATGGAACTACCATAAGGTTAACAGCTGATTTCTCAGCAGAAACTCTACAAGCCAGAAGGGAGTGGCATGATATACTTAAAGTGATGAAAGGGAAGAACCTACAACCAGGGGGTCTGGGCAAGATGGCGGAAGAGTAAGACGCGGAGATCACCTTCCTTCCCACAGATTCAGTAGAAATACATCTACACGTGGAACTGCTCCTACAGAACACCCACTGAACGCTGGCAGAAGACGTCAGACCTCCCAAAAGGCAAGAAAATCCCCACGTACTTGGGTAGGGCAAAAGAAAAAAGAAATAACAGAGACAAAAGAATAGGGACGGGACCTGCACCAATGGGAAGGAGTTGTGAAGGAGGAAAGGTTTCCACACACTAGGAAGCCCCTTCACGGGCAGAGACTGCGGGTGGCAGAGGGGGGAAGCTTCGGAGCCACGGAGGAGAGCAAAGCCACAGGGGTGCGGAGGGCAAAATGGAGAGATTCCCGCATGGATGATTGGTGCCGAGTAGCACTCACCAACCCAAGAGGCTTGTCTGCTCACCCGCCGGGGCGGGCAGGGACTGGGAGCTGAGGCTTGGGCTTCGGAGGTCAGATCCCAGGGAGAGGACTGGGGTTGGCGGCGTGAACACAGCCTGAAGGGGTTAGCACAACACAGCTAGCCGGGAGGGAGTCCGGGAAAAAGTCTGCAGCTGCCGAAGAGGCAAGAGACTTTTTCTTGCCTCTTTGTTTCGCGGCGCGCAAGGAGAGGTGATTCAGAGAGCCGCCTAAATGAGCTCCAGAGACAGGCGCGAGCCACGGCTATCAGCGCAGATCCCACAGCAACAGGGGCGCAGAGGGCGAAGTGGAGAGATTCCCGCACAGACGATCGGTGCCGAGCAGCAATCACCAGCCCGAGAGGCTTGTCTGCTCACCCGCTGGGGCGGATGGGGGCTGGGAGCTGAGGCTCGGGCTTCCTTCAGATCGCAGGGAGAGGACTGGGGTTGGCGGTGTGAACAAAGCCTGAAGGGGTTAGAGCACCACAGCTAGCCTGGAGGGAGTCCAGGAAAAAGTCTGCAGCTGCTGAAGAGGCAAGAGACTTTTTCTTGTCTCTTTGTTTCCTGGTTCACGAGGAGAGGGGATTCACAGCACCGCCTAAATGAACTCCAGAGACAGGCGCGAGCCGTGGTTATCAGGGCGGACCCCAGAGACGGGCATGAGACGCTAAGGCTGCTGCTGCCGCCTCCAAGAAGCCTGTGTGCAAGCACAGGTCACTCTCCACACCACCCCTCCCGGGAGCTGGTGCAGCCCGCCACGGCCAGGCTCCCGTGATCCAGGGACAACTTCCCTGGGAGAACACACGGTGTGCCTTAGGCTGCTACAATGTCACGCCGGTTTCCGCCGCCGCAGGCTCGCCCCACATCCGTACCCCTTCCTTCCCCCAGCCTGAGTGAGCCAGAGCCCCCGAATCAGCGGCTCCTTTAACCCCATTCTGTCTGGGCGGGGAACAGACGCCCTCAGGTGACCTACATGCAGAGGCGGGTCCAAATCCAAAGCTGTACCCCGGGAGCTATACGAACAAAGAAGAGAAAGGGAAATCTCTCCCAGCAGCCTCAGAAGCAGCGGATTAAATTTCCACAAACAACTTGATATGCCTGCATCTGTTGAATACCTGAATAGACAACGAATCATCCCAAATTCAGAAAGTGGACTTTGGGAGCAAGAGATATTAATTTTTCCCCTTTTCCTTTTTTTGTGAGTGTATATGTGTATACTTCTGGGTGAGATTTTGTCTGTATAGCTTTGCTTTCACCGTTAGTCCTAGGGTTAGGTTCGTTCTTTTTTTTTTTTTTAACTTAATTTTTTTTTCCCTAATAAATGTTTTCTAAATAATTTTTCCTTATTTTCTATTTTTAAAAAAATTAAAAAAAAAATTTTTTTAAATAAGTTTGTTCATATTTTTTATTTTAAAAACTTAAAAATTTTTTTCTTAATAATTTTTTTCTTATTTTTTATTATAAGAAAATTAATAAATCTATTTTTTAAAATTAAAAAAATGTTCTTAATAAATGTATTCTTAATAATTTTTTTCTTATTTTTTATTATAATAGCTTTATTTTATCTTATTTTATCTTCTTTCTTTCTTTCTTTATATTTTTTCTCCCTTTTATTCTGAGCCGTGTGGATGAAAGGCTTTTGGTGCTCCAGCCAGGCATCAGGGCTGTGCCTCTGAGGTGGGAGAGCCAAGTTCAGGACACTGATCCACAAGAGACCTCCCAGCTCAACGTAATACCAAACGGCTAAAATCTCTCAGAGATCTCCATCTCAACATCAAGACCCAGCTTCACTCAACGACCAGAAAGCTACAGTGCTGGACACACTATGCCAAACAACTAGCAAGACAGGAACACAGCCCCATCCATTAGCAGAGAGGCTGCTTAAAATCATAATAAGGCAACAGACACCCCAAAACACAACACCAGACATGGACGTGCCCACCAGAAAGACAAGATCCAACCTCATCCACCAGAACACAGGCACTAGTCCCCTCCACCAGGAAGCCTACACAACCCACTGAACCAACCTTAGCCACTGGGGACAGATACCAAAAACAACGGGAACTACAAACCTGCAGCCTGTGAAAAGGAGACCCCAAACACAGTAAGATAAGCAAAATGAGAAGACAAAAAATACAGAGCAGGTAAAGGAGCAGGGTCAAAACACACCAGACCTAACAAATGAAGAGGAAATAGGCAGTCTACCTGAAAAAGAATTCAGAATAATGACAGTAAAGATGATCCAAAATCTTGGAAATAGAATAGACAAAATGCAAGAAACATTTAACAAGGACGTAGAAGAACTAAAGAGGAACCAAGCAAAGATGAAAAACATAATAAATGAAATTAAAAATACTCTAGACGGGATCAATAGCAGAATAACTGAGGCAGAAGAACAGATAAGTGACCTGGAAGATAAAATAGTGGAAATAACTACAGCAGAGCAGAATAAAGAAAAAAGAATGAAAAGAACTGAGGACAGTCTCAGAGACATCTGGGACAACATTAAACACACCAACATTCGAATCATAGGGGTCCCAGAAGAAGAAGAGAAAAAGAAAGGGACTGAGAAAATATTTGAAGAGATTATAGTTGAAAACTTCCCTAATATGGGAAAGGAAATAGTTAATCAAGTCCTGGAAGCACAGAGAGTCCCATACAGGATAAATCCAAGGAGAAACACGCCAAGACACATATTAATCAAACTGTCAAAAATTAAATATAAAGAAAACATATTAAAAGCAGCAATGGAAAAAAAACAAATAACACACAAGGGAATCCCCGTAAGGTTAACAGCTTATCTGTCAGCAGAAACTCTGCAAGCCAGAAGGGAGTGGCAGGATATACTTAAAGTGATGAAGGAGAAAAACCTACAAACAAGATTACTCTACCCAGCAAGGATCTCATTCAGATTAGATGGAGAAATTAAAACCTTTACAGACAAGCAAAAGCTGAGAGAGTTCAGCACCACCAAACCAGCTTTACAACAAATGCTAAAGGAACTTCCCTAGGCAAGAAACACAACAGAAGGAAAACACCTACAAGAACAAAGCCAAAACATTTAAGAAAATGGGAATAGGAACATACATATCGATAATTACCTTAAATGTAAATGGATTAAATGTTCCCACCAAAAGACACAGACTGGCTGAATGGATACAAAAACAAGACCCATATATATGTTGTCTACAAGAGACCCACTTCAGACCTAGAGACACATACAGACTGAAAGGGAGGGGATGGAAAAAGATATTCTATGCAAATGGAAATCAAAAGAAAGCTGGAATAGCAATTCTCATATCAGAGAAAATAGACTTTAAAATAAAGACTATTACAAGAGACAAAGAAGGACACTGTATAATGATCAAGGGATCGATCCAAGAGGAAGGTATAATAATTGTAATATTTATGCTACCAATATAGGAGCACCTCAATACGTAAGGCAAATACTAACAGCCATAAAAGGGGAAATCGAAAGTAACACAATCATAGTAGGGGACTTAACACCCCACTTTCACCAATGGACAGATCATCCAAAGTGAAAATAAATAAGGAAACACAAGCTTTAAATGATACATTAAGCAAGATGGACTTAATTGATATTTATAGGACATTCCACCCAAAAACAACAGAATACACATTTTTCTCAAGTGCTCATGGAACATTCTCCAGGATAGATCATATCTTGGGTCACAAATCAAGCCTTGGTAAATTTAAGAAAATTGAAACCGTATCAAGTATCTTTTCCGACCACAAGGCTGTGAGACTAGATATCAATTACAGGAAAAGATCTGTGAAAAATACAAACACATGGAGGCTACACAATACACTACTTAATAACGAAGTGATCACTGAAGAAATCAAAGGGGAAATCAAAAAATACCTAGAAACAAATGACAATGGAGACACGACGACCCAAAACCTATGGGATGCAGCAAAAGCAGTTCTAAGAGGGAAGTTTATAGCAATAAAAGCCTACCTCAAGAAACAGGAAACATCTCGAATAAACAACCTAACCTTGCACCTAAAGCAATTAGAGAAAGAAGAACAAAAAAAAAAAAAACCCCAAGGCTAGCAGAAGGAAAGAAATCATAAAGATCAGGTCAGAAATAAATGAAAAAGAAATGAAGGAAACAATAGCAAAAATCAATGAAACTAAAAGCTGGTTCCTTGAGAAGATAAACAAAATTGATAAACCATTAGCCAGACTCATCAAGAGAAAAAGGGAGAAGACTCACATCAATAGAATTAGAAATGAAAAAGGAGAAGTAACCACTGACACTGCAGAAATACAAACGATCATGAGAGATTACTACAAGCAACTCTATACCAATAAAATGGACAACCTGGAAGAAATGGACAGATTCTTAGAAATGCACAACCTGCCCAGGCTGAACCAGGAAGAAATAGAAAATATGAACAGACCAATCACAAGCACTGAAATTGAAACTGTGATTAAAAATCTTCCAACAAACAAAAGCCCAGGACCAGATGGCTTCACAGACCAATTCTATCAAACATTTAGAGAAGAGCTAACACCTATCCTTCTCAAACTCTTCCAAAATATTGCAGAGGGAGGAACACTCCCAAACTCATTCTATGAGGCCACCATCACCCTGATACCAAAACCAGACAAAGACACTAAAAAAAAAGAAAATTACAGACCAATATCACTGATGAACATAGATGCAAAAATCCTCAACAAAATACTAGCAAACAGAATCCAACAGCACATTAAAAGGATCATACACCATGATCAAGTGGGGTTTACCCCAGGAATGCAAGAATTCTTCAATATATGCAAATCAATCAACGTGATACACCATATTAACAAATTGAAGGAGAAAAACCATATGATCATCTCAATAGATGCAGAGAAATCTTTCAACAAAATCTACACTCATTTATGATAAAAGCTCTCCAGAAAGTGGGCATAGAGGGAACCTACCTGACATAATAAAGGTCATATATGACAAACCCACAGCAAACATCATTCTCAATGGTGAAAAACTAAAAGCATTTCCTCTAAGATCAGGAATGAGACAAGGATGTCCACTCACACCACTATTATTCAACATAGTTTTGGAAGTCCTAGCCATGGCAATCAGAGAAGAAAGAGAAATAAAAGGAATACAAATTGGAAAAGAAGAAGTAAAACTGCCACTGTTTGCAGATGACATGATACTATACATAGAGAATTCTAAAAATGCCACCAGAAAACTACTAGAGCTAATCAATGAATTTGGTAAAGTTGCAGGATACAAAATTAATGCACAGAAATCTCTTGCATTCTTGCATACACTAATGATGAAAAATCTGAAAGAGAAATTATGGAAACACTCCCATTCACCATTACAACAAAAAGAATAAAATACCTAGGAATAAACCTACCTAGTGAGGCAAAAGATGTGTATGCAGAAAACTATAAGACACTGATGAAAGAAATTAAAGACGATACCAACAGGTGGAGAGATATACCATGTTCTTGGATGGGAAGAATCAATATTGTGAAAATGACTATACTACCCAAAGCAATCTACAGATTCAATGCAATCCCTATCAAATTACCAATGGCATTTTTTATGGAACTAGAACAAATCAACTTAAAATTTGTATGGAGACAGAAGAGACCCCAAATAGCCAAAGCAGTCTTGAGGGAAAAAAATGCAGCTGGAGGAATCAGACTCCCTTACTTCAGACTATACTACAAAGCTACAGTAATCAAGACAATATGGTACTGGCACAAAAACAGAAACATAGATCAATGGAACAAGATAGAAAACCCAGAGATAAACCCATGTACCTATGGTCAACTAATCTATGACAAAAGGAGGCAAAGATATACAACGGAGAAAAGACAGTCTCTTCAATAAATGGTGCTGGGAAACCTGGACAGGTACATGTAAAAGAATGAAATTAGAATACTCCCTAACACCATACACAGAAATAAACTCAAAATGGATCCGAGACCTAAATGTAAGACCAGACACTATTAAACTCTTAGAGGAAAACATAGGAAGAACACTCTTTGACATAAATTCCAGCAAGATCTTTTTTGATCCACCTCCTAGAGTAATGGAAATAAAAACAAAAATAAACAAATGGGACCTAAAGCAATTTCAAAGCTTTTGCACAGCAAAGGAAACCATAAACAAGACGAAAAGTCAACCCTCAGAATGAGAGAAAATATTTGCAAATGAATCAACGGACAAAGGATTTATCTCCAAAATATATAAACAGCTCATTCAGCTCAATAGTAAAGAAACAAACACCCCAATCCAAAAATGGGCAGAAGACCTAAATAGACATTTCTCCAAAGAAGACATACGGATGGCCAAGAAGCACATGAAAAGCTGCTCAACATCACTAATTATTAGAGAAATGGAAATCAACACTACAATGAGGTATCACCTCACACCAGTTAGAATGGGCATCATCAGAAAATCTACAAACAACAAATGCTGGAGAGGGTGTGGGGAAAAGGGAACCCTCTTGCATTTTTCTTGGGAATGTAAATTGTTGCAGCCACTATGGAGAACAGTATGGAGGTTCCTTAAAAAACTAAAACTAGAATTACCATATGACCCAGCAATCCCACTACTGGGCATATACTCAGAGAAAACCATAATTCAAAAAGACACATGCACCCCGATATTCATTGCAGCAGTATTTACAATAGCCAGGTCATGGAAGCAACCTAAATGCCCATCAACAGATGAATGGATAAAGAAGGTGTGGTACATATATACAATGGAATATTACTCAGCCATAAAAAGGAATGAAATTGAGTCATTTGTTGAGAAGTGGATGGATCTAGAGACTGTCATACAGAGTGAAATAAGTCAGAAAGAGAAAAACAAATATCATATATTAACGCATGTATGTGGAACCTAGAAAAATGGTACAGATGAACTGGTTTGCAGGGCAGAAGTTGAGACACAGACATAGAGAACAAACGTATGGACACCAAGTGGGGAAAACTGCGGTGGGGTGGGGATGGTGGTGTGCTGAAGTGGGCGATTGGGATTGACATGTATACAGTGATGTGTATAAAATTGATGACTGATTTAAAAAAAAATGTTGGACCTTCTTGAAACATTAAACTTCTGTTTTGGGCCCTGAAATAAAAAGATATGAAGGGCCTCATGAGGCAAGGAGCCAAGATTCAGAAAAGGCTTGTTTACTTTCCCCGGATACAAGAATGAAAGCACTTCTCATTCTTTGCAGTTTCCTGCTGCATAAAGAACAAAATGGAAAAAACAAAACAAAAAACAAAAAAAAAACCTACTGAAGATAATCCTGACTTAAATGTTTGTTGAAAGTTCAGTGCAGTCAGTGGTTAATGAAGCCAACTTTGTAGGTTCTATCCCCGAATGGGCTAGTAAGCATCATTTTATCCTAGTCACAGATTATATCTGAATTTGCAACTTTCTTGCAAATTTGTGTAACCAGTCACAAGGATAACTGACTGCAGATGATTTGACACAAACTCCTAACTTGTAAGAACCATAATGTAGTGTTATATGCATCTTCATATTTTCAGTAGCACCTAGAATATGTTTCATAGAGGTCTGTTCAATTGAACTGAATTTAATTGAAATTGATCATCATTGAAAGATAAGTGGCTAAGTAACAATCACTCTTTGTCTAAAGTAGATGATGTTATAGAGTCATAAGGATCACAGTTGAGAAAAGTGGCTGGTACCAAAACCTGAGTAAAAAGATCAAAAACTTTCTGGATTAGTAAAATTTTTCTAAAACAAATAAGTACTATTCTTAAGTTATTTCACTCATAGAAAAACTCATTTTAAAGATAATTATGTATTTGCATGTTTGGGAAATGTTGACTTACACCATAACATTTGAAGCTTGAGAACTAAAGAAAGAGTGCATGTTTGGATTGAGAAGTGGAGGCAAAGGTGGACACACAATTTGAGAGAGCATCTATCAACCTGTATAATTTTAAAGATCACCCTCATCTTCTTGACCTCAACACTATTAGCATTCCTTTACCAAGGGTTCAAAGAGTTAACTCCACAGCCAGTGTTAATTCCTTAATTTCTAATACTGCTGGGAAAGGGAACTGTTTGAGCTTCCATAACAAAACACCATAAATTGGATGACTTAAACAACAGAAATTTATTTTTTCACAGTTCTGGAAGCTAGAAGTCCAACATCAGAGTGCCAGCAAGGTCAGTTTCTGGTGAGAACTCTCTTTCTGACTTCTTATGGCTGCCTTCTCTCTGTATTCTCACATGGAGAGAGAGAGAGAGAAATCAAGCTCTCTGTTGTCTTTTCTTGTAAGGTTATTAATCCCATCATGAGGGTCCCAGCATCTTGACCTCATCTAAATCTAATTACCTCTCAAAGGCCCCATCTCCGAATATCACCTCATTGGGGATTAGGACTTCAATATATGAACTGGGGGAGGGAGACAAACTTTCAGTCCCTAACACTGTAAGGATACAGTGCACCCTTTGGTATTAGGCTATGGAGAGAACACACCAAGCACCTTTGGCTGGGAAAGGAGAGGCCCAACAATAGCAAAAGAGAAAGAGAATAGAAACAAAATACATCTACTTCAAAATTGTGTGGCCAATCCAGATACTTCAAAAGCGTTAAATTTAAGTCAAGATTTTTGTTCCCTTAAGTCAAATGTTATATGATTTAATTATTAGTGCTATACAACATGAGACTCTCCATCTTTCCAAATAATCTAACCATACTCCATTAGAAAAGTCTAATATGTCATTTTTCAAAGTAATACAGAACATCAATATGATTTCTACAGTATTGAAAAATATCAGCTGTCTCTCAAGAGCTATTTTGAAGACAACAATTTTTTATATTTGACTTTTTATTTAGTTTCCCCCCCACCTAGAATTTTTCCCTGTTCATCTTTGTATCCTACATAGAGTGCATAATATTTAGCAAACACTAGATATCTAAAAAAAATGATTAGTGGATTTAAAGTAAAAAATCTATAAATCTGCTGTGATAGATAAAACCTTGAAAAAAATTTTATAATAACAATTTTGGTTTTCTGTTTTTAAATAGCAAACTTCCATATGTTACTTACCCTTCTAATTTATTTTTGTATCTCTTATTATTTTAAAATTATCTCTCAAGATTTTTTCAAAGTAAGAAGGCAGTGAGGTATTGTGTTAAAGATAAAATAAAATAGATTATCTTAACCTCTACTGTGGTATTGCTTCTAATGAATAAATCATATAGTAACATTTAAATGAGCAGTATGTTAAACAGAATCTGAATTGAGGGAAGTGACTTGTCATTCATAACAACTATACATTGTTCTAAGGAGACATAGAATCATTCACAAAAATATGGCACTAGGAGAAAATATTGTAGATTCAGCTTTGGAACCAATCCAGAAATGTTTTTAAGTAAGTTCCACAATTTTCTTTAAGCTTTACTTATGCCATATATATTTGTAGACTTTTTGTAGATTTTTTTAAGAGCTTATTCCCCAGCTGTGTTTTCTTTGCTGTAGTTAAGCTTTTCTTTTTAATCTGCTTTTAAAATGGAAAGAAAACTTCATAGTTGTCCCTAATTTCCAATTTTAAATTATGTCATTACTGGGTATTTCTATTGAAAGTTGAGTTATCAATCTTGTAATAATTTTTAAAAAAACACAAGGAGATGTTTAAAGAAAGAAATTATTTGTTTTGATATGTGCTTTTATTCTGAATAAAATCTCCAAATATATCATCTTTCTTGTAATATACCATAAAATATATCTATTAGAGTTTTCTATCAACACATGAAAATAAAATTCCTTACAAATTATTAATACAGTTCTTGGGTACTTTTCAGTGTTGTTGTCATGTTTTTGCTGTTGTTGTTATTTTCCTGTTGTGGAAATTAATTACTGGGGCAAATGTGAGCCGTAAGAGATGATGAACCTTGAAGTTCAAGGTTGTATTGAGACTATTCAGCTAGTGTCTAGTTTCTCAATGAAACACCTTAGTAACTTATAGGGTTACTCTCAAAACTTCTTCAGGTCTCTACTGAAATAGAATGCCAGCTTGTTGTTTATTGATATACACTTGTATTATCTCCATAAATACAGAATGTGAATGAAAACCATCAAATTCCTTTTGTCCTTTACATGAGCACCTCTTCTCTATTTATGGCAAGTCGTATTGTGTGGACCATACTAAGAAAGTGAAATGTAACCAATTATAATTCAAGGAAATCTGATATAGCCATACACACATTTTAAACATTTGCGCAATATGTCTGTTCTTTAACTCAGCAAAACAGATTTGGAAATATTTGCAAAAAAGGGCATCTTATATATTGAAACAAAGGTTCTAAAAGTCTTACATACATTTTCAATACATCTAACTGCCTTTATAATGGAGTCACAACCTTTGATTGATTGATTGCATCATAGGAAAGACAGTAAATCTTTCAAAGAAAGTTGTCTAATTTTCTTCTTAAGACATTACTCTCTAATATATTTCAAACTCAAATAAAATTTTGTGAGTGTCCTGATCCTCTTGGCCTTATTTTGTTCATTGTTTCTTTCTACTTGCTTCTCCTCCTTGACTTTGCCATTGAAACGTATGCAACATTGACCTTTCCTTTTTTCATATTCTCGTACCTTCATGTCCCATAAACATGACCAATATGACTATCTGCTGTAATTTGGGAAAACAACATACCTGCTATATCTATGAATCCTTCCAAAGTCTGTCTTTTCATGGTGTATGTTTTATAATGGCATGTTTTATAATGGTATCATGAAATCTTATTTAATAGTGGGGCATTATAATAAATACCCAGATTTCAGTAAATCATACTTGATATTTTTATGTGAAAACTATTTAATTTTAAAATAAGTTTGAAATTTAAAAATCAGCAAGGGAGATAGTATTTACAAATACGTAAAGCTCAATTTTATCATCATATGACACAGTTGAAAACAAACATGGATACTTTTGTTGATTTACTTCTGAATTATGTAAATTAATTGAAGATAAGGAAATGACCCCAAACTGAAGGTTCAGTACAATCTAGTCAACAAAGTTCATAAGGTTTAAATAGAAAAGGAATTATTAATAAATATGATACTTAGCACCTTTTTGTGATGAATAATAATTCTACTGATGAAACAAAAAATAAGACTTCTATATGTGTGCAGCTACTACTTACACTTTATGAAAAACTCATTAGAGAATAGCAGGAGAAAAATTGAAGTATTTATGCTATGTAAATAATAGCATTTTTATGACCATATAGTGTCAGAGCTAGGAGGGAACACAGAGTTAATTCTAAATGGATGACATTAAAAAGGTCACCCAACCGGTTTAAAACAGATCCAGAGCAGAATAGAAGCGCTATGAGAAGAGAAAGGAATTAACATAGAGTCCCTATGGGACTGATAATGGGTCCTTTACATAAATTGTGTCTTGTAATACTTCTCATACCCTGGTGAGCTAAGTACTATCATTATTCGCATTATACCGACGAGGCAGCTGAGACTCAACCAGGGTCAATTCAGTACTGGTGAACCAAGTCAGTCTAAGTCCAAAGTCCTTGCTCTTTCCATTATGCTGCTCTGCCTCTCATATTTTTTCCTGATTTCCTGTCCAGTGTTCTTTGGCTATATCATTCTGTTGAAGTGTCTTTTCTGCTTTACCATTAATAATAGAAGCTCAAAGTGCAAAAAGATTTGAAACCATGCCCTGTCCTACATTTTGTAGTACCTATTATATATCTCCACTGCTTCATTTGAAATCTCAGCCACGTGTGTGTTGCACAGATAGCAATTGCATGAAGATGAGAAAGTGTAATAACTTCGTAATAGAATGATAATAATGCACACAGCCATCAGGGCATGTTTTAATTCCAACATGCACTGAGTCTAGGATCAAGAAAGGATCCAATGGATGTAGTATTGGACCATAAGTTAGGAAAGACCGGAAGGATTGTGCTTCTAGCACAATCATCACTTTGAGTGAGGCCTCGTGTAGATAACCCCCACCCCCACTCCTTAACCTTCTCTCAATCTTAGAAGATTTAAAAAGTGTGAAAGATAGACTGTGTCACAGATTTTCAAGCTGTTTTCCTCAAATCCATTTATAGAAAGCAGAGTAAAAAAGGGAGTGCATACATTGCCAGGCTCCAGAACACCCACTTCCACTGTAACTCCATTTTCATCTGTTTTGCTCATTAGACTTCTGTTTAGTATTTGATTTGAAGAAAATATATTTCTGCCAAAAATTTTAAAATAAAAATCTTTTGATGATCTTTAAAGTCCCCTACAGTTCCAAATAATGTTGTAGTATCATGATATTTATAAAAATTATTTAAATTTGACTGAAAACAAAGATCTGTTTAAGTAGTAAGAATACTTAGACTACACAATTTTTTTTTTCCTTCTGCCTATACATTTTCTTGGAAACACACCAGTTTTTTGCTGGGTTCAACTAGCACAATATTTTTTTTATCTAGCAAGTAATTTTTAAGGTCTCTAGTGTTTGAGTATACAGAAGGGATGTAAAAGGAAGCTATAAATTATAGAAGTTCTTTTTGAAATAATGAGAAAAATTGTCCTCTAAGACTAGCCAACTATAGAGTGAAAAAACCTAATTAAATGGGTCTGAATGTACAAAATTGTGCTTCTGACTGGCGTAACAGAAGAAATCAGGGTTCTTTGTATTATTTCCCTTGGAATAATTAATTTATCATTAATCTATTTTTAATCAAACATGTGTATTAGTCACTTCCATTTTTTATTAGCAGACTCATCCTGCCATCTAGTGGTAAGCTTGATGACAATTATTGTTGAAATAAGATAGTTATTTAAACCTACTAGGTAAATCGCTGATAAATGGAAAAGAATTCCCAAAAGCAAAAAAAAATTTTCAAAGAATTTATGTCAGAGTAATTGCACACCTTTTTACTTCCTTTGTATCATCAGGTATATTTCTCAGTTCCTTTCCTTTTGAGTTACCTAGAACATTTAAAATAGCTTTGTACACTGGTTGTCCTTAATTGTTCACTGTCATTTTTATTGACTTTGATGAAAATGTTACTATCAGTTAACTCATCCTCATTATTTTGAGAACTCTTAGGAACATCCAGCGAGCCTATCTAGAAAGAGCTTGCTTTTTGTTATTGAGAAGGCTTCCATCATCACCCTTTTAAAACTACTTCAATGTTTTTGCATTTTATTTGTTAAACAGTAAATTGAATTGAGTAAAAATTCTTACTTTAACTTCTTGCCAATCTTATCTTCTCATGACTTTGTATGTCTATTCTAAGCTTAAGCCAAATCGAACTATTCACTGTTCCCACAAAACCCCACTTCTGTGTTTTGACCATCTTTTCACTTTACCTAGAAAGATTTTTGAATATATCTCTGTCTGTCAATATTCTACATATCTTTTAAGATACTTTCATTCATTTAGTAATATTTAAGTATCCACTTTATGCAAAGTATAATTCTGGGAATAGTTGAGGTAAGTGAAAAGAGCTTAAGGGTTTATATCAGAAAACCAGAGTTTAAATGTTAGCTCTGCTTCTATCTAGTCATGAGACATTGAACTAGTCATCTCCCCTGCTTTAGCCTCAGTTCTTTAATCTCTAAAAGATTGAGTTAATAATAGTTGCTCACTGGATTGTTGTAAATAATGAATTAGCTAAGATACACAGAAAAAAAAGAAAGTATGCCAAAAACATATAGCATGGTGTGTCTGCCACATAAACACACCTTGAGTAAAACGTTACCTCTTCTTTGAAGCCTTTATCACCCACAAAGATGTGTTTTCCTTTACCACACAACACTTTAGAGAAGTATGGCATAACACTTAAGTGTGAGGTTTTGGGAGCTAGATAGATGGAGGTTCAAATGTCAGCTTAATACTCACTAGTATGTGAGCTTGAGAAAGCCACTTAGTCTCTGATCCTCAGCTTCCCCCCCTTCAAACTTTAGATAATAACAGCTATTAAAGGGTTCTTGTAAGGATTAAATATTATGCATATAAAATGCTTTGATAGTATCTTCTGCTGTTGGTATCATAACCATTTTTTAATATTTGTCTAGTCTCCATTACCTAATTGCAACATTTCTGAAGAAAAAGCTATATTCTACTAACTTTTATATCATCCATAATGCCATGCACCTAGGTTTGTCTCAATAAATGTTTGTGAAATGACTTTGGAAAGCAAGCATTCATTCCTCAGGTATCACTTTACACGTGAAGGAGTGGAAAGCACTGATGTACATGTAGGGTTACTTTACTAATCTCAGTGCCTCAATTCACATAAAACTGAGATCAGTTGCTAAATTTCTCTTAATATGGGTGTTTTGTTAAAACAGTCAAAAACACTTTGCATTGCTTTTTCCTTTCAGACCTAAAATATTCAAGTGTTCAATATTTCCAGACCACAAAACATCAAAACTGGAACACAAATGAACATGAAGGATCAAAGGCACTAGGTGGGCAATGGACAAACTATTGCTAGTAGTCGTACCAATATCTAGGCTTTGACTAGAAATAGCAATCCCTTTGCCCTAAACTTGATGATTTTCAGCCTCCTATACGTAGGAAAAAAAGTATTAAACATTTAATTATCTTAAAGTGACTTTGCTAAGTGAATTATCCAATACAACAACAAATCTGTGACAGAATAAAGTGTAGAATATGTGCTTACGCCACAGACTACAGGCTATCTCGGTGTTCTGCCTATGTTTATCAACATTGCAATTAAAATATGGTGTGGTTTTCTAAAAGATCTGGAGTTTCCCTTTCTTGGAAGGCTGTCTTGGTTAGAGTCAGACAGCCCTAGCCTTGAATTCCAGCTCGCATGCTCATTGTCTGTGTGACATTTAATGAATGGCTAAACCTCAAAAAAATTAAAATAAAAGGTCTGGAGGTTCTATGAAAGTAAAAAAAAATGTATATTAAATATCAGAATCAATTTACATTTACAAAAACTCTTATGGCAATTATAAGGTAAGCTTTCATTGCCTCTTTATGTGAATGAAATATCACTCTGGTAATTGTTTTATCTTCAATCAGACACAGTTCACAAATAAAAAGTAAGATATTCATTGGACCATTCTAATCTATGGCAATCAGTTTTAGTAAGTAAAATTAATTGCCCAATTCAGAGACCATAATTTCTCTCATAGAAATTGTCTCAACTCCTTTTCTGGAGAGGAAGTGAAAAAAGCAGAAAGCAACCTAGTAAAATTCATCAGCCATTCACTTTGAAAAACCCAGCTTTAAATTCTACAATTTCTATTGACTCATTAAGAGGAAAAATGAACGTTATCATGGGACTCAAAGTTTTTATTTTTGTTTGCCTAGACAAAGTTGATATGGAATTTACAAAAATAGACACTCAAAAATAAGAACATGACCATGTATGCAGAATAGAGCTGTATAAGAAACCTGGACAAGGAATGTGCCATCAGGTCTGAACACTCAAACACGACAATCATTTGAATAAATTACTTAAACAGATTGTGCCCATCTCTCCCTTGAGATAGTTTAAATGCAGCATCTTTAAAAATCATGTTCAATCTTATGTCTACTGTCTGGCATACTTTAAGAGAATGATGCCCAAGGCTAGGTAATAGACTAGATTAAGCCTGGAGTGTCCTTCTGGTCTTTTATAATTATGATACAGTGAAATTTCAATTAACCATAATATTTGGAGGACTGAGTATCCTGAGAAATTTGATGTTATTTTTTTTTTTGAAAACTGAAAAGGAAAAACATCTTAAATTTGGTCCAATTTTGTAAATCATTTTTAGGTTGTCTGATTCTACTTTCCTGTCACATGACTATCATATTTTCTTCTTTGAAGCTTTGTAAAATTCAGGGTCATCAACATGCCCATCAATTCTTATTATCCAGGATTATGGAAATAACCAAGTTCAAGGGATATATTCTTAAGGCAGAGCAAACAAGATTTTCTAATGGATTTGATGTGTGCAAAAAGGAGAAAGCCTAAAGATTACGCCATGATTTTGGTGCTGAGAAACTGGCAGGAAGGAGTTTCCATTAACTGAAATGGGAAAATATGTGGAAGGATCTCATTAGGGTTGAAATATCAGGAGCTCAATTTAGAATGTTCCTTTTGAGATGACTATTGGCCATTCAAGAGGAGATGATTGGTAGGCAGCTAGTCGTATGGATCTGTAGTTGAGGGGAGAGCCAGGTTTCTACTGCACAATTACCCAATCATTCTGTAATCCCCAACTTTAGTCGAAGTTACCATGTTCTATATCAGCGGTCCCCAATATTTTTGGCACCAGGGACAGGTTTCGTGGAAGACAATTTTTCCATGGATGGGGGTGTGGGAGGGGGATGGTTCAGGCAATAATGCGAGCGATGTGGATCGGCAGATGAAGCTTCGCTCACCCGCCTGCCGCTCACCTCCTGCTGTGCAGCCCGGTTCCTAACAGACCGCAGACTGGTACCTTTCCATGGCCCAGGGACTTGGGACCCCTGTTCTATAGCATCGGGTACAAAACTTTGCACCTTCAAAGACATTTTCCCCCCTAAATCATTTTTCTTCATGGTTTCCTATTACACATACAAATGTATATATAATGTACTAAAAATAATAATAACAATACCCGATATCTGTGTTATCTCATGTAATTCCCAAACTAATACTAGATGAGAGATACTTTTATTACCCTACATTACTGATGAGGACACTGAGACTTAGAGTTAGATAGCTTTACCAAGGTCACACAAATGTGAGTTGAGCACTGGTTTAACTGTCTTCAGATCCCCAAATTTTAACCACAACATAGTTCTGCCTCTCTCTGATGATTTCATTTTCCCCCTTCTGCATTATTTTGCTTTTCTCAGCATACATGCACACACACACACACACACACACACACACATCTGCTTGTCAAGGTTTGTTAGCAGTACAGAGCAAGGTTAACAGAACTGCCATAGGCTCAGGTGCTTCTTACTACTGGTAGCTTCTTCAATCCAATTTCTCCTTTTCCCCTCTCAGTGTATTCATTTTGTTTTGGTATCAGATGAGAAAAATATTTGTTACATACTTGATATACATATGTGAGTACTTTGACATCACACTTCTCAGTTATAGCAGTGGGGGGAACATAGAGCTGGCAAAAATTGACATAATTTTAGGTAGAAAAGAGGCTCCAATTAATATTTTGGCATAATTAAATTTGCTACAATTATTTTGCCATGCGGATTGCTTTCTGATGCTAGTATTTTTGAATTCTGTAAATATGTTGTCAAGAAATCACTTGACATATAATTGAGCTATGCTTCTACTTAGAACAATAATGAAAACAAATATGGAAACTATGCATTCTGGGTTTTTTCCCCACAAATAATACTTTCATATTGTTGAGCAATGTATTTTTTCTCTCTTTCTCTTCGTTTGTACTCAATGTGAGGGTAAATTTATGTCTATCATAGTCTAAATTTATTTTAAATGAATTTCTATGTCATCTTTTTACAGTTCCAGGTGCTTGTAGTTTCAAAATCATGTTCACAACCTGAGTTCGATATTATGGACAATAGTCCTGTTTTACAGCTGAAGAGCCTCAGGGTCAGAGAAAGTAGGTGATTGACCCAAAATTTCTTATTCTTATGAGCAGCAGAGCTAAATTTACAACCTGATGTTCGAGTGCAATTTATCTCAAACTTTAATGTACATAAGAATCATCCACGGATCTTGTTAAAATGAAGATTTTGATTCATTAGATCTAGAATGCAGTCCAAGACTGTATTTCTAACATGCTCCCTATTGGCAATAAGGCCACCAGGTCCAGGACCACATCTTGATTAGAAAACGGCTAGATCAAACTGCTGTTCATAGTTGAATTCAGAAGAAGGATTTAACCTATTTGCTAAGTTTATTCACTCACTTTCAAATACCTACTATGTTGAAATTGTGTGGATGTAAAGATGAATAAGCCATAGTCCTTGTCTTCAAAGAATTCACAGTCAAATTGACAAGGTAAACCCCTCTACAAACAAGTACATTGTAACATATACATATATGAATGTGAGGTAATTTTAAAAGGAAAGCAGGATTTCATTCTTTCTGTAACTACAAAAACTCAAACAATGAAAAGATATACAATATAAAAAGTGAGAGATCCCCTTTCATTTTCATTCTTAGTCTTCAAAAGTAACTATATTTTTCCAGTTTTATTGAGATATAATTTATATACATCACTATATAAATTTAAGGTGTATAACATAATGGTTTGACTTACATATATTGTGAAATGATTGCTGCAGTAAATTTAGCTAGAAGTAACTACTTTTAATAGATCAATGTGTATTCTTCCAGATTTTGAAAATTAACAGAGAGGTACATTAATTTCCAAAAACAGGATCATATTCTATGTATTGTTCAGCAAGTATTTCTTTTAATTCAACAATGAACGTCTTATTCAAATTTATCTATATATCTTTTTCCTCATTATTTTTAAATTTTTTACATAGCAATTTTTTTCCAGTAGCAATACAGTTTTGTTAGATATTCTGATTTTGGTTGTTTACATTATAAAAAATCCAATTACTCTGATTTGTATCAGCCAAATTGAAAATTCTAAAGGCATCAATATTAAAAAATGGAAGAGACAAAAACTCCCTGCTTATATTCAAGTTTCAGCTCTCAAATTAATATATTCTGGCTATTTTTCTTTTTTTCAGTTACATATATATTCTTTTCCATATCCTTTTCCATTATGGTTTGTCACAGGATATTGAATATAGTTCCCTGTGCTATACAGTAGGACCTTTTTGTTTATCCATCCTATATATAATAGTTTACCTTTGCTAATCCCAAACTCCCAACCCTTCCCTCCCCTACCCCCTTTCCCCCTTGGAAACCACAAGTCTGTTCTTTATATCTGTGAGTCTCTTTTTGTTTTGTAGATATGTTGATTTGTATCGTATTTTACATTCCACATATAAGAGATATCATATGGTATTTGTATCTCTCTTTCTGACTTACTTCGCTTAGTATGATAATCTCTAGGTCCATCCTAGAGATATTCCAATGTGTGTGTGTGTGTGTGTGTGTGTGTGTGTGTGTGTATGTGTGTGTGTGTGTGTATATATATATATATATATATATATATATATATATATATATATATATATATATATATATATATATATATATATATATATATATACCACAACTTCTTTATCCATTCATCTGTAGATGGACATTTAAGTTATATCCATGTCTTGGCTATTGTAAAGTGCTGCTATGAGTACAGGTCTGCATGTATCTTTTCGAATTATAGTTTTGTTCAGGAGTGGGATTGCTGGATCATATGGCAACTCTATTTTTAGTTTTTTGAGGAGCCTCCATACTGTTTTCCGTAGTGGCTGCACCAGTTTACATTCCCAGCAACAGTGTAAGGGGGTTCCCTTTTCTCCACACCCTCTCCAGTATTTGTTATTTGTAGACTTTTAATGATGGCCATTCTGACTGGTGTGAGGTGGTACCTCATTGTAGTTTTAATTTGCATTTCTCTAATAATTAGCAATGTGCCTATTGGCAATCTGTATGTCTTCTTTGGAGAAATGTCTATTTAGGTCTTCTGCCCAGTTTTTTGATTGGGTTGTTCTTTTTTTGCTGTTGAGTTGTATGAGCTATTTGTATATTTTGGAAATTAAGCCCTTGTCAGTCGCATCATTAGCAAATATTTTCTCCCATTCAATACGTTGTCTTTTCTTTTTGTTTATGGTTTATTTTGCTGTGCAAAAGCTTATAAGTTTGATTAGGTCCCATTTGTTTATTTTTATTTTCCATTTCTAGTGCCTTGGGAGACTGACCTAAGAAAACATTGGTACAATTTATGTCAGAGAATATTTTGCCTATGATGTTTTCTAAGAATTTTTTGGTGTCATATCTTAAGTTTAAGTCTTTAAGCCATTTTGATTTACATACAGCTGTCCAACTTTCCCAGCACCAGTTGCTGAAAGGACTGTCTTTTACCCACTTTATATTCTTGCCTCCTTTGTTGGAGATTAATTGACCATAGGTGGGTAGCTTTTTTTTTTTCGGGCTCTCTCTTCTGTTCCATTGATCCGTATGTCTGTTTTTGTACCAATACCACACTGTTTTGTCTGAAGTATGGGAGGGTTATGCCTCCTGCTTTGTTCTTTTTTCCTCAGGATTTCTTTGGCAATTCTGGGTCTTTTATGGTTCTATAAAATATGAAAAGTTCCATGAATAATTTGATAGGGATCATTATAAATCTGTAGATTGCTGTGGGTAGTATTGCCATTTAAATTATATTAATTCTTCCAATCCAAGAATATGGGCTATCTTTACATTTCTTTGATCATCTTTAATTTCCTTTTTTAACATTTTGTACTTCTCAGCATATAAATCTTTCACCTCCTTGTTGATGTTTATTCCTAAGTATTTGGGGGGTTTTTGATGTAATTTTAAAGGAATTGTTTGTTTACATTCCTTTTCTGATATTTCATTGTTAGTGTAAAGAAATGCAATTGATTTCTTGTATCCTGCTATGTTGCTGAATTCATTTTTCAGTTCTAGTAGTTTTTGTGTGAAGTCTTTAGGGTTTTCTATACATAGTATCATGTCATCTGCTTATAATGAAAATTTTCCCTCTTCCCTACCAATTTAAATACATTTTATTTCTTTTTCTTGTCTGATTGCTGTGGTTAGGACTTCCAATTCTATGTTGAAGAGAAGTGGTGAGAGTGGGCATCCTTATCTTGTTCCAGATTTCAGTGGGAAGTCTTTCAGCTTTTCACTATTTTGTATTATATTGGCTGTGGGTTTGTCATAAATAGCTTTTATTATGTTGAGATATGTTCCCTCTATAACCACTTTGGTAAGAGTTTTTATCATGAATTTATGATGAATTTTGTCAAATGCTTTTTCTGCATCTATTGAGATGATCATGTGGTTTTAGTCCTTTCTTTTATTTATGTGGTGTGTTGTATCGCATTGATTAATTTACATATGTTGAACCATGCTTGTGACCCTGGGATGACTCCAACTTGGTCGTGGTGTATGACCTTTTTTATGTGTTGTTTGATTCAGTTTGCTAATATTTTGTTGAGAATTTTTGTGTCTATATTCATCAAAGATACTGGTCTGTAATTTCCTTTTTTGGTAGTGTCTTTTTCTGATTTCGGTATCAGGGTGATGGTGGCTTCACAGAATGTCTTTGGGAGTGTTCCTACCTCTTCAAATTTTTGGAAGAGTTTGGGAAGGATCAGTATAAGTTCTTCATTTTATGTTTGGTAAAATTACCCAGTGAAGCCATCTGGTCTTAGACTTTTGCTTGTAGGCAGATTTATTTTTTTGTGGGGGGGACATTTAAATTACAGATGCTGCTTCATTTCTAGTGATTGGTCTGTTCAAGCTATCTATTTCTTCTTGATTCATTTTCGGCAGGCTGTATGTTTCTAGAAACTTGTCCATTTCTTCTAGGTTGTCAAATTTTTTGGCATATAATTGTTCATAGTATTCTCTTATTTTTTTGTATGTCTGCGGTATTAATTGTGATTTCTTCTCTTTCATTTATTATTTTGTTTATTTGGTTCTTCTCTCTTTTCTTCTTGGCGAGCCTAGCCAGAGTTTTGTCAATATTTTTTTAACCCTTTCAAAGAACCAGCTCTTGGTTTTATTGATTTTTTTATTGTTTATTAAATCTCTATTTTATTTATTTCCTCTCTGATCTTTATTATCTCCTTCCTTCTGCTGACTTTAGGTTTTGTTTGTCCCTCTTTTTCTAATTATTTTAGGTGGTGGGTTAGGTTGTTTATTTGAGATTTTTCTTGTTTCTTAAAGAAGGCCTATATTGCTATGAACGTCCCACCATGAACTACTTTTGCTGCATCCCATAGATTTTATCTGGCTGCATTTTCATTGTCATTTGCCTCAAGGTATTTTTAAATTTTTTCTTTCATTGTTCACCCATTGGTGTTTTAGTAGCAGGTTGTTTAGTCTCCATGTAATTGTTTTTTTTTTCTTTTTTTCCCCTTGTCATTGATTTCTACTTTCATGCCATTGTAGTCAGAGAAGATGCTTGAAATAATTTCTATACTCTTAAATTTGATGAGGCTTGTTTTGTGCCCTAGTATGTGGTCAGTTCTAGAGAATGTTCCATGTTCACTTGAAAAGAATATTCTGCTTTTTTTGGAGGTAATGTCCTGAAGACATCTATTAAGTCTAACTGTTCTATTGTATCATTTAGGATCTCTGTTGCTTTATTGATTTTATGTCTTGAAGATATGTCCATTGATGTGAGGGGGGTGTTAAAATCTCCTACTATTTTTGTATCCCCATCAATTTCTCCTTTTATGTCTGTTAGTATTTGTTTTATGTATTTGGGTGCTACCATATTGGATGCATATATGTTGATGAGTGCAATATACTTTCCTTGTATTTACCTTTTATCATGATATGGTATCCGTTTTTATCTTTCTTTATAGCCTTTGTTTTAAAGTCTACTCTGTCTGATGAGTATTGTGACCTCCGCTTTCTTGTTATTTCCGTTTGCATGAAATATCTTTATCCATCCCCTCACTTTCAATCTATGTATGTCATTTGCCCTAAAGTGGGTCTCTTATAGGCAGCATATTATAGGCTCTTGTTTTTTTTTTTTTATCCAATCTGCTGCTCTATGTCTTTTGATTGGAGCATTTAGTCCATTGACATTTAAGGTAATTATTGATAGATATGTACATATTGCGATTTTAAACCTTATTTCCCATTTATTTTATATTTCTTCTTTGTCCCTTTCTTTTTCTTGTTTGTTTTTCCTTTTGAGGTTTGAAGATTTTCTTTTGCATTATGCTTATGTTAGCTTCTTTTTGTTTTTTGTGAATCTATTGTTTGTTTTTGATATGTGGTGCCCTGTTTTTCAAGCATGTTAACCCCTTCCTATCTCTACTTGCTTTAGACTGGTAGTCATATAGGCTCAAATACATTCTAGAAAGACAAAACCTGCATTTTATTACACTCTCCCCCATATTTTATGATTTTGATGTCTTCTTTTGTATCTTCATGATCATTCTTTTGCTCTTCATTGTGGCTATCATCACTTTCACAGAAATTTTTTGATTTTTAAAATTTTTTAATCAGTGTACTGGCTTATTTAAGTGATTTACTTTCCAATTGTGATTTTCTCTTTCCTATAGATTCTTACTTCTTTTCTATTTAGAGAAGACCTTTCGATATTTACTTTAGGATAGGTTTAATTTTGCTGTATTCTAGTTTTTGCTTGCCTGAGAAAATATTTCTCTCTCCTTCTATTCTAAATGATAATCTTTCTGGGTAGAGTATCCTAGGTTTCAGATTTTCCCTTTCAGGATTTTGAATCTATCTTGCCACTCCCTCTGGCCTGCAATGTTTCTGTAGAGACATCAGCTGATAGCCCTATGGGGGTTCCCTTGTAACTGACTCTTTGTTTTTCTCTTGCTGCCTTTAGAATCCTCTATCTTTAAATTTTGCCATTTTTATTATAATATATCTTGGTGTAGGTCTGTTTGAATATATCTTGTTTGGGACCCTCTGTGCTTTCTGTATCTGGATATCTGTTTCCTTCTTTAAGTGTGGAAAATTTTCAGCCATAATTTCTTCAAATATATTTTCAATCCCCTTTTATTCTCATTCTGGGATCCCTTATTATGCATAGATTTGGAGACTTTACATTATCCCATAGACCTCGTATATTGCTTTAATTTTTTTTTTTTAAATTTGGATTTCTGTCTGCTGTTCTAATTAGGTGATTTCCATTATTCCATCTTCCAGATCACTTATTTGTTCTTCTGTCTCATTCATTCTGCTATTCATAGTCTTTAGTTCAGCTTTCCTTTCTTCAAATGAATTCTCTAATTTTTCTTGGCTCCTCCTTATAGTTTCTAGTTTCTTTTTACAGTAATCTGCATTTCTGTCAATAGCTTTTCTTAATTCCTTCAGTATTTTTATTATCTCTTTTTTGAACTCCGTGTATATTAGACTGAAGAGGTCTATTTCGTTGTTCTTTCAGGGGAATTCTCTCGATCTTTTAATTGGATGTGGTTCCTCTGCTTCTTCATTTTATTTATATTTCTCTTGCTCTATGAGTTTAGGAGAAATAAGTATCTACTGTGGTCTTGGAGGGCTATATTTATGTGGGAATGCCCCTGTGTAGCCTGTGTGGGTTTAATATTCTTTGGTGCAAGGGCTATTTTTAGTATGGATGCCTGCCACCTCTTTCCTCAGTGTATGACAGTTATCCCCTTGATAGGAGGTATAACTGAAGTTGTGGTGACCAGAGCCTTGATAGGAGATATAACTGATGTTGTGGTGACCAGAACCTGAACTGGATATTGATCAGGACTTCCTCTTTGCTCTGTGGTTGTCACTGTCCTGTCAGGGTCAGGGTCTGCTTCTTAGTTGTTCGAGTAGAAACCCCCAGATCTGTTTCTGAGCTGCATTTCTGATCTGCAGTGCAAGGTAGGTGGGATTGGGGTGCTCCCACTGGGAGAGGAGTCACTGAATATTCCTGTGCTGTAGCTGTTCACCTGTGAGCATGCTTTGTTGTGTCACCTGTCGCCTGTAGAGTGAGCTCACAAAGACCACTGTTGTTAGCACTGTCCTTGGCCCCATCTCAACCATGGGCATTCTGGCAATCAGCTCTGGTATCTCTCAGGCATTTACCCCAGGCTACCAGTAAAGATCCACTGAAGTCTGGTCCCAGGACTGCAGTAGTCGTGCACCTGGGCCCACTGTAGGAGTTATGGAGGCATCTCAGACCCGAGCCCAACCCAACTCCCATGTGTACATGCCCACAAAGCCCACAGTTGCTAAGGCCAGATGTGTCCCAGCCACGGGAGCACTTGTTGTGTGTTCAAATGTTCCACAGGTTCTGCATTTACACAGCCAGCAGCAGTTTGTAAATAAGATCGTCTATACCAATGTTTTCAGATTCCACATATATGCAGTAATATACAATATTTGTTTTTCTTTTTCTGACTTACTTCACTCTGTATGACAATCTCTAGGTCCATCCACTTCTCTACAAATGACCCAGTTTCGTTCCTTTTTATGGCTGAGTAATATTCCATTGTATATATGTATCACATCTTCTGTATCCATTTCTCTGTTGATGGACATTTAGGATGTTTCCATGTCCTGAGTATTGTAAACAGTGTTGCAATGAACATTGGTGTCGCACGTGTCTTTTTGAATTATGGTTTTCTCTGGTATATGCCCAGTAGTGGATTTGCTGGGTCACATGGTAGTTCTATTTTTAGTTTTTTAAGGAAGGAACTTCCTTACTGTTCTCCATAGTGGCTGTATCAATTTACATTCCCATCAGCAGTGCAAGAGTGTTCCTTTTTCTCAACACCCTCTCCAGCATTTATTGTTTGTAGATATTTTGATGATGACCATTCTGACAAGTGTGAGGTGTTATTTATTTACAAAGCAGAAATAGAGATGTAGAGAACAAATGTATGGATACCAAGGGGGAAAGGTGGAGGGTGGGATGAATTAGGAGATTGGGATTAACATATATACCTTATCAATACTATGTATAAAATAGATAACTAATGAGAACCTACTGTATATCACAGGGAACTCTACTCAATGCTCTGTGGTGATTTAAATGGGAAGGAAATCCAAAAAAAGGGGATATAAGTATACATATAGTTGATTCACTTTGCTGTACAGTAGAAACTAACACAATATTGTAAAGCAACTATACTGCAATAAAAAGTTTTTTTTAAAAAAAGGAATATAGCCTCATCTCTGGAAGCGTTTCAAAGTGGATATCACAGGAAACAGGATTCAGTGTTTAGAGGACTTGGGTGGTCTGAAGCAATCTGGGGCATGTTGGCTGTGGCAAAGACTATCATAGTCTCTCAACAGCCATTCTTCTCTTCCACTGAGCAGAACACTGACTTTTTGATATGACATTTCACAGGTTCTTTTGTAGGTAGGTGAGGCCATGTGATTAAGCAGAAGTATTGTATGGAAGCAAAAGTAGTGTATGGGAGTAAGTACTTAAGTAAAGAAAGAAATTTAAAAACGAAAAAAAATAAAACAAAACAAAATAAAGCCAGCAGTGGAAGGGTGTTAATCCATAGTGCGTGCAGCTGTGGGGAGAGATTTCAGCTCTGTTTCCTAAGTCACACCCTGGGGCTCAGGTGTGATTTCAGCCCCACACCTGCACTTGGGCAAGCTACCAGCATCTGCTCCCAGGACCTGCATCGGTGGCCAGGGCAAGGGATCTTACCCAGGCAGGAGGGAGCCAAGGTGGTGGCCATGGCATGAGAGCCTGCTCAGGTGGGAGGTGGCCAGAGTGGTGACCTGGGCACGCCAGCCTGCCCAGGTGGGAGCCTCTCCTGGAACCTACAGTGTCAGGGGTCAGTGTGTGGGGAAAGAGGCTGCAATGGCAGCCCCACCTCTCCCTTTCATGCCAATTAACAATGGCACTTCACTTCTATAGCAGCCCGGGCTTCTTCTGCAAATACTCCCTGTTGCGGCGACACACTCCAGCCCTTTCAGGCTGTTTTCACACAGCCAACAGCTGTCCTCTCCCCAGGTCTGTTCTCCAGCACCCAGCCCTCGCCCACACTGGTGGATGTGTATCTCGGACTGGGCCATGTAAGGCAGTGACAGAGACAGTCTGTGTAGATCTCTTTCTGTCTTGCCTGTCACAAACTGTTTGTTGCACTATCCTTTGAGACTCTGAAGCTCCTTTTCTGTCATGCTAAGCTCCTCACCAGGGAGGGTGCTTCCCAGGGTGCAGGAACCCCTACTTTCGTTCAGCTCCCTCCCAGGGTCTCACAGGTCCCATTCCACTTCCTCTTTTTTTTTTTTTTCCTTTTGTCCTACCCAGTTATGTGGAGACCTTTCTTGTCCTTTCAGGTGTTTGAGGTCTTCTTCTAGTGTTCTGTAGGTGTTCTGTGAGAATTGTTCAATTTGTAGATGTATTCTTGATGTATTTGTGGGAGGAGGAGAGCTCCAAGTCTTACTACTCCACCATGTTTATTGGAGCCTCTTTCCTCATTCATTTTAATGACTATGTAGTTTTCCCATTAAGGAGAAAACATAATTTGTTTAACTATCCCCCTATTGTATACATTCAGTTTGCCTCTATTTTTTTCTTGGTACAAATATTGCTTTAAGGGAGACCTTCAAGATAGCAGAGGAATAAGACATGGCGATCACCTTCCTCCCCACAAATACATCAGAAATACATCTACATGTGGGACAACTCCTACAGAACACCTACTGGACACTGGCAGAAGACCTCAGACTTCCCAAAAGGCAAGAAACTCCTCATGTAGCTGGGTAGGGCAAAAGAGAAAAGAAAAAACAGAGACAAAAGAATAAGGACAGGACGTGCACCACTGGGAGGGAGCTGTGAAGGAGGAAAAGTTCCCACACACTAGGAAGCCCCTTCACTGGCGGAGATGGCAGGTGGCAAGGTGGAAGCTTCGGAGCCATGGAGGAGAGCGTATCAACAGAGGTGCAAAGGGCAAAGTGGAGAGATTTCCACACAGAGGATTGGTGCTGACCAGCACTCACCAGACCAAGAGGCTTGTCTGCTCACCCATGGGGGCGGGCAGGGACTGGGAGCTGAGGTTCAGGCTTCAGAGGTCAGATCCCAGGGAGGACTGGGGTTGTCTGTGTGAACACAGCCTGAAGGGGGTTAGTGTGCCACAGCTAACCTGGAGGGAGTCTGGGGAAAAGTCAGGAACTGCTTAAGAGGCAAGAGACCACTGTTTTGGGGTGCGCAAGGAAAGGGGATTCAAAGCACCTCCTAAACGAGCTCCAGAGACAGGCATGAGTGAAGGCTAACAGTGTGGACAACAGAGACGGGCATGAAACGCTAAGGCTGCTGCTGCAGTCACTAAGAAGCCTGTGTGTAAGCACAGGTCACTATCCACACCTTCCCTCCTGGGAGCCTGTGCAGCCCACCACTGCCAGGCACCCATGATCCAGGGACAACTTCTCCGGGAGAACACACAGTGCACATCAGGCAGTTGCAACGTCACGATAACCTCTTCTGCCACAGGCTTGTCCCGCATTCCGTACACCTCCTTCCCCCCGGTCTGAGTGAGCCAGAGCCCCTTAATCAACTGCTACTTTAACCCAATTCTGTCTGAGCAAAGAACAGACGTCCTCAGGCGACCGACATGCAGAGGTGGGGCCAAATCCAAAGGTGAACCCCAGGAGCTGTGGGAACAAAGAAAAGAAAGGAAAATCTCTCCCAGCAGCCTCAGTAGTGGGGAATTAAATCTCCACAATCAACTTGATGTACCCTGCATCTCTAGAATACTGGAATAGACAATGAATCATCCCAAAATTGAGGTGGTGGACTTTGGGAGGAACTGTAAACTTGGGGTTTGCTTTCTGCATCTAATTTGTTTCTGGTTTTATGTTTACCTTAGTTTAGTATTTAGATTATATCATCATTGGTAGATTTGTTTATTGATTTGGTTCCTCTCTTCCTTTTTTTTAATATATAGAAATATATATATTTTTTCCCTTTTCTCTTTGTCTGAGTGTGTATGTGTATATTTCTTTGTGTGATTTTGTCTGTATAGCTTTGCTCTTACCACTTGTCCTAAGGTTCTGTCTGTAGGTTTTTTTTTGCTTTTTGTTTTTTTAGTATACTTTTTAGCACTTATTATCATTGGTGTATTTGATTTTTGGTTTGGTTGCTCAATTCTTTCTTTTCTTTTTTTCTTTTTTTAAATTACTTTTTAATTTTTAATTTTTACTAATTTGTCTTGTTTTTTATTTTAATAACTTTATTTTATTTTATTTTATTCTTTCTTTCTTTCTTATTTTCTCCCTTTTATTCTGAGCCTTGTGACTGACAGTGTCTTGGTGCTCCAACCGGGTGACAGGCCTGTGCCTCTGAGGTGTGAGAGTCAAGTTCTGGACATTGGTCCACCAGAGACGTCCCAGCTCCATATGACATCAAACAATGAAAGCTCTCACACAGATCTCCATCTCAACGCTAAGACCCAGCTCCACTCAATGACCAGCAATCTACTGTGTTGGACACCCTAAGCAAAACAACCAGCAAGACAGAAACACAATCCCACCCATTAGTAGAGAGGCTGCCTAAAATCATAGTAAGGTAACAAACACCCCAAAACACACCACTGGACACAGTCCTACAAACCAGGAAGACAAGATCCAGTCTCATACACTAGAACACAGGCACCAGTCCCCTCCACCAGGAAGTCTACACAACCTACTGAAACAACCTTAGGCACTGGGAGCAGACAGCACAAACAACGGGAACTATGACTGCATCCAGAGAAAAGGAGACCCCAAACACAGTAGGTTAAGCAAAATAAGAAGACAGATAAACACACAGCAGATAGAGAGGCAAGATAAAAACCCACAAGACCAAAGAAATGAAGAGGTAATAGGAAGTCTACCTGAAAAAGAATTCAGAGTAATGATAGTAAAGATGATTCAAAATCTTAGAAATAGAAGGGAGAAAATACAAGAAACATTTAACAAGAAATTGGAAGAACTAGAGAGCAAACAAACAATGATGAACAACACAATAAATGATATTAAAAATTCTCTAGAAAGAATCAATAGAAGAAAAACTGAAGCAGAAGAAAGGATAAGTGACCTGGAAGATAAAATAGTGGAAATAATTACTGCAAAGCAGAATAAAGAAAAAAGAATGAAAAGAATTGAGGACAGTCTCAGAGACCACTGAGACAACATTAAATGCAGCAACATTTGAATTATAGGGGTCGCAGAAGAAGAAGAGTGGAAGAAAGGGATTGAGAAAATATTTGAAGGGATTATAGTTGTAAACTTCCCTAATATGGGAAAGGAAATAGTTAATCAAGTCCAGGAAACGCAGAGAGTCCCAAACAGGATAAATCCAAAGAGAAACAGGCCAAGACACATATTAACCAAAGTATCAAAAATCAAACACAAGGAAAAAATATTAAAAGCAGCAAGGGAAAAGCAACAAATAACATACATTGAAATCCCCATAAGGTTAACAGCTGATCTTTCAGCAGAAACTCTGCAAGCCAGAAGTAAATGGAAAGACATAATTAACGTGATGAAAGGGAAGAACCTACAACGAAGATTACTCAACCCAGCAAGGATTTCATTCAGAGTCGATGCAGAAATTAAAACCTCTACAGACAAGCAAAAGCTGAGAGAGTTCAGCACTGCCACACCAGCTTTACAACAAATGCTAAAGGAACTTCACTAGGCAGGAAACACAAGAGAAGGAAAAGACCTAGAATAACAAACCCAAAACAGTTAAGAAAATGGTAAAAGGAAAATACATATCTATATCTACCTTAAATGTTAAAGGTATTAAATACTCTAACCAAAAGACATAGACAGTCTGAATGGATATAAAAAAACAAGACCCATATATATGCTGATTACAAGAGACCCACTTCAGACCTAGGAAAACCTACAGACTGAAAGTGAAGGGAAGGAAAAAGATATTCCATGCAAATGGAAATCAAAAGAAAGCTGGAGTAGCAATTCTCATATCCGACAAAATAGACTTTAAAATAAAGACTATTACAAGAGACAAAGAAGGACACTACATAATGATCAAGGGATCAACCCAAGAAGAAGATATAACAATTGTAAATATTTACGCACCCAATATAGGAGCACATCAATGCATAAGGCAAATGTTAACAGCCAAAAAAAGGGGAAATCGACAGTAACACAATCATAGTAGGGGACTTTAACACCCCACTTTCACCAATGGACAGATAATCCAAAATGAAAATAAATAAGGAAACACAAGCTTTAAATGATACATTAAACAAGATGGACTTAATTGATATTTATAGGACATTCCATTCAAAAACAACAGAATAGAGTTTCTTCTCAAGTGCTCATGGAACATTCTCCAGGATAGATCAAATCTTAAGTCACAAATAAAGCCTTGGTAATCTCAAGAAAACTGAAATCATATCAAATATCTTTCCGACCACATTGCTATGAGACTAGATATCAATTACAGGAAAAAAATCTGTAAAAAATACAAACACATGAAGGCTAAACAATACACTACTAAATAACCAAGAGATCACTGAAGAAATCAAAGAGGAAGTCAAAAAATACCTGGAAACAAATGACAATGAAACATGGAAACCCAATATCTATGGGATGAAGCAAAAGCAGTTCTAAGAGGGAAATTTATGGTAATACAATCCCACCTGAAGAAACAAGAAACATCTCAAATAAACAACTAACCTTACTCCTAAAGCAATTAGAGAAAGAAGAACACAAAAAACCCAAAGGTAGCAGAAGGAAAGAAATCATAAAGATCAGATCAGAAATAAATGAAAAAGAAATGAAGGAAACAATAGCAAAGATCAATAAAACTAAAAGCTGGTTCTTTGAGAAGATAAACAAAATTGATAAACCATTAGCCAGACTTATCAAGGAAAAAGGGGAGAAGACTCAATTCAATAGAATTAAAAATAAAAAAGGAGAAGTAACAAGTGACACTGCAGAAATACAAAGGAGCATGAGGGATTACTACAAGCAACTATATGGCAATAAAATGGAAACCTGCAAGAAATGGAAAATTCTTAGAAAAGCACAACCTTCTGAGACTGAACCAGGAAGAAATAGAAAATATAAACAGACCAATCACAAGCACTGAAATTGAGACTGTGATTAAAAATCTTCCAACAAACAAAAGCCCAGGACCAGATGGCTTCACAGGTGAATTCTATCAAAACTTTAGAGAAGAGCTAACAGCTATCCTTCTCAAACTCTTCCAAAAATAGCTGAGGGAGGATCACTCTCAAACTCATTCTACGAGGCCACCAGTAACCTGATACCAAAACAAGAAAAAGATGTCACAAAGAAAGAAAACTACAGGCCAATATCACTGATGAACATAGATGGCAAAATTCTCAACACAATACTAGCAAACAGAATCGAACAGTACATTAAAAGGATCATACACCATGATCAAGTGGGGTTTATTCCAGGAATGTAAGGATTCTTCAGTATATGCAAATCAATAAATGTGATACACCACATTAATAAATTGAAGGATAAAAACCATATGATCATCTCAATAGATGGAGAAAAAGCTTTCAAAAAAATTCAACACTGATTTATGATAAAAAACCCTCCTGAAAGTAGGCATAAAGGGAACTTATCTCAACATAATAAGGGCCATATATGGCAAACCCACAGCCAACATCGTTCTCAATGGGGAAAAAGTGAAACCATTTCCTTTAAGCTCAGGAAAAAGACATGTTGGTCCACTCTTACCACTATTACTCAACATAGTTTTGGAAGTGTTAGCCACAGCAATCAGAGAAGAAAAAGAAATAAAAGGAATCCAAATCAGAAAAGAAGAAGTAAAGTTATCACTGTTTGCAGATGACATGATACTATACATAGAGAACCCTAAAGATGCTACCAGAAAACTACTAGAGCTCATCAATTAATTTGGTAAAGTAGCAGGATACAAAATTAATGAACAGAAATCTCTTGTATTCCTATACATTAATGATGAATAATTTGAAAGATAAATTATGGAAGCACTCCCATTTATCACTGCAACAAAAAGAATAAAATACCTAGGAATAAACCTACCTAAGGAGACAAAAGACCTGTATGCAGAAAATTATAAGACACTGATGAAAGAAATTAAAGACGATACAGACAGATGGAGAGATATACCATGTTCTTGGATTGGAAGAATCAACTTTGTGAAAATGACTATACTACCCAAAGCAATCTACAGATTCAATGTAATCCCTATGAAACTACTAATGGCATTTTTCACAGAACTAGAACCAAAAATTTCACAATTTGTATGGAAAAATGAAAGACCCCGAATAGCCAAAGCAATCTTGAGAAAGAAAACCAGAGCTTGAGGAATCAGGTCCCTGTGTTCAGACTATACTACAAAGCTACAGTAATCAAGACAGTAGGGTACTGGCACAAAAACAGAAATACAGGTAAATGGAACGGGTTAGAAAGCCCAGAGGTAAACCCATGCACATATGGTCACCTTATTTTTGATAAAGGAGGCAAGAATATACAATGGAGAAATGATAGCCTCTTCAATAAGCAGTGCTGGGAAAACTGGACACCTACGTGTAAAAGAGTGAAATTAGAACACTCCTTAACACCATACACAAAAATAAACTCAAAATGGATTTAAAACCTAAATGTAAGGACAGACATTATAAAACTCTTAGAGGAAAACATAGGCAGAACACTCTATGACATAAATCACAGCAAGATCCTTTTTGACCCACTTCCTAAAGTGGTGCAAATAAAAATAAAAATAAACAAATGGGACCTAATAAAATTTTAAAGCTTTTGCACAGCAAAGGAAATCATAAACAAGATGAAAAGGCAACCCTCAGAATGGGAGAAATTATTTGCCAATGAAGCAACTGACAAAGGATTAATCTCCAATATTTACAAGCAGCTCATGCAGCTCAGTATCAAAAAAACAAACGGCCCAATCCAAAAATGGGCAGAAGACCTAAATAGACATTTCTCCGAAGAAGATATACAGATTTCCAAAAAAACACATGAAAGGGTATTCAACGTCACATATCATTAAAGAAATGCAAATCAAATCTACAATGAGGTATCACCTCACACCTGTCAGAATGGCCATCATCAAAAAATTTACAAACAATAAATGCTGGAGGGGGTGTGGAGAAAAGGGAACCCTCTTGCCCTGTTGGTGTGAATGTAATTTGATACAGCCACTATGGAGAACAGTATGGACGTTCCATAAAAACCTAAAAATAGAACTACCATAAGACCCAGCAATCCCACTACTGGGCATATACCCTGAGAAAACCATAATTCCAAAATAGTCATGTTCCACACTATTCATTGCAGCACTACTTACAATAGCAGGACATGGACGCCATCTAAATGTCCATCAACAGATGCATGGGTAAAGAAGATGTGGCACATATATAACATGGAATATTACTCAGCCATAAAAAAATGAAATTGAATTATTTGTTGTGATGTGGATGGACTTAGAGTCTGTCATACAGTGTGAAGTAAATCAAAAGGTGATAAACAAATTGCATATGCTAACACAAATATATGGAATTTAAAAAAAAGTTTCTGAAGAACCTAATGGCTGGACAGGAATAGAGATGCAGATGTAGAGAATGGACTTGAGGTCACTTGGAGGGAGAAGGGTAAGTTGGGACGAAGTGAGAGAGTGGCATTGACATATATATACTACCAAATGTAAAATAGATAGCTAGTAGGAAGCAGCTGCATAGCACAGGGAGATCAGCTCAGTGCTTTGTGACCACGTAGAGGGGTGAGATAGGGAGGGTGGGAGAGAGATGCAAGAGAGAGGAGATATGGGGATATATGTACATGTATAGCTGATTCAGTTTGTTATAATGCAGAAACTAACACACCATTGTAAAGTAATTATACTCCAATAAAGATGTAATTAAGGGCTTCCCTGGTGGCGCAGTGGTTGAGAGTCTGCCTGCCAATGCGGGGGACACGGGTTCGAGCCCTGGTCCGGGAAGATCCCACATGCCGCGGAGCAACTAGGCCCGTGAGCCACAATTGCTGAGCCTGCGCGTCTGGAGCCTGTGCTCCGCAACAAGAGAGGCCGCAATGGTGAGAGGCCCGCGCACCGCGATGAAGAGTGGTCCCCACTTGCCGCAACTAGAGAAAGCCCTCGCACAGAAATGAAGACTCAACACAGTCATAAATAAATAAATAGAAGAACGTGAATTTCTTTAAAAAAAAAAAGATGTAATTAATTAATTTAAAAATAAATAAATAAATCTCTAAGTATTGGGGGGAAAAAAACATTTTTTCATGATGTCTTTGAAAACCACTCATTTAAAAGTTTAGTTTACCATGGTTTTACCCTTACTCAATGAAAAATATGCAGCATGCAATGCAGACATTTCTTTCTTCATATACAAATTGAGCATTTTTCTATTTTAAGCAGGTTGTAAGTTTATTTAGAAATAAATTTATTTTTGAGTACAGGTCATTATTTTGATTCCACTTCATTTTATTTGACTTATCTTTAGCCATTTGTTTTGTTTTATTGGTCTCCATCTTTCTTTTTATATATATATATATATATATATATATAGCCTGCTTTATGCTCTTATTTCAGTGGTTGCATGGAAATAAGTATTATAGAAATAGCATCGTATTTAACGTGATTGCTATTTTGGATTTATGCAGGCCACGCCAAGAAACCCTAACATCTCTTACTTATTTGCAATTGTGTCTTCACGAATCTATTCTAACATCAGGGATAGATATTGAGAACATATTCTGCCTCCTATTATTCTTGTTATCTACTAGCTGAGGCCATAAAAACTCACACCAGTGATAGTCAATATGAGAAACTACTGTTGCATTTCTTCTCCTAAAAGTATTTGCATTTTTATCCCATACTTTCTGTAACTACTTTTGTCTACTCTCTTATGAGTACAATTCTAGATGCTGATTACCCATCTGCCTCTCCAGGATGCAAGCCAAGGTTTACAGGGATTTAAATTTGGTGCCCTTGACCCTACATTTAATAATACAGTTTCTTAGCAAGATAGTGACATGATTCTAGGGGGTTTGGGGCAATTACACTGGTCTGGTAGCAGTATTCAAAATGAATGAGTGAATGTTTGTAGAAGGAAAGTGAGTTAAGAAGCTATTGTCCAGTTGGTGAGGACACAGATTGAATGATATGAAATAATAATAATATAAATTACAATAATAATCTATTTAAAGCTAAGGGGATTTATGGGAAATTTTCATTTAATCACTTTCTAGCTACCGCTACAAACCTAAGAAATAAATACAATTTATTTTCATTTTACAGATTAAAAAACAAAGGTTCAGAGACCTGAAGTAATCTTCCCAGGTGAATAACTAACTGGCAGAGGCCAGATTTACATCTCACACCCCAGAGCCTAGACACTTAACATCTTTACAACAAAATACTCCCTTCTAAAATTAGAAGAAAAGCCAAAACACAAGCATACACAGAAGCTCTCCACACCTTTTCTTTTATCTCTCTCAAGAAGTATCCAGTGTCTCTGATTCTCAAGTTATCTAACTAAAACCTAGAAAAATTAAACCTAGAAATAAAGATAAATACAAATTGAGTTGAGAACCACAGCATAAGACCTGTGTGATCTTGGACACATTATTCAATCATTCTGTGCCTTGTTTTCTACATCTGTAAAATGGGAATAATAACAGTACTTATCTCATGGGGCTGCTGTAAGATTTATGATTAAATGAAGTAACACATATAAATTACAAGAACAGTGACTTGCATATGGTGAGTGCTCAAAAAATGTTAGTAATTATTATTATTAAATACCTATGGTTTGGTAATAATATGAAGAAGTTTCTGAATGGATTTGAATTCCTTATGCAAAAAAAATCTGCAGTGTTAAAAGAGCTGTGGAAAATAGAAATTAATGGTAACACTGAACAACAGATACACTGAGTATGCTATTTAATCCTTTTACATAAGCCACCCAACAAAAACACGGCTACCAAGGAGCCATTCAGAAACAAATGTCTTTTGCTATTTCATAAACACATTCTAAGTTTCCTGTGAAGTCCCCAAATTGTATTCTTATCACTCAGAGTTTCTAAATAAGAGGTGCATATATAACAAGCCTAGAAGGATCATTTTCTAAAAGTACTGGCAGAATTCTGGCGAGAATTTTTCATGTTTCAGTCTTAAGATCATCTATTCTTCAGTCCATCACTGAATAAGCTTTGAGCTCTCTAAAAATTTTTCAAATTGTTATAAACAAATTCTAAAATAAACTTATGTTTAAAAACAGTGTTCTCGGGGCTTCCCTGGTGGCACAGTGGTTGAGAATCTGCCTGCCAATGCAGGGGACACAGGTTCGAGCCCTGGTCTGGGAAGATCCCACATGCCGCAGAGCAACTAGGCCCGTGAGCCACAATTGCTGAGCCTGCGCGTCTGGAGCCTGTGCCCCGCAACAAGAGAGGCCGCGATAGTGAGAGGCCCGCGCGCCACGATGAAGAGTGGCCCCCACTTGCCACAACTAGAGAAAGCCCTCGCACAGAAACGAAGACCCAACACAGCCATAAATAAATAAATAAATAAATAAATAAATAAATAAATAAAAAACATATTAAAAGAAGTGTTCTCTATTACCAATCTCTGCTTTGTTTTAAGGATTTTTATAAGGAACTGTGTACTGAAGTAACACAGCTCTCAGTTGTCACTGCTGTACGTTTGTTAAATATATGTTCATTAGTTGTTACTGATTTTCAAGTGAAAATACAGCAGCTCATCCCTGATTAAGGAAGTAAGGTATTATACCAGGTCAGTGTTCAAAGACTGTACTAACAAGAATTGGAACCAGAACAGTCTTTGATCATTTTAAACATCTCTGTCTAGAACAACTACTCCTATGCAAGATTGTTTCTATTCATCTAGGAGTAAATATAAGTTAGAATTTGCCATATCTTATTATTTTAATTTTCCTTAATAGCTGAAGAAACATGCATTTAATGTAAAGGATAGATTTTAAAAATATTAGGACTTGATCATCTGGAGATGAGGGCAAAAGGAAATAAAATTAAAATTTATAAATTCATGGAAGATAGCAATTGTGTAAATTCAAACATCTTGATTAAATTCTGGTATGTTAATGTATTGGAAGTATCTTTAGAAATTGAGAGATCTCATTTTTCTTTAAGATATAGAATAAGAATCTACAACCTAGATTTTCAAAGAATTTTAGCTTCTGTAACTCATCTAACCTGTAGTCTCCATCCTACTGTGCAGCTAAAGACAGAGGGTTTAGTGGGATATCATTATTTCTGCCAAATAAAGGGATCCAAGTTTGTCTGATCTCCTACTATGTACCAGGCACAAAGTCTAAGTGCTTTACATATGTAATTCCTTTAATCCTCACAGTAACCTTATGAGGTAGGTACTATTATCACCCAGTTTTATAGATGAGGAAACTGAGGTACAGAGCATTTAAGTGATTTTTTTCCCGATGTTTACAGATGAACATGAAAAGCTGGCTCTTTTATGTTACCCTTTGGAGTACATTTTGAAGCTTTCAGGATTGTTCATTCCTTACAGTGCCAGCATCTGTGAAGAGAAACGCTTATGTGTTCTCATGGTGATGGGTGGGGACATTTGTAGGTACACACTGTCCACTGTCTTCTAAGTATTCACTGGTTTCTGATGTGATATGATTGACTGGTTTAATTTTGTCCCAGGGCATCAAAATGTTTTCAGCTGCCTAAGTGCATAAATGATGAATCGCAAGGTCTGTTCTGCTGCTGTTTCCAGTATGGGTGATGCCTAGTTGACACTGCAATCATGTGGCACTAGTAATGCTTTTGGGTACCCAAATCCATGCTTTTTCCACAATATCTCAATATCAGGAAGGCTACAGAAACGTGTCTACCACCCTACTTCACCACTAGCAAGATATCCACCTCAAAGCTTCCTCATGGGATGACTTTGTCACACCAAGTAACTTATTCAAGGGGATAAGTGGGATGGGGGTCTAGAGTTTAAGTCTCAGTTTTCATCCATAGCCTTCTTTAGGCCCATGGGGCACTTGGACATCCCTGCCATGCCAAACTTGTCTCCACGGAAAACCAGTGTGATCCTTTCTCTCTCTTGTCCTTACCTTTCTGTACTATTATCCAAGGTTCCCTTTCAGGCACTTTAGGTGCTATTGAATACTTTCCGTCCCTGACTGTGATGACCTTCTTGAACATTATATCTTCCTTCTTCCCAAGGTTGCATTTAACCTTTTTATTCCCAATGGCAATAATGGTGGAAAAATAATGGATTACAGAAAAGAGAAGCAAGTGGGAGTTACTTTAAAAATATTATCCTTATAAATGTGTACGTTTCACTGGATTAATATTGGCTACCTCATCAAAGTATACAGTAGTGAGGAGGAGATGGCTTGAGAAAGAGGCATATTAACTTTTCTGTATAAATCTCTATGTAGTTTGACTTGTTATGGAAAACTTACTACTTTTGTAATTTTTAAAAGACAAAAATTATTTTTAAAAATAAACAAAATGTAGAGAAAAATTTATCAGGGAAAACAAGAAGAAATACTACTTAAAATGTCAAAGAGCGAACTTTTAGAATATTCAGAAAGCAGATACAGAATAAAATATAGATTTATGAAATTTTAAAATGTTTTTCATATATTCACATTTAACAAGATATGTAATAGGATATATATATATGTAACTTGGTTCTGACACAGCCTATAATATATATATATATATATATATATATATATATATATATATATATATATATATATATATATATATTATTAAGGCTGTGTCAGAACCAAGTTACAGGTCTAGCTTTGAGATTGATAAACTTCTGTTGGTGCTGTTGTCAGAGATAAACTCTTGCCATGAAAGGACTACCAATTAAGTTTGAATGGCATTTCTTAGTTTTATAAATGAATTTTCTATATCTCACTCAAAAAATTCCAAGTGCCAGTTGTGAATTTCACCTTCAGGTGTGTTCATTTAAAATATGAAAACAAAGGTCCGAGAGATATAGGATAAAAGATACCTGATCCAGAGCAGGCATTGATGTAGAAGCAAAATTAGAAAGTGTGGTATTTTTGCAGCAATGTGAAGAAAGTGTTTCAAGTAGGAATGAATGATAAAATATGTCAAATGCTCCTGATATTCCAAGAGTTTTTTCAGGTCAAAAACGTGGTGCTGAGAACCTCATCTCTAAAAATCAAGCAGAGTATCTTCAAGCAAACACCCAAAAGGAAAGAAATCAAACAGAGCAGCTTGGACTAAAACCCCAAAGGAAAAAAAAAATCAAGAACCTGTATCTGCTTGGCCTAGAGACCAATGACAACTTGATAAAATAAAATAGTTGCAGCCACACCAGCTGACATAGCTCACAGAATCATTGGACTGGTCCTGACATCAAAGTAAATCAACTTTTGTGAGATACCATCAATGATATAAGCTTTGAAGAGACTATGAGTTGAGTTTTGCAATTTTTATAACAGAATGCACACTATATGGACTATAGGTAACATTCCTGGGCCAAAAAAAATCAAAGACATGTAAAAATATATTCTTAAATAATGGCAATGGTTCCCAGGTTTTCGATTTATTGACCTAAAACAATAAAATAGCCAGTTATTTTACCAGCAAAATGGTATTATTTGGGAACAGCAAAGAATTGAAATTCAGAACAAGCTATCTATGGTGAACCACAGGTAAGTCCAAAGAGCAAAGCAGAGGAACTTTATTTTATAGAGGAGAAGGAAGAGTTGAGATGGGCTGTTATAAACAAATAGTCCATTGGAGGAAACTGGGAGTTTGAATCATAGTAGCTTTCCGTTGGCTGAGTTGTGGCACTCTCTCATTGACTGGGCTGTTGCTGGACAAGTAGAAATTCTTCCTTCTTCCTGCTGGGAAGTAAAGCAGTAACCTTCTTCCTGTTGGAGATGCAAAGGTATGTCTCTTCATGTTGGATCTGCAATTGACATCAAGTGGTAGGGCATGAGAGCTCCTCCTTCTGTCCTCCTGACATCATTTTAAATGAGTATTTCTGTTTATTAATTTTTACTGATCAAATATGTTTTCAAAATAACAAGTTGTAGCTTGATTTTACCTTATATATTTTACTATATAGAGTGCTTAAATAAAATCCAGAGCACTCATTAAATAATCACTATAGTAAAGAAGGGAAGGGAAAGCAGTAAAGAAGATGAAGAAACAGGAAGAGAAGGAGAAGGAGTTAGCTTCCTTCACATGAGTTTTACTTAGGTATTAGTGGAATGTCCAACCTGTCATTCCTGCTCAATTGGTTTGTTGCTGTTGTTGTTTTTAAGCTTCACCAATAGAAGTCATAGGCTGCAATTAATGCAGCTCTTCCAGCAACTTTTAGAATTCTTCATTTACATGATCATTCAATATGTATTATAAAAATAATAATAAGTTAATTACAAAATCATATCACAGAAAACAACAACAATTATATAACACACTGCAGGGCTAAACGTATTTAGGGATCCTAGAAGAATAGTATTCTTCATGTAAAAGACTGCTTCTTCCGTATCTCCCTCTATTTTGCATCTAGAATTTAGAATCCTTTTCTGAATCTAAAATGGAACTACTAGCTTAGTGGAACGGCTTATATGTGGGAACTTCAATCCTTCTTATGAGGAATTCTACTTTCATGTATTTAAGAAAACCTGAAGTCTGGGCACAATAACCATTGACATGGAACTCACACAGAAGTGGAAGGTGGAATAGAGTCTGCTGGTCATATGGGAGTCGTAGAGGCCACCAAAGACCAGAATCATCAGGTTCCAGAGGAAAGTGCCCATGCAGCATTCCCCATGCTCCAGGCTGAAACAAGTGAGAGGGTCTTCAATTGGTATAATCACACTGGCTTTCCAGTTGGTGTGAATGTAGATCCTGTCAGAAATAAATTTCTCAGACCCAAACTACCAATAACAAAAAAAGGAGCCCCAGTCTTTATCTTCTTTCATATCAGGCAGTTTAACAATGGTTTCAAGACATCAGCGAAATTTCAGGCAGACCTATTTACTCAGCAAACCAAACTCTGAAGGAGTTTGGGTCCTTCCAGGTATGTATTTCCCAACCTCTTCAAATGTCTCATGTCCACTGTAAAATTTCTGACTGGCCTACCATTTAGTGGTAAACTTGCTGATGTAATTCACCCACTTATTCTGAAAGGAAAATGACTAAGGATGTGTTCTACACACTGGTCAATACAGCATAAGGTGGAACACAGTGAAGGAACTGGACCCTAGATTTACTGAAGTCACAGAATCCCTGAACCTGCAGAAGTATCCCAATCTCTGCCCCACTACCATCACCTCAGAACTCTGGTTTGAAGATAAAACTCTGGTTTAATGTTAAATATTTCAAGACATTTATCCAACAAACATTTATTAAACATATACAAGGCAACAGACACTGTTTTAAAAAGGATAGGTGGTAAAAAAATTGAGCTCCTAACATCACAGAGTTTATGGTCTCAAAGAGACATAATTATACATGTCACTATAATACAAAGTAATGAGTGCTAAGATGAGGTAATCACAGGGTGTTCTGAAAGCATACGGCAAAGGCAGGAACCTAGGCCGAAAGTCACATGTAAGGCTTTCTGGTGTAGAAGCATCTAAACTCAGATTTAAAGAACAAGTAAGAAAGACAAGGGTGATAAGGGAAATTTCAATGGTAATGCTATTATCCTGTATATGAAATTGTCTACATAAAATTTAGCATTATATTTGAGGTCTAGTTTTGTGTTTATCAAAAATAACTTTTATTGTTTTTTATTACTACAAAATAATACATGCTTACACCAGAAAAAAAAATGACAAATACATATGAGCAATAAGAATAGAACACAAATCACCCCTTAGTCCACAACCGTACACAATCTGTCATCACCTTGGTAAGACAACTACTTCCAAGTCCTTTTTAATATGCATATACATTAGTCTGAATTTTTAACAACAAAAATTTATTATGCTGGTCATATTGGTCGATATTCTGGTTTTTAATTTTCATTTAATAGTTCATGAACATCTTTATGCATCATTTAATATTCTTTTATGAACTTGTCTTTTAAAAAATACCAGTAAGTAGCAGCAATAAAAAAATAAATACAGGGGGGTTTTGGATTTGCTTTTGCTTTGGCGGATGTTCCAAAAGGGAATGATGGGGTAGATAAGCATTTGTTGGGAGATTCATTGTGTGCTTGCTGTTGCCCTTTCTTTTTTCCTCTCTTTTTAAATCTGTATAAATAAGGAAGAGAGAATAAAGCTGCCAATGCAAAGCAATGAATTTTTATTTTGCTTTTTTTTCTTTTTAAATAGCCAAGTATGCATGGGGGGATCATATCTAAGAATTAAGAAGTTATTTTAAAACAGATGTGGCAGATAGGTGGAATCAGAATAGTTTAACATAACAACATAGGTTTCTTTCTGGTTGAAACCAAAAATAATAGAGAAAAGGTGGTCATCTTATTATTTTTTTTAATTTAAAATTGGGATAGATGAAAATAAGGTTCCCATTTCTTTTCTGCTCTCTACAAAACTGAGATAATAACACCTTTCCTATCTAAATCATAGTGCTACTGAAACACAAGTCCATGTGCCCAATGCACAGTGAGGCCAAACAATACCAAAACGCCAGAGTTTGGAACAAAGAAAGGTTTACTGCAGGGCCATGCAAGGAGATGGGTGGCTCATGCCTTAAAAACTCCAAACTACCTGAAAGCTTTCAGCAAAGCCCTTCCATAGGAAAGGTGAGGGAGGGGCATGGTTAGTTGTTGCAAACTTCTTGGTGTCAGATCATTTGTTCTCAAGGTCAAGTCAAAGTCAGGTAATGATGTTCCTATAAATCTCCACCAAACAAATGTTAGTCTCTGTTCTGACAAGAAAGGGGAAGGTCCCAAGGCACAACTTTCACCCTTTGAAGTCCAGGCCTGGCTAAGAGAAGGGTGTCCCTGTCAGGGGTGGGGGTTACCCTGCCCCAGAGCATTCATCCAACACCCAATCTTGGTCCTCCCACCAGTGTCCAGGCCTGGCTGAAGAGGCAGATCTCAGTTAGTGGCTCCCTCAAGGCCAGGTCCCCAGACCCTGCCCAACTGTCATTGCTGAGGGAGCCAGGCACGCTGCACCCAACTGGCCCACCGGCTCCTTAGGCCACCTAAACGGTGGGGGCCAGGTCTCCCAGACTGTGTCCCATGCAGACTTCTGCTGCCATTAGGTTGCAGAGGCAGGAATGGGGGAGAGGTTCACTGCTAACTCAGGGCCTGGGCCCAGCCAGTGGGCAGACTTGGCAAAGGCTCTGGAGCCCTGCATGTTCCCTGGGACCCTCCCACCAGTTCACCTGCTATCCCAAGCTGGAGGGCCCCAGGGAGAAGGCCGGGATCTGCTTCTTACCTCTCTCTCCACCTGACAAACAGCTCTCCCCCCCAACCATTGGCTCAATGCCCCTCTAACGGTCACTCATTGACAGTTGCTCACTTGGGGGCGGGGCCCACTGCAGCACCAACCAGTGGCTGAATGGGGCCCACTGTGGTGCTGACCAATGGCTGAGCAGGACCTCTAATGCCACTCTAACCATCACACATTAATGGTTTTTGCAGTGCTCTATTCCAATAGCATTGCTGTGAATCTCAATTAAAATTATGCATACGAATGATGTTTTGGTAAACTGCAAAATCCTATACAAATTATAGAATGTATTTTTTCCCTCTCACCTGCCTGTCCTAACTCCCATTCTTCTTTTCTTCCTGCCTCACAAAGAAATGTACTCAAAGCTGTAAGCAGCATAAATATAAGAATGATTAGGCAGCTATCAAGGAATGATGGAGGAATGTAGCTCTCTGGGAATTTTAGAGAATTACTACAGAATTTGCAAACACCAAATTTTCTATGGTAGGAAGTCTTAAGCAGTAGATAGACAGACAGACAGATAGATGATAGAAACATGGATATAATGAAGATTAGAGGGGCAAAATGGTATTGATAAAATATGGTAAATATATTTCTGGGGAAGAAAAATAGAGAATCTTGTAAAAGTCAGTAAGTGAGACGACTTTTGAAGTGAATGGAGGTGACTCAGGGCTAAGGCATGGGAAGAGTGAAGAAAGTAACAGAGATGCAAAAGAAGTTGCTGCCATGGCTCTGTTTATCTCCATCTCTATAGTAACAGCCAGTATGTATCTCACTGAATGCATGCCTGGAGCACTGCTAAATTTTAATGTGGATTACCTCCTAATGACAACCCTATGAGCAGGTAGTATTGCTATTCCCACTTTTCATATGAGGAAACCTAAGTTAAAGAGAATAAGAGAAATTCCCAAAGCCATATAATTAGTAGTGACAGGATCAGAATTTAAACCCAGGCACTCTGTGTTACTCTTAAGCTTACTCCAGGATCTATCACCTCAGTTCTAAAAGTGATTTTCTGGAACCAATCCTTCTAAACCTACCCTATAAATTTTCCTAAATATACTTTCATCATATCACTTACCTACAGGATGCTCTTAAGACTTATATCAGGACTAACCTCTGTTAGCTGTTTAACCTTTGCCTGTTGTAGGAGCCTACCCTCCATCTCTCACCATGTTTCCTACTTCTCTGACACATACAGTCTCCCACTTGAGTAAGGGCTTTGAGGAAGTAACTGTATATTGTGTTTAAAAAGTTCGAGTTAATTCAATCATTTCATTTATAAGATTTAATCCCTCAGTTTTCTTCACATCAAAGAGACCAAACCACCAGCAAATTGATAGAAGTTTTGAAATGTTCTTTTTTTTTAAAGTCACCTTCTATTAAACCTGGCAATTATTCATTAAGTATTATATGCATAGACCAAGATCTTGGCTGGGAATCCAAAGATGAATTCATGAATTCCAGAGGTCAAGGAATTTATAATGTAGATGAGAGGACCGATATGGACTATAAGAGTTAAGAAAAAGATTAACTGTTTAAAAAATGTGTTTTAATAATCAACATAGCTTTAGAAGTCTTAGCCATGGCAATCAGAGAAGAAAAAGAAATAAAAGGAATACAAATTGGAAAAGAAGCAGTAAAACTGTCACTGTTTGCAGATGACATGATACTATACATAGAAAATCCTAAAGATGCTACCAGAAAAATTCTAGAGCTAATCAATGAATTTGGTAAAATTTGCAGGATACAAAATTAATGCACAGAAATTTCTTGCACTCCTATACACTAACAATGAAAGATCAGAAAGAGTAATTAAGGAAACAATCCCATTCACCATTGCAACAACAACAACAACAATGCCTAGGAATAAACCTACCTAGGGAGGTAAAAGACCTGTACTCAGAAAATTATAAAACACTGATGAAAGAAATCAAAGATGACACAAACAGATGGAGACATATACCATGTTCTTGGATTGGAAGAATCAATATTGTGAAAATGACTGTATTATCCAAAGCAATCTACAGATTCAATGCAATTCCTATCAAATTACCAATGGCAATTTTCATAGAACTAGAACAAAAAATCTTAAAATTTGTATGGAGACACAAAAGACCCTGAAGAACAAAAACAATATTGAGAAAGGAAAACGGAGCTGGAGGAATCAGGCTCCCTGATTTCAGACTATACTACAAAGCTACACTAATCAAGACAGTATGATACTGGCACAAAAACAGAAATATAGATCAATGGAACAGGATAGAAAGCCCAGAGATAAACGCACAGAGCTATGGTCAACTAAACTATGACAAAGGAGGCAAGGATATACAATGGAGAAAAGACAGACTCTTCAATAAGTGGTGATGGGAAAACTAGACAGCTACATGTAAAAGAATGAACTCCCTAACACCATACACAAAAATAAATGCAAAATGGATTAAAGAGCTAAATGTAAGACCATAAAACTCTTAGAGGAAAGCATAGGAAGAATACTCATTGACATAAATTACAGCAAGATCCTTTTTGACCCACCTTCTAGAGTAATGGAAATAAAAACAAAAATATACAAATGGGACCTAATGACTCTTAAAAGCTTCTGCACAGCAAAGGAAACCATAAACAAGACACCAAGACAACCCTCAGAATGGGAGAAAATATTTTCAAACGAAGAAACTGACACAGGATTAATCTCCAAAATATACAGACAGTTCATGCAGCTCAATATTAAACAAACAAACAACCCAATCAAAAAATGGGCAGAAAACCTAAGTAGACATTTCTCCAGAGAAGACATACAGATGGCCAACAAACACATGAAAGGATGCTCAACATCACTAATCATTAGAGAAATGCAAATCAAAACCACAATGAGGTATTATGTCACACCAGTCAGAATGGCCATCATCAAAAAATCTACAAACAATAAATGCTGGAGAGGGTGTGGAGAAAAGGAAACCCTCTTGCCCTGTTGGTGGGAATGTAAACTGATACAGCCACAATGGAGAACAGTATGGAGATGCCTTTAAAAATGAAAACTAGAATTACCATATGACCCAGCAATCCCACTACTGGGCATATACCCAGAGAAAACCATAAATCAAAAAGACACATGCACCCTAATGTTCATTGCAGCACTATTCAGCTAGGTCATGGAAGCAATCTAAATGTCCATCGACAGATGAATGGATAGAGAAGATGTAGTACATATATACAATGGAGTATTACCCAGCCATGAAAAAGGAATGAAATTGGGTCATTTGTAGAGACGTGGATGAACCTAGAGACTTTCATACAATGTGAAGTAAGTAGAAAGGGAAAAACAAGTATCATATGTTAACGCATATATGTGGAATCTCTAAAAATGGTAGAGATGAACCTGTTTGAAAGGCAGAAATAGAGACACAGACATAGAGAACAAACCTATGGGCACCAAGGGGGGAAAGGGGGGTTGGGATGAATTGGGAGATTGGGATTGACATATATACACTAATATGTATAAAATAGATAACTAATGAGAACCTGTGGTATAGCACAGGGAACTCCACTTCGCTGTACAGTAGAAACTAACACAACATTGTAAAACAATTATATCCCAATAAAAATATATATATAGGGAAAAGTCCCAAGGTAGAGAATTGGGATTCCACTAGTTAAATATATGCTCTGCATTCATGTGTGCAAAGTCAGGAGTTTGGAAAAACCTCATTTCAGAAAGTTTGATCTCCCTTGATGATGTAAGCCCTATGAGAAGCATAAATAAAGTGCTTTTGAATTGACTTTTTAAAAAAAAAATGAGTCTCATTTTTAAGTTTGGGGCATTTTCTCCCTCCTTTTAGATTAGGAAGTGATGGAGATTTAGGAGCTACTGCAGGTTTTAGATCTCTTTCATTGTTAACTTATTTTGACTATTTTACTTGCCATCGTTAAAACTATAACATATTGGAGTCAGTTGTAGTTAAGAAGTATGCATTCTTAATGAAACTAACAAAATTTGGTTTTAAAATCAATATGGCTTCTTAAATGAAGATTACCTCCCATTTGTCATTATGCACAGAAGTGGATATACTATATCTTCACAGGCGATGTACTTTTGAAAAAAATGGTTAATATACACAACTACATAGTTTTTACTCTAAATACAAATGCTATGAAATCTTTCTCATCCATATGAAGACTTTAGGTGTTGCATTTAAACTCATATGATTGCATCCTTTTCTTTCAATAATCAGATTGAAACAATAATAATCCCTCATATTATTACACTGGAATCATGTGTGAAAGGCAAATTGTTGCTTTCTCCAAGATTATAAACTTATCTATATTCGTCACTATCCCTGGTCTCTAAAAGTAACTGCATTACTTTCATATGCAAACTTATAGTACAGACCCTTTGAGACTCAGAGATGAAATTATCCTTAACTTTAATGTGCCTGAATTAGTATCAACATATTTGTGAGAGATTAGTTGGAAAGATTTATGATAATTTTAAAGGAAAATGGGCAAATTAAGCTCATTTAATCATTTTTTTAAAAATTTCATCAGCTCTTTCTCAATTTGTTTTGAAAGTGAACATTCTACAAAATGATATTCTCATGAGAAGCATACAATTGACTAGCTTAAGAACAATATGTTTATTGCTACCATTTTTCATCTTATTAATAAAAAATTGAAAACTCTGACAACTACTAATAAAAGTGTTGCTATTTCTAATTCCCCTGAAATGTGAAGATTAAAAACAGACTTTGCCAGGAAAAGTACATATTGAGAATTCCTCAGATCATTACTAGAACTTGTTTTTAATATGACAGATTTTCAAATTTTAATTAGAACACAAAACATAAAATGTACTATATGTGTAACTGAAATAAATCTGATGTTCTGATACATTTTGTAAGCTCAGCGTCATTGCTAGATCTTATCCTGGTGATGAAAAAGGAGATAATATTATTTCTTTTCACTTTGAACATAACGATGACTTAAGATAGGGCCATAGCTGTTAGGTAAAATTACCTAGCAATATAATTGGGGTGAAATGGTCACAGTGGAGAAGAAATGTTGATTATAGAAGTAGAGCAGGGCAATCATAGTGGATATCAACATAAAATAGGTGGATTTAGCATGGCTTGGACATGTAAATGAAATAACAGAAATATAAAATTTAAATATAGATATATGTAAATTAAGGAATCCTTCAAGTATATTGGAGCGAGGTGTTTTCTAGAAAAGATAAAATGTTGTGGGCTCCAATGGGAGAGAAAAAGATTTTAAAAATTAAATTTCATCAATTTCAAAAGTACCATTTCCACTATATATTTCTGGGTTTTGCCTTTTTTTCTCCTTCTGACATTATTTTTTAATTCCTTCTTTTCAATCAACAAATTTCATACAGATTTAAGAATATAGAAGTTTGGTGTTGAAGAAATCAACCTAATATGAGTTCATCCTCAAGCTTCTCTCATCTCCGGAATATACTGTCACTTGCTCAGCCATCCAGACAGGTGGTAGAAAAATTATGTGGGGCCTATAGGAAGTGGGGAAATTCAATAGTCAGAGCCTACTTGTAGCTTTTGAACCTTGCATTGGAGTGAAGTTTTTTGAATGCTCAATGCAACTTTTGGTGCCAGGCAAAATTATCTAGCATTATGATAAAAATGGAATCCTCTGACTTGCAAAGATCTCAACAAGTAATATTCTAATATAGATGTTATCATGATATTCTCTAGACCAGGGACTGGCGAACCACAGTAAGTGGCCCAAATCGGGCCCACTACTCGTTTTTTTAAAATCAGTTTAGTTTTTTCAACACAACCATGACCATTTGTTTATTATTGTCTATGGCTGCTTTTGGACTCCAGTAACAGAGTTCATTTGTTGCAACAGAGCTTGTACACTTCGTAAAGCCAAAATAAAATTTTAAGGAAAATTTCAAATATTTTATTATCAGCATTAATTTTTTTTGTTTTTGTTTTTGTTTTACTTTTATTAAATTGAAGGATAGTTTATTTATATGCCCAAAATATTTATTATTTGGCTCTTTACAGAAAAAAAGAAATGCCAACTTTTGCTCCATACATATAGCTGAATAACTTTATGAACTGGTTAGTACATAAATTAGAATAGAATTCTGGTGAAACCGAGGCTGCCACAAATAGTATATATGTGATAAAGTTGGTCTAAAAAAGAGTTTTAATCTAGTATTTATACAGCAAAAGTGGTTTCCACAATATGAGTTTACCAACCAGTGTCAGAAGTTTGTTGGAATTCAGACAGATTTACTCATATAGTATAGGAATTAGTGACTTTTGGTAAGCAAACTGTCCAAATTGTTAATATGACCTATTAAGAGTTTGGCTCATTTGGAGAGGTTAAACATTTTCCATGTATATTATTAACACGTGAATAAATTTTCTTATATGGCAAGTACACCTGAGAAACAATACATATTTATTTTCATTATCTTGTTTTCCCCCCAACACAGCATCCACTCCTCACCATTCACTCATTAACCTCATGACTTTCAAACCCAAAATTCACTGAAACAGTGCTTGAGAAGTTCAAGTTCACTGATAACCTCTAGATCATTCTATTCAGTTGATATAATTCCATCTTCATCTAACTAACTAACTTCTCAGCAACATTCTCCTCTTTTAAATATTCTTTTCTCTTGGAGTCAGTAACACTCTCTTGGTTTCCCTGCTACATCTCTACCACTTTTTATGTGGCTCCTTTGCAAGCTTTATTGAGCAATTAATTGTTAGATGTCTTCAATTCTTACCCAGAAGTTTCTTCCATGGTCATGTTTCAATCACGACTTTCCTGAAAATGCCTCAAAATTTATTTTTGCAGTCTGGACTATTTATCTGAACCATAGACCCTTAAATCCAATTGCCCACCTCATATATTATCTTGGATATATTAAAGGGATCTCAAACTTGTGTTCAAAACTGAGCACATGATCTTCTCCTCAAACATGCTCTCCTTGTATCTCCTTGTATTCTTTCAGTATTAAATAAATGAAAGTACACAATTTTGTTAAAGTTTCATTTCAATATTAAAAAATAAAAGTACACGATTTTGTTAAAATTTTAATCCCAGGCAAATACAATCATGTCATAGGTAGAGAGAGCTCAAGTATTTAACCATAACCCTTGGGAGCCACTAATCCCTCTTGCAATACAGATTGAATCCAGCCAATACTTTCTACCTCCACCACCTTCTCTCACTGGAATTAATGCAATATCCCCATAACTGGTCTTCTTGCCTCCACTCAGGCCCTTTTCTGAATGGTTCTCCAGACTTCAGTCAGGAAAAATGAGTTTAATCATGTTACCTCTCACCCCAAAAGGTGAAAAAGTTTATTTAGTGATTTTCCATCCTCAGTGTATAAATGGAACGCTTTACCATGTACTACAAGACCTTATATGATGTTATTCTTGTCTCCTTCCTCAGCTTTATCTGCCAATATACAAAACTTGTTTTTTTCCACTACAATGATTTACTTTAGGGCTCACATATTAACCATCATACCTCCCAATACATGGCTTTCATTTATTTATTTATTTTATTTTATTTTATTTTTTAAAATTATTTATTTATTTATTTTTTATTTTTGGCTGTGTTGGGTCCTCGTTTCTGTGCGTGGGCCTTCTCCAGCTGCGGCAAGCGGGGGCCACTCTTCATCGCGGTGCGTGGGCCTCTCACCGCCATGGCCTCTCTTGTTGCGGAGCACAAGCTCCAGACGCACAGGCTCAGTAGTTGTGGCTCACAGGCCCAGTTGCTCCACGGCATGTGGGATCCTCCCAGACCAGGGCTCAAACCCGTGTCCCCTGTATTGGCAGGCAGATTCTCAACCACTGCGCCACCAGGGAAGCCCCATTTTTTTATTATATTTTTTATAACATCTTTGTTGAAGAATAATTGCTTTACATTTCTGTGTTAGTATCTGCTTTTTAAAAAAGTGAATCAACAATACGTATACATATATCCCCATATCCCCTCTGTCTTGCTTCTCCCTTCCACCCTCCCTATCCCACCCCTCTAGGTGGTCACAAAACACCAAGCTGATCTGCCTGTGCTATACGGCTGCTTCCCACTAGCTATCTATTTTACATTTGGTAGTATATATAAGAACATGCCATTCTCTCACTTCATCGCAGCTTACCCTTACCCCTCCCCATGTCTTCAGGTCCATTCTCTACGTCTGCATCTTTATTCCTGTCCTGCCCCTAGGTTCTTCAGAACCATATATTTTAAAAAAAATTTCCATATATATGTGTTAGCATACTGTATTTGTTTTTCTCTTTCTGACTTACTTCACTCTGAATGACAGACTCTAGGTCCATCCACCTCACTACAAATAACTCCATTTCCTTTCTTTTTATGGCTGAGAAATATTCCATTGTATATATGTGCCACATCTTCTTTATCCATTCATCCAATGACGGACATTTAGGTTGCTTCCATGTCCTGGCTATTGTAAACAGAGCTGCAATGAACATTGTGATACATGACTCTTTTTGAATTATGGTTTTCTCAGGGTATATGCTCAGTAGCAGGATTGCTGGGTGGTATGGTAGTTCTATTTTTAGTTTTTTAAGGAACATCCATACTGTTCTCCATACTGGCTGTATCACTTTACATTCCCACCAACAGTGCAAGAGGGTTCCCTTTTCTCCACACCCTCTCCAGCATTTGTTGTTTGTAGATTTTTTTAAACATCTTTATTGCAGTATAATTGCTTTACAATGGTGTGTTAGTTTCTGCTTTATAACAAAATGAATCAGTTACACATATACATATGTTCCCATATCTCTTCCCTCTTGCATCTCCCTCCCTCCCACCCTCCATATCCCACCCCTTTAGGTGGTCACAATGCACAGAGCTGATCTCCCTGTGCTATGCGGTTGCTTCCCACTAGCTATCTATTTTACGTTTGGTAGTGTATATATGTCCATGCCACTCTCTCACTTTGTCACATCTTACCCTTCCCCCTCCCCATATCCTCAAGTCCATTCTCTAGTAGGTCTGTGTCTTTATTCCCGTCTTGCCACTAGGTTCTTCATGACCTTTTTTTTTCCCCTTAAATTCCATATATATGTGTTAGCATACTGTATTTTTTTTCTCTTTCTGACTTACTTCATTCTGTATGACAGACTCTAACTCCATACACCTAACTACAAATAACTCCATTTTGTTTTTTTTTATAGCTGAGTAATATTCCATTGTATATATGTGCCACATCTTCTTTATCCATTCATCTGATGACGGACACTTAGGTTGCTTCCATGTCCTGGCTATTGTAAATAGAGCTGCAATGAACATTTTGGTACATGACTCTTCCTGAATTTTGGTTTTCTCAGGGTATATGCCCCTTAGTGGGATTGCTGGGTCGTATGGTAGTTCTATTTTTAGGTTTTTAAGGAACATCCATACTGTTCTCCATAGTGGCTGTATCAATTTACATTCCCACCAACAGTGCAAGAGTGTTCCCTTTCCTCCACACCCTCTCCAGCATTTACTGTTTCTAGATTTTTTGATGATGGTCATTCTGACCCGTGTGAGATGCTATCTCATTGTAGTTTTGATTTGCATTTCTCTAATGATTAATGATGTTGAGCATTCTTTCAGGTGTCTGTTGGCAATCTGTATATCTTCTTTGGAGAAATGTCTATTTTGGACTTCTGTCCATTTTTGGATTGGGTTCTTTGTTTTTTTGTTATTGAGCTTCAAGAGCTGCTTGTAAATATTGGAGATTAATTCTTTGTCAGTTGCTTCATTTGCAAATATTTTCTCCCATTCTGAGGGTTGTCTTTTGGTCTCATTTATGGTTTCCTTTGCTGTGCAAAAGCTTTTAAGTTCCTTTAGTTCCCATTTGTTTATTTGTGTTTTTATTTCCATTTCTCTAAGAGGTGTGTCAAAAAGGATCTTGCTGTGATTTATGCCATAGAGTGTTCTGCCTATGTTTTCCTCTAAGAGTTTGATGGTGTCTGGCCTTACACTTAGGTCTTTAATCCATTTTGAGTTTATTTTTGTGTATGGTGTCAGGGAGTGTTCTAATTTCATACTTTTACATGTACGTGTCAAATTTTCCCAGCACCACTTATTGAAGAGGCTGTCTTTTCTCCACAGTATATGCTTGCCTCCTTTATCAAAGAGAAGGTGACCATATGTGCGTGGGTTTATCTCTGGGCTTTCTATCCTGTTCCATTGATCTATATTTCTGTTTTTGTGCCAGTGCTATAGTGACTTGATGAACGTTGCTTTGTAGTATAGTCTGAAGTCAGGGAGCCTGATTCCTCCAGCTCCATTTTTCGTTCTCAAGATTGCTTTGGCTATACGGGGTCTTTTGTGTTTCCATACAAATTGTGAAATTTTTTGTTCCAGTTCTGTGAAAAATGTCAGTGGTAGTTTGATAGGGATTGCATTGAATCTGTAGATTGCTTTGGGTAGTAGAGTTATTTTCACAATGCTGATTCTTCCAATCCAAGAACATGGTATATCTCTCCATCTATTTGTATCATCTTTAATTTCTTTCATCAGTGTCTCATAATTTTCTGCATACAGGTCTTTTGTCTCCTTAGGTAGGTTTATTCCTAGATATTTTATTCTTTTTGTTGCAATGGTAAATGGGAGTGTTTTCTTAATTTCACTTTCAGATTTTTCATCATTAGTGTATAGAAATGCAAGAGATTTCTGTGCATTAATTTTGTATCCTGCTACTTTACCAATTTCATTGATTAGCTCTAGTAGTTTTCTGGTAGCATCCTTGCATTATTGGGATAAACCCCACTTGATCATGGTGTATGATCCTTTTAATGTGCTGTTGGATTCTGTTTGCTAGTATTTTTGAGGATTTTTGCATCTATGCTCATCAGTGATATTGGCCTGTAGTTTTCTTTCTTTGTGACATCTTTGTCTGCTTTTGGTATCAGGGTGATGATGGCCTCGTAGAATGAGTTTGGGAGTGTTCCTCCCTCTGCAATATTTTGGAAGAGTTTGAGAAAGATAGGTGTTAGCTCTTCTCTAAATGTTTGATAGAATTCGCCTGTGAAGCCATCTGGTCCTGGGCTTTGTTTGTTGGAAGGTTTTTAATCACAGTTTCAATTTCAGTGCTTGTGATTGGTCTGTTCATATATTCTATTTCTTCCTGGTTCAGTCTTGGCAGCTTATGCATTTCTAAGAATCTGTCCATTTCTTCCAGGTTGTCCATTTTATTGGCATAGAGTTGCTTGTAGTAATCTCTCATGATTGTTTGCATTTCTGCAGTGTCAGTGGTTACTTCTCCTTTTTCATCTCTAATTCTATTGATTTGAGTCTTCTCCCTTTTTCTTCTTTTTTTTTAAAACATCTTTATTGAAGTATAATTGCTTTACACTGGTGTGTCAGTTTCTGCTTTATACCAAAGTGAATCAGTTATACATATACATATGTTCCCATATCTCTTCCCTCTTGCATTTCCCTCCCTCCCACCCTCCCCGTCCCACCCCTCTAGGTGGTCACAAAGCACCGAGTTGATTTCCCTGTGCTATGCGGCTGCTTCCCACTAGCTATCTATTTTACATTTGGTAGTGTATATATGTCCATGACACTCTTTCACCCTGTCACATCTCACCCCTCTACCTCCCCATATCCTCAAGTCCATTCTCTAGTAGGTCTGTGTCTTTATTCCCGTCTTGCCACTAGGTTCTTCATGGTCTTTTTTTTCCCCCTTAGATTCCATATATATTTGTTAGCATACTGTATTTGTTTTTCTCTTTCTGACTTACTTCACTCTGTATGACAGACTCTAGGTCCATCCACCTCACTACAAATAACTCCATTTCGTTTCTTTTTATGGCTGAGTAATATTCCATTGTATATATGTGCCACAGCTTCTTTATCCATTCATCCAATGATGGACACTTAGGTTGCTTCCATGTCCTGGCTATTGGAAATAGAGCTGCAATGAACATTTTGGTACATGACTCTTTTTGAACTATGGTTTTCTCAGGGTATATGCCCAGTAGTGGGATTGCTGGGTCGTATGGTAGTTCTATTTGTAGTTTTTTAAGGAACCTCCATACTATTCTCCATAGTGGCTGTATCAATTTACATTCCCACCAACAGTGCAAGAGTGTTCCCTTTCCTCCACACCCTCTCCAGCATTTATTGTTTCTTGATTTTTTGATGATGGCCATTCTGACCCGTGTGAGATGATATCTCATTATAGTTTTGATTTGCATTTCTCTAATGATTAATGATGTTGAGCATTCTTTCATGTGTTTGTTGGCAATCTGTATATCTTCTTTGGAGAAATGTCTATTTAGGACTTCTGTCCATTTTTGGATTGGGTTCTTTGTTTTTTTGTTATTGAGCTGCATGAGTTGCTTGTAAATCTTGGAGATTAATCCTTTGTCAGTTGCTTAATTTGCAAATATTTTCTCCCATTCTGAGGGTTGTCTTTTGGTCTTGTTTATGGTTTCCTTTGCTGTGCAAAAGATTTTAAGTTTCATTAGGTCCCATTTGTTTATTTGTGTTTTTATTTCCATTTCTCTAGGAGGTGGGTCAAAAAGAAACTTGCTGTGATTTATGTCATAGAGTGTTCTGCCTATGTTTTCCTCTAAGAGTTTGATAGTGTCTGCCTTTACACTTAGGTCTTTAATGCATTTTGAGTTTATTTTTGTATATTGTTTCAGGGAGTGTTCTAATTTCATACTTTTACATGTATCTGTCCAATTTTCCCAGCACCACTTATTGAAGAGGCTGTCTTTTCTCCACTGTATATGCTTGCCTCCTTTATCAAAGAGAAGGTGACCATATGTGCGTGGGTTTATCTCTGGGCTTTCTATCCTGTTCCATTGATCTATATTTCTGTTTTTGTGCCAGGACCAAACTGTCTTGATTACTGAAGCTTTGTAATATAGTCTGAAGTCAGGGTGCCTGATTCCTCCAGCTCCATTTTTCGTTCTCAAGATTGCTTTGGCTATTCAGGATCTTTTGTGTTTCCATACAAATTGTGAAATTTTTTGTTCTAGTTCTGTGAAAAATGCCAGTGGTAGTTTGATAAGGATTGCATTGAATCTGTAGATTGCTTTGGGTAGTAGAGTCATTTTCACAATGCTGATTCTTCCAATCCAAGAACATGGTATATCTCTCCATCTGTTTGTATCACCTTTAATTTCTTTCACCAGTGTCTTATAATTTTCTGCATACAGGTCTTTTGTCTCCTTAGGTAGGTTTATTCCTAGATATTTTATTCTTTTTGTTGCAATGGTAAACGGGAGTGTTTTCTTAATTTCACTTTCAGATTTTTCATCTTTAGTGTATAGAAATGCAAGAGATTTCTGTGCATTAATTTTGTATCCTGCTACTTTACTAAATTCATTGATTAGCTCTAGTAGTTTTCTGGTAGCATCTTTAGGATTCTCTATGTATAGTATCATGTCATCTGCAAAGAGTGACAGCTTTACTTCTTCTTTTCCGATTTGGATTCCTTTTATTTCTTTTTCTTCTCTGATTGCTGTGGCTAACACTTCCAAAACTATGTTGAATAATAGTGGTGAGAGTGGGCAACCTTGTCTTGTTCCTGATCTTAGTGGAAATGGCTTCAGTTTTTTACCATTGAAGACAATGTTGGCTGTGGGTTTGTCATATATGGCCTTTGTTATGTTGAGGAAAGTTCCCTCTATGCCTACTTTCTGCAGAGCTTTTATCATAAATGGGTGTTGAATTTTGTCGAAAGATTTCTCTGCATCTATTGAGATGATCATATGGTTTTTCTCCTTCAATTTGTTAATATGGTGTAACACGTAGATTGATTTGCGTATATTGAAGAATCCTTGTATTCCTGGGATAAACCCCACTTGATCATGGTGTATGATCCTTTTAATGTGCTGTTGGATTCTGTTTGCTAGTATTTTGTTGAGGATTTTTGCATCTATGTTCATCAGTGATATTGGCCTGTAGTTTTCTTTCTTTGTGACATCTTTGTCTGGTTTTGGTATCAGGGTGATGGTGGCCTCGTAGAATGAGTTTGGGAGTGTGCCTCCCTCTGCAATATTTTGGAAGAGTTTGAGAAAAATAGGTGTCAGCTCTTCTCTAAATGTTTGATAGAATTCACCTGTGAAGCCATCTGGTCCTGGGCTTTTGTTTGATGGAAGGTTTTTAATCACAGTTTCAATTTCAGTGCTTGTGATTGGTCTGTTCATATTTTCTATTTCTTCCTGGTTCAGTCTCGGTAGGTTGTGCATTTCTAAGAATCTGTCCATTTCTTCCAGGTTGTCCATTTTATTGGCATAGAATTGCTTGTAGTAATCTCTCATGATCGTTTGAATTTCTGCAGTGTCAGTGGTTACTTCTCCTTTTTCATTTCTAATTCTATTGATTTGAGTCTTCTCCCTTTTTTTCTTGATAAGTCTGGCTAAAGATTTATCAATTTTGTTTATCTTCTCAAAGAACCAGCTTTTAGTTTTATTGATCTTTGCTATTGTCTCCTTCATTTCTTTTCCATTCATTTCTGATCTGATCTTTATGATTTCTTTCCTTTTGCTAGCTTTGGGGATTTTTTTGTTCTTCTTTCTCTAATCGCTTCAGGTGCAAGGTTAGGTTGTTTATTCGAGATGTTTCCTGTTTCTTGAGGTAGGCTTGTATTGCTATAAAATTCCATCTTAGCACTGCTTTTGCTGCATCTCATAGATTTTGGGTGGTCGTGTCTCCATTGTCGATTGTTTCTAGGTATTTTTTGATTTCCCCTTTGATTTCTTCAGTGATCACTTCGTTATTAAGTAGTGTATTGTGTAACCTCCGTGTGTTTGCATTTTTTACAGATCTTTTCCTGTAATTGATATCTAGTCTCATAGCCTTGTGGTCGGAAAAGATACTTGATACGATTTCAATTTTCTTAAATTTACCAAGGCTTGGTTTGTGACCCAAGATATGATCTATCCTGGAGAATGTTCCATGAGCACTTGAGAAAAATGTGTATTCTGTTGTTTTTGGGTGGAATGTCCTATAAATATCAATTAAGTCCATCTTGTTTAATGTATCATTTAAAGCTTGTGTTTCCTTATTTATTTTCATTTTGGATGATCTGTCCATTGGTGAAAGTGGGGTGTTAAAGTCCCTACTATGATTGTGTTACTGTCTACTTCCCCTTTTATGGCTTTTAGTATATGCCTTATGTATTGAGGTGCTCCTATGTTGGGTGCATAAATATGTACAATTGTTATATCTTCTTCTTGAATCGATCCCTTGATCATTATATAGTGTCCTTCTTTGTCTCCTGTAATAGTCTTTATTTTAAAGTCTATTTTGTCTGATATGAGAATTGCTACTCCAGCTTTCTTTTGATTTCCATTTGCATGGAATATCTTTTTCCACCCCCTCACTTTCAGACTGTATGTGTCCCTAGGTCTGAAGTGGGTCTCTTGTAGACAGCATATACACCGGTCTTGTTTTTGTATCCATTCAGCTAGTCTATGTCTTTTGGTGGGAGCATTTAATCCATTTACATTTAAGGTAATTATCAATATGTATGTTCCTCTTCCCATTTTCTTAAATGTTTTGGCTTTGTTATTGTAGGTGTTTTCCTTCTCTTGTGTTTCTTGCCTAGAGAAGTTCCTTTAGCATTTGTTGTAAAGCTGGTTTGGTGGTGCTGAACTCTCTCAGCTTTTGCTTGTGTGTAAAGGTTTTAATTTCTCCATCAAATCTGAATGAGATCCTTGCTGGGTAGAGTAATCTTGGTTGTAGGTTTTTCTCTTTCATCACTTTAAATATGTTCTGCCACTCCCTTCTGGGTTGCAGAGTTTCTGCTGAAAGAGCAGCTGTTAACCTTAAGGGGATTCCCTTGTGTGTTATTTGTTGTTTTTCCCTTGCTGCTTTTAATATGTTTTCTGTATATTTAATTTTTGATAGTTTGATTAATATGTGTCTTTTTTTGTTTCTCCTTGGATTTATCCTGTATGGGATCCTCTGTGCTTCCAGGACTTAATTAACTATTTCCTTTCCCATATTAGGGAATTTTTCAACTATAATCCTTCAAATATTTTCTCAGTCCCTTTCTTTTTCTCTTCTCCTTCTGGGACCCCTATAATTCGAATGTTGGTGTGTTTAATGTTGTCCCAGAGGTCTCTGAGATGGTCCTCAGTTCTTTTCATTCTTTTTTCTTTATTCTGCTCTGCAGTAGTTATTTCCACTATTTTATCTTCCAGGTCACTTATCCATTCTTCTGCCTCAGTTATTCTGCTATTGATCCCTTCTAGAGTATTTTTAATTTCATTTATTGTGATTTTCATTGTTGCTTGGTTCCTCTTTAGTTCTTCTAGGTCCTTGTTAAATGTTTCTTGCATTTTGTCTATTCTATTTCCAAGATTTTGGATCATCTTTACTCTCATTATTCTGAATTATTTTTCAGGTAGACTGCCTATTTCCTCTTCATATGTTAGGTCTGGTATGTTTTTACCTTGCTCCTTCATCTGCTGTGTGTTTTTCTGTCTTCTCATTTTGCTTATCTTACTGTGTTTGGGGTCTCCTTTTCGCAGGCTGCAGGTTTGTAGTTCCTGTTGTTTTTGGTATCTGTCCCCAGTGGCTAAGGTTGGTTCAGTGGTTTGTGTAGTCTTCCTGGTGGAGGGGACTAGTGCCTGTGTTCTAGTGGATGAGGCTGGATCTTGTCTTTCTAGTTGTCAGGTCCACGTCTGGTGGTGTGTTTTGGGGTGTCTGTGTCCCTATTATGATTTTTGGCAGCTTCTCTGCTAATGGATGGGGCTCTCTTCCTGTCTTGCTAGTTTTTTGGCATAGGGTGTCCAGCACTGTAGCTTGCTGGTCGTTGAGTGAATCTGGGTCTTGGTGTTGAGATGGAGATCTCTGGGAGATTTTCGCCGTTTGGTATTACATGGAGCTGAGAGGTCTCTTGTGGACCAGTGTCCTGAATTTGGCTCTCCCACCTCACAGGCACAGCCCCGATTCCTGGATGGAGCAACAAGAGCCTTTCATCCACACGGCACGACCAGGAAAATGCTGGAAGTCCCATCCAGAAGCATTTCATCCGCACGGAAAGGCCTGTAGATTTTTTGATAATGACCATTCTGACTGGTGTGAGGTGATACCTCATTGTAGTTTCGATTTGCATTTCTCTAATAATTAGTGATGTTGAGCAGCTTCTCATGTGTTTCTTGGCAGTCTGTGTATCTTCTTTGGAGAAATGTCTATTTAGGTCTTTTGCCAATTTTTGGATTGGGTTTTTTGCTCTTTCATATTGAGCTGCATGAGCTGCTTGTATATTTTGGAGTTTAATCCTTTGTCAGTTGCTTCATTTGCAAATATTTTCTCCCATTCTGAGGGTTGTCTTTTCGTCTTCTTTATGGATACCTTTGCTGTGCAAAAGCTTTTAAGTTTCATTAGGTCCCTTTTGTTTATTTTTGTTTTTATTTCCATTTCTCTAGGAGCTGGGTCAAAAAGGATCTTCCTGTGATTTATGTCATAGAGTGTTCTGCCTATGTTTTCCTCTAAGAGTTTTATAGTGTCTGGCCTTACATTTAGGTCTTTACTCCATTTTGAGTTTATTTTAGTGTATGGTGTTAGGGAGTGTTCTAATTTCATTCTTTTACATATAGCTGTCCAGTTTTCCTAGCACCACTTATTGAAGAGGTTATCATTCCTCCACTGTATGTTCTTGACTCTTTTGCCAATAAATTAGGTGACCATATGTGTGTGGGTTTATCTGTAGGCTTTCCATCCTGTTCTGTTGATCTATATTTCCGTTTTTGTGCCAGTACCATAGAGTCTTGATTACCATAGCTTTGTAGAAGAGTCTGAAGTCAGGGAGCTTGATTCCTCCAGCTACATTTTCCTTTCTCAAAATTGCTTTGGCTATTCGTGGTCTTCTATGTTTCCATGCAAACTGTGAAATTTTTTGTTCTAGTTCTGTGAAAAACGCCATTGGTACTTTCATAGGGATTGCAGTGTATATGTAGATTGCTTAGGTTGCTTTTGGTAGTATAGTCATTTTCACACTGTTGTTGCTTCCAATTTAAGAACATGGTATATCTCTCCATCTGTTTGCATCATCTTTAATTTCTTTCATCAGTGTCTTATACTTTTTTGCATATAGGTCTTCTGTCTCCTTAGGTAGGTTTATTCCTAGGTATTTTATTCATTTTGTTGCAATGGTAAATGGGAGTGTTTCCTTAGTTTCTCTTTCAGATTTTTCATCATTAGTGTTTGGAATGCAAGAGAGATATCTGTGCATTAATATCGTATCCTGCTACTTTACCAAATTCATTGATTAGCTCTAATATTTCTCTGGTAACATCTTTAGGATTCTCTATGTATAGTATCATGTCATATGCAAACAGTGACAGTTTTACTTCTTTTCCAATTAGGATTCTTTTATTTCTTTTTCTTCTCTGATTGCTGTGGCTAAAACTTCCAAAACTACAATAGTGGTGAGAGTGGGCTACCTTGTCTTGCTCCTGTTCCTGGAGGAAATGGTTTCAATTTTTCATCATTGAGAATTTTGTTTTCTGTCGGTTTGTCATATATGGACTTTATTAGGTTGAGATAAGTTCCCTCTATTAGTAAGTTCTGAAGAGGTTTTTTCATAACTGGGTGTTGAATTTTGTCAAAAGCTTTTTCTGCATCTATTGAGATGATCATATATTTTGTATCCTTCAATTTGTTAATATGGTGTATCACATTGATTGATTTGCATATATTGAAGAATCCTTGCATTATCACATTGATTGATTTGCATATATTGAAGAATCCTTGCATTGCTGGGATAAACCTCACTTGATCATGGTGTATGATCCTTTAAATGTGCTGCTGGATTCTGTTTGCTAGTATTTTGTTGAGGATTTTTGCATCTATGTTCATCAGTGATATTGGCCTATAGTATTATTTTTTTGTGACATATTTGTCTGGTTTTGGTGTCAGGGTGATGGTGACCTCATAGAATGAGTTTGGGAGTGTTCCTCCCTCTGCTATATTTTGGAAGAGTAGAGAAGGATACGTCTTAGCTTTTCTGTAAATGTTTGATAGAATTCATCTGTGAAGTCATCTGGTCCTGGGATTTTGTTTGTTGGAGGATTTTTAATCACAGTTTCAATTTCAGTGCTTGTGATTGGTCTGTTTATATTTTCTATTTCTTCCTGGTTCAGTCTCAGAAGGTTGTGTTTTTCTAAGAGTTTGTCCATTTCTTCCAGGTTGTCCAGTTTATTGGTGTAGAGCTGCTTGTAGTAATCTCTCATGATCCTTTGTATTTCAGCAGTGTCAGTTGTTACTGCTCCTTTTTAATTTCTAATTATGTTGATTTGAGTCTTCTCTCTTTTTTTATTGATGAGTCTGACTAATGGTTTATCAATTTTGTTTATCTTCTCAAAGAACCAGCTTTTAGTTTTATTGATCTTTGCTACTGTTTCCTTCATTTCTTTTTCATTTATTCCTAATTTGATCTTTATGATTTCTTTCCTTCTGCTAACTTTGGGGTGTTTTTGTTGATTTTTCTCTAATTGCTTTAGGTATAAAGTTAGGTTGTTTGAGACGTTTCTTGTTTCTTGAGGTAGGATTGTATTGCTATAAACTTCCCTCTTGGAACTGCTTTTACTGCATTCCATAAGTTTTGGCCCATCATGTTTTCACTGTCATTTTTTTCTAGATATTTTTTGATTTCCTCTTTATTTTCTTCAGTGATCTCTTGGTTATTTAGTAGCGTAGTTTTAGCCTCATATGTTTGTATTTTTTGCAGTTTTTTTTCCTGTGATTGATATCTAGTCTCATAGTGTAGTGTACGGAAAAGATACTTGATATGATTACAATTTTCTTAAATTTACCAAGTCTTGATTTGTGACACAAGATGTGATCTCTCCTGGAGAATGTTCCCTGAGCACTTGAGAAGAAAGTTTATTTTGTTGTTTTTGGATGTAATGTCCTATAAATATCAATTAAGTCCATCATGATTATTTATCATTTAAAGCTTGTGTTTTCTTATTTATTTTCATTTTGTTTGATCTCTCCTTTTGTGAAAGTGGTGTGTTAAAATAATCTACTATTATTGTATCACTGTTGATCTCCCCTTTTATGGCTGTTACCATTTGCCCTATGTATTGAGGTGCTCCTGTGTTGGGTGCATAAATATTTACAATTTGTATAACTTCTTCTTGGATTGATCCCTTGATCATTATGTAGTGTCTTTCTTTGTCTCTTGTAATAGTCTTTATTTTAAAGTCTATTTTGTCTTATATGAGAATTGCTGCTCCAGCTTTCTTTTGATTTCCATTTGCATGGAATATCATTTTCCATCCCCTCACTTTCAGTCTGTATGTGTCCCTAGGTGTGAAGTGGGTCTCTTGTAGACAGCATATATACGGGTCTTGTTTTTGTATCCATTGAACCAGTCTATGTCTTTTGGTGGGAGCATTTAATCCATTTACATTTAAGGTAGTTATCAATATCTATGTTCCTATTACGATTTTCTTAATTGTTTTGGGTTTGTTATTGTAGATGTTTTCCTTCTCTTGTGTTTCCTGTTTAGCGAAGGTCCTTTAGTATTTGTTTTAAAGCTTGTTTGGTGGTGCTGAAGTCTCTTAGCTTTTTCTTGTCTGTATAGCTTTTAATTTCTCCATCGAATTTTAACAAGATCCTTGCTGGGTAGATTAATCTTGGTCGTAGTTTTTTCCCTTTCATCACTTTAAATATGTCCTGCCAATCCCTTCTGGCTTGCAGAGTTTCTGCTGAAAGATCAGCTGTTAACCTTATGGGGATTCCTTTGTGTGTTATTTGTTGCTTTTCCTTTGCTGCTTTTAATATTTGTTCTTTATATTTAATTTTTGATAATGTGAGTAATATGTGTCTTGGTGTGTTTCTCCTTGGATTTACCCTGTATGGAACCCTCTGCACTTCCTGGACTTGATTAACTATTTCCTTTCCCATATTAGGGAAGTTTTCAACTATAATATTTTCTCAGTACCTTTCTTTTTCACTTCCTCTTCTGGACCCCTATAATTCGAATGTTGTGCATCTAATGTTGTCCCAGAGGTCTCTGAAACTGTCTTCAATTCTTTTCATTCTTTTTTCATTATTCTGCTCTGTGGTAGTTATTTCCACTATTTTATCTTCCAGGTGACTTATCCTTTCTTCTGCCTCAGTTATTCTGCTATTGATTCCTTCTAGACAATTTTTAATTTCATTTATTGTGTTGTTCATCATTATTTATTTGCTCTTTAGGTCTTCTAGGCTCTTGTTAAACGTTTCTTGTATTTTCTCCATTCTATTTACAAAATATTTGATCATGTTTACTATTATTACTCTGAATTCTTTTTCATGTAGACTGCCTATATCCTGTTTATTTGTTTGGTCTGGTGGGTTTTTACCTTGCTCCTCATCGGATGCATATTTCCCTGTCCTCTCATTTTGCTTATCTTACTGCGTTTGGGGTCTCCTTTTTGCCGCGTCCGTATTTCCAGTTGTTTTTGGTATCTGTCCCCAGTGAGTGAGGTGGGTTGAGTGGCTCGTGTAATCTTCTTGGTGGAAGGGACTGGTGCCTGTGTTCTGGTTGGTGGAGGTGGATGTTTTCTTTCTGGTCGGCAGGTCCATTTCCGGTGGTGTGTTTTATGGTGTCTGTGAACCTCGTTTGATTTTAGACAGCTTCTCTGCTAATGGGTAGGGTTGTGTGTCTGTCTTGGTAGTTGTTTGGCATGGGGTGTCCAGCACCAGAAGTTGCTGGTCATTGAGTGGACCTGAGTCTTAGTGTTGAGTTGGAGATCTCTGGGAGAGCTCTTGCCGATTGATATTAGTTGGGCCGGGAGGTCTCTGGTGGTCCAATGTCCTGAACTTGGCTCTCCTACATCAGAGGCTCAGGCCTGACACCTGGCCAGAGTACCAATCCCCTGTCAGGCACATGGCTCAGAAGAAAAGTGAGAAGAAAAAAGAAAGAAAGAAAAAATAAATGTATTGAAATAATTAAAATAAACTATTAAAATAAAAAATAAAAAAGTAATTAAAAAGATAGAAGAGAGAAACCAAACAAATAAAAAAATCCACCAATGATAACAAGCACTACAAACTAAATTATGATAAACATATAAATCAGAAACTAGTCCATCACATACAGCAAACTCCTGTCTATAGTTGCTCCCAACGTCCACTGTCTCAATTTTGGGATGATTCGTTGTCTATTCAGGTATTCCACAGACGCAGGGTATATCAAGTTGATTGTGGAGATTTAATCTGCTGCTCCTGAGGCTGCATGAAGAAATTTCCCTTTCTATTCTTTGTTTTTACAGCTTCTGGGGTTAAGCTTTGGATTTGGCCCCACCTCTGCATGTAGGTTGCCCTCTGGTATCTTTTCTTTGCCCAGACAGGAGGTGGTTAAAGGAGCGGCTGATTAGGGGGCTCTGGCTCACTGATGCTGGGGGGAGGAAGGGGTACAGAATGTGGGTCAAGCCTGCAGCGGCAGAGGCCAGCATGAAGTTGCAGCAGCCTGCGGCACTGTGTGTTCTCCCGGGGAAGTTGCCCCTGGATCCCTGGACCCTGGCAGTTGAGGGCTGCACAGGCTCCTGGGAGGGGAGGTGTGGATAGTGACTTGTACTTGCACACAGGGTTTTGGTGGCTGCAGCTGCAGCCTTAGTGTTTCATGCCCGTCTCTGGTGTCCATGCTGATAGCCATGGCTCGTGCCCATCTCTGAAACTCATTTAGGCAGTGCTCTGAATCTCTTCTCCTTGTGCACCTGGAAACAATGGTCTCTTGCCTCTTAGGCAAGTCCAGACTTTTTCCTGGACTCCCTCCCAGCTAGCTGTGATGCACTAGCCCCCTCAGGCTGTGTTCACACAGCCAACCCCAGCCCTCTCCCTGGGGTCTAAACTCCGAAGCTCGAGCCTCAGCTCCCAGTCCCCACTCACCCCAGCAGTTGAGCAGACAAGCCTCTCAGGCTGGTGAATGCTGGTCGGCACTGATTCTCTGTTCAGGAATCTCTGCTTTGCCCTCTGCACCCCTGTTGCTGTGCTCTCCTCTGTGGCTCAGAAGCTTCCCCCCCGCCCCACCCACTCGCTGTCTCTGCTAGTGAAGGGGCTTCCTAGTGTATGGAAACTTTTCCTCCTTCACAGATCCCTCCCAGTGGTGCAGGTCCCGTCTCTATTCTTTTGTCTTTGTTTTTTCTTTTTTCTTTTGCCCTACCCAGGTATGTGGGGAGTTTCTTGCCTTTTGGGAAGTCTGAGGTCTTCTGCCAGCATTCAGTTGGTGTTCTGTAGGAGTTCTTCCACATGCAGATGTATTTCTGATGTATTTGTGGGGAGGAAGGTGATCTCCACGTCTTACTCCTCCACCATCTTGAAGGTCCTCAATATGGGGATTTTACACAAGCTGTTTCCTCTTCTTTGAAAGCTTTGTCTTTCCTTCTTCATCTATTTACCACATTTTATCCTTGTGATATTCTGTCATAGATCACTTTTTTTGGGGACGCTTTATTGGACTCTCTTTGTTAAGTCCAATACTTTTGTTATACATGCTCATAGCATTTTATACCTCAATTTCTTAATACTCACCACAATTATAATTTTGTGTTCATTTACCAAGTTCACTTACTACAGTTTATTTTAAAGTCTGTATGACAGGAAAGTTTTCTCTTGTTCCCTTTGAACCAACAGACTCAAGCACAGTGCATGAAACCACAACAATCTTTTTTTTAATAGTTAAATGCTTGTATGAATGAATTGACCTGCTTGAATACATAATTTTAACTTCTAAATAAACAATATCGTAAAGAAAACAGATGGACTTACAATGTGCCAGTTTCACATTTTTATCTTACTGAACACTCACAACAAACTTTTGTGACAAGTGCTAGATTTATTTCCATATTACAGTTGAGGAAACTGTAGCCCAGTTAAATTATTGCACTGCCCTTAATCATATAATTAATAAGTAGCAGGGCCAGGATTAAAACTCAGATCTATCTGGCTGTAGAATGCCAGAGTGATTCCCTTATACCTTCTTGGGCAGGCAGGAAGAAATTGTTTTTAATAAAGCTAAGTTTCCTTTAATTTTTTCTGACAAGTAAATATTACAAGTAACTCACATAAACAAAGCCAGCTTTCTAATCTATATATTCCATTTTTCTCCTTATAATTGACAAGTCTATGTATTGTCTAGGTGAATGAAATATATATGTATGTCTCCAAGGAACCAAAAGCAAATAGATGCTTGCTGTGAGTTTGTCATATATGGCCTTTATTAGGTTGAGGTATGTTTCCTCTATGCCCATTTCGTGGAGAGTTTTTATGATAAATGGGTGTTGAATTTTGTCAAAAGCTTTTTCTGCATCTATTGAGATGATCATATGGTTTTTCTTCCTTAATTTGTTAATGTGGTATATCACATTGATTGATTTGCATATATTGAAGAATCAATGCAACCCTGGGATAAATCCTACTTGATCATGGTGTATGATCCTTTTAATGTGCTGTTGGATTCTGTTTGCTAGTATTTTTTCAGGATTTTTGCATCTATGTTCATCAGTGATATTGGTCTGTAATTTACTTTATTTGTGATATCTTTACCTGGTTTTTGTATCAGGATGATGGTGGCTTCGTAGAATGAATTTGGGAGTGTTTCTCCCTCTGCAATTTTTTGGAAGAGTTTGAGAAGGATCGGTGTTAGCTCTTCTCTAACTGTTTGATAGAATGCGACTGTGAAGCCATCTGGTGCTGGACTTTTGTTTATTGGAAGATTTTTAATTATGGTTTCAATTTCATTACTTGTGATAAGTCTGTTTATATTTTCTAATTCTTCCTGGTTCACTCTTAGAAAATTGTAACTTTCCAAGAATTTGTCCATTTCTTCCTGGTTGTCCATTTTATTGGCATATAGTTGTTTGTAGTAGTCTCTTATAATCCGTTGTATTTCTGTAGTGTCAGTTGTGATTTCTTCTTTTTCATTTCTAATTTTATTGATTTGTGTCCTCTCCTTTTTTTTCTTGATGAGTCTGGCTAAGGGTTTATCAATTTTGTTTTTCTTCTCAAAGAACCAGCTTTTAGTTTTATTTATCTTTGCTATTGTTTTCTTCATTTCTATTTCATTTATTTCTGTTCTGATCTTTATGATTTCTTTCCTTCTACTGACTTTGTGTTTTCTTTGTTCTTCTTTCTCTAATTGTTTTAATTGTAGGGTTAGATTGTTTATTTGAGATTTTTCATATTTCTTGAGGTGATATTGAATTGTTTTAACTTCCCTCTTAGAAATGCTTCTGCTGTGCCCCATAGGTTTTGTGTCTTAGTGTTTTCATTGTCATTTATTTCTATTTATTTATTTTTTTTATTTCTTCTTTGATTTCTTCAGTGATCTCTTGGTTATTTAGTAGCACGCTGTTTAGCCTCCATGTATTTGTGTCTTTTACAGTTTTTTTCCTCTAATTGATTTCCAATCTCATAGCAGTTTGGTCAGAAAAGTTGCTGGATATGATTTCAGTTTTCTTAAATTTTCTGAGGCTTGATTTGTGATCCAAGATGTGATCTATCCTCGAGAATGTTCCATGTGCACTTGAGAAGAATGTGTATTCTGCCACTTTGAGCACAATGTTCTAAAAATATCAATTAGGTCTATCACTCTATTGTTTCATTTAAAGCTTGTGTTTCCTTATTTATTTTCATTTTGGATGATCTGTCCATTGGTGTAAGTGGGGTGTTAAAGTCACCTACTTTTATTGTGTTACTGTCTATTTCTCCTTTCTTAGCTGTTAGTATTTCCCTTATGTATTGAGGTGCTCCTATGTTGGGTGCATAAATATGTACAATTGTTATATCTTCTTCTTGAATCGATCCCTTGATCGTTATATAGTGTCTTTCTTTTTCTCTTGTAATAGTCTTTATTTTAAAGTCTATTTTTTCGGATATGAGAAATGTTACTCGAGCTTTCTTTTGATTTCCATTTGCATGGAATATCTTTTTTCATCTCCTCACTTTCAGACTGTATGTGTCCCTAAGTCTGAAATGGGCCTCTTGTAGACAGCATATATACGGGTCTTGTTTTTGTATGCATTCAGCCAGTCTGTGTCTTTTGGTGGGAGCATTTAATCCATTTATATTTAAGGTAATTATCAATATGTATGTTCCTATTTCCATTTTCTTAAATGTTTTGGCTTTGTTATTGTAGGTGTTTTCCTTCTCTTGTGTTTCTTGCCTAGAGAAGTTCCTTTAGCATTTGTTGTAAAGCTGGTTTGGTGGTGCTGAACTCTCTCAGCTTTTGCTTGTGTGTAAAGGTTTTAATTTCTCCATAAAATCTGAATGGATCCTTGCTGGGTAGAGTAATCTTGGTTGTAGGTTTTTCTCTTTCATCACTTTAAATATGTTCTGCCACTCCCGTCTGGCTTGCAGAGTTTCTGCTGAAAGAGCAGCTGTTAACCTTAAGGGGATTCCCTTGTGTGTTATTTGTTGTTTTTCCCTTGCTGCTTTTAATATGTTTTCTTTATATTTAATTTTTGATAGTTTGATTAATATGTGTCTTTCTGTGTTTCTCCTTGGATTTATCCTGTATGGGACCCTCTGCGTATCCAGGACTTGATTAACTATTTCCTTTCCCATATTAGGGAATTTTTCAACTATAATCTCTTCAAATATTTTCTCAGTCCCTTTCTTTTTCTCTTCTTCTTCTGGGACCCCTATAATTCGAATGTTGGTGCGTTTAATGTTGTCCCAGAGGTCTCTGAGATTGTCCTCAGTTCTTTTCATTGTTTTTTCTTTATTCTGCTCTGCTGTAGTTATTTCCACTATTTTATCTTCCAGGTCACTTATCCGTTCTTCTGCCTCAGTTATTTTGCTATTGATCCCTTCTAGAATATTTTTAATTTCATTTATTGTGCTTTTCATCGTTGCTTGGTTCCTCTTTAGTTCTTCTAGGTCCTTGTTAAATGTTTCTTGCATTTTGTCTATTCTATTTCCAAGATTTTGGATCATCTTTACTCTCATTATTCTGAATTATTGTTCAGGTAGACTGCCTATTTCCTCTTCATATGTTAGGTCTGGTATGTTTTTACCTTGCTCCTTCATCTGCTGTGTGTTTTTCTGTCTTCTCATTTTGCTTATCTTACTGTGTTTGGGGTCTCCTTTTCGCAGGCTGCAGGTTTGTAGTTCCTGTTGTTTTTGGTATCTGTCCCCAGTGGCTAAGGTTGGTTCAGTGGGTTGTGTAGGCATCCTGGTGGAGGGGACTAGTGCCTGTGTTCTGGTGGATGAGGCTGGATCTTGTTTTCTGGTGGTCAGGTCCATGTCTCATGGTGTGTTTTGGGGTGTCTGTGGCCTTATTATGATTTTACACAGCCTCTCTTTTAATGGATGGGGCTGCGTTCCTGTCTTGGTTGTTGTTTGGCATAGTGTGCCCAGCACTGTAACTTGCTGGTCGTTGAGTGAAGCTGGGTCTTGGTGTTGAGATGGAGATCTCTGGGAGATTTTCACCGTTTGGTATTACATGGAGCTGGGAGGTCTCTTGTGGGCCAGTGTCATGAAGTTGGCTCTCCCACCTCAGAGGCACAGCCCTGATGCCTGGCTGGAGCATCAAGAGCCTTTCATCCACACAGTTCAGAATAAAAGGGAGAAAGAAATAGAAAGAAAGAGGATAAAAGTAAATAAAATAAAATAAAGTAAGATAAAATAAAATAAAGTTATTAAAATAAAGAATAGTTATTAAGAAAAAAAAATTTAAGTTAAAAAAAAAAAAAACGGAAGGACAGAACCTTAGGACAAATGGTGAAAGCAAAGGTATACAGACAAAATTTCACACAAAAGCATACACATACAGACTCACAAAAAGAGGAAAACGGGAAAAAATAATATATCTTATTCCCAAAGTCCACCTCCTCAATTTGGAATGATTCATTGTCTATTCAGGTATTCCACAGTTGCAGGTGCATCAAGTTGTTTGTGGAGCTTTAATCCACTGCTTTTGAGGCTGCTGGGAGAAATTTCCCTTTCTCTTCTTTGTTCGCACAGCTCCCGGGGTTCAGCTTTGGATTTGGACCCGCCTCTGCATGTAGGTCGCCTGAGGGCATCTGTTCTTCGCTCAGACAGGATGGGGCTAAAGGAGCAGTTTGATTCCGGGGCTCTGGTTCACTCAGGCTGCGGGGATGGAGGGATACGGATGCGGGGCGAGCCAGCAGCGGCAGATGCCGGCGTGATGTTGCAGCAACCTGAGGAGTGCAGTGTGTTCTCCCAGAGAAGTTGTCCCTGGATCACGGAACCCTGGCAGTGGTGGGCTGCACAGGCTTCCAGGAGGGGCGGTGTGGATAGTGACCTGTGCTCGCACACAGGCTTCTTGTTGGCGGCAGCAGCAGCCTTAGCGTCTCATGCCCGTCTCTGGGGTCTGCGCTGTTAACCGCGTCTCGCGCCCGTCTCTGGAGCTCCTTTAAGCAGCGCTCTTAATTCCCTCTCCTCTCGCACCAGGAATCAGAGAGGCAAGAAAATGTCTCTTGCCTCTTCGGCAGCTCCAGACCTTTTCCCGTACTCCTTCCCGGCTAGCCGTGGTGAGCTAACCCCTTCGGGCTGTGTTCACACTGCCAACCCCAGTCCTCTCCCTGCGATCCGACTGAAGCCCGAGCCTCAGCTCCCAGCCCCCCCCCCACCCCAGCGGGTGAGCAGACAAGCCTCTCGGGCTGGTGAGTGCTGGTCGGCACCGATCCTCTGTCCGGGAATCTCTCCACTTTGCCCTCCGCACCTCTGTTGCTGCAGTTCCTCCATGGCTCCGAAGCTTCCCCCTTCTGCCACCCGCAGGCTCCACCTGCAAAGGGGCTTCCTAGTGTGTGGAAACCTTTCCTCCTTCACAGCTCCTTCCCACTGGTGCAGGTCCCGTCCCTGTTATTTTGTCTCTGTTATTTCTTTTTTCTTTTGCCCTACACAGGTATGTGGGGAGTTTCCTGCCTTTTGGGAGGTCTGACGTCTTCTGCCAGCGTTCAGTGCATGTTCTATAGGAGCAGTTCCACGTGTAGATGTATTTCTGATGTATCTGTGGGGAAGAAGGTGATCTCTGCATCTTACTCTTCCGCCATCTTCTCCTCTCTCCCTAAAACTATGTTTTATATAAGCTTTAGCACACTTGCAGTTTCCTCACATAGAGGCATTCCATCATTCACTGACTATCCTTTATCCCTACCCAGGCAAAATCATGTCCCATCAACCATAAGCTTTTCTGGTACAGGATCCTGATGGAATCACCCTGATTATAGTGACCTTGTATACGTGAGGATCATTCAAGTACCTGACCAACTTAGAGGTAAAGACTGCCTACTTTAATTAAAAGGAGTGCAAGGCATTCCCCTGTTGTTTTAGGACAAACCTTTTAGGATCTAGGGGCAAATTTTCCAGCTAGACTGAAGAGCAAGAGTTCAGAAGGTGAGAACAAGCTTGGTTTCAAAGAAACAGAAGGAAGTTGGACTGGACAAGAGATGAACCTCAAAATTAGAATTAAGAACTGCTTGCCCTGTTCATATTTCCTGTTTTGCTTTATTTTGACAATATTTTGCCAAGTACAAGCTCTGCATGACCTGAGGCTTACTGTTTCTGCTCTGTGTGTTGCGGGGTGGGGGCAGGCATTGAGTGGACTGGTGGAGGTGGATAAAATGGCATATTGTGTCAGTGCCCAAGTAATGAAATAATGCTTTTGCCATACGAGGTCATTTACCTCTGGGTGGAAGTAGTTTTCCCTTTTTTTTTTTTCACACACACACACACTGTATTTTATTTTTACAAGAGATAAATAGACTGACACCAAGCATTGTACATGGATGACCACAACAAAAGCAACAATGATTGCAATTACCAAACATGAAACACACTCATACTATGTCATAATATTGACATTCAGTCCAGTAATCCTCCACTGTAACAGCTCCTTTACTTTGCAGTGAAAACTGATTTCTATATTCTTTGCCTCTGAATCCTTGTGGGATTTTTTTTTTTAATTCAGACAGAAAGTCACAAAAATTATACTCATCCTAATCAGTTCACTCAGTCCCATGTAATTAATTTTTTTTTTCATCTTGATCTTTTGTTAGCACTTTTATGAGTTCATCAGTTTTTCATTAGAGTTCTGAAAATGCTTATTCATTCAGTTCAGCAGTACAGTCAGTTACCAGAAACCTGTACTTGTCAGAGTCTTTTCCATGAATTTCTTGAAGATGAAAGCCTTTTATAGGAACATATTTGCAAAAGCATCAGAGTACACCCAGAACTGTCTGTAAATGACAAAAGACTTAAAAATGACCACGGTTAAAGATTTGATGAAAGTTCATAATAATGCAGTTGACAAGAAAATTAGTTATTTTTGAGATATACATTTTAAAGTAATAACTAGGATTATGACTTATAACATTATACTAGAACATATAAGATTTTTAGAAATTTCATGTAATGTCTGAAACATTTATATTAACATATTTCCATACATATTTCCATACAAATACAAATATAAGATTTTTAGAAATTTCATGTAATGTCTGAAACATTTATATTAACATATTTCCATACAAATAACCCAATGAAAGTTTAGTATTAGTTGTTTTGTTTGTTTGTTTTTTTAAACTGCAGGTTCTTATTAGGCATCAATTTTATACACATCAGTGTATACATGTCAATCCCAATCGCCCAATTCAGCACACCACCATTCCCACCCCACCGCAGTTTTCCCCCCTTGGTGTCCATATGTCCATTCTCTACATCTGTGTCTCAACTTCTGCCCTGCAAACCGGCTCATCTGTACCATTTTTCTAGGTTCCACATACATGCATTAATATACGATATTTGTTTTTCTCCTTCTGACTTACTTCACTCTGTATGACAGTCTCTAGATCCATCCACGTCTCAACAAATGACTCAATTTCGTTCCTTTTTATGGCTGAGTAATATTCCATTGTATATATGTACCACAACTTCTTTATTCATTCATATGTTGATGGCAGTTAGGTTGCTTCCATGACCTGGCTATTGTAAATAGTGCTGCAATGAACATTCGGGTGCATGTGTCTTTTTGAATTATGGTTTTCTCTGGGTATATGCCCAGTAGTGGGATTGCTGGGTCATATGGTAATTCTAGTTTTAGTTTTTTAAAGAACCTCCATATTGTTCTCCATAGTGGCTGTATCAATTTACATTCCCACCAACAGTGCAAGAGGGTTCCCTTTTCTCCACACCCTCTCCAGCATTTGTTGTCTATAGATTTTCTGATGATGCCCACTCTAACAGGAGTGAGGTGATACCTCATTGTAGTTTTGATTTGCATTTCTCTAATAATTAGTGACGTTGAGCATCTTTTCATGTGCTTCATGGCCGTCTGTATGTCTTCTTTGGAGAAATGTCTATTTAGGTCTTCTGCCCATTTTTCGATTGGGTTGTGTGTTTCTTTAATATTGAGCTGAATGAGCTGTTTATATATTTTGGAGATTAATCCTTTGTCCGTTGATTCGTTTGCAAATATTTTCTCCCATTCTGAGGGTTGTCTTTTCGTCTTGTTTATGGTTTCCTTTGCTCTGCAAAAGCTTTGAAGTTTCATTTGGTCCTATTTGTTTATTTTTGTTTTTATTTCCATTACTCTAGGAGGTGGATCAAAAAAGATCTTGCTGTGATTTATGTCAAAGAGTGTTCTTCCTATGTTTTCCTCTAAGAGTTTTATAGTGTCCAGTCTTATATTTAGGTCTCTAATCCATTTTGAGTTTATTTTTGTGTATGGTGTTAGGGAGTATTCTAATTTCATTCTTTTACATGTAACTGTCCAGTTTTCCCAGCACCACTTATTGAAGAGACTGTCTTTTCTCCATTGTATATCTTTGCCTCCTTTGTCATAGATTAGTTGACCATAGGTGCGTGGGTTAATCTCTGGGCTTTCTATCTTGTTCCATTGATCTATGTTTCTGTTTTTGTGCCAGTACCATATTGTCTTGATTACTGTAGCTTTGTAGTATAGGCTAAAGTCAGGGAGTCTGATTCCTCCAGCTCCATTTTTTTGCCTCAAAACTGCTTTGGCTATTCGGGGTCTTTTGTGTCTCCATACAAATTTTAAGATGATTTGTTCTAGCTCCGTAAAAACTGCCATTGGTAATTTGATAGGGATTGCATTGAATCTGTAGATTGCTTTGGGTAGTATACTCATTTTCACAATGTTGATTCTTCCAATCCAAGAACATGGTATATCTCTCCATCTGTTGGTATCATCTTTAATTTCTTTCATCACTGTCTTATAGTTTTCTGCATACAGGTCTTTTGTCTCCATAGGTAGGTTTATTCCTAGGTATTTTATTCTTCTTGTTGCAATGGTAAATGGGAGTGTTTCCATAATTTCTCTTTCAGATTTTTCATCATTAGTGTATAGGAATGCAAGAGATTTCTGTGCATTAATTTTGTATCCTGCAACGTTACCATATTCATTAATTAGCTCTAGCAGTTTTCTGGTGGCAGTTTTAGGATTCTCTATGTATAGTATCATGTCATCTGCAAACAGTGACAGTTTTACTTCTTTTCCAATTTGTATTCCTTTTATTTCTTTTTCTTCTCTGATTGCTGTGGCTAGGACTTCCAGAACTATGTTGAATAATAGTGGTGAGAGTGGACATCCTTGTCTCGTTCCTGATCTTAGAGGAAATGCTTTCAGTTTTTCACCATTGAGGATCATGTTTGCTGTGGGTTTGTCATATATGGCCTTTATTATGGTGAGGTAGGTTCCCTCTATGCCCACTTTGTGGAGAGTTTTTATCATAAATGGGTGTTGAATTTTGTCAAAAGCTTTTTCTGCATCTATTGAGATGATCATATGGTTTTTATTCTTCAATTTGTTAATATGGTGTATCACATTGATTGATTTGTGTATATTGAAGAATCCTTGCATCCCTGGGATAAATCCCACTTGATCGTGGTGTATGATCCTTTTAATGTGTTGTTGGATTCTGTTTGCTAGTATTTTGTTGAGGATTTTTGCATCTATATTCATCAGTGATATTGGTCTGTAGTTTTCTTGCTTTGTAGTGTCTTTGTCTGGTTTTGGTATCAGGGTGATGGTGGCCTCATAGAATGAGTTTGGGAGTGTTCCTTCCTCTGTAGTTTTTTGGAAGAGTTTGAGAAGGATAGGTGTTAGCTCTTCTCTAAATGTTTGATAGAATTCACCTGTGAAGCCATCTGGTCCTGGACTTTTGTTTGTTGGAAGATTTTTAATCACAGTTTCAATTTCATTACTTGTTATTGGTTTGTTCATATTTTCTGTTTCTTCCTGGTTCAGTCTTGGAAGGTTATACATTTCTAAGAATTTGTCCATTTCTTCCAGGTTGTCCATTTTATTGGCATAAAGTTGCTTGTAGTAGTCTCTTAGGATGCTTTGTATTTCTGCGGTGTCTGTTGTAACTTCTCCTTTTTCATTTCTGATTTTATTGATTTGAGTCCTCTCCCTCTTTTTCTTGATGAGTCTGGTTAATGGCTTATCAAGTTTGTTTATCTTCTCAAAGAACCAACTTTTAGTTTTATTGATCTTTGCTATTGTTTTCTTTGTTTCTATTTCATTTATTTCTGCTCTGATCTTTATGATTTCTTTCCTTCTGCTGACTTTGGGTTTTGTTTGTTCTTCTTTCTCTAGTTTCTTTAGGTGTATGGTTAGATTGTTTACTTGAGATTTTTCTTGTTTCTTTAGGTAGGCTTGTATAGCTATAAACTTCCCTCTTAGAACTGCTTTCGTTGCATCCCATAGGTTTTGGGTCGTCGTGTTTTAATTGTCATTTGTCTCTAGGTATTTTTTGATTTCCTCTCTGATTTCTTCAGTGATCTCTTGGTTATTTAGTAACGTATTGTTTAACCTCCATGTGTTTGAGTTTTTTACGTTTTTTTCCCTGTAATTCACTTCTAATCTCATAGCGTTGTGGTCAGAAAAGATGCTTGATATGATTTCAATTTTCTTAAATTTACTGAGGCTTGATTTGTGACCCAAGATGTGATCTATCCAGGAGAATGTTCCGTGCACACTTGAGAAGAATGTGTAATCTGCTGTTTTTGGATGGAATGTCCTATATATATCAATTAAATCTATCTGTTCTATTGTGTCATTTAAAGCTTCTGTTTCCTTATTTATTTTCATTTTGGATGATCTGTCCATTGGTGTAAGTGAGGTGTTAAAGTCCCCCACTATGATTGTGTTACTGTCAATTTCCTCTTTTATAGCTGTTAGCAGTTGCCTTATGTATTGAGGTGCTCCTATGTTGGGTGCATATATATTTGTAATTGTTATATCTTCTTCTTGGATTGATCCCTTGATCATTATGTACTGTCCTTCCTTGTCTCTTGTAACATTCTTTATTTTAAAGTCTATTTTATCTGATATGAGTATAGCTACTCCAGCTTTCTTTTGATTTCCATTTGCATGGAATATCTTTTTCCATCCCCTCACTTTCAGTCTGTATGTGTCCCTAGGTCTAAAGTGGGTCTCTTGTAGACAGCATATATATGGGTCTTGTTTTTGTATCCATTCAGCCAGTCTATGTCTTTTGGTTGGGGCATTTAATCCATTCACGTTTAAGGTGATTATCGATATGTACGTTCCTATGACCATTTTCTTAATTGTTTTGGGTTTGTTTTTGTAGGTCCTTTTCTTCTCTTGTGTTTCCCACTTAGAGAAGTTCCTTTAGCATTTGTTGTAGAGCTGGTTTGGTGGTGCTGAATTCTCTTAGCTTTTGCTTGTCTGTAAAGCTTTTGATTTCTCCATCAAATCTAAATGAGATCCTTGCCAGGTAGAGTAATCTTGGTTGTAGGTTCTTCCCTTTCATATCTTTATGTATATCATGCCACTCCCTTCTGGCTTGCAGAGTTTCTGCTACGAAATCAGCTGTTAACCTTATGGGAGTTCCCTTGTATGTTATTTGTTGTTTTTCCCTTGCAGCTTTCAATAATTTTTCTTTGTCTTTAATTTTTGCCACTTTGATTACTATGTGTCTCGGCGTGTTTCTCCTTGGGTTTATCCTGTATGGGACTCTCTGTGCTTCCTGGACTTGGGTGGCTATTTCCTTTCCCATGTTAGGGAAGTTTTCGACTATAATCTCTTCAAATATTTTCTCTGGTCCTTTCTCTCTTCACCTTCTGGGACCCCTATAATGCGAATGTTGTTGCGTTTAATGTTGTCCCAGAGGTCTCTTAGGCTGTCTTCATTTCTTTTCATTCTTTTTTCTTTAGTCTGTTCCGCAGCAGTGAATTCCACCATTCTGTCTTCCAGGTCACTTATCCGTTCTTCTGCCTCAGTTATTCTGCTATTGATTCGTTCTCGTGTAGTTTTCATTTCTGTTATTGTATTGGTCATCTCTGTTTGTTTGTTCTTTAATTCTTCTAGGTCTTTGTTAATCATTTCTTGCATCTTCTCAATCTTTGCCTCCATTCTTATTCCGAGGTCCTGGATCATCTTCACTATCATTATTCTGAATTCTTTTTCTGGAAGGTTGCCTATCTCCACTTCATTTAGTTGTTTTTCTGGGTTTTTTTCTTGTTCCTTCATCTGGTACATAGCCCTCTGCCTTTTCATCTTGTCTATCTTTCTGTAACTGTGGTTTTTGGGCCACAGGCTGCAGGATTGTAGTTTTTCTTTCTTCTGCTGTCTGCCCTCTGGTGTTTGAGGCTATCTAAGAGGCTTGATGGGAGGCTCTGGTGGTGGGTAGAGCTGACTGTTGCTGTGGCGGTCAGAGCTCAGTAAAACCTTAATCCACTTGACTGTTGATGGGTGGGGCTGGGTTCCCTCCCTGTTGGTTGTTTTGCCTGAGGCAACTCAACACTGGAGCCTACCCGTGCTCTTTGGTGGGGTTAATGGCAGACTCTGGGAGGGCTCACGCCAAGGAGCACTTCCCGGAACCTCCGCTGCCAGAGTCCTTGTCCCCACAGTGAAACAGAGCCAGCCCCCACCTCTGCAGGAGACCCCCCAACACCAGCAGGTAGGTGTGGTTCAGTCTCCCCCAGGGTCACTGCTCCTTCCCCTGGGTCCCGGTGTGCACACTAATTTGTGTGTGCCCTCCAAGAGTGGGGTCTCTGTTTCCCCCAGTCCTGTCAAAGTCCTGCAATCAATTCCCACTAGGCTTCAAAGTCTGATTCTCTAGGAATTCCTCCTCCCGTTGCCGGACCCCCAGGTTGGGAAGCCTGACGTGGGGCTCAGAACCTTCACTCCAGTGGGTGGACTTCTGTGGTATAAGTGTTCACCAGTCTGTGAGTCACCCACCCAGCAGTTATGGGATTAGATTTTACTCTGATTGCACCCCTCCTACCATCTCACTGTGGCTTCTCCTCTGTCCTTGAACGTGGGGTATCCTCCTTGGTGAAGTCCAGGGTCTTCCTGTCAATGATTGTCCAGCAGCCAGTTGTGCTTCTGGTGCTCTCGCAATAGGGAGTGAGAGCACGTCCTTCTACTCCGCCATCTTGGTTAATGCTTGTAGTTTTCCCTTTCATCCAACTTTTCAGATGTTCAGCTTGCTTCAACCTCTAACCCCACTTCAATAAGTGTGTAGAATTAAGGGGCCTTAAGGCAAATCAAAAGAGACTTCTTGTGGTTTTTCACCTATTGTGGGGTCATAAACATCTCTGAAAAACTGATTAAAATTATTGACAACCTTGCCTTCCCTCCCTCAGACGGTAAAAACACACATGTACATAAATCTTTGCATAGTTTCAGGACATTTCTAACTCGTGTAAAAGTCCTCCATGGGCCCCTTAAGAGTATTTAGACTCCAGGTCATGAACTTTTAAACTGGAAGGTCTCATAAATGGCAGCATAGGGTCAGATTAACTAGGTGGGCCTGAGTTTTATTTTCTGAATTGTAAGTGCTAAGACCACCTATGCCAGGGGGCTCTGCTGCATTCTCTTTTCAATTTTTGACTGTGGCAATGCTCTGTAGACTTTCTAGAGTCTAACTTGTACACTCAGATCAAAAACTCATCTTCATGCCTTGTTACCTGTTTTCACTATGACCTATGCACCCTGCCCTTTCCCTTTCCCTTAGTGCTTAACAATGGGTCTTCATACCCGTTTCAGCAGTGTAGACAATCTCCAAAGGTTTTACTTATTTTTTTGTCCATTTCATTTTTTTATTTGAAAATATTTTTATGTGAAAGCCACTCAGATGGGATATAAATCAAAGATATTTTGATCAAGTCAAAAGCACAAATTTACCAACTTTATCAAAGGCTAAGAGTTGTCCACATAACTGCCCCATTAAGAGGTCATTTTTGTTTCATTAAATGAGGCAGCCAAGTAAAATGGTTGCAAAATACTGGGAAAATCTTTCCAAGGGAAAACATCATGACCTTTATTAGTGGTTCTCAAAATGTGGTCTGTGCATCTGAAATACTTGTCTGTATTTGGCTCAGAAATCTGCATTTTAAAAACACCTCTGATGCTTCTGATGCTGTACTGCACTCTGAGAAACACTGGCCTATAAGACTCAGTCTTTAGGCAAATAGTCACAAAAACATGGAAAAGCATGGCCTAATGGGGGGAGAAATTTATATATCATTATGTACACAGAAAGGCAAATTTGTCTAAAAATTGCCTAAGTTGGAAAAGTAAGTGCAGAGTTTTACCTGGAAAATGCTTCAATGGAAATTGTAAAGTGACTATCAGAGTCAGTTACTGAAATCTCTAGTCAGCTTTCTTGACTTAAACAAGAAATTCATTATTGAATAGGCTTTGCATTTCAATAAGGAAACTATGATTATGTGTGTTGGTGTAAAAATACACTGAACTCATATAAAACATTATTTTTGCTCTTTAACTAGATATTATCCCTGCACTTTAATTGTAATTATTATCCCACTAAATATACTGAGCCAGTGTAACCAAAAATCTCAGTAGGATTGAGGGAAACCCTACTTTGGTCATATTTCTAATTTCTTCATTATAGACCAACTACTTTCACAATTACTAAAAGAAATAATAAAGTCTAAGGGACTCTGAGCCAAATTGTCTTTCTTTTAGAAAGACAACCCTGTAAGAACAAGAAGAACTACTGTGAGTTTGGCCTTGTTCTCTATTTATTTTGTGTTTCTCCAGCTGCCTGACCAGGGAAAGAAGAGATCCCTTTCAGTAAAGAGCACACTGGTCATTAATTTACAGCAATGGAACCTGACACCTATTCTAACTGGGCCATGAAAAGATAGCTTCACAGTCTATTCTTTTATACACTCCCTATTACAAAGATTCACTCTGTTCAAATAGGGAGAGACTGCCATTTTCAAATGCAGTGGCTTTCTTTCTCAGTGAGGCAATTAAATAGAAAAAAGAGCAAATATCATGTCTGAACAATTTCACTGCTTTTTTTGAGCATCATAGACTCCTTACTCCTTGTTCAGAAACATTCTAATTATTAACAGGTGGCCTTTAGCCTATGCTGCATTGAAATTTGGGGGTGTTTAATTTTCAGTGCGGTGATTTCTGTCCCTTGTTAAAATGGCTTATTTTTTTTATTAAGAGAAGGTATATAAAATTGTTTCTGCAATGTCTTATTTGGTACTATTCCAGGAGCCCAAGGAAAAATCATTTATGAGTGGAAAAGATTTACCAATAAAACAAAATAATTGCCATAAACATTAGCAACCATTTGCTTTTCATTACTGAGATCAAAGATTCATATCATTCTTTACAATTTCTTCATTTCCATGATTTATTTTTTTTTCTTTCCAAGAAATGATGAAATTTGTGTAGTAGACATGCACTTCTTTTCAACATACCCTGACTAAAGGAAGATGTTTATATTGATTTTCTACAATTATTCTACAGTGAAACCATCTCCAGGAAAGAAAAGGACTGCATTACTGAGACTCTAACGCACAGTTTTCAAATACTAAGGATGACTACTTCTAGGTTTGTTTTTTCAATGTTTTAGCTTAGATAATACTAGGTCTACTTGCTTTTTATTTAAATAGATTTTTATTGGAGTATAATTGGTCACAATACCATGTTAGTTTCTGTTGCACAACAAAGCAAATCAGCCATATGCATACACAAGTCCCCATATCCCCTCCCTCTTGAGCCTCCCTCCCATTCTCCCTAACCCACCCCTCTAGGTCATCGCAAAGCACCAAGCAAATCTCCTTGTGCTATGCTGCTGCTTCCCACCAGCCAACTATTTTACATTTGGTAGTGTGTCTACCTCTTTATTTCTGCCCTGCAACTAGGTTCATCAGTACTGTCTTTTTTTTCTTTTTTTAAAGATTCCATTTATATGCATCAGCACATGGTATTTGTTTTTCTCTTTTGACTTATTTCGCTCTGTATGACAGACTCTAGGTCCATCCACCTCACTACAAATAACTCGATTTAATTCCTTTTTATGACTGAGTAATATTCCATTGTATATATGTGCCACATCTTCTTTATCCATTCATCTGTCATTGGATATTTAGGTTGGTACCATGTCGTGGCTATTGTAAACAGTGCTGCAATGGACATTGTGGTACATGTCTCTTTTTGAATTATGGTTTTCTCAAGGTATATGCCCAATAGTGGAATTGCTGGGTCATATGCTAGTTCTATTTTTAGATTTTTAAGGAACCTCCACACTGTTTTCCATAGTGGTTGTATCAATTTATATCCCACCCACAGTGCTGGAGGCTTCCCTTTTCACCACACCCTTTCCAGCATTTATTGTTTCTAGATTTTTTGATAATGGCCATTCTGACCAGTGTGAGGTGACACCTCATTGTAGTTTTGATTTGCATTTCTCTATTAATTTGTGATGTTGAGAATCTTTTCATGTGCCTCTTGGCCATGTGTATGTCCTCTTTGGTGAAATGTCTATTTAGGTCTTTTGCCCATTTTTTAACTTGATTGTTTTTTGATATTGAGCTACATGAGCTGTTTGTATATTTTGGAGTTTATTCCTTTGTCTGCTGTTTCATTTGCAAATATTTTCTCCCATTATAAGGGTTGTCTTTTTGTCTTGTTTATGGTTTCCTTTGTTGTGCAAAACGTTTTAAGTTTAATTAAGTCCCATTTGTTTATTTTTGTTTTTATTTCTGTACTCTAGGAAGTGGGTCAAAAAAAACCTTGCTGTGGTTGATGTCAAAAACTGTTTTGCCTATGTTTTCCTCTAAAAGTTTAATAGTGTCTGGTCTTACATTTAAGTCTTTACTCCATTTGGAGTTTATTTTTGTGTATGGTGTTAGGGAGTGCTCTAATTTCATTCTTTTACATGTAGCTGTCCAGTTATCCTAGCACCACTTTTTGAACAGGCTGTCTTTTCTCCTTTGTATGTTCTTGCCTCCTTTGTCATAAGTTAGGTGCCCATATGTGCATGGGTTTATCTCTGGGCATTCTATCCTGTACCATTGATCTATATTTCTGTTTTTGTGCAAGTACCATACTGTCTTGATTAATGTAGATTTGTGGTATAGTTTGGAGTCAGGGAGCCTGATTCTTCCAACTCCGTTTTTCTTTCTCAAGATTGCTTTGGATATTCGGGGTCATTTGTGTTTCCATACGAATTGTAAGATTTTTTGCTCTAATTCTGTGAAGAATGCCATTGGTAGTTTGATAAGGATTGCATTGAATCTGTAGATTGCTTTGAGTAGTGTAGTCATTTTCACAATAATGATCCATTATTATCCATTGGATATCTTCCAATCCAAGAACATGGTACATTTCTCCACCTGTTTATGTCATCTTTGATTTCTTTCATTAATGTTTTATACTTTTCTGAGTACAAGTCTTTCACATCCTTAGGCAGGTTTATTCCTAGATATTTTATTCTCTTTGTTGCAGTGGTAAGTAAGAGTGTTTCCTTAATTTCTCTTTCTGATTTTTCATTGTTGGTGTATAGGAATGCCAGAGATTTTTGTGCACTAGTTTTCTATCCTGCAAACTTACCAAATTCATTGATTAGTTATAGTAGTTTTCTGTTGACATCCTTAGTATTTTCTATGTACAATATAATGTCATTAGCAAATAGTGACAGTTTTACTTCTTCTTCTCCAAATTGTACTCTTTTTATTTCATTTTTTTCTCTGATTGCTGTGGCTAGGACTTCCAAAACTATGTTGAGTAAGAGTGGTGAGAGTGGGCATCCTTGTCTTGTTCATGACCTTAGTGGAAATGCTTTCAGGTTTTCACCATTGAGTATGATGGATCTCATTCAGATTCGATGGAGAAGTCAAAAGCTTTTCAGACAAACAAAAGCTAAGAGAATTCAGCACCACCAAACCAGCTTTACAACAAATGCTAAAGAAAGTTCTCTAAGGGGGGAACACAAGAGAAGAAAAAGACCCACAAAAGCAAACCCAAAACAATTAAGAAAATGGTAATAGGAACATACATATCGATAAAAACCTTGAATATAAATGGATTAAATACCCCAACCAAAAGACCCAGACTAGCTGAATGGATACAAAAACGAGACCCATATATATGCTGTCTACAAGAGACTCAATTCAGACCTAGGGACACATACAGATTGAAAGTGAAGGGATGGGAAAAGGTATTCCATGCAAGTGGAAATCAAAAGAAAGCTCGAGTAGCAATACTCATATCAGATAAAAGAGATTTAAAATAAAGATTGTTACAAGAGATAAGGAGGGACACTAAATAATGATCAAAGTATCAATCCACGAAGAAGATATAACAATTATAAGTGTTTATGCACACAACATAGGAGCACAACAATACACAAGGCAAATGCTAACAACCATGAAAGGAGAAGTAGACAGTAACACAATAAAAGTAGGTGACTTTAACACCCCACTTACACCAATGGACAGATCATCCAAAATGAAAATAAATAAGGAAACACAAGCTTTAAATGAAACAATAGAGTGATAGACCTAATTGATATTTATAGAACATTGTGCTCAAAAGTGGCAGAATACACATTTTTCTCAAGTGCTCATGGAACATTCTCGAGGATAGATCACATCTTGGATCACAAATCAAGCCTCAGAAAATTTAAGAAAACTGAAATCATATCCAGCAACTTTTCTGACCAAACTGCTATGAGATTGGAAATCAATTAGAGGAAAAAAAAACTGTAAAAGACACAAATACATGGAGGCTAAACAGCGTGCTACTAAATAACCAAGAGATCACTGAAGAAATCAAAGAAGAAATTAAAAAAAATAAATAAATAGAAATAAATGACAATGAAAACACTAAGACACAAAACCTATGGGGCACAGCAGAAGCATTTCTAAGAGGGAAGTTAAAACAATTCAATATCACCTCAAGAAATATGAAAAATCTCAAATAAACAATCTAACCCTACAATTAAAACAATTAGAGAAAGAAGAACAAAGAAAACACAAAGTCAGTAGAAGGAAAGAAATCATAAAGATCAGAACAGAAATAAATGAAATAGAAATGAAGAAAACAATAGCAAAGATAAATAAAACTAAAAGCTGGTTCTTTGAGAAGAAAAACAAAATTGATAAACCCTTAGCCAGACTCATCAAGAAAAAAAAGGAGAGGACACAAATCAATAAAATTAGAAATGAAAAAGAAGAAATCACAACTGACACTACAGAAATACAACGGATTATAAGAGACTACTACAAACAACTATATGCCAATAAAATGGACAACCAGGAAGAAATGGACAAATTCTTGGAAAGTTACAATTTTCTAAGAGTGAACCAGGAAGAATTAGAAAATATAAACAGACTTATCACAAGTAATGAAATTGAAACCATAATTAAAAATCTTCCAATAAACAAAAGTCCAGCACCAGATGGCTTCACAGTCACATTCTATCAAACAGTTAGAGAAGAGCTAACACCGATCCTTCTCAAACTCTTCCAAAAAATTGCAGAGGGAGAAACACTCCCAAATTCATTCTACGAAGCCACCATCATCCTGATACAAAAACCAGGTAAAGATATCACAAATAAAGTAAATTACAGACCAATATCACTGATGAACATAGATGCAAAAATCCTGAAAAAATACTAGCAAACAGAATCCAACAGCACATTAAAAGGATCATACACCATGATCAAGTAGGATTTATCCCAGGGTTGCATTGATTCTTCAATATATGCAAATCAATCAATGTGATATACCACATTAACAAATTAAGGAAGAAAAGCCATATGATCATCTCAATAGATGCAGAAAAAGCTTTTGACAAAATTCAACACCCATTTATCATAAAAACTCTCCACGAAATGGGCATAGAGGAAACATACCTCAACCTAATAAAGGCCATATATGACAAACTCACAGCAAGCATCTATTTGCTTTTGGTTCCTTGGAGACATACATATATATTTCATTCACCTAGACAATACATAGACTTGTCAATTATAAGGAGAAAAATGGAATATATAGATTAGAAAGCTGGCTTTGTTTATGTGAGTTACTTGTAATATTTACTTGTCAGAAAAAATTAAAGGAAACTTAGCTTTATTAAAAACAATTTCTTCCTGCCTGCCCAAGAAGGTATAAGGGAATCACTCTGGCATTCTACAGCCAGATAGATCTGAGTTTTAATCCTGGCCCTGCTACTTATTAATTATATGATTAAGGGCAGTGCAATAATTTAACTGGGCTACAGTTTCCTCAACTGTAATATGGAAATAAATCTAGCACTTGTCACAAAAGTTTGTTGTGAGTGTTCAGTAAGATAAAAATGTGAAACTGGCACATTGTAAGTCCATCTGTTTTCTTTACGATATTGTTTATTTAGAAGTTAAAATTATGTATTCAAGCAGGTCAATTCATTCATACAAGCATTTAACTATTAAAAAAAAGATTGTTGTGGTTTCATGCACTGTGCTTGAGTCTGTTGGTTCAAAGGGAACAAGAGAAAACTTTCCTGTCATACAGACTTTAAAATAAACTGTAGTAAGTGAACTTGGTAAATGAACACAAAATTATAATTGTGGTGAGTATTAAGAAATTGAGGTATAAAATGCTATGAGCATGTATAACAAAAGTATTGGACTTAACAAAGAGAGTCCAATAAAGCGTCCCCAAAAAAAGTGATCTATGACAGAATATCACAAGGATAAAATGTGGTAAATAGATGAAGAAGGAAAGACAAAGCTTTCAAAGAAGAGGAAACAGCTTGTGTAAAATCCCCATATTGAGGACCTTCAAGATGGTGGAGGAGTAAGACGTGGAGATCACCTTCCTCCCCACAAATACATCAGAAATACATCTGCATGTGGAAGAACTCCTACAGAACACCAACTGAATGCTGGCAGAAGACCTCAGACTTCCCAAAAGGCAAGAAACTCCCCACATACCTGGGTAGGGCAAAAGAAAAAAGAAAAAACAAAGACAAAAGAATAGAGACGGGACCTGCACCACTGGGAGGGATCTGTGAAGGAGGAAAAGTTTCCATACACTAGGAAGCCCCTTCACTAGCAGAGACAGCGAGTGGGTGGGGCGGGGGGGAAGCTTCTGAGCCACAGAGGAGAGCACAGCAACAGGGGTGCAGAGGGCAAAGCAGAGATTCCTGAACAGAGAATCAGTGCCGACCAGCATTCACCAGCCTGAGAGGCTTGTCTGCTCAACTGCTGGGGTGAGTGGGGACTGGGAGCTGAGGCTCGAGCTTCGGAGTTTAGACCCCAGGGAGAGGGCTGGGGTTGGCTGTGTGAACACAGCCTGAGGGGGCTAGTGCATCACAGCTAGCTGGGAGGGAGTCCAGGAAAAAGTCTGGACTTGCCTAAGAGGCAAGAGACCATTGTTTCCAGGTGCACAAGGAGAAGAGATTCAGAGCACTGCCTAAATGAGTTTCAGAGATGGGCACGAGCCATGGCTATCAGCATGGACACCAGAGACGGGCATGAAACACTAAGGCTGCAGCTGCAGCCACCAAAACCCTGTGTGCAAGTACAAGTCACTATCCACACCTCCCCTCCCAGGAGCCTGTGCAGCCCTCAACTGCCAGGGTCCAGGGATCCAGGGGCAACTTCCCCGGGAGAACACACAGTGCCGCAGGCTGCTGCAACTTCATGCTGGCCTCTGCCGCTGCAGGCTTGACCCACATTCTGTACCCCTTCCTCCCCCCAGCATCAGTGAGCCAGAGCCCCCTAATCAGCCGCTCCTTTAACCACCTCCTGTCTGGGCAAAGAAAAGATACCAGAGGGCAACCTACATGCAGAGGTGGGGCCAAATCCAAAGCTTAACCCCAGAAGCTGTAAAAACAAAGAATAGAAAGGGAAATTTCTTCATGCAGCCTTAGGAGCAGCAGATTAAATCTCCACAATCAACTTGATATACCCTGCGTCTGTGGAATACCTGAATAGACAACGAATCATCCCAAAATTGAGACAGTGGACGTTGGGAGCAACTATAGACAGGAGTTTGCTGTATGTGATGGACTAGTTTCTGATTTATATGTTTATCATAATTTAGTTTGTAGTGCTTGTTATCATTGGTGGATTTGTTTATTTGTTTGGTTTCTCTCTTCTATCTTTTTAATTACTTTTTTATTTTTTATTTTAATAGTTTATTTTAATTATTTCAATACATTTATTTTTTCTTTCTTTCTTTTTTCTTCTCACTTTTCTTCTGAGCCATGTGCCTGACAGGGGATTGGTACTCTGGCCAGGTGTCAGGCCTGAGCCTCTGATGTAGGAGAGCCAAGTTCAGGACATTGGACCACCAGAGACCTCCCGGCCCAACTAATATCAATCGGCAAGAGCTCTCCCAGAGATCTCCAACTCAACACTAAGACTCAGGTCCACTCAATGACCAGCAACTTCTGGTGCTGGACACCCCATGCCAAACAACTACCAAGACAGACACACAACCCTACCCATTAGCAGAGAAGCTGTCTAAAATCAAACGAGGTTCACAGACACCATAAAACACACCACCGGAAATGGACCTGCCGACCAGAAAGAAAACATCCACCTCCACCAACCAGAACACAGGCACCAGTCCCTTCCACCAAGAAGCTTACACGAGCCACTCAACCCACCTCACTCACTGGGGACAGATACCAAAAACAACTGGAAATACGGACGCGGCAAAAAGGAGACCCCAAACACAGTAAGATAAGCAAAATGAGAAGACAGAAAAACACACAGCAGATGAAGGGGCAAGGTAAAAGCATACCAGACCTAACATATGAAGAGGAAATAGGCAGTCTACCTGAACAATAATTCAGAATAATGTGAGTAAAGATGATCCAAAATCTTGGAAATAGAATAGAGAAAATGCAAGAAACATTTAACAAGAACCTAGAAGAACTAAAGAGGAACCAAGCAACGATGAAAAACACAATAAATGAAATTAAAAATTATCTAGAAGGAATCAATAGCAGAATAACTGAGGCAGAAAAACGGATAAGTGACCTGGAAGATAAAATAGTGGAAATAACTACTGCAGAGCAGAATAAAGAAAAAAGACTGAAAAGAACTGAGGACAATCTCAGAGACCTCTGGGACAACATTAAATGCACCAACATTCAAATTATAGGGGTCCCAGAAGAAGAAGAGAAAAAGAAAGGGACTGAGAAAATATTTGAAGAGATTATAGTTGAAAAATTCCCTAATATGGGAAAGGAAATAGTTAATCAAGTCCTGGATATGCAGAGGGTCCCATACAGGATAAATCCAAGGAGAAACACAGAAAGACACATATTAATCAAACTATCAAAAATTAAATATAAAGAAAACATATTAAAAGCAGCAAAGGAAAAACAACAAATAACACACAAGGGAATCCCCTTAAGGTTAACAGCTGCTCTTTCAGCAGAAACTTTGCAAGCCAGACAGGAGTGGCAGAACATATTTAAAGTGTTGAAAGAGAAGAACCTACAACCATGATTACTCTACCCAGCAAGGATCTCATTCAGATTTGATGGAGAAATTAAAACCTTTACAGACAAGCAAAAGCTGAGAGATCAGCACCACCAAACCAGCTTTACAACAAATGCTAAAGGAACTTCTCTAGGCAAGAAACACAAGAGAAGGAAAACACCTACAATAACAAAGCCAAAACATTTAAGAAAATGGGAATAGGAACATACATATTGATAATTACCTTAAATGTAAATGGAGTAAATGCTCCCACCAAAAGACACAGACTGGCTGAATGCATACAAAAACAAGACCCATCTATATGTTGTCTACAAGAGACCCACTTCAGACCTAGGGACACATACAGTCTGAAAGTGAGGGGATGGAAAAAGATATTCCATGCAAATAGAAATCAAAAGAAATCTGGAGTAGCAATTCTCATATCAGACAAAATAGACTTTAAAATAAAGACTATTACAAGAGAAAAAGAAGGACACTATATAATGATCAAGGGATCGATTCAAGAAGAAGATATAACAATTGTACATATTTATGCACCCAACATAGGAGCACCTCAATACATAAGGCAAATACTAAGAGCCATAAAAGGGGAAATTGAGAGTAACACAATCATAATAGTGGACTTTAACTCCCCACTTTCACCAATGGAGAGATCATCCAAAATGGAAATAAATAAGGAAACACAAGTTTTAAATGATACATTAAACAAGATGGACTTAATTGATATTTATAGGACATTCCATCCAAAAACAACAGAATACACATTTTTCTCAAGTGCTCATGGAACATTCTCCAGGATAGATCGTATCTTGGGTCACAAATCAAGTCTTGGTCAATTTAAGAAAATTGACATCATATCAAGTATCTTTTCTGACCACAATGCTATGAGACTAGATATCAATTACAGGAAAAGATCTGTAAAAATTACAAACACATGGAGGCTACACAATACACTACTTAATAACGAAGTGATCACTGAAGAAATCAAAGGGGAAATCAAAAAGTACCTAGAAACAAATGACAATGGAGACACGACGACCCAAAACCTATGGGATGCAGCAAAAGCAGTTCTAAGAGGGAAGTTTATAGCAATAGAAGCGTATCTCAAAAAACAAGAAAAATCTCAAATAAACAATCTAAGCTTACACCTAAAGGGACTAGATAAAGAAGAACAAACAAAACCCAAAGTTAGCAGAAGGAAAGAAATCATAAAGATCAGAACAGAAATAAATGAAAAAGACATGAAGAAAACAATAGCAAAGATCAATAAAACTAAAAGCTGGTTCTTTGAGAAGATAAACAAAATTGATAAACCATTAGCCAGACTCATCAAGAAAAAAAGGGAGAAGACTCAAATCAATAGAATTAGAAATTAAAAAGGAGAAGTAACAACTGACACTGCAGAAATACAAACGATCATGAGAGATTAATACAAGCAACTCTATGCCAATAAAATGGACAACGTGGAAGAAATGGACAAATTCTTAGAAATGCACAACCTGCCGAGACTGAACCAGGAAGAAACAGAAAATATGAGTAGACCAATCACAAGCACTGAAATTGAAACTGTGATTAAAAATCTTCCAACAAACAAAAGCCCAGGACCAGATGGCTTCACAGGCGAATTTTATCAAACATTTAGAGAAGAGCTAACAACTATCCTTCTCAAACTCTTCCAAAATATTGCAGAGGGAGAAACACTCCCCAACTCATTCTACGAGTCCACCGTGACCCTGATACCAAAACCAGACAAAGATATCACAAAGAAAGAAAACTACAGGCCAATATCACTGATTAACATAGATGCAAAAATCTAAGGAGATTTTTACCTAAGGAGACAAAAGACCTGTATGCAGAAAATTATAAGACACTGATGAAAGAAATTAAAGATGATACAAATAGATGGAGAAATATATCATGTTCTTGTAGTGGAAGAATCAACATTGTGAAAATGACTCTACTACCCCAAGCAAGCTACAGATTCAATGCAATCCCTAACAAACTACCATTGCAATTTTTCACAGAACTCAAAAAAAAATTTCACAATTTGTATGGAAACACAAAAGACCCTGAATAACCAAAGCAATATTGAGAATGAAAAATGGAGCTGGAGGAATCAGGCTCCCTGACTTCAGACTATACTACAAAGTTACAGTAATCAAGACAGTAGGGTACTGGCACAGAAAAGAAACATAGATCAATGGAACAGGATAGAAAGCCCAGAGATAAACCCACGCACATATGGTCACCTTATCTTTGATAAAGGAGGCAAGACTATACAGTGGAGTAAAGACAGCCTCTTCAATAAGTGGTGCTGGGAAAACTGGACAGCTACATGTAAAAGCATGAAATTAGAACACTCCCTAACACCATACACAAAAATAAACTCAAAATGGATTAAAGACCTAAATGTAAGACTAGACACTATCAAACTCTTAGAGGAAAACATAGGCAGAACACTGTATGACATAAATCAGAGCAAAATCCTTTATGACCCACCTCCTAGAGAAATGGAAATAAAAACACAAATAAACAAATGGGATCTAATGAAACTTAAAAGCTTTTGCACAGCAAAGGAAACCATAAACAAGACCAGAAGACAATCCTCAGAATGGGAGAAAATATTTGCAAATGAAGCAACTGACAAATGATTAATCTCCAAGATTTACAAGCAGCTCATGCAGCTGTAAAACAAAGAAACAAACAACCCAATCCAAAAATGGGCAGAAGACCTAAATGGACATTTCTCCAAAGAAGATATACAGAATGCCAACTAACACATGAAAGAATGCTCAACATCATTAATCATTAGAGAAATGCAAATCAAAATTACAATGAGATATCATCCACACGGGTCAGAATGGCCATCATCAAAAAATCTAGAAACAATAAATGCTGGAGAGGGTGTGGAGAAAAGGGGACACTCTTGCACTGTTGGTGGGAATGTAAATTGATACAGCCACTATGGAGAACAGTATGGAGGTTCCTTAAAATCTAAAAATAGAACTACCATATGACCCAGCAATCCCACTACTGGGCATATACCCTGAGAAAACCATAATTCAAAACGAGTCATGTACCAAAATGTTCTTTGCAGCTCTATTTACAATAGCCAGGGCATGGAAGCAACCTAAGTGTCCATCTTCGGATGAATGGATAAAGAAGCTGTGGCACATATATACAATGGAATATTACTCAGCCATAAAAAGAAACGAAATGGAGTTATTTGTAGTGAGATGTATGGAGTTAGAGTCTATCATACAGAATGAAGTCAGTCAGAAAGAGAAAAACAAATACAGTATGCTAACACATATATATGGAATCTAAGGAAAAAAAAAAAGGTCATGAAGAACCTAGTGGCAAGGCGGGAATAAAGACACAGACGTACTAGAGAATGGACTTTTGGATATGGTGTGGCGGAAGGGTAAGTTGTGACAAAGTGAGAGAGTGGCATGGGCATATATACACTACCAAATGTAAAATAGCTACTGGGAAGTATCCGCATAGCACAGGGAGATCAGCTCTGTGCATTGTGACCACCTAAAGGGGTGGGATATGGAGGGTGGGAGGGAGGGAGATGCAAGAGGGAAGAGATATGGGAACATATGTATATGCATACCTGATTCACTTTGTTATAAACAGAAACTAACACACCATTGTAAAGCAATTATACTCCAATTAAAAAAATGAAAAAAAAAACATAGTTTATAATCTTGATGATCAGAAAATATTCTATGCAATAGTCACCTACTTGTTGGAGAAGCAGACCAAGTGAAGGTAAGAGTAGGTGGGTATAACTAGTTCTCCCACGAAGCAGGACTCCTTAGAACAACTATTTGCCTGCCACTTATAAGACTTTTTGTCTCAAGTTAACTTAAAATCTAACTTGATCTATACCTTACTCCTGAAGGTAAGTACCTCAGATAGTGCTGTGCAAGATAATAGTCAATAATTACCTGGTATAAATCCATAGTTTGTATGAAAACATGCATGTAGTTAATCACTCATTCATTCAATAATCATTTATTGTTATCTGGTATAGATTGTCCATGAAGTATTTTTTCAGTTCAAATCCATTCAACCAGTATAAAAATAACATATGCAGATGGTCATTGCCTCTTACGAGGTACCAAAAGAAACATTTCCATTAAATAGCTTTACTATCAATGATTGTAATGCTTGTCCATTCTCTATGCTTGAGTTTCACTTTGGGAGCACATTTAAAATAAATCCTACTACATGTGGGAGTCAAAAATATGATACCAAACTAGATTGATGAGGCTGTACTGGCAGTAACAAGTAAAGAGGATCCACCAAATTTTATCAGTTCCTAGTGAGAAAGAGATTAAAGAAAATAAAGAGATTTGGAAACTAGATTTTCTATTTTGTCTCAGATTTCCAAACTTGAACTCTTGATATGCAACTTCCTCTACCCTCTTAAAGCCAGGTATTCAAAGACATTTCTTAGGGTCATCAAATCCAGGAAAGACACATTGATCTAACTAAAATAAGAAATTAGAAATGTTAAAAGCATTGAGACCTTGCCGTCAGAGAACTGAAATGACCCTCTTCACACAGCATTCTAGTTAGCTTCCAGCCTGGGAATCACTGATATTTCCCATTTTAAAAAATCCTTTGATTATTTCTTGTGATTAGCAAAAAATAAACAAACAAAAAACACACACACAAACAAAAACCCCAAAGAAACAACAGCAACAACAAAAAACAAGTACTAACCTTAAACTACAAGAATTCTCCTTTTCTGCCTTCCTTTCTACCCCACCACCTCATAGCCACCCCATAGACACGGTTTAATTGAATTTTCCATGTGACATATTCTAATCATGTACTCTGAGTAATGTGTGGAAGGGGTATGGGTTAAAATTTAATTTGAAACCCCGGCTTAGAAATTACATATATATATATGTATACATATATATATATATATATATATATATATATATATATATATATATATACATATATATATATATATACACACACACACACATATATATATATACACACACATATATATATGTATATATATAGATAGATATCCTCATGTATATATGAGGATGAAATTAGGTATATATATATATATATATCTTCCAACTATACTCTCTCACTCTAGATGTTACTTTAAAACTATTGATACAAGTTTACCATGTTAGTTTAAAATATTTATAATATTTTCCTCAAATCACATAGCAATTTTTGTTTCATGGAAGAAGAGAAAAGCTTCTGAAAGTTCCCTTTCACCGGCAAGAAAAGTTTCATTCAACATCATCTCATTACTGCTCTTCCTCTTGCTCACAGCTACCTTCAACCTTCCTTATGTTTCTTTGGCACACCAAGCTTGTTCTCACCTTTTCAACTACTACTTTTCACTCTGGCTGGAACAATTTGTCCCTATATCTGAAAGCTTAGTTCTAAACCAACAGGTAAATGCCTTCTAACGCCTTTCTATTAAAGCAGGAAGCCTATCCCTGAGCAATTCTGACAGCACCCACTGCTAGTGACCAGATGACCCTCTATCCACTTTCTGCTTATTCTGCATGTCTTCCCAAGCTCTATTGGGAAGTAAAATGGTGGAAGTTTTTGAATTGTTTTTCTCCTGAGACCTGCCATTTTTTACAGTACCTCTAGTCAGTATACTGGAGAAGCAGTCATTAAGCAGGTTGCAGAATTGAGTCATTCCGAAAAGGATATTAAGAAGTAGTTTGGGCACAGGATGAGGAGGACTTAGGAAACTGTCTGGAGTCTAAATGAGAATCTGATGGTACCCTCCCCTCCTCAAATACTTTTCTTATCTGATAGTGTCTGAAATGCTTACCCAAAAGTGCTTCTTAAAGGAGATATTAGAGATGGATGTTGAAACATAAGTAGGGAGTCACAATGTAAAGACAGTGGTTTCTCACAGGGAAGATCTTATCTTCTTCATTTCTTCCCTTCTCCATCACTAAGGGAAAGACTGCCCCATTCTGAGCCACCAAAGGTTTTAGACCAAACTCCAATACATAAGGTTCCTTCCCTTCTCTCACTTTTCTATCAACTGTGCTCCATCCCCAAGGCAAGCCTCCTGTATGTCTTGTGGCAACTAGAATGTATTCATTAGTGTGCTGGGCCTGTACATGTTTTGTTCACCACTGCAATATCCTTATTGTTTAGATCAGTATCCTAATAAATACTGGATAAATAACATTTGAATGAATGAATGAATGAATGTACCCAGGATTTCGATTTCATCTTTTAGCATTAACACAAAAAACATTCCTTTATTCCTCTCACTTGAAATTGATGATTGAGTCTCTTTACTATATGACTAAGATTCAAGAATGTGTCCCCTGTCTTTGTTTCATTAAGAAAGAAAGATGACAGAAGAGTCAACAATAGAACTGTTGGCAGGCTCAGCCTGTGCTTAAAAAAATTATGCAATGACTTTGAAAGATTGGAATGAATGTCCCAAAGCTAGAATTTGACAACTAAACTTGTCAGGGGCACAGTGAAGGTCAGTGTGTCTGTGGATGAGACCTACAGTATCAAAAATAATGCTCTGGATGATTCAGCAGCACTCTGTGGGCTGCCATTCATCACTGTTATAACATTTGAGAGGCATAAATGTGATTAGTTTATTTCTACTATTTCAGCTATTTCAAGTCATATATCATATTTTGTTGATCAGACAACTCATTTTTGAGGTAGGTTTATAGCAAAAGAACAAAAAACCAAAACACAACCACAGAACAAAAACCTCTCTGATCTAGTCTAGCTCCTTATTTGAGTTTTTAAAAAAAATAACTCAATATTAAGTACTATTTTATTCTGAGGCTCAATGTTCATGTGATCTTAAGTATGTGTTATGTTTTCACAATGCTGATTATTTAATTTTTTTAAAGTTTTTTTTTTGATGTGGACAATTTTTAAAGCCTTTATTGAATTTGTTACAATATTGCTTCTGTTTTATGTTTTGGTTTTTTGGTTGCTAGGCATGTGGGATCTTAGCTCCCTGACCAGGGAATGAACCCACACCTCCTGCACTGGAAGGGGAAGTCCTAACCACTGGACCGCCAGGGAAGTCCCTTAAATTTTAATCTTAGTCAGAAATACAATTAAGGCATACATTTGGTATACTTTTAATGACTGATTTTTGAACTTTCATTTTTAAAAAATTGACAAATCACATTTATTTAATTATCCCACAATAATTCTGCCTTTGGGAATCAAATCTTCCAGCTGTCATATGATGGGGCAAAGATAATGAAAGTGGAAATGAAGGTTTAATTCTACAATGTATTTTGCTTTCTCAGCATCCTATGACACCTCTAGAGTTATAGGAGGCTTCATCTGAAAAATGAGACTTTTGGATTAGTGATCTCTAAATTGCCTTCTAACACTATTATTCTACAGCCTAAGGTTTACTTTAAAACGTCATCATTAACTTCCTTTTTTTGTGTGTGGGGGGGTGGTTTATAAACAACAAAAAATTATTTCTCATGGTTCTGGGTGGGAAGTTCAAGATCAAGACGCCTGTAGATTTTGTGTATGGTGAGGGTTTCCTGGTTCATAGACAGCTGTTTTCTCGCTGTGTTCTCACAAGGAGGAAGGCGCCAGGGAGCTCTCTGAGGTTGCTTTAATAAGAACACAAACCCCATTCATCAGGGCTCTACCCTCATGACCTAATCACCTCCTGAAGGCAGCACCTCTTAATACCATTAAATTGAGGTTAGGTTTCAACATATGAATTGGAGAGGGGAGGGCACAAACAGTATATTCATTTGCTATCTTTTAACTCCACTTCTCATTAGTTCCATTGTGAATGTTGCAGTTTAACTTACATCATTTTACTCATTCAAATTTAAATTATATACGTTGGATTAGAAAATATGCTGACTTTTATCTGGAAAAAAGCATAAAAATTACTTTCGAAAACTACAATACAGTTGAAGAAAAAAACGTGTGCTAGTGAAAACATGTTAAATACCACCTTTCCAAAACAAAACAAGTAAACAGGAAAGAGTTTTCTGTCTGGGAAGTCCGATATTGAATATCATGCAGTTAGAAATAGAAACGTATTAGGTAACTCAATATCACTTTATAAAATGCTTAGCTACCACCTCTTGAAACTAAAAGATACTTTTGGGTAATGGTGAAAGGGAATTCTTTTCCCTTCCCCTGCAAGATCCAATAATAAGGCCATATTTATGGTATTTAGTGCTAGACAATTACTCAACCACTACAGAGGAAACTCTCTCAGGCCCACTTTCTACATAGTTGGGCTTTCTATATAGAAAAGCCAATGAATACTCCTGCATGAAACCGAGTCTATTATTTTATCAAAAGCTATATTAAAATTCATGAAGAGAAGATAAAAGAGTCTTGATGTTGTGTCACATGTAGGTAGAAATAGAGGAAGAGGGAGAGAAGGAAGGAAAGAGGGAGGGAGAGAGAGAGAAATTTGTACCTGGATTTTAAAATTTCCATTGTAAAGTAATAGGAGAGATCATCCAGCAAATGTAAGAGGGCAGATGGAGGATTTAAGGGACTTGGGGAAGGTAATAAAGTATTAAAGTGACTTCATAGAGGATTAGGTGAGTAGCTGACGAGAAACTTGATGGTGCATTGCTTAAGGCACATTTGCAATATAGAATTAAACTCAGAGTCCTTGCCCTAAAAAAAAGGCCTGATTTTAAAAGAAGGAGTCAAGGCAAAAATATATGAAAGAGTTAAATAAATACAGGCAGTATGGAATTGAGATTTATAAATTCTGGTCCATGACTTAATTGCTCTATGAGTTCAAATAAATTATCTGATTCTAGTTTGAAAATCTACCTTGAAATATGGATTAGTTTAGATCAATTTTGTGCCCTTTCATTCACTCACAGACTCAATCATATATCTTTTTTTTCCTGTAGACTATTTTGAATAGCTGCAGGTAGCAAAATCTCTTCCTTGACAGTTTGTATCATCACGTCAAAATAAACAGCAAAAAAGGGAAGCAGTCCTTAATAGCACAGCCAGTGTCGTTATGATGTTTTCTGCTGTGAGACTGAGACTCTGATTTTCATCTTGTTTTATACCCTGTGGAGCTGAACCATGCCTGCAATTCCCATTAACTTCAAAAAGAGCTCATACTCAGATCAGCTCCTCAGGAGTGTAGAACAACAAAACAAAGCAAAATAAAACAGAAAGGAAAGAAAAGAAAAGAAAAACAGAAAAGAAAAACAGAAAAGAAAAGAAAAGAAAGAAAAAGAAAAGAAATCTTCTTACTCCAAGAGGGATTCTTTTTGCTTTATGTATTATCTGTTCTTCTTTTTCTTATGTATTATCTGTTGTTGTTACTGGAGCTATTATTTAGTGCAGCACTTGGACATTTTGATCTATGTGACAGATACAGCAAACAGTGGATAGGGGATAGGACAAGAAAACATTAGCATAGGTGTCACTAAAGATGTCTGATAAAACTATTGAAACTTAATGATCCTTGTCAACAAATAGGTTTATGACAGTGGCAATGGATCAATTGTAATCAGTTTCTTCTGGGAGGCTAAGCACATTTAAACAACAAATTTCTCATCTTCTTTCACACTTGAAAAAGTTGAACTCTGCTTATAGATAAATTCATACTGGAATAAAAACTACATGTGGAAATAATCCAGGGAAAACAAAAGACCTCTTATATCATTGAAAATGTTGTGGCATTGACCTTGGTCTACATTAATACTGAGCTCAGAATCAGAAAACAAGCTTGCTATATTTCACCCTACCTTTTCAGTCCACCTCCCCTGGATCTGTTTTCACCAAACACAGGTGAATTTTGCTTATCCTATAAAGAATCAACTGTAGGGGGAAAACGGCTATTTTTGTAGTTCAAGTGATAGATTATGATGGATACAAATAGGATAGGAGACAGAGAGAATTGGATAAAGAGGGGATAGATTTGGGAATTAGAATGGACATGACTTGATAATGAATGGACTGTGACCTAAGGTGGGGGTAGGGGGAGGGAAAGTCATAAAGATGACTTCTATAGTCTCATAAGGTTATTTAAAGATTAAATAATGTCTGTAAACTGCCTGGTGGAAAGAAAGTGCTAATAAAATTAGCTATTATTGTTAAAACATCAGAGGGGAGATTTCCACAGAGTTTCTGGGGCATTGGTTATGAAGAAAATAGATGTTTGTTTGTTTGTTTTTCCCGTTCTCATGAGAATTCTACTAGCCTATTGGTGGTTTCTCTTAGAAATGTGTAACAATGTCAATGGAGTAACACGATAAATTGTACATTTCCATTACCACTTCCTTGGAGTGATGCATTTAGAATCAAACTAGCCAAGACAACTCCAAAAACAGAATACTTGGAATAAATTCATACCATATAAAGGTGACCTAGCATTACCAATTTACATAAGTTTTCAAAACATTTTTCTAAAATCTCTCATGGGAAATAAGGAAATTTATAAATGGAACTGGTTAAGTGAAGAAGCTAAATGTGCAGTCTATAATGTGGTAGGATAACTACTGTCTTTATATTGTTTTTTATTTTACCCTTCCAACTTAATAATAAGTAACTATCTTCCCATTTTGCAGTAGACTCTTTTTTACTGCCATATAATACTATAAGAAACATAACTTTCTCATGAACATTAGCAGTCTATCTTGAATAGTTAATTGACAAAATATTGTCAATTTGCAGTATATAGAGGAATCAAAAATATACACACTGAGGGAGCAACTGTACCACCCACCTCTGATAGTATTCAAGGATGATCCTTTAGAGCTGACGTGCTTATCCTAGTCTTTACAAGTCAGTAAGAGCTTGAAAATTAACACAATAACAGTCTTGGAGACTAAGTCCAAACACACTTTTGTGATGTAATTTATTACTCTTCACAAAACAAAATTCTGTGATGGAAGTTTTTAATTACTTTTCTCAGTCATTTCTTTTGGTTTGTTTAAAAGCATAAACACACTGAAATAATAGTAACAATAATATCATTAACAGTGGCAATAGTAAACTTTCAATGATGGACATCTATATACTAGACAATGTTCTAAGACATGTTCATGCATTATATCATTTAATTATTTTAATAACTCTGAACTAGTTTCTATTATTATCTCCATTTTACAAATGGAGAAAATTGAAGTATAAGGGGTTTTAATAACTTGACCAAAGTCAAACAGTATGTAGCTAGTAGAACCAGGATTTGTAGCCATAACAATATGCCTCCACAGGCCATGCTTTTAATCAGTATGTTCTACTGCCTTCCCAGAATATGGCAGTACAGTGTCAAACACTAGTGTCACCATCATTTTCCACAAGCAAATAAGACTAAATAACAACATGTCTTCGGATAGCAATCAGAGTGTCACTTATTTCTCAGTTACATATCAGTTGCATTACTGGGATGGCAAAACTTGCAGAATTCTTTCCTTTATACTTTGGCAGTTTGGGATGTTTCTGCCATCACTTCTATTGCCACCACCACCGATGCTTTACTCATCACCCTAATTGCTGCCATAGGAGCAGATGACTATATGTTGCCTATGTCCCATTTTATTCTTTTGCCAGCACCTGAATCCATCTCCAAATTGTCAGTTGAGATTTTTCCAAATGGTGCGGTACCCATGTTATCAATTATTCCTTGAAAAGTGTTTCATCACCAAATATAATTTGGAAATGCTAAGTTAAATATAGTTTTTTGATTACAGTAATTATCGGCTCATTTAATAAAACTATTATGTATTTTGAATCTGCAATATAAGGGAATCATATTCAGTTTTTTTCCCATTGTTTTTTAACAATGGGATAATTTGTTTTTCTCAGAAAAATGATTAACTCCTCATGAGAAACAAGTTCTACAGAGCACACTTTGAGAAATACTGCTGTATCTTTATAGTTCTTAGCCTTACATTCAAATGGTATTTTTAAACACTTATGTAGGCCTAAGGTGACATGTTTGAAAGCCAGATGTGCTCTGCGGGTCATCTGTTAGAAACACCTGCTTTAAATTATTAGAGTATAGACTCTCACAATCACTCTACTCTTTACTTTTCCTAAACAATGATTTGGCTGCAGCGACTACAGATTTTAGGCCTTCTGTATGTATGTTGGTCCTTTCACATTTATGGCCCTTGAATAGAGGGATTTAGGACTAGTTTCCTAAGGGCTAGGTCAGGGGACATTTGAGATACATCCAGTGATGCCCTGAAATCTGTTTTTACTTGCTGGTATCATCCAATACTTGAACCTAGGAATGTGGAATTTTGTTCGCTCCTACTTAAAAGTGAGTTCCTTGCTTCCCTGGAGATCCAGGGTGATTTCTGATATAAAGTTCCAGATGCCTCTTTGATATACCAGAGTTCCCAATGTGGATACAAAGGTTAAGTACCTATAGCAATCTATGCTCAGTTAGTCTCTGAAAGAACATAATAATAGTCTTTTATTCCACCTAGTACACACCTTGATTCGATGATGGAAGTACATGATATGAAAGGGAAAAATTAACATTTATGGAACACGTATTATGACCTAGACCCTTTCACAAGCATCATCTCATTTAATACAAACTATTTGTGAGGTGATCCAATTGCACAGATGAGAAAACTGAAACTTAAAGAATTTAGTTTTTGCATCCAAAGTTACATAGCTGCTATTTGGTACAAGTAATCTGTGCTTTTTCTATAATTACATCATGTTTAATCAACATATTCACAATTGCCCTAATACATAGTGCTTATTTCTTCTTATTTCTGTTTAGATTTTTATTTCTGTTGGCTTAGAATTTACACGAGAACAGAAAATCTTTCTGGATTTAATTGAATAGTGTTGGAATCAAAAGAAAGCTTGAAAGGGTGAAATTGTGTACAAAATTCAGTTAGTGAAAAGCAACTGAGGTGTAAATAATGTAAAGAAAATTTCTAATTGATTCTAGCATGTAGTTTCTGTCTTTCCATGATAACTTAAATTTCTAATAACTAATTTCAAGTCTACTATTGAAATAACATTGTAAAATCTTGATTTAGAGGGTTCTAAAAAACAGTTTATCCAGTTTTCCCACTCAAATTCTCCCTATGATATTACCTACAAGATATTTAAAGATGGAAATAAAGTGTTGCTATTTTAGACTCATGTTAAATACCACTCATAGTGTAGATGTACCTTCTCTGAAGTCATCCTTGACATCATGGAAGTGTTAATATACACATTGCAAAGGATTTCCCTTCTAGACTCCACAAAGCTTTCAAATTTTGAGGATGCTAACACAACAGACAATTCCAAAGGGTAGACCCTGACCACAAACAATTGGAGAAGATATATCACAGATACATCTCAATGGGTATAATTGATATTTATCTGGAATACTGCCCCTAAAATACAGCTTTACCTAATTCTCAAATCCAAAACAAGATATTTTGACTAGTATTGTTTCTACATCTAAATGGAGACTATGAGACTATTAAGTTCTACATTAAAAATAAAACAAAACAAAAAAAAACTTTAATCGTTTTCTGTCTGGTAAGGCCCTAGGAGTTTCTATATCTCCTTTCTTCCTTTCTTTCCATAGGCTCAAAGGATCCAATTTACCTCAACAATAGAAAAGTGTGGTAAAAGGCTTTGAATTCAAGCCTCTTGGATTCTACCTCTGCTATTTATGAGCTATGTGTTTTTTTGGGAAGCCCCATAACTTCTGCAAACTTAATTTTCCTAAATATAAAACAAATATATTATTTCCAACATTGTTGTTATAATTAAATGAAATCATTTTTGTAAATGTTTAGCATACTACCTGACACATGGATGCTATGCAATCAATGTTAGGTCAACACTTTTTAAAGCTGCAACTATCTACTATTTTTCTTAGGGCTCTTCACTTTCTCCTAGACACCCCTTCTGGCTTCTGTCCTAGAAAGTTTTATTACTTTGCCTGTTTTACCAAGCTTCTGTGTGCTGCCAGAGACTCCTCCCCTGTGATTCAGAATATCCCATCCTAAGTAGTTTTTGTCATCTTCATGCTTTCTAGAAACCTTTTATATCTTGTCTCTGAAAGATCCATCCTTTCTCCTGGCCCACAGATTCATGTACTCAGTTGATGGCTGGCAGCTTATATACCAGGCTATTTCTACCTATGAGTGAAGCTCAACTTCTTATTATAAATTTAAGTTTGAGCTTAAACTCTTTGGAAGTTGCATGGCTGTAATAACTAACTTTCATCTTTCCTGGCAACCACTTAGGCCAAATCATGTTTCTTTTACGTGGCTTATTCAAATGTATTTTTCTGATTTAAATAACTGTAGTTTTATTTCTGAAGTGAAAGTCAATGGTAGTTTACATCCTATTTGCAAAGACTAAATGGTTGACAAAATTTGAGAAGAATGAGTGAGCTAACCTCTATGGTTTTGTTTTATTATTGAGTGACTCATTGAATGATTCTATATCCTTCAGGCAAGTGAAAATTAGCATTATAATTTTGTAACTAAAAATAGCTTGAACATAAAGAAGCATCAATATGCAGGATATCCATCAAAGTAAAAAAAAAATTCTGTCACAAACCCATAGATAAGAGCAACAATACACAAACATTGTTTTAAAATAAGTTAGGCATCTCCATCTCTCCTATTCTTTGAGGAAAAACTATAAAAGATTACCTTAAAATATTGACAGTAGCTGCTTTTGGAATTGAATATTTATGTTTAAATATGTTAGAGAATTGAGGAATTGAGTGCCAGAGAATTATGATATTGTGCTTAAGTTTTCTCATTTGCAAATAGACACCCTAAGATATTAAGTAGATAAATGTTTGAACTGCAGATGTTTTAGTGAGTAATGCTCTTAACAATCAACTTGTTATGGTACTGTTTAATAATTTTCTATCAAACTGAATTTAACAAAAATTAAATGATTTTCAAGATGCCTCAATACAAGTTCCATGGTTAGTAACAAAGTTATGACTCAAACTCAGGTCTCTTCACCTTATCCCAGATTTTTTTTCTGACATACCACACTGCCTATTTATAGAATTTTGATAAATGAAGACAATGGGTAGGTACAGATAGGGCTACTCACTTTGGCATTAGTGCCAAATATGATCTATTGATAAGCCAAAAAATAATAATATACTAAACAAATCTTCAAGAAACAGTACTACAGGGCTTCCCTGGTGGCGCAGTGGTTGAGAATCTGCCTGCCAATGCAGGTGACACGGGTTCGAGCCCTGGTCTGGGAAGATCCCACATGCCGCAGAGCAACTAGGCCCGTGAGCCACAACTACTGAGCCTGCGCGTCTGGAGCCTGTGCTCCACAATAAGAGAGGCCGAGATAGTGAGAGGCCCGCGCACCGTGATGAAGAGTGGCCCCCGCTTGCTGCAACTAGAGAAAGCCCTCGCACAGAGACGAAGACCCAACACAGCCAAAAATAAATAAATAAATAAATATTTAAAATAGTGTGAAAAAAAACAGTACTACAAATCTCTGTCTCAGTAGATACATTAAATTTGGTTGCAATAGCTAGATAAGACTTTGAAAGATAGCAGTCAATGAACTAATCCACTTTAAATGTACACGTTCTTTATCAAAAGACTAGCTTAAATAATTGATATTTTGGGAAATTTTCTGTTGTAGTCTGTCTGTTCTTCTCCAAATGTTTAAAATTTTATTCTTGGAGTAAACTAATACATCAGAAGACTATATAGCAACATTATATAATGTGACTCCTCTCCCAATCACCACAAATTACTTTCAGTGAGTTGTATTTTTATGTCAAGCTCCTGAAATTTCTCAAAGTATTACAAAAGAAATAGGCATATGAAATATTTTAATGTACTTTCCATAATAGACAAGTTCTCCACCAACACTTCTGTACAAATTAATTAATGTATTTAAATATTTGTATTAGGGAAAGCTGTGCTTCTCCAGAGGTTCAGATCAAATAGATCTATAAAGAGACTTGCAACCTATCAATTTTCAGCCTGCACCCCACTCCCACTTTCCATAATATCTGATGCTTCCAAGGGCTAAAACTCTGAAGAGTTCTACTGGGCAGTTTGGCATGTGTCTTGCCAGTATCCCTCTCTGCAGGAAATTGAGTTTTTCCACTGATTGATAGATCAGTTGTCACTGTTTAAATCACATGTCTTCTATATGTTTGATGAAATCTCTTGCCCATTATTTTCTGTCTCCCTTACTCATTGTCCTGTACACAAGTACAGTTTTTTCCTATAATTTTAGATATGTTTTGTAAGGCAAGAAAGCAAGATGTGTGATCAACTATGTTCAACAGAAAGTCTAGTCTAGACATTCCATTCTTTAAATTTAAATGATCATAATTCTTGAGCAACCTGGGAGGGTGGCCAAAATGGCAGAGTAGGAAGACCCTAAGCTCAATTCCTCCCACAGGCACACCAAAATTACGACTATTTACAGAGTAACTATTTATGAGAATGACCTGAAGACTAACAGAAAAGATTTTCTACAACTAAAGATATAAAGAAGTAACCATAACAAGACAGATAGAAAGGGTAGAGATGTGGTATAGTCAAGACCCACTGCCCTGGGTAGGCAGCACACAAAAAGGAGAATAGTCACAATTGCAGAGGTTCTTTCCAAGGAGCAAAGTGTCTGAAACCCATATTGATATGCACAGCCCAGGGAGCCCCAAAAATGTCAGGCTTTGAAGTCCAGCCTGGTTTGGGTACTGAGGAGCTGGAGGCCTGTAGGAAATAGAGACTTTGTTTTTAAAAGACATGTCCCAAATCTCACAAGCTCTGAGTCCTAGGGCAGGGACAGTAATTTGAAAGGGGCCCGGGTCAGACTCACTTGCTGATCTTGGAGAGCCTCCTGAAGAGGCAAGAGGCAACTGGAAATTCTCCTCAGGACATAGAAACTGGCAGCAGCCATTTTTGGGAGCTCGTTCTACCAACAGGACACTGGTGCTAGCAAGCACTGTTTTGGAGTCCTCCTTCTCACTTATTAGCACCAGGGACTTACTTGTCCACAAGCAGGCTGGCACAGTTCCAAGATTCCCAGGACCATGAAGCCAGCCACTTGGTGACTCAGCAGGTTGGCACCAGTTTCAGGTCCCTTCAGTCCTGGCACCCAGGTGCCCTGGACACAGCTACTCCAACCAGTGAGCCAGTACCAGCCTTGGCCCCCTCAGACCCAAGCCGGCCATCCCTGGACCAAGCCCTGCCACTAGCACTCAGAGTCCAGCCCCTGGTCCCCCCTGGGCCCACAGCCAGACAACCCAAGACCTGGCCCCACTCAACAGCAGGCCAGCACCAGCCCCAGGACAATCCAGGCCCTGCAGCCACCTGTGTGGGGAATTAGCTCTGCTCACCTGTGGGTCAACACCAGCCCTGGGACAACCCAGGTGGCATCATAAAGAATAAAATACTTAGGAATAAACTTACCTAAGGACAAAAGAGACCTATACTGGAAAAATATAAGACACTGATGAAGGAAATTGAAGAGGACATCAATAAGTAGAAAATTATACTGTGCTCATGGATTAGAATTAATACTGTTAAAATGACCATACTCCCTAAGGCAATCTATAGATTCAATGCAATCCCTATCAAAATGCCAATGGCATTTTAACAGAACTAGAACAAATAATTCTAAAATTTGTATGGATGCACTTCCCTGGTGGCGCAGTGGTTAAGAATGCCCCTGCCAATGCAGGGGACAAGAGTTCAATCCCTGGTCCGGGAAGATCCCACATGTCGTGGAGCAGCAAAGCCCATGTGCCACAACTACTGAGCCTGTGCTCTAGAACCCGCGAGCCACAACTACTGAGCCTGTGATCCACAACTACTGAAGCCCACTCAACTAGAGCCCATGCTCCGCAACAAGAGAAGCCACTGCAATGAGAAGCCCACGCACCACAACAAAGAGTAGCCCTTGCTTGCCGCAACTAGAGAAAGCCCGTGGGCAGCAACAAAGAACCAAAGCAGCCAAAAATAAATTAAATAAATTAATTTAAAAAAGAAATGGACTAAAATTATAAAACAATAAATAAATAAAATAAAATTTCTATGGAAACACAAAAGACCCAAAACAATCTTGGAAAACAACAAAGCTGGAGGTATCACACTCCCTGATTTCAAACTACACTACAAATCTACAATAATCAAAATAGTATGATACTGGCACAGAAACAAATAGACACACAGATCAATGGAAGAGAATAGAGTCCAGAAATGCACCCACACTTATATGGTCAATTAATCTATGACAAAGGAGGCAAGAATGTACAATGGAGAAAAGATAGCCTTTTCAATAAATGGTGTTGGGAAAATTGGACTGTTACATGCAAAGCAATCAAACTAGACTACTTTCTTACACCTTTTACAAGAATAAACTCAAAATGGATTAAAGCCTTAAATGTAAGACCTGCAACAATAAAACTCATAGAAGAAAACATAGATCGTGTGCTCTTTGACATCAGTCTTAGCAAAATTCTTTTGGATATGTCTCCTCAGGCAAGGGAAACAAAAGCAAAAATAAACTAACAGGACTAGATCAAACTGAAAAGTTTTTGCACAGCAAAGGAAGCTATCAAGAAAAAAATGAAAAAAGGTAGCATACTGAATGGGAGAAGATATCTGCAAACGATATATCTGATAGGAGGCTTAATATCCAAAATATACAAATAACTTGTACAACACAACATCAAAAAAAGAAACCCATTTAACAAATGGGCAGAATACCTGAATAGACATTTTTCCAAAGAAGACATACAGATGACCAACAGGCACATGAAAATATGCTCAACACTACTAATTGTCCAGGAAATTCAAATCAAAACCACAATGAGATACCATTTCACACCTGTCAGAATGGCTATCATCAAAAAGACAATAAATAACAAGTGTTGGCAAGAATATGGTGAAAAGTGTGCCCTTGTGCACTGATGGTAGGATTGTAAATTGGTGGATCCACTATGGAAGAGAATTCCTCAAAAATTTTTAAAATAGAATTTCCATATGATTCAGCAATTTTACCTCTGGGTATTTGCTCAAAGAAAACAAAAACACTAATCCAAAAAGATACCTGCACTCTAATGTTCAGCATCATTTACAATAGCTAAGATATGGAAGCAATCTAAATGTTCATTGATAGACAAATGGATAAAGAAGATGTGATATATATATATATATATACACACACACACATAAAAATAATTAAATCTTGCCATTTGTGACAACATGGATGGATCTAGAGCATATTATACTAAGTGAAATGTTAGACAGAGAAAGACAAATAGCACAACATCTCACTTATATGTGGAATCTAAGAAACAAAACAAAACAAAAACTGACTCATAGATACAGACAACAAATGGATATTTGACAGAAGGGAGGGGTTGGAGTGGGAGAAATAGATGCAGGGGATTAAGAGTTACAAACCTTTAGTTTTATAAGATATAAGTCATGGGGCTGTAATATGCCTAAGGCATATGGTCAATAATATTGTAATAACTTTTCATGGGGGGAGATGGTTACTAGAGTTACTGTGGTGATCATTTCTTAATATATGCAAATGTGAAATCATTATGTAGTACACTTGAAACTAACATAATATTGTACATCAACTATATTTCAATAATAAATAATTGTGATTCTTTACTATTATTGATAACATCATTTTATTATACATGTTCTAAGTAATTTTGGAATAAAGTAAGTAATATGTTTTGAAATAAACATTACCACCACCTTTATACTCTTACTTTAGCAGTAGTTAAATGATAAATATTTCCCTCACTTTCACTGACTGATTTTATTTCATTTATATTGATTTATTTCCCTGATTGATTTTATCAATCAATGATAAAACCCCAATCTTCTGATATTGGATATTGGGGAATGTCACACCTCATTAGTCAGGAGAGTCTTTGGTAGTTATATGACCTTGAGGTGCTTAAATTCTTTGAATCTCAATTTCCCCATCTATAAAATTAGGATTACAATTATAATAGTGCTGACCTCAAAGGGTTGCTGTAATAATTTAAGGCATACATTCATGTGAAATGCTTAAAACATGGTCCATTGCATAAAAATTGATTAATGTTAACCATTATTATGAGAAAATTAAGTTGCAAAACATTATGCATAGTATGATCTTTGAAAGCCATAAAGGTCTTCTGCTCAGATCTCCCTTCAAAAATACCTTCTGTTATAAGCCCAGCTGACTTACAGCTTTCAGATGCCAAACTTTTGGATTCACTGTGGTGCTCATGCAGAGACTTCACTTTCCCTAGCATGCTCTCAGGCAATGACTGACATGATTTGAGGGGGCTTGTAAATTTAGCCATTTCTAATCCGTGACTCCTCTAATAGGCTACTCTTGTTTGGAAAATCCCCTCTCAGTCTAGCTGATAAATTTTCAGAACTGTGCTGTGTGGTTGGAAACTCTTCTTTCCCAATCTTTCTTTCTTCCTTCTTTATTTCAGAAGTATCAGATGTACATTTCAGGATAAAGGCTCTCCTTGACTACTCTTTCTCTGTCTCCGTTCTTGGTTCACAGTTTTTTTCCCCAATAAATCTATTTCATATGTAGTACCATCTTTGCATTGGTTTCTCCCAAGATTCAAACTGATACAGATCTGATATATATCAGGAAAACAAAAGAATACATGTTTGGAAAAATTCTGAAGAGTTAAACAAGAAACTGATCAATTGCTTCTAAGAAGTAAAAATGTGAGTTGGAGAATTTGGGTTTTTCTAATTTTTGGTTTATATCCTATTTGAAGTTTGTTTGAAAGAACTACCATAGGAGCCAGCAATCCCACTACTCAGCATATACCCTGAGAAAAACATAATTCAGAAAGAGTCATGTACCACAATGTTCATTGCAGCTCTATTTACAATACCCAGGACACGGAAGCAACTTAAGTGTCTATTAACAGATGAATGGCTAAAGAAGATGTGGCACATATATACAATGGAATATTACTCAGTCATAAAAGGAAACGAAATTGAGTTATTTGTAGTGAGGTGGATGGACTTTGAGTCTGTCATACAGAGTGAAGTAAGTCAGAAAGAGAAAAACAAATACCATATGCTAACACATATATATGGAATCTAAAAAAAAAAAAAAAGGTTATGAAGAACCTAGGGGCAGGATGGGAATAAAGACACAGACCTACTAGAGAATGGACTTGAGGACACAGGGAGGGGGAAGGGTAAGCTGGGGCAAAGTAAGAGAGTTGCATGGACATATATCCTCTACAAAATGTAAAATGGATAGCTAGTGGGAAGCAGCTGCATAGCACAGGGAGATCAACTCGGTGCTTTGTGACCCCCTAGAGGTGTGGGATAGGGAGGGTGGGAAGGAGGTGCAAGAGGGAGGGGATATGGGGATATATGTATACATATAGCTGATTCACTTTGTTATACAGCAGAAAATAATATACCATTGTAAAGCAATTATACCCCAATAAAGATGTTAAAAATAATAATAATAGTTAAGTAAATAAAAGAACTAAATGCAATCAGAAGCAGCATGATATAATGAAAATACATGGATTTAGAAACATTGTAATTGGGTACTTGCTCTTATATTTTTAAACTGAACAAACTATTTAAATTCTCAGCCTTACTGTCTTCATATGGAAAAATAAGGATAATGATCAGTACTTGACGCTGTGTCTAATATAGAATGCAACAGTTATTTACACCAATTACATCCATTGTCAAAATGACCACTTTTCACTATTTAACCCCCAGATTAACTTTGTACAGAGACAGAATAAACGAGTGCCTATATAACATGATCTAAGTATGTTGAAGGGCCTTATCTCCCCAATAATATCACCTCCATCAGTTTTCCATGATTTGAAGTGCCTGAAAGGAGGAGGGATGTTGAATACTGCCTTATAGCCACGTTATATGGTGTTCGTGCTCTCTTAATGCTCTACCATTTTACATCATCCATAAAATTAGCACTTGAATGACCAAAGTTCACTAAGAGCTTGTTTGATGGCAGTGAGTTATAGAGAATCTCATTCCCAAAGATTAATAGTAGTCCCATTTGTAGAAGCCTATTTTTTCCTTATACCAGAATGCTTTTGTAACTTTGTGGTTTCTGTTATTAACTCTTAGCTAACAGTAAACAAATTATCACAAATTATCTTTTCATCACAGGTGCATACTCAACTAGGGCCTCCATTTGTATGGGTTTTACTAAGTATCTGATGAAATAAAATAATGATTTCAATGACTAGTTAAAAGAAAGTTGGACAAATAAAATGCTATTCCTTAAGGTTAAATTCTTGCTTTTAAATTCAACCATTAGAATAACTAATTTTTAGTCTGGGTGTAAATTGTTTCTAAAATGTGGTCCAACTTTAGTCACAGGCAGACATTGACATGCACATTCCATAGGTACCAACAGTTGACAGTCAGACCTTCATTTCTAATAACCTCACTGCCATGGAAAACAAAACTATTCCAAAAATCCTTTCATAAAATGTGAAAGTTCAAAAATGGTGTAGTAAAAAGAAAAGGAATAGATCCTTTACCTCCACATACAACCATCCTCTTTTCTTCCATATTAAGAAAACAAAATAAAAACAGAAATTTAAAAAACAATAAAGCAGAGGGGGTAGCTTCAAGGTGGCGGAAGAGTAAGACGTGGAGATCACCTTGCTCCCCACAAACACATCAGAAATACATCTACATGTGGAAGAACTCCTACAGAACACCTACTGAACGCTGGCAGAAGACCTCAGACCTCCCAAAAGGCAAGAAACTCCCCACGTACCTGGGTAGGGCAAAAGAAAAAAGAAAAAACAGAGACAAAAGAATAGAGACCAGGGGCTTCCCTGGTGGCGCAGTGGTTGAGAGTCTGCCTGCCAATGCAGGGGACACGGGTTCGAGCCCTGGTCTGGGAGGATCCCACATGCCGTGGAGCAACTGGGCCCGTGAGCCACAACTACTGAGCCTGAGTGTCTGGAGCCTCTGCTCCGCAACAAGAGAGCCCGCGATAGTGAGAGGCCCATGCACCGCGATGAAGAGTGGCCCCCACTCGCCGCAACTGGAGAAAGCCCTCACACAGAAACGAAGACCCAATGCAGCCAAAAATAAAAATAATAAATAAATAATAAATTAAAAAATTTAAAAAAACAAAACCAAAAACATAAAATCTGGAAAAAAGTTGAACACCTATATACCCACTGCAGACTTTACAATTAGTATTAAAAAAAAAAAAAGAGAGAGAAGATGGCGGAAGAGTAAGACGCGGAGATCACCTTCCTTCCCACAGATTCAGTAGAAATACATCTACACGTGGAACTGCTCCTACAGAACACCCACTGAACGCTGGCAGAAAACATCAGACCTCCCAAAAGGCAAGAAACTCCCCCCGTACTTGGGTAGGGCAAAAGAAAAAAGAAATAACAGAGAGAAAAGAATAGGGACGGCACCTGCACCAGTGGGAGGGAGCTGTGAAGGAGGAAAGATTTCCACGCACTAGGAAGCCCCTTCGCAGGCAGAGACTGTGGGTGGCAGAGGGGGGAAGCTTCGGAGCCACGGAGGAGAGCGCAGCCACAGGGGTGCGGAGGGCAAAGCGGAGAGATTCCCGCACAGAGGCTGGGCGCCGACCAGCACTCACCAGCTGGAGAGGCTTGTCTGCTCAGCCACGGGGGCGGGCGGGGCTGGGAGCTGAGGCTCGGGTTTCGGTCGGATCGCAGGGAGAGGACTGGGGTTGGCGGCATGAACACAGGGAGAGGACTGGGCTTGGCGGCATGAACACAGCCTAAAGGGGTTAGTGCACCACAGCTAGCCAGGAGGGAGTCCAGGAAAAAGTCTGCAGCTGCCAAAGAGGCAAGAGACCTTTTCTTCCCTCTTTGTTTCCTGGTGTGCGAGGAGAGGGGATTCAGAGCACAGCCTAAACGAACTCCAGAGACGGGCGCGAGCCGCAGCTATCAGCACGGATCCCACAGCAACAGGGGCACAGAGGAAAAAATGGAGAGACTCCCGCACAGAGGCTCGGCGCCGAGCAGCACTCACCAGCCCGAGAGGCTTGTCTGCTCACCCGCCGGGGCGGGCGGGGCTGGGAGCTGAGGCTCAGCTTCAGTCGGATCGCAGGGAGAGGACTGGGGTTGGCAGCGTGAACACAGCCTGAAGGGGTTAGCGCACCACAGTTGGCTGGGAGGGAGACCGGGAAAAAGTCTGCAGCTGCCGAAGAGGCAAGAGACTTTTTCTTGCCTCTTTGTCTCATGGCACGCAAGGAGAGGGGATTCAGAGCGTTGCCTAAACGAACTCCAGAGACTGGCGCGAGCCGCGGCTATCAGCGTGGACCCCAGAGACGGGTGTGAGACGCTGGGGCTGCTGCTGCTGCCTCCAAAAATCCTGTGTGCGAGCACAGGTCACTCTCCACACCGCCCCTCCCGGGAGCCTGTGCAGCCCGCCACTGCCAGGGTCCCGTGATCCAGGGACAACTTCCCCGGGAGAACGCACGGCGCGCCTCAGGCTGGTGCAACGTCACGCCAGCCTCTGCCGCCGCAGGCTCGCCCCGCCTCCGTACCCCTCCCTCCCCGTGGCCTGAGTGAGCCAGAGCCCCCAAAGCAGCTACTCCTTTGACCCCGTCCAGTCTGGGCGGGGGACAGATACCCTCAGGCGACCTACATGCAGAGGTGGGTCCAAATCCAAAGCTGATCCCCAGGAGCGGTGTGAACAGGGAAGAGAAGGGGAAATCTCTCCCAGCAGCCTCAGAAGCAGCGGATTAAAACTCCACAAACAACTTGATGTGCCTGCATCTGTTGAATACCTGAATAGACAACGAATCATCCCAAATTCAGGGGGTGGACTTTGGGAGCAGGATATATTAATTTTTCCCCTTTTCCTTTTTTTGTGAGTGTATATGTATATGCTTCTAGGTGAGATTTTGTCTGTATAGCTTTGCTTTATAATAGCTTTATTTTACTTCACTATATTATAGCCTCTTTCTTTCTTTCTTTCTATTTTTTCTCCCTTTTACTCTGAGCTGTGTGGACAAAAGGCTCTTGGTGCTCCAGCCAGGCATCAGGGCCGTACCTCGGAGGTGGGAGAGCCAACTTCAGGACACTGGTCCACAAGAGACCTCCCAGCTCCACGTAATACCAAACGGCAAAAATCTCTCAGAGATCTCCATCTCAACATCAAGACCCAGCATCACTCAATGACCAGCAAGCTACAGTGCTGAACACCCTATGACAAACAACTAGCAAGACAGGAACACAGCCCCATCCATTAGCAGAGAGGCTGCCTAAAATCATAATAAGGCCACAGACACCCCAAAATACACCACCAGACGTGGACGTGCCCACCAGAAAGACATGATCCAGCCTCATCCACCAGAACTCAGGCACTAGTTCCCTCCACCAGGAAGCCTACACAACCCACTGAACCAACCTTAGCCACTGGGGACAGATACCAAAAACAATGGGAAATACGAACCTGCAGCCTGTGAAAAGGAGACCCCAAACACAGTAAGATAAGCAAAATGAGACGACAGAAAAACACACAGCAGATGAAGGAGCAGGGTCAAAACACACCAGACTTAACAAATGAAGAGGAAATAGGTAGTCTATCTGAAAAAGAATTCAGAATAATGATAGTAAGGATGATCCAAAATCTTGGAAATAGAATAGACAACATGCAAGAAACATTTAACAAGGACCTAGAAGAACTAAAGAGGAACCAAGCAATGATGAAAAACACAATAAATGAAATTAAAAATACTCTAGATGGGATCAATAGCAGAATAACTGAGGCAGAAGAAAGGATAAGGGACCTGGAAGATAAAATGGTGGAAATAACTACTGCAGAGCAGGATAAAGAAAAAAGAATGAAAAGAACTGAGGACAGTCTCAGAGACCTCTGGGACAACATTAAACGCACCAACATTCGAATTATAGGGGTCCCAGAAGAAGAAGAGAAAAAGAAAGGGACTGAGAAAATATTTGAAGAGATTATAGTTGAAAACTTCCCTAATATGGGAAAGGAAATAGTTAATCAAGTCCTGGAAGCACAGAGAGTCCCATACAGGATAGACCCAAGGAGAAACACGCCAAGACACATATTAATCAAACTGTCAAAAATTAAATATAAGGAAAACATATTAAAGGCAGCAAGGGAAAAACAACAAATAACACACAAGGGAATCCCCATAAGTTTAACATCTGATCTGTCAGCAGAAACTCTGCAAGCCAGAAGGGAGTGGCAGGACATACTTAAAGTGATGAAGGAGAAAAACCTACAACCAAGATTACTCTACCCAGCAAGGATCTCATTCAGATGTGATGGAGAAATTAAAACCTTTACAGACAAGCAAAAGCTGAGAGAGTTCAGCACCACCAAACCAGCTTTACAACAAATGCTAAAGGAACTTCTCTAGGCAAGAAACACAAGAGAAGGAAAACACCTACAATAACAAAGCCAAAACATTTAAGAAAATGGGAATAGGAACATACATCTCGATAATTACCTTGAATGTAAATGGATTAAATGCTCCCACCAAAAGACACAGGCTGGCTGAATGGATACAAAAACAAGACCCATATATATGCTGTCTACAAGAGACCCACTACAGACCTAGAGACACATACAGACTGAAAGTGAGGGGATGGAAAAAGATATTCCATGCAAATGCAAGTCAAAAGAAAGCTGGAGTAACAATTCTCATATCAGACAAAATAGACTTTAAAACAAAGACTATTACAAGAGACAAAGAAGGACACTACATAATGATCAAGGGATCAATCCAAGAAGAAGATATAAAAAATGTAAATATTTATGCAACCAACATAGGAGCACCACAGTACATAAGGTAAACAATAACAGACATAAAAGGGGAAATCGACAGTAACACAATCATAGTAGGGGATTTTATCACCCCACTTTCACCAATGGACAGATCATCCAAAATGAAAATAAATAAGGAAACACGAGCTTTAAATGATACATTAAACAAGATGGACTTAATTGATATTTATACGACATTCCACCCAAAAACAACAGAATACACTTTCTTCTCAAGTGCTCATGGAACTTTCTGTAGGATAGATCATATCTTGGGTCACAAATCAAGCCTTGGTAAATTTAAGAAAATTGAAATTGTCTCAGGTATCTTTTTCAATGACAACGCTATGAGACTAGATATCAATTACAGGAAAAAATCTGTAAAAAATACAAACACATGGAGGCTAACAATACACTAATTAAAAACCAAGAGACCACTGAAGAAATCAAAGAGGAAATCAAAAATTACGTAGAAACAAATGATAATGAAAACACGATGACCCAAATCCTATGGGATGCAGGAAAAGCAGTTCTAAGAGGGAAGTTTATAGTAATAAAATCCTAACTTAAGAAACAAGAAACAGCTCAGATAAACAACTTAACCTTACACCTAAAACAATTAGAGAAAGAAGAACAAAAAACCCCCGAAGTTAGCAGAAGGAAAGAAATCATAAAGATCAGATCAGAAATAAATGAAAAAGAAATGAAGAAAACGATAGCAAAGATCAATAAAACTAAAAGCTGTTTCTTTGAGAAGATAAACAAAATTGATAAACCATTAGCCAGACAAATCAAGAATAAAAGGGAGAGGACTCAAATCAATAGAATTAGAAATGAAAATGGAGAAGGAACAATGGACACTGCAGAAATACAAAGGATCATGAGAGATTACTACAAGCAACTCTATGCCAATAAAATGGACAACCTGGAAGAAACGGACAAATTCGTAGAAATGCACAACCTTCTGAGACTGAAGCAGGAAGAAAAAGAAAATATGAATAGAACAATCACAAGCACGGAAATTGAAACTGTGATTAAAAATCTTCCAACAAACAAAGCCCAGGACCAGATGGCTTCACAGGCGAATTCTATCAAACATTTAGAGAAGAGCTAACACCTATCCTTCTCAAACTTTTCCAAAATATAGCAGAGGGAGGAACACTCCCAAACTCATTCTAAGAGGCCACCATCACTCTGATACCAAAACCAGACAATGATGTCACAAAGAAAGATATGTACAGGCCAATATCACTGATGAACATAGATGCAAAAATACTCAACACAATACTAGCAAAAAGAATCCAACAGCACATTAAAAGGATCATACATCATGATCAATTGGGGTTTATCCCTGGAATCAAGGATTCTTCAATATATGCAAATAAATCAACGTGATACACCATATTAACAAATTGAAGGAGAAAAACCATATGATCATCTCAGCAGATGCAGAGAAAGCTTTCAACAAAATTCAACACCCATTTATGATAAAAAACCTTACAGAAAATTGCTTAGAGGGAACTTTCCTCAACATAAAAAGTCCATATATGACAAACCCACAGCCAACGTCATCATCAATGGTGAAGAAGTGAAACCATTTCCACTAAGATCAGGAACAAGACAAGGTTTCCCACTCTCACCACTAATATTCAACACAGTTTTGGAAGTTTTAGCCACAGCAAACAGAGAAGAAAAAGAAATTTAAAGAATCCAGATCGGAAAAGAAGAAGTAAGGCTGTCACTGTTTGCAGATGACATGATACTACACATAGAGAATCCTAAAGATGCTACCAGAAAACTACTAGAGCTACTCAGTGAATTTGGTAAAGTAGCAGGATACAAAATTAATGCACAGAAATCTCTTGCATTCCTATACACTAATGATGAAACATCTGAAAGTGAAATTAAGAAAACACTCCCATTTACCAATGCAACAAAAAGAATAACATATCCAGGTATAAACCTACCTAAGGAGACAAAAGACCTGTATGCAGAAAATTATGACACTGATGAAAGTAATTAAAGGTGATACAAATAGATGGAGTCATATACCATGTTCTTGGATTGGAAGAATCAACATTGTGAAAATGACTCTACTACCCAAACAATCTACAGATTCAATGCAATCCCTATCAAACTACCACAGGCATTTTTCACAGAACTAGAACAAAAGTTTATAATTTGTATGGAAACACAAAAGACCCTGAATAGCCAAAGCATTCTTGCAAAAGAAAAACAAAGCTGGAGGAATCAGGCTCCCTGACTTCAGACTATACTACAAAGTGACAGTAATCAAGACAGTATGGTACTGGCACAAAAACAGAAATATAGATCAATGGAACAGGATAGAAAGCCCAGAGATAAACCCACGCACATATGGTCACTTTATCTTTGATAAAGGAAGGAAGAATATACAGTGGAGAAGAGACAGCCTCTTCAATAAGTGGTGCTGGGAAAACTGGACAGCTACATGTAAAAGCATGAACTTAGAACATTCCCTAACACCATACGCAAAAGTAAACTCAAAATGGATTAAAGACCTAAATGTAAGGCCAGACACTATCAAACTCTTAGAGGAAAACATAGGCAGAACACTCTATGACGTAAATCACAGCAAGACCTTTTTGAGCTACCTCCAAGTGAAATGGAAATAAAAACAAAAATAAACAAATAGGACCTAATGAAACTTAAAAGATTTTGCACAGCAAAGGAAACCATAAACAAGACGAGAAGACAACCCTCAGAATGGGAGAAAATATTTGCAAATGAAGCAGCTGATAAAGGATTAATCTCCAAAATTTACAAGCAGCTCATGCAGCTCAATATCATAAAACAGGAGAGGAGGAGCCAGGATGGCAGAGTGGAAGGACGTGCTCTCACTTCTGTTGCAAGAACGCCAGAGTCACGGCTGGCTCCTGGACAGTCGTCGGCAGGAGGACACTGGAGCTCATCAAAAAGATACCCCACATCCAAAGACAAAGAAGAAGCCACAATGAGATGGTAGGAGGGGCGCAATCACAGTAAAATCAAATCCCATAACTGGTGGGTGGGTGACTCACAGACTGGAGAACACTTATACCACAGAAGTCCACCAACTGGAGTGAAGGTTCTGAGCCCCACGTCAGGCTTCCCAACCTGGGCATCCGGCAACAGGAGCAGGAATTCCTAGAGAATCAGGCTTTGAAGCCTAGTGGGAATTGACTGCAGGACTTTGACAGGACTGGGGGAAACAGAGACTCCACTCTTGGAGGGCACACACAAAGTAGTGTGCGCATCAGGACACAGGGGAAGGAGCAGTGACCCTGGGGGAGACTGAACAAGACCTACCTGCTAGTGTTGGAGGGTCTCCTGCAGAGGCGGGGGTTGGCTCTGTTTGACCGTGGGGATGGGGACACTGGCAGCGCAGGTTCTGGAGGGTGCTCCTTGGCATGGGCCCTGCCGGAGTCTGTCAATGGCCCTGCCAGGGAGCCCAGGTGGGCCCTGGTGTTGGGTTGCCTCAGGCCGAGCAGCCAGCAGGGAGGAAGCCCAGCCCCACCCATCAACAGTCAAGTGGAATGTAGTTTTGGTGAGCTCTGCCCACCAGAGCAACAGTCAGCTCTACCCACAACCAGTCCCTCCCATCAAGCCTCTTGGATAGACTCATCCACCAGAGGGCAGACAGCAGAAGCAAGAAGAACTACAATCCTGCAGCCTGTGGAACAAAAACCACATTCACAGAAAGATAGACAAGATGAAAAGGCAGAGGGCTATATACCAGATGAAGGAACAAGATAAAACCCCAGAAAAACAACTAAATGAAGTGGAGATAGGCAACGTTCCAGAAAAAGAACTCAGAATAATGATAGTGAAGATGATCCAGGACTTCAGAAAAAGAATGGAGGCAAAGATTGAGAGGATGCAAGAAATGTTTAACAAAGACCTAGAAGAATTAAAGAACAAACAAACAGAGATGACCAATACAATAACTGAAATGAAAACTACACGAGAACGAATCAATAGCAGAATAACTGAGGCAGAAGAACGGATAAGTGACCTGGAAGACAGAATGGTGGAATTCACTGCTGTGGAACAGACTAAAGAAAAAAGAATGAAAGAAATGAAGACAGCCTAAGAGACCTCTGGGACAACATTAAACGCAACAACATTCACATTGTAGGGGTACCAGAAAGAGAAGAGAGAGAGAAAGGACCAGAGAAAATATTTGAAGAGATTATAGTTGAAAATTTCCCTAACATGGGAAAGGAATTAGCCACCCAAGTCCAGGAGGGGCAGCGAGTCCCATGCCAGATGGACCCAGGGAGAAGCACACTGAGACACGTGGTGATCGGACTGGCGAAAATTGAAGACAAGGGGGGATTGTTGAGGGCAGCAGGGGAGGAGCGACAGATGGCATGCAGGGGAACTCCCATAAGGTTGGCAGCTGATTTCTCGGCAGAGGCTCTGCAGGCTACGGGGGAGTTGCATGATATACTTAAAGTGATGAAAGGGAAGAACTTAAAACCAAGATTACTCTACCCAGCAAGGATCTCATACAGATTCGATGGAGAAATCGAATGCTTTACAGACAAGCAAAAGCTAAGAGAATTTAGCACCACCAAACCAGCTCTACAACAAACGCTAAAGGAACTTCTCTACGTGGGAAACACAAGAGAAAAAAAGGACCTACAAAAACAAACCCAAAACAATTAAGAAAATGGTCATAGAAACATACATATTGATAATTACCTTAAATGTGAATGGATTAAATGCTCCAACCAAAAGACACAGGCTTGCTAAATGGATACGAAAGCAAGACCCATATATATGCTGTCTACAAGAGACCCACTTCAGACCTAGGGACACATACAGACAGAAAGTGAGGGGATGGAAAAAGATATTCCATGCAAATGGAAATCAAAAGAAAGCTGGAGTAGCTATACTCATATCAGATAAAATGGACTTTAAAATAAAGAATGTTACAAGAGACAAGGAAGGACACTACATAATGGTCAAGGGATCAATCCAAAAAGAAGATATAACAATTATAAATATATATGCACCCAACATAGGAGCACCTCAATAAATAAGGCAACTGCTAACAGCTCTAAAAGAGGAAATCGACAGTAACACAATAATAGTGGGGGACTTTAACACCTCACTTACACCAATGGACAGATCATCCAAAATGAAAATAAATAAGGAAACAGAAGCTTTAAATGACACAATAGACTAGACAGATTTAACTGATATTTATAGGACATTCCATCCAAAAACAGCAGATAACACTTTCTTCTCAAGGATGCTCTGCACATTCTCCAGGATAGACCATATAGTGGGTCACAAATCAAGCCTCAGTAAATTTAAGAAAATTGAAATTATATCAAGCATCTTTTCTGACCACAATGCTGAGATTAGAAATGAATTATAGGGAAAAATACTTAAAAAACACAAACACATGGAGGCTAAACAATACGTTACTAAATAACCAAGAGATCACTGAAGAAATCAGAGAGGAAATCAAAAAATACCTAGAGACAAATGACAATTAAAACACGACGACCCAAAACCTATGGGATGCAACGAAAGCAGTTCTAAGAGGGAAGTTTATAGCTATACAAGCCTACCTAAACTAGAGAAAGAAGAACAAATAAAACCCAAAGTGAGCAGAAGGAAAGAAATCATAAAGATCAGAGCAGAAATAAATGAAATAAAAACAAAGAAAACAATAGCAAAGATCAATAAAATTAAAAGCTGGTTCTTTGAGAAGATAAACAAAATTGAAAAACCATTAGCCAGACACATTAAGAAAAAGAGGGAGAAGACTCAAATCAATAAAATTAGAAATGAAACAGGAGAAGTTACAACAGACACTGCAGAAATACAAAGCATCCTAAGAGACTACTACAAGCAACTCTATGCCAATAAAATGGACAACCTGGAAGAAATAGACAGATTCTTAGAAAAGTATAATCTTCCAAGACTGAACCAGGAAGAAACAGAAAATATGAACACACCAATCACATGTAATGAAATTGAAGCTGTAATTAAAAATCTTCCAACAAACAAAAGTCCAGGACCAGATGGCTTCACAGGTGAATTCTATCAAACATTTAGAGAAGAGCTAACACCCATCCTTCTCAAACTCTTCCAAAAAACTGCAGAGGAAGGAACACTCCCAAACTCATTCTATGAGGCCACCATCACCCTGATACCAAAACCAGACAAAGATACTACAAAAAAAAAGAAAATTACAGACCAATATCACTGATGAATATAGATGAAAACATCCTCAACAAAATACTAGCAAACAGAATGCAACAACACATTAAAAGGATCATACACCACGATCAAGTGGGGCTTATCCCAGGGATGCAAGGATTCTTCAATATACGCAAATCAATCAATGTGATATGCCATATTAACAAATTGAAGAATAAAAACCATATGATCATCTCAATAGATGCAGAAAAAGCTTTTGACAAAATTCAACACCCATTTATGATAAAAACTCTCCAGAATGTGGCCATAGAGGGAACCTACCTCAACATAATAAAGGCCATATACGACAAACCCATAGCAAACATCATTCTCAATGGTGAAAAATTGAAAACATTTCCTCTAAGATCAGGAACGAGACAAGGATGTCCACTCTCACCACTATTATTCAACATAGTTTTGGAAGTCCTAGCCACAGCAATCAGAGAAGAAAAAGAAATAAAATAATACAAATTGGAAAAGAATAAGTCAAACTGTCACTCTTTGCAGATGACATGATACTATGCATAGAGAATCCTTAAAATGCCACGAGAAAACTACTAGAGCCAATCAATGAATTTGGTAAAGTTGCAGGATACAAAATTAATGCACAGAAATCTCTTGCATTCCTATACACTAGTGATGAAAAATCTGAAAGAGAAATTAAGGAAACACTCCCATTTACCATTGCAACAAAAAGAATAAAACAGGTAGGAATAAACCTACCTAGTGAGGCAAAAGATCTGTATGCAGAAAACTATAAGACACTGATGAAATAAATTAAAGATGATACCAACAGATGGAGAGATATACCATGTTCTTGGATTGGAAGGATCAATACTGTGAAAATGACTATACTACCGAAAGCAATCTACAGATTCAAAGCAATCCCTATCAAATTACCAATGTCATTTTTTAAGGAACTAGAACAAATCATCTTAAAATTTGTATGGAAACACAAAAGACCCCGAATAGCCAAAGCAGTCTTGAGGGAAACAAACGGAGCTGGAGGAATCAGACTCCCTGACTTTAGCCTATACTACAAAGCTACAGTAATCAAGACAATATGGTACTGGCACAAAAACAGAAACATAGATCAATGGAACAAGATAGAAAGCCCAGAGATAAACCCACGCACCTATGGTAAACTAATCTATGACAAAGGAGGCAAAGATATACAATGGAGAAAAGACAGTCTCTTCAATAAGTGGTGCTGGGAAAACTGGACAGCTACATGTAAAAAAATGAAATTAGAATACTCCCTAACACCATACACAAAGATAAACTCAAAATGGATTAGAGACCTAAATGTAAGACCAGATACTATAAAACTCTTAGAGGAAAACATTGGAAGAACACTCTTTGATGTAAATCACAGCAAGATCGTTTTTGATCCACCTCCCAGAATAATGGAAATAAAAACAAAAATAAACAAATGGGACCTAATGAAACTTCAAAGCTTTTGCACAGCAAAGGAAATGATAAAAAAGAGGAAAAGACATCCCTCAGAATTGGAGAAAATATTTGCAAATGAATCAATGGACAGAGGATTAAACACCAAAATATATAAACAGCTCATGCAGCTCAGTATTAAAGAAGCAAACAACCCAATACAAAAATGGGCAGAAGACCTAAATAGACATTTCTCCAAAGAAGACATACAGATGGCCAAGAAGCACACGAAAAGCTGCTCAACATCACTAATTATTAGAGAAATGCAAATCAACACTACAATGAGGTATCACCTCACACCAGTTAGAATGGGCATCATCAGAAAATCTACAAACAACAAATGCTGGAGAGGGTGTGGAGAAAAGGGAACCCTCTTGCACTGTTGGTGGGAATGTAAATGGATACAGCCAGTATGGAGAACACTATGGATGTTCCTTAAAAAACTAAAAATAGAATTACTATATGGTCCAGCAATCCCACTATTGGCCATATAACCAGAGAAAACCATAATTCAAAAAGACACATGCACCCTAATGTTCATTGCAGCACTATTTACAATAGCCACGTCATGGAAACAATCTAAATGCCCATCGACAGACGAATGGATAAAGATGTGGTACATATATACAATGGAATATTACTCAGCCATAAAAAGGAACGAAATTGAGTAATTTGTTGAGACATGGTTGGATCTAGAGACTGCCATACAGAGTGAAGTAAGTCAGAAAGAGAAAAACAGATATCATATATTAACATATGTATGTGGAACCTAGAAAAATGGTACAGATGAACCGGTTTGCAGGGCAGAAGTTGAGACACAGATGTAGAGAATAAACATATGGACACCAAGGGGGGAAAACTGCGGTGGGGTGGGGATGGTGGTGTGCTGAATTGGCGATTGGGATTGACATGTATACACTGATGTGTATAAAATTGATGCCTAATAAGAACCTGCAGTATAAAAAAACTAACAAACAAACAAAAAACAACTAAAACTAAACTTTCTTTGGGTTATTTGTATGGAAATATGTTAATATAAATATTTCAGACATTACATGAAATTTCTAAAAATCTTATATGTTCTGGTATAATGTTATGTCATAATTCTAGTTATTAATTTAAAATGTATATATCAGAAATAAATAAATATCCTTGTCAATTGCATTATTGTGAACTTTCATCAAATCTTTACCGTGGTCATTTTAAGTCTTTTGTCATTTACAAACAGTTCTGGGTGTACTCTGATGCTTTTGTAAAAATATTCCTATAAAAGAGTTTCATCTTCAAGGAATTCATGGAAAAGACTCTGACAAGTACAGGTTTCTGGTAACTGACTATACTGCTGAACTGAATGAATAAGCATTTTCAGAACTGTAATGGAAAACTGATGAATTCATAAAAGTGCTAACAAAAGATCAAGATGAAAAAATAATTAATTACATAGGACTGAGTGAACTGATGAGGATGATTATAATTTTTGTGACTTTCTGTTTGAATAAAAAAAAAATCCCACAAGGACTCAGAGGCAAAAAATATACAAATCAACTTTCACTGCAAAGTAAAGGAGCTGTTACAGTGGAGGATTACTGGACTGAATGTCAATATTATGACATAGTATGAGTGTGTTTCGTGTTTGGTAATTACAATCATTGTTGCTTTTGTTGTGGTCATCCATTTACAGTGCTTGGTGTCAGTTTATTTATCTCTTGTAAAAATTATATACAGTGTGCGTGTGTGTGTGAAAAACAAAACAAAACAAACAAACAAAAAAAACAACCCAATCCAAAAATGGGTAGAAGACCTAAATAGACATTTCTCCAAAGAAGATATACAGATTGGCAACAAACACATGAAAGAATGCTCAACATCATTAATCATTAGAGAAATGCAAATCAAAACTACAATGAGATATCATCTCACAGCGGTCAGAATGGCCAACATCAAAAAATCTACAAACAATAAATGCTGGAGAGGGTGTGGAGAAAAGGGAACCCTCTTACACTGTTGGTGGGAATGTAAATTGATACATCCACTATGGAGAACAGTATGGAGGTTCCTTAAAAAACTAAAAATAGAACTACCATATGATGCAGCAATCCCACTACTGGGCATATACCCTGAGAAAACCATAATTCAAAAAGTGTCATGTACCAAAATATTCATTGCAGCTCTATTTACAATAGCCAGGACATGGAAGCAACCTAAGTGTCCATCAACAGATGAATGGATAAAGAAGATGTGGCACATATATACAATGGAATATTACTCAGCCATAAAAAGAAACGAAATGGAGTTATTTGTAGTGAGGTGGATGGACCTAGAGTCTGTCATACAGAGTGAAGTAAGTCAGAAAGAAGAAAACAAATACCATATGCTAAAACACATATATATGGAATCTAAAAAAAAAAAAAAAAACATGGTCATGAAGATCCTAGGGGCAAGATGGGAATAAAGAGACAGACCTACTAGAAAATGGGCTGAGGATACGGGGAAGGGGAAAGGTAAGCTGGGAGAAAGTGAGAGAGTGGCATGGACATATATACACTACCAAACGTAAAACAGATAGCTAGTGGGAAGCAGGCGCATAGCACAGGGAGATCAGCTCGGTGCTTGTGACCACCTACAGGGGTGGGATAGGGAGGGTGGGAGGGAGGGAGATGCAAGAGGGAAGAGTTATCGGGACATATGTATATATATAACTGATTCACTTTGTTATAAAGCAGAAACTAACACACCATTGTAAAACAATTATACTCCAAGAAAGATGTTTTAAAAAACAAAAGAAAACAATAAATCATTCTTTGATATCACAGCCATACTTATAAAATATTATTAAGTTGTCTCTCCTTTGTCACCTCCCACTTATTCCTCAATTCATTGCAATCTGCCTTTATCTGCATGGTTTCCCAATTTCAGTGAATGATAACAATCTACCCAGTTACTAAAACCAGATATTTTGAGCTATTATTTTACCCTTTTACTCCAATGTTCATCCAACCACTTGGATTTCTAATTGACATTTCAAAGTTAATGTATCAAAACTGAATCTTTTATCACCAATCCCCAAAACCTGATTTACTTACTGTTTTCTCCATCTCAGTTAGTAGCAACTCCATCCTTCAAGCTACTTAAGCCAAAAGCATCAGGCTTTTTGTTGACTGCTTTCTTTATCTTTCTGATACAATACATCAGGAAATGCTGTGTATATGCCTTTAATAATATATTCAGAATCTGATGACTTCCAGAGCCATTCCTTGCATGAGTTATTTTATAGCTTCATAACTTGGCCTCTCTGCTCCCACCTTTGCTTCTCTATAGTTTATTCTCCACCAATGGCCAGAGTGATCCTTTTGAAATATAAATCAGATATTTCTCTGCTCTAAGCCCTCCAATGGCTCCTCAATTCAACCAGAATAAAAACTAAAAATCCTTATTATGCTCTACCAAGGTTCTACAAAATTTGATCCCCATTCCCTCTCTAACCTTATCTTCTACTTCTCTATCCTTCTCTCACTTCATTACAGTCAATCTGGCCTTCTTGTTTCTTGAACATATCGGGAAAGCTCTACCCAAGGTGTTTACACTATCACTTATGTCTGGAAAATTCTTTCCCCAGATATCTTCCTTCGTCATTCTTTCTATTCTCAGTGAGGCCTACCCCTGACCAATTCCACTACTACCCTGTCACTCTCATTCTTTTTGCCTTCTCTATTTTTTTCTTTTATAGTACTTCTCATCTTCCAGTATACTATAAAATTTCTGACACTATAGCAGAATGTTTACTTCTTACAAAAATTAAACTGATTATGGTACCTAAGAGACACCAACAACTAAGAGATGTGGTGAACTGTGCCATTCTGAGGTAGTTTCATGACATATTATTTTGTCCACAGTAAGGACTTAAAATGGGGCTCTCAGAACAGGAACTTGGATCTGAGGAGGCAAATAGATGACCATCTCAGAAGGAGCTAAAAGCCAAAAATCAAGAGGCCTTTAAGGAATGAAGTGCAAGTTTCAATTGAGCAATATTTTCTGGAATTCATGCTACATTTTAGACAGTGCTAGTCCCCATAGACAGACTCAAGTCCAGATAGTGGGAGGATAGAAGAATGTTCATTAGTCTGATAAGTAATGAGACCAAAGAAACTTCCAATCGCTATATTTGGTAACAAAATCGAGAGGAATTGAAGCAAAGTATGCTTCTGAAGAGCAACCTGCAATATTGGTTCTCTTGTTTTACTGGGCATCATTATCATATGAGGAATATCCTGGGACCATTGAGAATACAGTCCTGGGAACGCTGATAATGAGAATGCTCAAAATAAGGAGCCCTCAAAATTTGTAATTTAAAAAGCTCTTTAAGATGCTTCAAATGGAGTCAGTCCTCTGACCTGTTATTCATTTCATTTTGGCTTGCCCACTACAAGATTTGTATATAATCCTGGGGAGAGTTGGGGCCTGAAAGAAAGAGTCAAATAGCTTCTGCAATAGGGAAATACAGAATGTGAAGGGTAAATCAACACAGTGTTAACAAAGAAAAGGGCTCAACATTTTCATCCCCTTTACCTTGTAAGCACCAGGAGGGAAATTTTTAGCTGTTTCTTTGCCATCATCTATCCAGTGTCAATCACTTTGTCTGCCACATTGTAGGTGTTTCATAAATATTTATGGAATTGAGCACATAATATTAAAGCACAGGTGATAGGTGTTTTGTGGTTTTTCCCTCTAAGTATTTTGAAACTCACTTTTTAACTTACTTTGTAATGGAAGCTCTCTAAGACAGCATCTATTCTTTCAACATAGTCATTAATATGCACTGATAAAATTCAAGAACTTTACTTCTAAATAAGGCAAACACTGGTAATCAGAACTGGGTATTTTACCAATTCCCATAGAGAACAATTTGTTGCCCTTTTTCTTGATAAAGAAAAGATCACTGTCTGTCCAGATAATGAAAAGTCTGTGTTCAGATCTTCCGTTAGTAAAGAAATTCATACTTTTGCATGTCTTGTAGTTAGTGCAGGTTGCTTCTGCTCTCCATTCTTTGTTCTTTTTGAGTGAGGAATCTTAAACCATCCAATATTCAACTAGGTCTCTAAACTGGAAAAGTAATGATACATACAAATACATTATAGTTAATGACAGAAAGCACTTAACTGATAATTAGGCCATTGATATTCCTTTTTGGTCACTAGCTGCTTCTGTGAGCTCTGAAATTGCTGCCTGTCCAATAGTGTTACTATACCACTTTAAGGCAGTCTAGTTCACACCAATGTAAAGTTATACAGACTACTACAATTTGTAACTTTTGCAGATTTCTGATTAGGTTGAGATTTCCTTCTATTGTTTAAATAGTATGAAGTGCTTTAATAGAGTGCATTTTATGTTTTCTAGGACCAACAAGCATTGGAGTGAAAGAGTGTGACAATCATCACCATAATCTGTTTATCTAAATCTATCTCTATGTGTTTTTTGAAAACTTCAGTCTCCCTCAGATTTCTCCCAGAGTTCTAACAGTCCCCTAGATTTGTGGCCTGTATGCTAAGTCAAATGTCTTCCCAGGTACAATGTAGTGCCTGTAGTTGTCCTTCTCTCCAGCATTGTTCTGTTGTTTCAGTGACTCTTGTTGTTACTAGTGTCAAAAGTGGAACCTATTTCACAGATGCCAATTTCCACTAAATGTGCAAATGCTGCTGCTGTTTTTGTCTGCTGTAATATCTAGACAAAGAGGTCAGATACTTAGCCTGACGACAGTGACATTAGTGCTATGGACACAAATTCCCATTATAGCTAATGCTACTCTCAGAGCCCCATGTCTTCTCATTTTTCCTGTATTCTTTGTGTCCAAGTAGATCCTCATGGGACATTAAGCAGCCATAACAGGAGCCATATTAGTCCCAGGATATCCAGAGATGGGTGAACCCAAGCCTGGTGAGAATTCAAGCAAGCATTCTTGATAACTTACATTGTTGTCCTTATCTACATTACATAATATGATGGACGCTAATTGTAGTGGCAACATAGATGATTAAAATATCCATATAGTACATTGCTTCTAAAAATGGCCATAACAATCCTTCCCATTCTACATGCCCTTTTGCAATATTACATTGCCAGTCCTTCCATCAGGAGGTAGAGTCTCTTTCTCGTCCCCTTGAATCTCATCTGTTCCATGATTTGTTTAGTTCAATAGAATATGGCAGAAGTGATGCTTGTGACTTCCAAGCCTAGGCCGTAAGATGTCTGGCAGCTTTCATTTTCACCCTCTTGGAACCCAGTTTCCAAGTAAAGGAACATGGGCCAATCTACTAAATGATTAGAGACCACATAGAGAGAGAGGGGTTTCAGGGAGAAGAAAACTGACCCAGTTAACAACTAGCACCAAGATTCTAGACATATGAGATTATCTTGGGTCTTCCAGTTCTCTCCAGTATCACGAGACAAGCATCCCTACATAACCCTGCCAAAATGTCTGACTCAAAGAATTGTGATGAAAATAATGGTCATCACTTTAAGCCACTAAATTTGGGGGTAACTTGGTATGTATCAATAGGTAACTGAAACATCCTTTTTCTCTGGAAACAGTCTTCAGCGTACAGAGAAGTCTTCAGTGTCCATGTGCACATGACATTTCCTTGACCATGCTTTATAATTGATTGATTCCGGGGTAGAACCCTGACCCAGAGTAAACCAATCAGATGATCTTTCCTAAGAAATCTAAGGAATAAAGAAACACAGAGATTGGGAGCCCTTAGAGCATTGTAACATTAACAAGCAACCAGAAAGAAAATTCTATTTCTCATTTCCAAAGGACTATTCTGGTTCTTACTCTCCCAAGCCTTGCTTATTTAACAATTCCTTTAGTTCTGTGAGTTAGCTGAATATTATTCCAATACATTCTCATACCCTTCATTTTCTTGCATAAGCCATAGAAGCGTAGGCAAAACTTACACATAGCAATTCAAATGTACCAAGAATTCCTTTTTATTTTCTCTGAATTTGATTTTAACTTTGCTCTGAAGTTCCATTTTAACTAAAGGAGTCAAAACATTTTTATTTCAGCTAAATTCAAGTTCATTCCAATTAGTGCCCCTCATTTCAGTTATCTGGGGCAAAACAAGTTTAAGCGGCTTCTACTCCTCCAATTAACTTGCTTTTCTCTTCACATTATCTCTCCTTAGGTATCATCTGTATGCAAAGGAATGTATATGTTATAATATGGTGGCAGGGGAAAAGGCTGTAGTCTGAGTCTGTCCTTCAGCTTTTCACCTGTCTCCACTGGGTAGCCCAACTTGTAAACACTGGTTTCATTTCCAGCACCAGAAGAACTTTATAATTTTTAGTGGGTGGTTATCTCCCTTACATAATATCCTCCTCTTCTCTTACTCTGATTCACAGAAAAAAATTCTATGATCTGACTCAGCCAAGCATAGCTCTTGATATATAAAAGCCAAGCTATGGAAGAAATAGAAATTCCTTTTATTCCTTCAACAAATCCTGACTCCTCCAAACAATCAGAAGCACTTCTACTTAAGCTTTCTTGATAAGTTCTTTTAAAAAGTCTATTTTGAAACTCAAAGGCAAAAAAAAAAGAATCCTTTGTTCTCAAATATATTCTGTTATTGGGTGTGTATTCCAATATGACAATCAGGAAACAAGAATTACTGAAAATTTAAAAAAAAATTAATTAAATATCTTTAAAATACTATACTCATTATATCTGTTGTTTGTTATCCAAATGACCTTAATTGTTACTGATGGCATGACCTAGTCAAAATTCATTTGCCTCATTCCCTTTTCTAATTAGCTAGAAATAGCAAGTCCCCATTGGCTCCACAGAATTCAAAATATGAATTTAAACCTAGACTAACTTAGACATGAGGCAAAATGACTCTTTAGAAAAATAAGGTTGGCAGGATATAGGTAGAATTTTACTTTTTGAATTGGACATGAGCGGGAAAGAGTCTGTTTTAGGCAGAGTCTAGCTAGATGTTCCAAGAATGGCACCTGAAGGAACCCCATAATTCTAGTTTCAGAAGAGAGTGGTACCAAAATACCTAATCAAAAGAATGAGAAAAAGAAGGAAAATTCAGTGAGGTAATCCGGAACCAGGCAGGAAGGTTATCATTAGGCGGCAGTTTACCATGTGTATTCATATTCTGACTAATGGACTAGACATGAGAGGACAGAATCTGGGAAAAATTTAAATGAGTTGTAGTAGCCAGTCTTAAAATAGAAGGCTAGAATATTAGGAAGGATTGCTGATTGATTAGAACTAAGTTGGGCAAACCAGACAGCTCATTAAAAATATGGCCAACATGAGCCTGGTATGGGAATGAAGAAGATAAACAATAAAAAATACTCAACCTTGCAGCTGAATGCCTAGAGTTCACCTATAGCATGCTGAGCACCTTAGTAAGGGAAGCAGCAGATGATGTATGGCAGATAAAGAACAGAGAAAGCATATAACTTTCAGAACTGTGGTTTAAGAATATTCATCCAGCATATATGACAATAATTGAAATAGTTTGGATATATTAGAGAATGGAAGTTTGGAAACCAGTTGAAAGTTCTTTATTTTAATAATTCTGCAACAGTTATGTTGTAAAATACTGTTATATTTATATATATACCTCTCTTATAATTCCTTTACCAAGCCAAGTTTGAAGTATAAATGCATACACTCCTTAAATAGGAATCTCACATAATTATTACACATCTTTATAATATTATTTATCCCTTTTGGTGAAATGCACAGTAGCCAAGGTGGAACAGTATTGATTTGTGTTCATCCTTTGCTCTAGTTGTCAATACAAATTTCCAGCCAGATTTTCCATTATTATAGACCTGCAATAATTCTTTCTTATGGTCCCTTTATCTGGGCTAACTATAGCAAATTCTTTATTTATGTGTTAGTTTGCTAGGACTACCATAACAAAATACCACAGACTGGGTGGCTTAAACAACATATATTTATGTTTTCACAGTTCTGGAGACTAGAATTCCAAAATCAAGGTGTTGTTCGAAATTTTGGTTCCTTCTGAAGGCTATGAGGGAAAGATCTGTTCCAGGTCTCTCTCCTTGACTCATAGATGGTCGTTTCCCTGTGCCTTTACATCATCTTCCCTCTATACTTAGATAAGTACAAATTTCCTCTTCTTAAAACAGCACCCATATTATTGGGTTAGAGCCCAACGTAATGACCTCATTTTAACTTAATTACCTCTTTAAGACTACATCTTTAAATACAGTCACATTCTGAGGTACTAGGAATTAGGACTTCAATATGTGAATTTTTGTGGGACACAATTCGGTCCATAAAAATTCCCATCTAATAATTTTCTTTGCTTTAGACAGAAGGCAAATGTGGTTTTATAATCTAGGGTAAAATGAAATAAGTAGTTACTGTGTGTTTATTTATTTTTCTATCTTTGAATTTGATTTTTAATTCCTGACATGTTTCTGTTGACTTATCACAGCTTTTTTCTAAGATTTTGTGGTATAAACTCATGATCATTTGATCATTTTATTCCTCATAAATTTTGTAATATGATGTAAAGTATGAACACAAATGAACATGACAAAACTTCCTGGTTATTGACATGCTTATAAGGAGACCCTACTGGATAGTGTGTATTAATTCCAAAATGTTTTTTTTCTAATTATTTTACCTTCATTTAATTTAAACCTCTTTAAATAGCCATTTAATTGGTCTTCCCATTTCTAGTCGTTTTTTCCACCAATATATCTTATATGTTGCCACCAAAGAAGATATCAACATGTTACTCTCCTCAGCAAAAATCCACAATGATATTCCCCATTGTATACAAAATGAAATCCAAAATTTCCAGCCTGACATTCATGGTCTCACATCAGCTTGTCTATCTAAGCCATATCTTCCAAATACTCATCAATACATCAGGCACACTCTTTGACATACATGTGCTCTGCTTCTGTAGCCATGTTTTTACTCATGTTGGTCTCTTTTCCTTCCTTCTAATTTCAGTATGTTAAAGTTTTATGCATATATCAAAGAGCTGTTCAAATGCCATCTCCTCCATGAAGCCTTTCTACATCGTTAGTCTACACCCCCTTCCATGTTCCCCTGTTGCATTTTGCTTAGAACTACATTACAATGTTTATCATAGTCTGCCTTGTATTAGTTACTTATGCACTTATCTGCCTTTTCCATTTATTTGGAAGTTCCATAGATGAGGGGAGGGCAAGCTTAGATCTTATTGATCTTTAAATCCCTCTATCAGAGTACATGGCACATAATAGAAATTTGATAAATATTAACTAACTTGAGTAGAAGAATATGAAATACAAATTTCAGATAGCCTGATTAAAATTAATTATATCAATTTGCGAGAGTCAGATTGGCTGGGTTTGGTGATGAATTTGACATTGAAATTTATTTATATCTTTAGAATTTTTGTAATGGAGTCATTTTCTGTTTTTCATGTACACTAGAGATCCCACAATTACTCTTATTTCTTATGAAAACTGTCCAATTTCATCCTCAAATGTAAAACAAATAGATTTCCAATAGGAGTTGCACTGTCAGGAGATAACTGTGGCTACAGAAGCTAAGCAAGTCAAACAGAAAAACACTTTGGTAAATGGGGCCCTCAAAGGCCTATCAGAGCAATTAGCATCTGTTTTAACATTAGCTCTGGCAGAAAGAGTTTCAAAATTATTTCTCATCAACTTTAAAGAGCTTTTATTATAGAAACTCTGAGGTATTTTATATCTCACAGGGAAGAGCTTAATTAGACACAAATTGATGTGCTTGTGCCTGTTGTGAAACTAGAATTTATAACAGACAATTCTGAACCTGTTCTCTGCCTTGTATTATGCCTCAAAAGCATCTGCAAATGCTGTAACTAATCTTCTAAAATAATTGGTAACCAATCTGCACACCATTTACCATTTCCCGATATATAAACTATTATGAGAGCAGCCAGGTGCAATTCTTTTACAGCTCTTCCCAAACACTATTGAGCATCTAATGACCTTAACAAAATTATCTTCATTAGAATCTTGAATGCTAATCCACTTTGTCTTGGTGAGGGCATTATTTAGTAAAATGAGCTTTTGGTAATTTGCAGCCTGAAAAAAAATCTTTGTTTTAGGTACATTGCCCCATAAACGTTTTCTCTTATAATTCTTCAATTTATCTATGTTTCAGTAAGTTAATTGATACAGTATATTATTAGTAATCTTTGTATATTTTATTTTGATTTATCTTAGAGATCTAAAGATATTGTAAAAAATACAGAATGATGTATTTTTCTAAAGGCTATGTCAAGACGTGGAAATAAAAACACAAAGTAAGTTCTTCAATATAAAAACGTCTCTTTACTCCAGCCAAACATCCTTACTTACCTTTCCAATAGATGAAATTGAAGATTAAATGGAAAAGTAATAAGTGAGTTTCCAATATGAAAGAACTCATTAGTTAACAGAAAAGCAAAACAAACAAGGAAAACAAACAAAACACAGTTTTCTACAAGCCAGATATGCTTCGTGAATAGAGAAACTACTGGGAATCCCTTCAAGAAATGTCCACATTCAGCTTGGGATAATTGAGAAAATATTAAACGGTATAATTCCATTGTCCATTAAAAATATTTTCGTAGGGATGCATAACTATTAGTGGTATCTTAGTTTTTATCATCATAGTGAGCAGAGGCATGGGTCTGCAGATTCCATGATTTATTCCATGACTCATTTGGTTGGCTATTTAAAGAGTATCACATGATGAAAGCAAAGCAGAGACTTGGGGCTTATAGCTGAGAATGTTCACCAGAGAGCCTTATGACTGATTTCAAGAATGCGTGGATTCTTCTAACCTAGCAATGTACCTTTCAGGAAATGTACTTAGGTATATTGGTATTCAGTTGCCTCTGTTGCTTCAGCTCTAGGGCTTTTTACTTCATTCCTTACTCCCTTGGATATTGAATTTCATACCTTATCACAAAACTTTGCCTTTATGTTCAAATCATTTCATGACCTTGACTTTCTTCCTGTGTGTTTTTTTTTTTTTTCACCTGCCTCCTCAGTTTTTAAATGTCTGGAAAGTTCTACAAGCAAAATACCTACTGGATTATTGTGAATCCTATGAGAGTTTATCCCAGAAGGCCAAAATTTTCAGGAAGTACAACCTAAAGGATTCAGCTATGCATATTTTATGATTAAAATGTTCAAGTAGCTTATTTTAGAGGACTAATACAACACTGAATTTAACATTATTCATAAGGCAGGTTTATTCTCATCACAGAGTACTATTGGAAATGATCTTCTTAAGAAATTACTTGGTTCAAATCCAATCATTTTCAGATCAGAAAATTGAGGACATAGAAGGGAAAAAAACAAAAGAGCAAAACATAAAACAACAATATAGTTAGAGATAAAGCTGGAACTAAACACAAAAGCTCCAGATTCTGAACTTAGTGCTCATCCTAGTGTCCCATGCTCTCTACCCCATATTCTGTATCAATCACAAAACCTCCATTTAATTTTAGTAGGTCTTCTGTCCACACAACAAATTGTTTGCAGCCAAGTTCTCTTGCATGTAGACATACATCATAGAAAAATAAATACCATTTGAAGTTAATGCATCAGAGAGGCTTCTTAATTTGACCTCACAATTTAAGAGCTATTATTTTAGTCAGGCAGCAGCAGAAAAAGTTTGCTGCCATACGACAATAATGCACATATTGTTGAAGATGATAAATATTACATAATAAAACTAAGAATGTTATTTGGAACAATATATTTCAATGTTCTGAACCCCAGTTTTGTCATCTATAAAATGGTAATATGAAAATAGGTAAGAATATCTAATAATTCCCATTATATTCAAACATGTATCACTATCCCGGTGTGCACTATCTTTGTGTGTGAAGTTTTATATTTAAGACTCCTCTTAATTACAAATATGAATAACCTTAAGTTGCAAAAATAAAAGGGAATTTTCTCAGTCAAATATGTCTTTTTTATTAAATTGCACTAATACATTAAGATGGGATGAATAATTAAAAAGACATTTGCACATCAGTTTCTACCTTCTCTATAACCCAACTTTTAACCAGAGTTAGTTTTATTGACAGTGTTCTTCTACCATATCACCTGAAAGAGTACTAATATCTTCAGGGAGCATAAGTGATACATGGGACAAGAAGGAGGTTTTACCAATAATTTGTAAATCTCATATAATAAAAGCACAATGAATGAATTTTTGATGTCATCAATAGCCATGTGGATTTACTATTCAGATATTCCAGATACTAGATTTCTGATATAGTTTGGACTTCTTTGAGACACAATTCACCAAAATGGATGTGGACAAACTAAACCTCAAAGAAATTTTTTTAAATAGTGATTTACTCAAATTGCAAAAGATAAATTCCAATCATGTGTGCATGTTTGTGATGCATATGTATTGAAAAGGGTTGGAAAGAAAAAGACAGTCTGCTTTTCTTTCCCTAGTCTAATTACCCTGTCTCCTTGAAGCTCTGCAGGATATAAAAAAAGCAGTGCCTAACTTCCCTGAATTCTGTGTTGTCCTACGTGAGGTTTTTCTCTTTCCCTGATGTTTCACCTGAGTTCTTCTGTTGGTACTTCTTCCTTTAAATTTTTCTCCCTCCTTGAATCTTCCGAACGCACTCTTCCGAATGCACTATCTTCCTAAAATATCATCTGATATCAAGTAACAGAATTCCTGTGTTTCCTAGTAATCTTCAGAACTACAGTCATCCACTAAAGAGAATTTTCCCTCTAAGATTTTCACCTGTCCAACAAAAGAGGGGCCTAAGTCCTGGACTTAAGGTCTAGTAACTTGGGGTGAAGCTGGGCTGTGGAATAGGGGTAATAGGTTTTGAGTAGGGGTTTGAAGAGATTTTGATTGTAGTAAAAATGATCCACTTCTGTGACACTTGAAGCTTATACAATATGAGAAGCCCTCTAAAAAATGATCTCAAATTTATAAATACAAAATTAGGTATCAAAGTGAATATTACTTTACAAAGAGGTGGAAAGAACAAATTTTTAAAAGGCTGACAAATAACTCAACTCTCAAAAAAAAATCCAGAAACAGAGCAATGTGAGCAAGACTGTAGAATAGAAAGTCCCAATGCCCATTCTCAAACAGCAACATTAATTTGACCATGATATATATATCACAATACATTTATGAGAAGTCCAGGTTCCAGTTAAGAAGTTGCAGCACCTCAAATGAGCAAAAAAACAATAACAGCCACATTGAAATGGATAAGAATAAAATATATTAAAAAGGAAAAAAAAACAATAAAATTATGAATTGTTTTTCTAAAAATACGAACAAAATTTACACACTTTAACTAGACTAAGAAAAAAAATTCAAATAAAATCAGAAATGAGGAGGAGCTTCAAGATGGTGGAAGAGTAAGACGTGGAGATCACCTTCCTCCCCACAAATACATCAGAAATACATCTACATGTGGAAGAACTCCTACAGAAAACCTACTGAACACTAGCAGAAGACCTCAGACCTCCCAAAAGGCAAGAAACACCCCCACGTACCTGGGTAGGGCAAAAGAAAAAAGGAAAAACAAAGACAAAAGAATAGGGACGGGACCTGCACCAGTGGGAGGGAGCTGTGAAGGAGGAAAAGTTTCCACACACTAGGAAGCCCCTTCGCAGGCGGAGACTGCGGGTGGTGGAGGGGGGAAGTTTCAGAGCCACGGAGGAGAGCGTAGCAACAGGGGTGTGGAGGGCAAAGCGGAGAGATTCCCTCACAGAGGATCAGTGACGGTCAGCACTCACCAGCCCAAGAGGCTTCTCTGCTCAACAGTCAGGGCAGGTGGGGGCTGGGAGCTGAGGCTCTGGCTTTATAGGTCAGATCCCAGGGAGAGGACAGGCGTTCACTGCGTGCACACACCCTGAAGGGGGCTAGTGTGCCAGAGTTAGCCAGGAGTGTGTCCGGGAAAAGGTCTAGAGCTGCCGAAGAGGCAAGAGACTTTTTCCTTGCCTCTTTGTTTCACAGTGCATGAGGAGAGGGGATTAAGAGCATCGCCTAAATGAGTTCCAGAGATGGGCATGGGGCGTGGCTCTCAGCGCGGACCTCAGAGATGGGCATGAGATGCTAAGGCTGCTACTGCAGCCACCAAGAAGCCTGTGTGCAAGCACAGGTCACTATCCACAACTCCCCTCCCAGGAGCCTGTGTAGCCCGCCACTGCCAGGGTCCAGTGATCCAGGGACAACTTCCCCAGGAGAAAACATGGTGCACCTCAGGCTGTTGCAACGTCACGCCAGCCTCTGCCACCACAGGCTCCCCTTGCATTCTGTACACCTCCCTCCACACTGCCTGAGTAAGCCACAGCCCCCTAATCAGCTGCTCCTTTAACCCGGTCCTGTCTGAGAGGGGAACAGACGCCCTCAGGTGACCTACACTCAGAGGCGGGGCCAACTCCAAAGCTGAACCCCAGGAGCTGTGTGAACAAAGAAGAGAAAAGGAAATCTCTCCCAGCAGCCTCAGGAGCAGCAGATTAAATCTCCACAATCAACTTGATGTACCCTGCATCTGTGGAATAACTGAATAGACAGCAAATCATCCCAAATTGAGGCAGTGGACTTTGAGAGAAACCTTATATATATATATATTTCCCTTTTTCTCTTTTTGTGAGTGTTTATGTGTATGCTTCTGTGTGTGATTTTGTCTGTATAGCTTGCTTTTACCATTTCTCCTAGGGTTCTGTCTGTCCGTTTTTTTTGTTTTGTTTTGTATTTTTTTAGTATAGTTTTTAGCACTTACTATCATTGGTGGATTTGTTTTTTGGTTTGGTTGCTCTCTTTTTTCTTTCTTTCTTTGGTTTTTTTATTACATTTTAATTCTTTTATTATTAATAATTATTCTTTTATTACTTATTTTAATAACTTTATTTATTTATTTACTTATTTTCTAATTTTTATTCTGAGCCATGTGGATAACAGGGTCTTGGTGCTCTGGCCGGGCATCAGGCCTGTGCTTCTGAGGTGGGAGAGGAGAGTTCAGGACATTGGCCCACCAGAGACCTCCCAGCTCCACATAATATAAAACTGCAAAAATCTCCCAGAGATCTCCATCTCAACACCGAGACGCAACTCCACTCAACGACCAGCAAGCTACAGTGCTGGACACCCTGTGACAAACAACAACCAAGACAGGAATACAGCACCACCCATTAGCAGAGAGGCTGCTGAAAACCATAATAAGGTCACAGACACCTCAAAACACACCACCAGACACGGACCTGCCACCAGAAAGACAAGATGCAGCCTCATCCACCAGAACACAGGCACTACTCCGCTCCATCAGGAAGCCAACACAACCCACTGAACCAACTGAAGCCACTGGGCACAGACACCAAAAACAACGGGAACTATGAACCTGCAGCCTGCGAAAGGAAGACCCCAAACACAGTAAGGTAGGCAAAATGAGAAGACAGAGAAACACACAGCAGATGAAGGAGCAAGGTGAAAACCCACCAGACCAAACAAATGAAAAGGAAATAGGTGGTCTACCTGAAAAAGAATTCAGAATAATAATAGTAAAGGTGATTCAAAATCTTGGAAATAGAATAGAGAAAATACAAGAAACCTTTAATAAGGAACTAGAAGAACTAAAGAGCAAACAAACAATGATGAACAACACAATAAATGAAAGTAAAAATTCTCTAGAAGGAATCAATAGCAGAATAACTGAGGCAGAAGAATGGAGAAGTCACCTGGAAGATAAAATAGTGGAAATAACTACTGCAGAGCAGAATAAAGAAAAAAGAAAGAAAATAATTGAGGACAGTCTCAGAGACCTCTGGGACAATATTAAACACACCAACATTAAAATTATAGGGGTCCTAGAAGAAGAAGAGAAAAAGAAAGAGACTGAGAAATTATTTGAAGAGATTATAGTTGAAAACTTCCCTAATATGGGAAAGGAAATAATTAATCAACTCCAGGAAGTGCAGACAATCCCATACAGGATAAATCTAAGGAGAAACAGGCCAAGACACATATTAATCAAACTATTAAAAATTAAATACAAAGAAAAAATCTTAAAAGCAGCAAGGGAAAAACAACACATAGCACACAAGGAAATCCCTGTAATGTTAACAGCTGATCTTTCAGCAGGAACCCTGCAAGCCAGAAAGGAGTGGCAGGACATATTTAAAGTGATGAAACGGAAAAACCTAAAACCAAGATTACTCTACCCAGGAAGGATCTCATTCAGATTCGATGGAGAAATTAAACCTATACAGACAAGAAAAAGCTAAGAGAATTCAGCACCACCAAACAAGCTTTATAACAAGTTCTAAAGGAACTTCTTTAGGCAGAAAACACAAGAGAAGGAAAACACCTACAATAACAAACCCAAAACAATTAAGAAAATAGGAATAGGAACATACATATCGATAATTACCTTAAATGTAAATGGATTAAATGCTGCAACCGAAAGACATAGACTAGCTGAATGGATACAAAAACAAGACCCGTATATATGCTGTCTACAAGAGACCTGATTCAGACCTAGGGAAACATACAGACTGAAGGGAGGGATGGAAAAAGATATTCCGTGCAAATGGAAATAAAAAGAAAACTGGAGGAGCATTTCTCATATCAGAAAAAATAGACTTTAAAACAAAGACTATTAAAAGAGACAAAGAAGGACAATACATAATGATCAAGGGATCAACCCAAGAAGAAGATATAGCAATTGTAAATATTTATGCACCCAACAAAGGAGTACATCAATACATAAGGCAAATATTAACAGCCATAACAGGGGAAATCGACAGTAACACAATCATAGTTAGAGAATTAAACACCCCACTTTCTCCAATGGACAGATCATGCAAAATGAAAATAAATAAGGAAACACAAGCTTTAAAGGATACATTAAACAAGATGGACTTAATTGATATTTATAGGGTATTCCATCCAAAAGCAAGAGAATACACATTTTTCTCAAGTGCTCATGGAACATTCTGCAGGATAGATCATATCTTGGTTCACAAAACAAGCCTTGGTATATTCAAGAAAATTGAAATGGTATCAATTATCTTTTCTGACCACAACTTTATGACACTAGGTATCAATTACAGGAAAAAATCTGTAAGAAATATTAACACATGGAGACTAAAAAACACACTACTTAATAACCGAGAGATCACTGAAGAAATCAAAGGGGAAATCAAAAAATACCTAGAAACAAATGACAATAAAAACACAACGACCCAAAGCCTATGGGATGCAGGAAAAGCAGTTCTAAGAGGGAAATTTATAGCTATACAAGCCTACCTTAAGAAACATGAAACGTCTCAAATAAACAACCTAACCTTACACCTAAAGCAATTAGAGAAAGAAGAACAAAAAACCCCCAAAGTTAGCAGAAAGAAAGAAATCATAAAGATAAGAACAGAAATAAATGAAAAAGAAATGAAGGAAACAATAGCAAAAATCAATGAAACTAAAAGCTGGTTCTTTGAGAAGATAAATAAAATTGATAAACCATTAGCCAAACACATCAAGAAAAAAAGCAAGAAGAGTCAAATCAATAGAATTAAAAATGAAACAAAAGAAGGAACAACTGAGACTGCAGAAATACAAAAGATCATAATAGATTACTACAAGCAACTATAGGACAATAAAATGGACAACCTGGAAGAAATGGACAAATTCTTAGAAATGCACAACCATCTGAGACTGAACCAGGAAGAAATAGAAAATATAAACAGACCAATCACAAGCACTGAAATTGAGACTGTGATTAAAAATCTTCCAACAAACAAAAGCACAGGACCAGATGGCTTCACAGGTGAATCCTATCAAACATGTAGAGAAGAGCTAACTCCTATCCTTCTGAAACACTTCCAAAATATCTTAGAGACAGGAACACTCTGAAACTCATTCTATGAGGCCAACATCACCTGATAACAAAACCAGACAATGATGTCACAAAGAAAGAAATGTACAGGCCAATATCACTGATGAACATAGATGCCAAAATCCTCAACACAATACTAGCAAAAAGAATCCAACAGCACATTAAAAGGATCATACACCATGATCAAGTGGGGTTTATCCCAGGAATGCAAGGATTCTTCAATATACACGAACCAATCAATGTGATAAGCCATATTAACAAATTGAAGAATAAAAACCATGTGATTAGCTCAACAGATGCAGAAAAAGCTTTCAACAAAATTCAACAACCATTTATGATAAAACCCCCCGGAAGGTAGGTATAGAGGGAACTTATTTCAAAATAATAAAGGCCATATACGACAAACCAACAGGCAACATTGTCCTCAATGGTGAAAAATTGAAAACATTTCCACTAAGATCAGGAACAAGACAATATTGCCCACTCTCACCACTATTATTCAATATTGTTTTGGAAGTTTTAGCCACAACAATCAGAGAAGAAAGAGAAATAAAAGCAATCCAAATTGGAAAAGAAGAAGTAAAGCTGTCACTGTTTGTAGATGACATGATAGTATACATAGAGAATCCTAAATATGCTAACAGAAAACTTCTAGAACTAATCAATAAATTTGGTAAAGTAACAGGATACAAAATTAATGCACAGAAATCTCTTGCATTCCTATACACTAATGATGAAAAATCTGAAAGTGAAATTAAGGAAACAGTCCTATTTACCATTGCAACATAAAGAATAAAATACCTAGGAATAAACCTACCCAAGGAGACAAAAGACCTGTATGCAGAAAACTATAAGACACTGATGAGAGAAATTATAGATACAAATAGATGGAATGATATACCATGTTTTTGGATTGGAAGAATCAACGTTGTGAAAATGACTCTACTACCCAAAGCAACCTACAGATTCAATGCAATCCCTATCAAACTACCACTTGCATTTTTTACAGAACTAGAACAATAAATTTCACAATTTGTATGGAAACACAAAAGACCCCGAATATCCAAAGCAATCTTCTGAAAGAAAAACAGAGCTGGAGGATTCAGGCTCCCGGTCTTCAGACTATACTACAAAGCTACAGTAATCAAGGCAGTATGGTACTGGCACAGAAACCGAAATATAGATCAATGGAACAGGATAGAAAACCCAGAGATACACCCACACACATATGGTCACCTTGTTTCTTATAAAGGAGCAAGAATATGCAGTGGAGAAAAGACAGCCTCTTCAATAAGTGGTGCTGAGAAACCTGGACAGCTACATGTAAAAGAATGACATTAGAGCATTCCCTAACACCATACACAAAAATAAACTCAAAATGAATTAAAGACCTAAATGTACAGTCAGACACTATCAAACTCTTTGAGGAAAACATAGGCAGAATACTCTATGAAGTAATCACAGCAAGATCCTTTTTGACCCTCCTCCTAGAGAAATGGAAATAAAAACAAAAATTAAAAAAAATGGGACCTATTGAAACTTAAAAGCTTTTGCACAGCAAAGGAAACCATAAACAAGACGAAAAGACAACCCTCAGAATGGGAGAAAATATTTGCAAATGAAGCAACTGACAAAGGATTAATCTCCAAAATTTACAAACAGCTCATGTAGCTCCATATCAAAAAAACAAAGAACCCAGTCCAAAAATGGGCAGAAGACCTAAATAGACCTTTCTCCAAAAAAGATATACAGATTGCCATCAAACACATGAAAGAATGCTCAACATCATTAATCACTAGAGAAATGCAAATCAAAACTACAATGAGATATCATCTCACCCCAGTCAGAATGGCCATCATCAAAAAATCTAGAAACAATAAATGCTGGAGAGGGTGTGGAGAAAAGGGAACCCTCTTACACTGTTGGTGGGAAAGTAAATTGATACAGCCAGTATGGAGAACAGTATGGAGGTTCCTTAAAAAACTAAAAATATAATTACCTTACAACCCAGCAATCACACTACTGGGTGTATACACTGAGAAAACCGTAGTTCAAAAAGAGTCATGTACCACAATGTTCATTGCAGCTCTATTTACAGTAGCCAGGACATGGAAGCAATTTAAGTGTCCATCAACAGATGAATGGATAAAGAAGATGTGGCACATATATACAATGGAATATTACTCAGCCATTAAAAGGAACAAAATTGAGTTATTTATAGTGATGTGGGTTGATCTAGAGTCTGTCCTACAGAGTGAAGTAAGTCAGAAAGAGAAAAACAAATACCTTATGCTAACACATATATATGGAATCTAAAAAAAAAAAAAAAGCTCATGAAAAACCTAGGGGCAGGATGGGAATAAAGACACAGACCTACTAGAGAATGGACTTAAGGACATGGGGAAGGGGAAGGGTAAGCTGGGACGAAGTGAGAGAGTGACATGGACATATATACACTACCAAATGTAAAACTGATAGCTAGTGGGAAGCAGCCGCATAGCACAGGGAGATCAGCACTGTGCTTTGTGACCACCTAGAGGGGTGGGATAGGGCAGGTGGGAAGGAGGCAGATGCAACAGGGAAGAGATATGTGGATATATGTATATGTATAACTGATTCACTTTGTTATAAAGCAGAAACTAACATACCATTGTAAAGCAATTATACTCCAATAAAGATGTTTTAAAAAAATATTAGAATTTAAGAAGAGACATTACAACTGATGCCACAGAATTTAAAAACATCATACAGAAGTACCAAGAACAATTATATGGCAACAAATAGGACAACCTAAAAGAACTGGATACATTTCTAGAAACATACAACCTATCAGGACTGAATAATGAAGAAATAGAAACTCTGAACAGATTGATAATAACTAAGGAAATTTAATATATACTCAAAACCCCCCCAACTAAGAAAAGCCCAGGACCAGGCAGCTTCATGCTTGGAATCTTCCAAAATTTTATAAAATTTTATTTTTATTTGTTTTGGTTTAGTTTGGTTTGATTTTTTTTTTTTTTTTACCATCCCGTGCAGCTTGTGGGATCCTAGTTCCCTGACCAAGGACTGAACCCAGGCCCTTTGCAGTGAAAGGGAAGAGTCCTAACCACTGGACTGCCAGGGAATTCCCTCTACCAAACTTTTAAAGAAGAATTTATACCAATCCTTTTAAAACTTTTCCAAAAAACTGAATAGAAGGGAACATTTTCAATTTTTTTCTTTGAGACCAGCATTGCCCTGATGCCAAAGGCCAAAGACACCACAAGGAAAGAAAACTATAGGCCAATAACCCTGATGAACATAGATGCAAAAATTGTCAACAAAAACTAACAAACTGAATTTGAAAACACATTGAAAAGTCATACACCATGATAAAATGAAATTTGTCTCTTGGATTTGAGGATGGTTCAAAATATGGAAATCAATTAATGTGTTACACCACGTTAACAAAATGAATGATGAAAATTACATGATCATCTCAATAGATTTAAAAAGGGATTTGAAGAAGTTCAACATGTTTTTATGATAAAAGGTCTCAACAAACTAGATATAGAAGGAATGTACCTCAACACAATAAAAACCATGTAAGTCAAGCCCACAACTCACATCATATTTACTGGTGAAAAACTAAAACACTTCCCCCAAGATCATGAACAAGACAAGGAGGACCACTGTTGCCACTTCTATTAAACATGGTACTGAAAGTTCTAGCCAAGGCAATTAGGCAGTAAAAATAAATCAAAGGCATCCAAACTGAAAAGGAAATGAAGTTATCTCTGTTTGGAGATAACATGAACTTATACATAAAAAAATCCCTAAAGCTTTCATGAAATATTAGTCAGACCTAGTAAATAAATTTAATAAAGTTGCAGGATTAAAAATCAGCACTCAAATATAAGTTGCCTTTCTACACACTTACAAAAATTATTCAAAAATAAAATTAATAAAACAAAACCATTTACAATAGTATCAAAAATATAAAATCCTTTGGAATAGACTTTTTGTGTGGTAACACAAGATCTTTACAAATATTTACAAATACAATATTGTATAGACTCTATGTTGTATAGTACATCTCTAAAATTTATTCATCTTATATAACTTAAAATTTGTACACTTTATCCTCAACATTTATCCCTTCCCCCCAGTCCCTGGCAAATGCAATTCTACTCTCTGATTCTCTGAGCTTGACTACTTTAGATCCTCACATAAGTGGCACCATGAAGTATTTGTTCTTTTGTGATTGGTTTATTTCACTTAGTATAGTTTCATCCATGCTGTTGCTGATGGAAGGATTCCCTTCTTTTATGGCTGAATAATATTCCATTGTATATGTATATACCACATTTTCGTTTTTCATTCATCCATTGATGGACATTTAGATTCCTTCCATGTTTTGCTATTGTGAATAATGCTGCAATGGACATAGGAGTGCAGATATCTCTCTTAGATCTGGATTTCAGTTATTTTTAATACATACACAGAAGTGGGATTTCTGAATAATATGGTAGTTCTAATTTTAATTTTTTAAGAACCTCCATAATTTTTTCCATAGTGGCTGCACCAATTAACATACCAACTAACAGTGTACAAGGGTTCTAATTTCTCCACATATTCTCCAACTTTTAATACCATTTCTTTTTTTAAAATATCCATCCTAAGAATATGAAATGATATATCTTGTGGTTTGATTTTCATTTTTCTTGATGATTTTAATGTTGAGCAACTTTTATATTACTATTGGCCATTCATATGTCTTTTCTGGAGAAACATCTATTCAATTTTTCTGCTTTTTATTTTTAAAAGGGTTATTTGTTTTTGTACTATTGAGATGTAGTAGTTCCTGATATATTTTGAGTGTTATCCCTTTATCAGACATATCATTTGCAAATATTTTCTTCCATTCTGTATGTTACCTTTTCATTTTGATGATTATTTTCTTTGCTGCTCAGAAGATTTTTAGTTTAATGCAATGCCTCTTGCCTATTTTACTTTTGTTGCCTGTGCTTTTGCTGTCTTTTTCAAAAACTCATTGCCATGGCTAATGTCAGGAAGAATTTTCCCTATATTTTCCTATAGAAGTTTTACAGCTTCAGGTCTTTCTTTTCTATCTTTAATCCATTTGTGCTGCTTTTTGTGTATGTTATAAGATAAAGGTTGAATTTTATCCTTTTGCTAGTGGATATTCAGTTTTCCCAGCACCATTTATTGGAGACAATATTCTTTACCCATTGGGTATTCTTGGCTTCCTTATGAAAGATCAGTTGACTATATATTGTGGATTTATTTCTGGATCCTGTATTCTTTTCCATTGGTCTATTAATATGTTTTTATTCTAGTATCATATTGTATCAATTACTGAAGTTTTGTAATATAGTTTGGAATCAGAAAGTGGGATGCCTCCAGCTTTATTCTTCTTGATCAAAATGTCTTTGGCTATTTTTGGTGTTTTCTGTTTCCATGTCAATTTTATGATGTTTTCTATTTTTATAAAAATGCCACTGGGTTTTGATAAAATTGCATTGAATCTATAGATAGCTTTGAGCAGTATGAATATTTTAAATACTAATTTTTTCAATCCATGAACATGAGATATCTTTTCATTTATTTGCATCTAGTTTAATTTGTTTCATCAGTGTTTTGTAGTTTTCAGTGTACAAGTATTTCATCTCCTTGGTTAAGTATTTTATTCTTTTTGATGCTTTTGTAAATGGATTGTTTTCCTAAATTTTTTTCGAATTTTTCATTTTTAGTATATAGATATGTAACTGATTTTTGTATATTAATTTTGTATCCTGTAGTTGCACTATACTTGTTTACTAGTTCTCACAAATTTTTATGGAATCTTTAGGGTTTTCTACATGCAAGATCAAGACATCTATAAATAGAAATAATTGTATTTCTTCCTTTGCAATTTGAATGCCTTTTATTTCTTTATCTTGCCTTATGGTTCTGGCTAGGATTTCAAGTACTATGTTGAATAGAATTTGTGAGAGTAGACATTCTCACCGTGTTCCAGATCATAATATAATATTAGCTGTGGGCTTGATTTTTATGGCATTTATTATGTTGAGGTACAGTCCTTCTTTACCTAGCTTGTTGAGAGTTTTTATCATGAAAACATGTTGAATATTGTCAAATGCTTTTTCTACATCTTTTGAGATGATCATGTGATTGCATAATTCATTCTGTTTAATATGGTGTATCACATTGATAGATTGGCTTATGTTGAACCATCCTTTCATCCCATGGTCATGACACTTGGTCATGGTGTATGATCCTTTTAATGTCCTGTTGAATTCAGTTTGCTATTATTTTGTTGCATCCATGTTTATTAGTGTTATTGGCTTATAGTTTTATTTTCTTGTGGTTTCTTTGTCAGGCTTTGGTATCAGGGTAGTGCTGCCCCCAGAAAAGGAGTTTGGAAATATTTTCCTCTTCTTTTTTTTGGAAGTGTTTTTAAATGTTTGGTTTTGATTCTTTACATGATTGGTAGAATTCACCTGTGAAGTCATCTGGTCTTGGACTTTTCTTTGTTGGAGACTTTTTGTTACTAATTCAGTCTCCTTATTTCTTATTAGTCTTTTTAGGCTTTCTATTTCTTCATGATTCAGTTTTGGTATGTTATGTATTCCTAGGAATTTATTCAGTTTTTCTAGATTGTCCCTTTTGTTAGCACATAATTGTTCATAGTGATCTTGTATCATCTGTTACACTTTTGTGACATCCATTTTATTGTTTCCTCTTCCATTTTTAATTTACTGATTTGAGTTTTCTCTCTTTTTTTCTTAGTTATTCTAGCTAAGGGTTTGTCAATTTTGTTTATCTTTTCAAAAAACCAAGTCTCTGTTTTGTCAATTTTTCTGTTGTGTTTCTATTCTCCATTTATTCTTGCTTGTATCTTTATTATTTTCTTCCTTCTAATTTTAGTTATAGTTTTACCTTGTTTTTCTTGAGGTACAGGGCTTGGGTGCTTGAGATCTTTCTTCTTTTTACAAAAGTAAGCAATTATCACTCTAAACTTCCTTCTTAACACTGCTTTTGCTATATCCCATAAGTTTTGGCATGTTCTGTTTTTATTTTCACTTGTTTCAAGATATTTCCTCATTTCTCTTTTGATTTCTTCTTTAAACAAATGGTTGTTCAGGAGTATATTGTTTAATTTCCACATACTTGTGAAATTTTCAGTTTTCTTTCTGCTATTGATTTCTAGTTTCATTCCATTTTGTTCAGTAAAAATATATGATTTCAATTTTTTCTTAAACTTAAAACTTTTTTGACCTAACATGATCTATCCTGGAAAATATTCCATGTTTGCCTGAGAAAAAAATGTGTATTCTGTTGCTTGGGTGGAATGTTCTCTATATATTAGTTGATTCATTTGTTCTATAGTGTTGTTCAAGTACTCTCTTACCTTATTGATTTTCTGTCTCTATGTTCTCTTATTGAAAATGGGGTATTAAAGATTCCTACTATTATTGTTTTATTCCCTATTTCTCCCTTCAATTCTCTCAATGGTTGCTTTATATATTTAGGCACCCTTCTATTTGATTTATACATATTCATAATTTTTTATATTCCTTTTGAATTTACACTTCAGTATCATGTTTGCCTCTTATGCCAGGTTTTCATTTAAAATTTAGTTTTTCTGATATATGTATAGCTACCCTTGCTCTCTTTTGGTTACCATTTGCATGGAATACCATGTTCTGTCCCTTTATTTTCAGCCTAAATGTGTCCTTAAATCTAAAGTAGTCTCTTGTAGACAGCATATAGTTGGATCATGGTTTTTTGTCCTTTCAGCCTTACTATATCTTTGTATTGGGGAGTTTAATTCATTCAGATTTAATGTAATTATTGATAGGGAAGGACATACTACTGACATTTTAAATTGTTTTCTGAATATTTTGTAGTTCTTTTCTCTCTCTCTTCCTCTCAGTTATTTCTTTAAGTAAGGTTTTTGTCTTTTTTACTTTTCTCTTTCTCTGCTTTTCATAATGTATATATTGGTTCACTTGATGGTGTTATATAAGTCCCTTAGGCTTTCTTCACTCACTTTCATTTCTTTTTTTCCTTTTTGTTCCTCTAGCTGTATAATTTCAAATAACCTATATTCCACTTCACTGACTCTTTCTTCTGCTTGACCAAATATGCTGTTGAAGCTTTCTACTGAATTCTTTAGTTCAGTCATTGTATTATTCAGCTCCTGTTTGGATCCTCTTTGGGTGTTTTTTCATGGTTTTTATGGTTTCTATTTCTTTGTTGTTCTATAATTTTGTTCATGCATTATTTTTCTGATTTCTTTTAACTATCTATCTGTGTTCACTTGTAGCTCACTGAGCTCCTTTAACAATACTATTTTGAATTATTTTGTCAAGCAGTTCATAGATCTCTGTTTCTTTAAGGTCAGTTCCTCGAGCTTTGTTTTGTTCCTTTGATGGTTTCATGTTTCTCTGATTATTCATGACCCTTGAATAGACTTGCATTTGTGTCTGCCTATTTGAAGAAGCAGTCACTTCTTCCCATCTTTACAGACTGGCTTCAGCAAGGAAAGCTTTTCATCAGTCAGCCCAGCAATAGATTCTGAGTAGGCCTCTCTCTTGACAGGGTCCATATTTGACCCTGCTTCTGTGATCTGCAAGAAGGACCACTACTAAGACCTGTGTACCAGCTGTTCAAATCCTTGTGCTGGTTGTTGAGAGTCCCTGCCCCTTTTCTTTGTTCTTAGCTACCCCCAAATGATCTAGCCATGCTTATTCCCTCAGTATTCTGTGTAAGATGTGAGAGAAGAAGACCATCGAGTAGTACCTTGAAAAGTGGTGAAGTTGAATGCTCACTTTTCTCTCTTTTCCCCACAAAAAAAACTTGCAGGCCATGGGAATGTCTCTTGGTGTACTGCTGTACTGGCTTGGAGGAGATGTGATGCAAGTAAAGTGAAACTTTTCTTCTTACTCTTTCAATGCATCTTTTCTTGTTTCTGTGTTCCACTGGTGTGCTGTAGTCTCTCACCTGGATTCTGGAGCACTCATGAAGTTATTTTTCCATGGATAGTTATTAAATTGGTGTTTCTCTAGGAGAACATGAGTTAGAGCCTCGTAACCCACCATCTTGATTATGTCACTCCCTTTGTAACCCTTAGTAATACACTTAACCAAGGAGATGAAAGACTTGTATACTGAAAGCTACAAAATATTAACGAAATAAATTAAGGAAGACACAAATAAATAGAAAGACATCCTGTGGTCATGGATTCAAGTACTTAGTATTGCTAAAATGATTATATTACCTAAAGGTATATAAAGATTCAATGCTATCCCCATCAAAACATCATTGGCAATTTTTACAGACATAGAAAAACAATCCTAAAATTCTATGTAACCACAAAAAAGCCCCAAAGGTCAAAGCAGTCTTGAGAAACAAAAGAAATCTGGAGTATCACACTTTCTAATTTCAAAATATATTACAAAGCTACAACAATCAAAACAGTACAGTATTCTATGTTGTACCACTGAAGCTAATATAATATTGTAGGTCAACTATTCTTCAATTTAAAAAAAAAAGTATAGTCCTGGAATGATGACAGACATATAGACAAGAAGAACAGAATAGAAAGCCCAGAAATAAACTCATGCATGTACATGAAACTGATCTTCAACAAGGGAGTCAAGAAAACACAATGGGGAAAAGAAAGTTTCTCAACAAATGGTGCTGGGAAATGGTTCTATGGTATCTCATACCACACACAAAAATCAGCTCAAATGGATTGAAGACTTAAGTGTAAGATCAGAAACTGTAGAATAATTACTGTATACAAAAACATAAGGGAAACACTTCTTGATATTGGTGTTGGTAATGTTTTCTTGGATGTGACACAAAAAGCACAGACAACAAAAGGAAAAATAGACAAGTGGGACTATATCAAACTAAAACTTTTCTGCACAATAAAGGAAATAACCAATAAAATGAAAAGACAACCTATGAAATGGGAAAAAAAATATTTGCAAACAATATATCTGATAAGGCACTAATATATAAAATATATAAGGAAATCCTAAAACTCAATATTAAAATAACTTACCCTATTAAAATGAGCAAAGAAAGTGAATAAACATTTCTCCAAAGGAGACATACAAATGTCCAACAGATATATAAAAAGGTGTTCAATATCAGTAATCATCAGGAAAATGTAAGCCAAAACCACAGTGAGATGCCCCCATCCTTTTAAGATGGCCATTTTTAAAGGAAAAAAAAACACACATAAGATATCAAGCATTGGCAAGAATGTGGAGAAATTAGAACACTTGCACAATAATTGTGGGAATATAAAATGTTGAAGCCACTATGAAAAACATTATAGAGATTTCTCAAAAACATAGAACTACAATATGGTCCAGCAATCCCACTTCTCTGTTTATGTCCAAAAAATTGAAATCAGAGCCTTGAAATGATATTTTCACTCCCATGTTCATTGAAGCATTATTCATAGTACTCAAGACATGGAAACAATGTCAATGTTCATCAGTGAATGAATGGATAAAGAAAATGTGGTATTTACATACAATGAACTATCATTCAGCCTTTAAAAAGACGGAACTTCTGCCATTTGCAATAACATGGATGAACACGTAGGGCATTGTGCTAAATAAATTAAGCCACTCAGACAAGGACAAATGCTGAAGATTCCATTTATATGAGATATCTATAATACTCAGAGAATATACTATACTACGATAGTCAAACAGAGAATCAAAATGTTGAATGGTGATTTCCATGGCCTGAGCAATGGGAGAAATGAACAAGGGGTATAAAGTTTTAATTATACAAGATGAATAAGTTCTAGAGATCTGCTGTACAACATATTACCTATAGTTAATAATACTGTATTGCATACTTAAAAATGTGTTAATAGGGTGAACCTCAAGCTAAGTGTTCTTACCACAGCAACAACAACAAAAAGAAAATGAAAATGCTATATCTGATAAAATATGATAAAATAAAATAACTGATAAAGCACTTTTGTCCAAGAATCATTAAGAAAATGTAAATAAAAATGAGAAGATACTGTTTTGCCTCACTTGAATGACTATAATAAATAATGCAGCTATAATAAATAATACAGATTTATAACAATGTTGGCAAGGATGTGGAGAAATGGGAATTATACTTTGCTGGTGAAAATGTAAAATGGTGCAGACATTATTGAAAAACAGTAGCCATTTCTTTAAAAGTTAAAAATACAATTACAATACAATAATTACAATAATAATAATTATTGTATGCTTGCATGTGATGGTTCATAACAACATTATTCATAATGTCCAAAAATTAAAACAACCTAAGTATATATCAACTGGTGAATAAATATATAAAATGTGGTATATTCATACAATGGAATATTATTCAGCAATGGAAAGGAATGAACGATTGACATGTTATCACATGTATGAACCATAATAACCATATGCCAAGTGAAAGAAGTCAGACACAAGAGACCATATATTGCACAATTCTGTTCATATTAAATGCCCAGAAAGGGAAAATTTATGGAGACAGAAAGTAGGCTAGTGATTGTGTGGAGCTAGGGATAGGAAAGAGGATTAACTGTAAATGGACATGCGAGATCTTACTGCAGGGATGAAAATGTTCCGAAACTAAGAGTGATGGTTACACTACTTTATAAATTTACTAAATATAATTTTACTATTAAAATAAAACCCAGAAACATAGCATAGTGTTTTATTAATAAATGTCTGACATTTTTAATACTTTTTCTCAGTTCTCACTGCATAATCTTTGAATATCTAACTATATTGCAGTGATTTTTTAATGTCATTGTCTACATAGATACTAGAAAGATAACTTATTCTTTCTTCTTAGGTATTCCTAAAGGTATCCCTAAAATGTATTCACATTTACAAACTTTCTATCTGCTTTATTAATTTGATATTTTGAATTAAGTTCCCCAAGAATTTGCAAAGATACAACAGAGAGTTTCCATGTATTCTTCATCTAGTTTCCCCTAATGATAACATCTTACATAGCTATAGTGCCATGTCAAAATCAGGAAATTGGCACTAATACAATATGTGTGCACCATCCTATGTCAATTTATTATATGTATAGATTCTTGTAACAACCACCATAATCAAGATACAGAACTACTCCACGGTCATATGTGCACCTTGTGATATCCTTTTATAGCCACATCCACATGTCTCTCCAACCAAACCCTGGAAACCCTGGAAACTTGTTGTCCATCTCTATCATTTTTGTCATTTTGAGAATGTTATTTAAAGGGAATCATACAATATGTTACCTTTTGAGAATGGCTTTTTTCACTTAGCATAATGCCCTTGAGAGTCATCCAAATGCTTGTGTGTATCAACAGTTTGTTCCTTTTTATTGCTGAGTAATTGTCCATGTTATGGATGCATCACGATTTGTTACACCACTTACACATCATAGGACAGTTTAGTTGTTTCCATTTTGGGTCAATACAATAAAACTGCTCTGCACAATAGCATATAGTTCCCAGTGTGGATATAACTTTTCATTTATCTGGGATAAATGCCCAAGAAAGCAATTATTGGGTCACATGGTAAGTGCATTGTTAGGAGTGTATGTTTTCAGGAGTGGTTGTACCATTTCACATTCCCACCAACAATGGATGAGAGATTCAGATGCTACATCTCCACCAGCATTTGGTATTGCCACTATTTTTTATTTTAGCTGTTTTAATAGATGTGCAGTGATATCTCTGTGTGGCTTTATTTCTCTAATAACTAGCGATATTAAATATCTTTCATATATTTATTTTCCATGTGTATATTCTCTTCAGTGAAATGTTTCTTCATGCCTTTTGCCCATTTTCTAACTGGATTATTTGTTTGTCTGTTTGCTTCTTTGTTTTACTCTTAAGTTTTCAGAATTTTTAATAACATTTAGACCTGAGTCCCTTATCAGATATATAGTTTGCAAATCTATTCTCCCAGTCTGTTGCTTTTCTTTTCATCCTCTTAACAAGTCTTTCACAGAGCAAATGTTTAACTTTGGAGGAAGTCCAACTTATTAATTTCTTTTTTTCTTTTATAGCTCATTCTTTTGGTATCATGTCTAAATACTTTTTATCCTGGCTCTAGGTCCAAGAGATCTTCTCCTGTATTTAATTCTAACAGTTTTATAGTTTTAAGTTTAACATTTAAATCCATGATCCATTTTGAGTTAATTTTTGTAAATGTGAGAGCTTTAATTCCAGGTCCTTTTAGCCTACTATTGTACAAATGCTTCATTACCATTTGCTAAAAAGGTTGTCCTTCCTCCATTGAATCAGAGTTGCACCTATGTCAAAAATCAAATGGTCATACATATGTATTTCTATTTCTGTTCAATTTGGTTCCATTCATCTATGTGTCTACCCCTCCAACAATAACACACAGTCTTGATTACAATAGCTATATGTCTTGTAATTGGGTAAAGTGATTCCTCCTATTTAATTCTCCTTTTTCAAAATCATTTCAGCAATTCTAGTTCCTTTTTCTTTCCATATGACTTTTAGAATAATCTTGTCTATACCTATAAAATATCTTGCTGTGGTAGCAATAGCATTATGTTAAACCTGTTTATCAATTTAGTAAAAATTGATATCTTTACTATGTTGAGTTTTGCAATCTATAAACAGGCTATATATTTCCATTTATTTATGCCTTATTTGATTTATTTCAGCAGTGCTTTGTAGTTTTTGACTTACAAGTCCTGTATAAATTTGGTTAGATTTATGTCTAACCATCTCATGTTTTGAGTAATTGTAAATAGTATTGTATTATTTTAATTTTTGTTTCTTCATGTTCCTTGCCAGTATATGGAAATAAAATTCATTTTCATATTAATCCTATATCTTGTGAGACCTTCTCCCTTCAATCATGTTTGACTCTGGGTTCTCAAAGTCCCTATTTTATCACATAATAATATTCTCTGTGACATCAAGTATGTGGCTAATACAGCGTTATAGTGTTCCTTAATTGTCTCCAGGAATTCATCTAAGACTTTGACAAATATTCTACAAGTTTTAATGATGGTGATATCTTGATCTAACGAGTGGGTGTAAATAGAAGATTTTTCAGTTAACAACATATTCACGTATTCCTACCTGAAAGATTACCTAAGTGTTTTGTTGATTGAAATATTGAGGAGTTCAAGTTGTGTGATCAGTCAGTGAAAATAAGAACTAAGTCGCTTCACTTTTCAGCAAGCTTATCCTTTACTGTTAATATCATGTCTACAAATGCATCAAAAATTAATATCTTTGGTGAGATTCCAAGGGATTCTCAACTTCTCTTCAAGGTGGCTTGCTGCTCATTTCATTTCTATTTCTCTCTCTTTCTCTAAGCCCACAGGAATCTATTTCTCATCTGAGTTAAAACATTTTCCTTTCCTATTTCTTTGGTAAGCTCCACTGTGCTTGGGAATTACCTTCCATTAATGGGTGACGTTTTTGTTAAGCAATATAAATAATTCAGTTGAATTTAGTGCAACACAAAGAATTATTGTCAAATTCACACATATACAGATGATGAGGCAATGAGGCAATGACAAATACGTCACAACTGCTTCCTGGTTCTTCAATTATAAGATGAATTCTGATTTCAGAGATGTTAAAATGTGACAAATGTGTATCTTACAATCTATGAAATGTTGTGGAAGAAGGAGCTCTTTCCAAAACTGTCTCCATTAGAATTTAACCTCTAAGAGAGCAAGACTTTATCATCTCTTTATCAGTTTATCCCCAGTACCTTAAACAATGCCTGACATATAATAAATATGAAATAAGTATATGTTGATGCATTAATTGTAATTAGAATTTCGAATATTCAGATTATTCAGCTTCCTCCAAGTCAACAGCTATTGATCATTTTCCCATTGAGAAACCATTTTCAACTCACATTTTGGTGTTCAGTAAAAAACCAAACCAGCACTTACATCTTCCATTTTGAGTGAAGTATCATTTGTAATTATTTACTTTAGTCTCTGGCTTCAATGCAGTACTCTATAGTAAATTATTTGTATCATCAGAATGGATGTGCAGTTAAGACTGGACTAATAATTTGGTCCTGAAATGATATGTGAAGTAAACATAGATAAGGAGAGAAAAAAACACCAGATTTTATTATTTCTTCCAGATGGATGTGAAATGTGTTTTTGACACTTCTATTTTTGATTTGCAGCTTAGATCATTGCCAATACAGAAACACTAAATCAATCATTTCATCATTCAGTTGCTTCAATATCTTTAATTACTGATTATTGTATAATCAATAGTCTCATCTGTGCAATTGATCTGTACTGTCATGAATTCACCCAACATTGCCAAAAGATACTGATTTTGATCCATTCTTTTTCATCATATTTGCAATGGTTGAAAAATGAACACTGACTAATAACCATCACACACAGACACACACACACATGCACACACAAGGCTAGTGGCTTCTTAAGCTGACAGTTCCATTTCCTCTTCTAATGTCACTGCTAATTATATAAGAAGCTCTGCCTCGGTTGTGAATAATATTAAAATATTTAGTTGATCCACAGTTTTCTATTTCTCCCCAGTGAGTCAAAGTTTTTTTTCTGTCCTCATGTGTTAATCAGACAGAAGACCTTGGTTAATCAAGGTAACTTTAAAAATAAGAAAAATATAATATGCTAACCTGCTACTGGGTCAGTTTTGCTAGTGATATTTGATCCTAAGTGGATCTAAAGTATCACTGCTGTATCTGTGACTCAGCATCTCTTTAAACTGGTGTGTGTGGTGGGCTACTGCCAAGTAATCTAGACAAGCTCTCTACTCAAAGTTTGGTGTGGGAGCCTGTGTTGATCCACCAACTATTATCAGCTGGCAACCAAGTAAGCACCAAAATTGAAAGGAAATATTTAAAAATATTTAAAGCAATCAGACAGTAATTATATACATATTGAATGTAATAATAAAAATATTTGGAATTATATTCTGTATGTTATTTTCTCATTTAATTTCTATGAATTTATTTTTAGTTTATTGTACAAAATATCAATCTGAAACAAATTGGAATTAATAAATTTGGTTCCTCCACACAGATAGTTTAAGAACTACTCTTCTAGACTGTTGGGTTTTTTTTTTTTTTGAAACTAAAGTTCAAAGCCTTCAAATACTAATTTGTTAGTAAGTTCTCAGTACGATTAGGTCCTTTTTTTTGCAAGCAAATATAATTAAATTTGACTGTTTTACATTTACACTTAAAAGTGAAGAATTGCCAAGAGCTCAATTATAAAACACATTCTCTAAGAGCTTTTTATTGTTTGAAATATCTGATTCTCTGGCACTTGTCCATAAGTTGTCCCTGGCAGTGGTACAGTATCACATCCACATTACTGTATCCAGTATACGGTTTTATGAAGTCAGGGGTCAAGTGTAATTAAATATATACAATATTAAATTACTTCCTGATATTTCTGAACAAACCCAGGAAATTACTAGTGTTTTGAATCAAATTATAAGTATCTTAAGAGATCTGTTTCTTGTTTTCCTATCCTAAGATCTGATTTCTATACCTAAATTGAAACTGCTGAATATTCTACCATGTAGATTAGATTGTCATTTTGATTTTTATATATTTTTAAAATAAAAATGAGAAGTTTCAATTGATGATACGTATTAGTGGTGTTTAATAGACTATGGATATGTGATATGATTTATAAAAATTAATGAAAAATAAGTATATGACAAATAATCTTTGACAAACGGTAAGATTTACAAATATGATAATAAAGGTTGGTCATCAGGAAAAGTATGAAGTTTGTTGATCATCTCTTTACCCTTTTACTCCCAGATGCTCAGTTCCTGAACAACCCTCTATATACCTGGTTATATTGTTGTCATCATACGTCACCTTTCTCCTACCTCATTCCATTAGGGCCCTAATCTCTGTCATGAGGCAGTTTAGGTATAGTGGTCAGAAACTTTGGAACCAGACATCCAGGTTGGAACGTCAGCTTCTCTATTTAGTAGCTGGATAGCTTTGAAAAAGTATTATTTAACACTTCTGTGCCTGGATTTTGATACTTGCAAAGTGGGCATAATTGCACTTAACTCACAAGCTTGTTATAAGGATTATTATAGCTCTTATAAAGTGACTGGTACAGAGTAAACAATGGGTAAATGTCATCATCAGTAAGTGGAAATAAGTCGTTCAGGATAGTGATTGGCAGCTAACTAAAAAGTAATTTCTTTCAGATAACCTAACCAGAATGATTGGCATCTGCTGTGTTCTGAACATTTGTGTCCTCTTCAAATTCATATGCTAAAATATTACTGACCAAATATGATGGTGTTAGGATGTGGGGCCATTAGGGAGGTGTGTAAGTAATGCAGGTGCAGCCCTCATGAATAGAATTACTATTCTTATAAAATAGACCTCACAGAGGAACCAAGATGGCAGAGTAGAAGGACGTGCTCTCACTCCCTCTTGTGAAAACACCAGAATCACAACTAGCTGCTGGACAATCATCGACAGGAAGACACTGGAACTCACCAAAAAAGATACCCCACATCCAAAGACAAAGTAGAAGCCACAATGAGATGGTAGGAGGGGCGCAATCAGAGTAAAATCAAATCCCATAACTGGTGGGTGGGTGACTCACAGACTGGTGAACACTTAGACCACAAAAGTCAACCCACTGGAGTGAAGGTTCTGAGCCCCACATCAGGCTTCCCAACCTGGGGGTCCGGCAATGGGAGGAGGAATTCATAGAGAATCAAACTTTGAAGCCTAGTGGGAATTGATTACAGGACTTCGACAGGACTGGGGGAAACAGACCCCACTCTTGGAGGGTGCACACAAAATAGTGTGTGCATCAGGACCCAGGAGAAGGAGCAGTGACCCCGGGGGAGACTGAACCAGACCTACTGGCTAGTGCTGGAAGGTCTCCTACAGAGGAGGGTGGTGGCTCTGTTTCACCGTGGGGACAAGGACATTGGCAGCAGAAGTTCTGGGAAGTACTCCTTGGCGTGACCCCTCCCAGAGTCTGTCATTAGCCCCAACAAAGAGCCCAAGTGGGCTCCAGTGTTGGGTTGCCTCAGGCAAAACAACTAACAGAGAAGGAACCCAGCCCCACCCATCAACAGTCAAGTGGATTAAAGTTTTACTGAGCTCTAACCACCACAGCAACAGTCAGCTCTACCCACCACCAGAGCCTCCCATCAAGCCTCTTAGATAGCCTCAACCACCAGACGGCAGACAGCAGAAGCAAGAAAAACTATAATCCTGCAGCCTGTGGAACAAAAACCACATTCACAGAAAGATAGACAAGATGAAAAGGCAGAGGGCTATATACCAGATGAAGGAACAAGATAAAACCCTAGAAAAACAACTAAATGAAGTGGAGATAGGCAACCTTCCAGAAAAAGAATTCAGAATAATGATAGTGAAGATAATCCAGGACCTCGGAATAAGAATGGAGGCAAAGATCGAGACGAGGCAAGAAGTGTTTAACAAAGACCTAGAAGAATTAAAGAACAAACAAACAGAGATGAACAATACAATAACTGAAATGAAAACTACACGAGAAGGAATCAATAGCAGAATAACTGAGGCAGAAGAACGGATAAGTGACCTGGAAGACAGAATGGTGGAATTCACTGCTGTGGAACTGAATAAAGAAAAAAGAATGAAAGAAATGAAGGCAGCCTAAGAGACCTCTGGGACAACATTAAATGCAACAACATTCACATTATAGGGATCCCAGAAGGAGAAGAAAGAGAGAAAGGACCCAAGAAAATATTTGAAGAGATTATAATCAAAAACTTCCCTAACATGGGAAAGGAAATAGCCACCCAGGTACAGGAAGCGCAGTGAGTCCCATACAGGATAAACCCAAGGAGAAACATGCCGAGACACATAGTAATCAAAGTGGCAAAAATTAAAGACAAAGAAAAATTATTGAAAGCAGCAAGGGAAAAAATACAAATAACATACAAGGGAAATCCCATAAGGTTAACAGCTGATTTCTCAGCAGAAACTCTACAAGCCAGAAGGGAGTGGCATGATATATTTAACATGAGGAACGGGAAGAACCTACAACCAAGATTATTCTACCCGGCAGGGATCTCATTCAGAGTTGATGGAGAAATCAAAAGCTTTACACACAAGCAAAAGCTAAGACAATTCAGCACCACCAAACCAGCTCTACAACAAATGCTAAAGGAACTTCTCTAAGTGGGAAACACAAGAGAAGAAAAGGACCTACAAAAACAAACACAAAACAATTAAGAAAATGGTCATAGGATCATACATATCGCTAATTACCTTAAACGTGAATGGATTAAATGCTCCAACCAAAAGACACAGGCTTGCTAAATGGATACAAAGACAAGACCCATATATATGCTGTCTACAAGAGACCCACTTCAGACCTAGGGACACATTGAGACTCTGTGTGATGGGATGGAAAAAGATATTCCATGCAAATGGAAATCAAAAGAAAGCTGGAGTAGCTATACTCATATCAGATAAAATAGACTTTAAAATAAGGAATGTTACAAGAGACAAGGAAGGACACTACATAATGATCAAGGTATCAATCCAAGAAGAAGATATAACAATTATAAATATATATGCACCCAACATAGGAGCACTTCAATGCATAAGGCAACTGCTAACAGCTATAAAAGAGGAAATCGACAGTAACACAATAATAGTGGGGGGACTTTAACACCTCACTTATACCAATGGACAGATCATCCAAAATGAAAATAAATAATGAAACAGAAGCTTTAAATGACACAATAGACCAGATAGATTGACTTGATATTTATAGGACATTGCATCCAAAAACAGCAGATTACACTTTCTTCTCAAGTGCGCACGGAACATTCTCCAGGATACATCACATCTTGGGTCACAAATCAAGCCTTAGTAAATTAAAGAAAATTGAAATTATATCAAGCATCTTTTCTGACCACAACGCTATGAGATTAGAAATGAATTACAGGGAAAAAAACGTAAAAAACACAAACACATGGAGGCTAAACTACACACTACTTAATAACCAACAGATCACTGAAGAAATCAAACAGGAAATAAAAAAATACCTAGAGACAAATGACAATGAAAACACGACAATCCAAAACCTATGGGATGCAGCAAAAGCAGTTCTAAGAGGGAAGTTTATAGCTATACAAGCCTAGCTAAAGAAACAAGAAAAATCTCAAGTAAACAATCTAACCTTACAGCTAAAGGAACTAGAGAAAGAAGAACAAAAAAAACCCCAAAGTTAGCGGAAGGAAAGAAATCATAAAGATCAGAGCAGAAATAAATGAAATAGAAACAAAGAAAACAATAGCAAAGATCAATAAAACTAAAAGCTGTTTCTTTGAGACGATAAACAAAATTGATAAACCATTAGCCAGACTCATCAAAAAAAAGAGGGAGAGGACTCAAATCAATAGAATTAGAAATGAAAAAGGAGAAGTAACCACTGACACTGCAGAAATGCAAACAATCATGAGAGATTATTACAAGCAACTCTATGCCAATAAAATGGACAACCTGGAAGAAATGGACAAATTCTTAGAAAGGTATAACCTTTCAAGACTGAACCAGGAAGAAACAGAAAATATGAGCAGACCAATCAAAAGCACTGAAATTGAAACTGTGATTAAAAATCTTCCAACAAAAAAAAGTCCAGGATCAGAAGGCTTCACAGGTGAATTCTATCAAACATTTAGAGAAGAGCTAACATCCATCCTTCTCAAACTCTTCCAAAAAATCGCAGAGGGAGGAACACTCCCAAACTCATTCTATGAGGCCACCATCACCCTGATACCAAAACCAGGCAAAGATACTATAAAAAAATAAAATTACAGACCAATATCACTGATGAATATAGATGCAAAACTCCTCAACAACATACTGGCAAACAGAATCCAACAACACATTAAAAGGATCATACACCACGATCAAGTGGGGCTTATCCCAGGGATGCAAGGATTCTTCAATATAAGCAAATCAATCAATGTGATACGCCATACTAACAAACTGAAGAATAAAAACCATATGATCATCTCAATAGATGCAGAAAAAGCTTTTGACAGAATTCAACACCCATTTATGATAAAAACTCTCCAGAAAGTGGGCATAGAGGGAACCTACCTCAACATAATAAAGGTCATATACGACAAACCCACAGCAAGCATCATTCTCAATGGTGAAAAACTGGAAGCATTTCCTCTAATATCAGGAACGAGACAAGGATGTCAACTCTCACCACTATTATTCAACATAGTTTTGGAAGTCCTAGCCACGGCAATCAGAGAAGAAAAAGAAATAAAAGGAATACAAATTGGAAAAGAAGTAAAACTGTCACTGTTTGCAGATGACATGATACTATACATAGAGAATCCTAAAACTGCCACCAGAAAACTACTAGAGGTAATCAATGAATTTGGTAAAGTTGCAGGATACAAAATTAATGCACAGAAATCTCTTGCATTCCTATATACAAATGACGAAAAATCTGAAAGAGAAATTATGGAAACACTCCCATTTACCATTGCAACAAAAAGAATAAAATATCTAGGAATAAACCTACCTAGGGAGACAACAGACCTGTATGCAGAAAGTTATGAGACACTGATGAAAGAAATTAAAGATGGTACAAATAGATGGAGAGATATACCATGTTCTTGGATTGGAAGAATCAACATTGTGAAAATGACTCTACTACCCAAAGCAATCTACAGATTCAATGCAATCCCTATCAAATTACCAATGGCATTTTTTACAGAACTAGAACAAATCATCTTAAAATTTGTATGGAAACACAAAAGACCCCGAATAGCCAAAGCAGTCTTGAGGGAAAAAAGCAGAGCTGGAGGAATCAGACTCCCTGACTTCAGACTATGCTACAAAGCTACAGTAATCAAGACAATATGGTACTGGCACCAAAACAGAAACATAGATCAATGGAACAAGATAGAAAGCCCTGAGATAAACCCACGCACATATGGTCAACTAATCTGTGACAAAGGAGGCAAAGATATACAATGGAGAAAAGACAGTCTCTTCAATAAGTGGTGCTGGGAAAACTGGACAGCTACATGTAAAAGAATGAAATTAGAACACTCCCTAACACCATACACAAAAATAAACTCAAAATGGATTCGAGACCTAAATGTAAGACCGGACACTATAATACTCTTAGAGGAAAACATAGGAAGAACACTCTTTGACATAAATCACAGCAAGATCTTTTTTGATCCACCTCCTAAAGTAATGGAAATAAAAACAAAAATAAACAAATGGAACCTAATGAAATTTCAAAGCTTTGGCACAGCAAAGGAAACCATAAACAAGACCAAAAGACAGCCCTCAGAATGGGAGAAAATATTTTCAAATGAATCAACAGACAAAGGATTAATCTCCAAAATATATAAACAGCTCATTCAGCTCAATATTAAAGAAACAAACAACCCAATCCAAAAATGGGCAGAAGATCTAAATAGACATTTCTCCAAAGATGACATACAGATGGCCAAGAAGCACATGAAAAGATGCTCTACATCACTAATTATTAGAGAAATGCAAATCAAAACTACAATGGTGTATCACCTCACACCAGTTAGAATGGGCATCATCAGAAAATCTACAAACAACAAATGCTGGAGAGGGTGTGGAGAGAAGGGAACACTCTTGCATTTTTCTTGGGAATGTAAATTGATACAGCCACTATGGAGAACAATATGGAGGTTCCTTAAAAAACTAAAAATAGATTTACCATATGATCCAGCAATCCCACTACCGGGCATATACCCAGAGAAACCCATAGTTCAAAAAGACACATGCACCCCAATGTTCATTGCAGCACTATTTACAATAGACAGGACATGGAAGCAACCTAAATGCCCATCAACAGATGAATGGATAAAGAAGTTGTGGTACATATATACAATGGAATATTACTCAGCCATAAAAAGAAACGAAATTGAGTCATTTGTTGAAACGTGGATGGATCTAGAGACTGTCATACAGAGTGAAGTAAGTCAAAAAGAGAAAAACAAATATCGTATATTAATGCATGTATGTGGAAACTAGAAAAATGGTACAGATGAGCCGGTTTGCAGGGCAGAAGTTGAGACACAGATGTAGAGAACAGACATATGGACACCAAGGGGGGGAAACTGCGGTGGGGTGGGGATCGTGGTGTGCTGAATTGGGCGATTGGGATTGACATGTATACACTGGTGTGTATAAAATTGATGACTAATAAGAACCTGCAGTATTAAAAAACAAACAAATAAAACAACTAATACTAAACTTTCATTGGGTTATTTGTATGGAAATATGTTAATATAAATGTTTCAGACATTACATGAAATTTCTAAAAATCTTATATGTTCTAGTATAATGTTATAAGTCATAATCCTAGTTATTACTTTAAAATGTATATCTCAGAAATAACTAAATTTCCTTGTCAATTGCACTATTATGAACTTTCATCAAATCTTTAAAAAAAAAATAGACCCCACAAAGACCCCTCACCTCTTCTGCCAGTTGAGAACACAGTGAGAAGTCTGCAATCCCAAATAGAGCCCTCACCCAAACATGCTGTCACCCTGATCTCAGGCTTCCAGCATTTAAAACTGTGAGAAATAAATTTCTGTTGTTTATAAGCCACCAAGTCTGTGATATTTTCTTATAGCAACCCAAACAGACTAAGACGCCATCTTCACCAAGTTGTTAAGCCCCCAATCCTTTCTCCCACATTCCTACTTTCTACCGTCTCCCATATCAGTGCAGTGTAAGTTGTAGCTCAGCAAATATGAAGAAGTTCAAGTGCAAAAATAAGTCATGGAAACATATAGTTTTGGCTGCAATAATTCTTTTGTCAGACAGAAAACTATATGCTAGTCTTTCTCCCTATAGATGACACTAAGTTCTTCCATCTAAGAAACTAAATGGAAAATGGTTTTCTATGCACAGATTTTATGTATCTAGGTTTCATCAGGAACAAACAGTTCTGATAGAAACTATTTTATTGACATACTTTTGGTCAAAGGAAACAGTGTTATTAAAGGGGGTTGTAAATGGCAGATTTTTAGTTCTACTTGCTGTAAGTTATCAATAGACAACTCTAGTAACTCAATAATTTGAATATCTAAAATGGAATTTCTGATGATTTAAACAGATTGTGTGGATATTCACTTATGAATTGTCTGTGTAAGTGGGAACACAAATTAACTGATGAATTAATTATGAATTGTTTATGAAACATATTAATTATTTAAGCAATTAATAATCATTGCAGAGCAAATATTTTCAAATGCTTAAGCCTTTATAATTCTAAAATTAACAATGATTCACCATAAATTCATTAAATATTAATTAAAACATATCTGCTTCATGCCCATTATTAGTAACATTGAGTTGGCCAAAAAGTTCGTTTGAGTTTTTCCATAACTTTTTTTTTAACATCTTTATTGGAGTATAATTACTTTACAATGGTGTGTTAGTTTCTGCTGTATAACAAAGTGAAGCAGCTATACATATACATATATCACCATATCTCCTCCCTCTTGCATCTCTTTCCCACCTTCCCTCCCCCACCCCTCTAGGTGGTCACAAAGCACCGAGCTGATCTCCCTGTGCTTTGTGGCTGCTTCCCAATAGCTATCTATTTTACATTTGGTAGTGTATATATGTCCATGCCACTCTCTCACTTTCTCCCAGCTTACCCTTCCCCTTCCCCATATCCTCAGTCCATTTTCTAGTAGGTCTGTCTCTTTATTCCCGTCTTGCCCCTAGGATCTTCATGACCATTTTTTTTTTTTAGATTCCATATATATGTGTTTTAGCATACAGTATTTGTTTTCTTCTTTCTGACTTACTTCACTCTATATGACAGACTCTAGGTCCATCCACCTCACTAAAAATAACTCAATTTCGTTTCTTTTATGACTAATATTCCATTGTATATATGTGCCACATCTTCTTTATCCATTCATCTGTTGATGGACACTTAGGTTGCTTCCATATCCTGGCTATTGTAAATAGTGCTGCAATGAACATTGTGGCACATGACTCTTTGAATTATGTTTTTCTCAGGGTATATGCCCAGTAGTGGGATTGCTGGGTCGTATGGTAGTTCTATTTTTTAGATTTTAAGGAGTCTCAATACTGTTCTCCATAGTGGCTGTATCAATTTACATTCCCACCAACAGCACATGAGGGTTCCCTTTTCTCCACACTCTCAGCATTTATTGTTTGTAGATTTTTTGATGATGGGCATTCTGACCACTGTGAGGTGATTCCTCACTGTACTTTTGATTCGCATTTCTCTATAATTAGTAATGTTCAGCATTTTTTCACACGCCTCTTGGCCATCTGTATGTCTTCTTTGGAAAAATGTCTATTCAGGTCTTCTGTCCATTTTTGGATTGGGTTTTTTGCTTTTTGATATTGAGCTGCATGAGCTGCTTGTATATTTTGAAGATTAATCCTTTGTCAGTTGCTTCATTTGCAAATATTTTCTCCCGTTCTGAGAGTTGTCTTTTCATCTTATTTTTGGTTTCCTTTACTGTGCAAAAGCTTTTAACTTTAATTAGGTCCCATTTGTTTATTTTTGTTTTCATTTTCATTACCCTAGGAGGTAGGTCAAAAAAAGATCTTGCTGTGATTTATGTCAAAGAGTGTTCTTCCTATGTTTTCCTCTAAGGGTTTTACAGTGTCTGGTCTTACATTTCGGTCTTTAATCCATTTTGAGTTTATTTTTGTGCATGGTGTTAGGGAGTGTTCTAGTTTAATACTTTTACATGTAGTTGTCCAGTTCCCCCAGCACCACTTATTGAAGAGACCATCTTTTCTCCGTTGTACATTCTTGCCTCCTTTGTCATAGATTAGGTGACCATAGGTGCATGGGTTTACCCCTGGGCTTTTTATGCTGTTCCATTGATCTATATTTCTGCTTTTGTGCCAGTACCATACTGTCTTGATTACTGTAGCTTTGTAGTATAGTCTGCAGTAAGGGAGCCTGAAATCTTCAGCACTGTTTTTCTTTCTCAAGATTGCTTTGGCTATTTGGGGTCTTCCATGTTTCCATACAAATTTTAAATTTGTTTGTTCTCTTCTGTGAAAAATGCCATTGGTAATTTGATAGAGATTATATTTAATTGTAGATTGCTTTGGATAGTATAGTCATTTTCACAATATTGATTCTTCCAGTCGAAGAACATGGTATATCTCTGCAACTGTTTGTGTCATCTTTGATTTCTTTCATCAATTTTGTATAGTTTTCTGAGTATAGGTCCTTTGCCTCCTTAAGTAGGTTTATTCCTAGGTATTTTAATCTTTTTGTTGCAATGATAAATGGGATTGCTTCCTTAATTTCTCTTTCTGATATTTCATTGTTAGTGTATAGGAATGCAAGTGTTTTCTGTGCATTAATTTTGTATCCTGCAACTTTACCAAATTCATTGATTAGCTCTAGTAGTTTTCTGGTGGCATCTTTAGGATTTTCTATGTATTGTATCATCATGTGCAAACAGTGTCAGATTTATTTCTTCTTTTCCAATTTGGATTCCGTTTATTTCTTTTTCTTCTCTGATTGCTGTGGTTAGGACTTCCAAAACTATGTTGAATAATAGTGGCAAGAGTGGACATCCTTGTCTTGTTCCTGACCTTGGAGGAAATGCTTTCAGTTTTTCACCATTGAGAATGATGTTGGCTGTGTGTTTGTTGTATATGGCCTTTACTATGTTGAGGTAGGTTCCTTCTATGCAGACTATCTGGAGGGTTTTTATTATAAATGGTTGTTGAATTTTTCAAAAGCTTTTTTTGCATCTATTGAGATGATCATATGGTTTTATTCTTTAATTTGTTAACACAATGTGTCACATTGATTAATTTGTGTATATTGAAGAAGCCTTGCACCCCTGGGATAAATCCCACTTGATCATGTTGTATGATCCTTTTAATGTGTTGTTGGATTCAGTTTGCTGTTATTTTCTTGAGGATTTTTGCATCTATGGTCATCAGTGATATTTGTTGGTAATTTCCTTTTCTTGTGATATCTTTGTCTGGCTTTGATATCAGGGTGATGGTGACGTTGTAGAACCAGTTTGGGAGTGTTCCTACCTCTGCAATGTTTTGAAAGTGTTTGAGAAAGATAGGTGTTAGCTTTTCTCTAAATATTTGATAGAAGTCACCTGTGAAGCCATCTGGTCCTGGACTTTTTCTTGTTGGAATATTTTTAATTACAATTCAATTTCATTACTTGTGAATCATCCATTTATATATTCTATTTCTTCCTGGTCCAGTCTTGGAAGGTTGTACCTTTCTAAGAATTTGTCTGTTTCTTCCAGGTTGTCCATTTTATTGGCACATAGTGGCTTGTAGTAGTCTCTTATGATCCTTTATAATTCTTCGATGTCAGTTGTAATTTCTCCTTTTTCATTTCTAATTTTATTGATTTGAATCCTCTCCCCTTTTTTCTTGATGAGTCTGGCTTAAGGTTTATCAATTTTGTTTTTTTTCTCAAAGAACCATCTTTTCGATTTATTCATCTTTGCAATTGTTTTCTTCATCTCCATTTCATTTATTTCTGCTCTGACCTTTATGATTTCTTTCCTTCTATGAACTTTAAGTTTTTTGTTGTTGGTCTTCTTCTTTCTCTAGTTTCTTTAGCTGTAAGGTTAGTTTGTTAATTTTGAGATTTTTCTTTTTTCTTGAGGCAGGATTGGATTGCTATAAACTTCCTTCTTAGAACTGCTTTTGCTGTGTCCCATAGGTTTTGGTCATCATGTTTTTGTTGTCATTTGTTTTTAGGTATTATTTTAAATTTTCTTCTTTGATTTATTCTGTGATCTCTTGGTTATTTAGTAATGAATTGTTTAGCCTCCATGTGTTTGTGTTTTTGACAGTTTTTTCTTTCCTGTAATTTATTTCTAATCTTATAACATTGTGGTCAGAAAAGATGCTGGATATGATTTCAGTTTTCTTAAATTTACTGAGGTTGATTTGTGACCCAAGATGTGATCTATCCTGGAGAATATTCCATGTGCCCTTGAGAAGAAAGTATAATCTGCTGTTTTGGATGGAATGTCCTATAAATATCAATTAAGTCTATCTGATCTAATGTGTCATTTAAGGCTTGTGTTTCTTTATTAATTTTCTGTCTGGATCATCTGTCCATTGGTGTTAGTGGAGTGTTAAGTCCCTCACTATTATTGTGTTACTGTTGATTTCCCCTTTTATGGCTGTTAGCATTTGCCTTATGTATTGAGGTCCTCCTATGTTGCGTGCATAAATATTTATAATTGTTATATGTCCTTCTTGGATTGATTCCTTAATCATTATGTAGTGCCCTGTCTTGTAATAGTCCTTATTTTAAAGTCTATTTTATTTATTATGAGTATTGCTACTCCAGCTTTCTTTTGATTTCTATTTGCATGAAATATCTTTCTCTGTCCCCTCACTTTCAGTCTGTATGTGTCCCTAGGTCTGAAGTGGGTCTCCTGTAGGCACCATATATATGGGTCTTGTTTTTGTATCCATTCAGCCAGTCTGTGTCTTTTGGTTAGAGCATTTAAGCTATTAACATTCAAGGTAATTATCAATATGTATGTTCCTATTACCATTTTCTTAATTGTTTTGTTTGTTTTTGTGGGTCTTTTTCTTCTCGTGTTTCTGGCCTAGAGAAGTTCCTTTAGCATTTGTTGTAAAGCTGTTTTGGTGGTGCTGAATTCTCTTAGCTTTTGCTTGTCTGTCAAGCTTTTGATTTCTCTGCCAAATCTGAATGAGAGCCTTGCTGGTTAGAGTATTCTTTGTTGTAGGTTTTCCCCTTTCATCACTTTAAATATATCTTGCCACTCCCTTCTGGCCTGCAGAGTTCCTGCTGAAAAATCAGATGATAACCTTATGGGGATTCCCTTGTATATTATTGTTTGCTTTTCCCTTGCTGCTTTTAATATTTTTTCTTTGAATTTAATTTTTGTTAGTTTGATTAATATGTGTCTGGGTGTGTTTCTCCTTGGGTTTATCCTGTATGGGACTTTCTGTGCTTCCTGGACTTGGGTGGCTATTTGCTTTCCCATGTTAGGGAAGTTTTCATCTATAATCTCTTCAAATATTTTCTCAGTCCCTTTCTCTTTCTCTTCTTCTTCTGGTACCCCTATAATTTGAATGTTTTTGCATTTAATGTTGTCCCAGAGGTCTCTGAGACTGTCTTCATTTCTTTTCATTCTTTTTTCTTTATTTTAATCCATGGCAGTTATTTCCACCATTCTATCTTCCAGCTCACTTATCTGTTCTGTCTCAGTTATTCTGCTATTGATTTCTTCTAGAGTATTTTTAATTTCAGTTGTGTTGTTCATCAGTGTTTGTTCTTTAGTTCTTCTACGTCCTTTTTAAACATTTCTTGGTTTTTCTCTATCTGTGCCTCCATTCTATTTCTAAGATTTTGAATCATCTTTATTTTCATTACTCTGAATTATTTTTCAGGTAGATTGCCTATCTCCTCTTCATTAATTTGATCTTGCAGGTTTTTACCTTTCTCCTTCGTCTGTAACATATTTTTTGTCAACTCATTTTTTTTGATGGGTGGGGCTGTGTTCCCTTCTTGCTGGGTGTTTGCCCTGAGTCATCTAACACTGGAATTTGCAGGCAGTTTGGTGGAGTTGGGTCTTGTTGACGAGATGAAGAACTCTGGGATGCCTCACATTGATTAATATTCCCTAACATTTGAGGTGCTCTGTAATCCATCTGTTTGGACTCAGTGCTTCCACCACAGGAGCTCAGGCCTGACCCTCGGCCTGGGAACCAAGACCCCACAAGCCACACAGCATAGTAAAAAAAAAAAAAGGCAGCAAACTAAAAGCAGAAAAATAACAAAGAATAAAAAGTAAAATAAAATTAGAAAAATAAAAAATATATTAAAAATTAAAAGTAAAAATCAAACAACAACAACAAAGCAAAACAGAACATCAATAACAAAAAAAAAAGAAAAAAAAATGCAGAAATGGCCTTGGTAGTGAGGACTGGGGTGGGGAGCTGGTGCTCAGGCCTGGGACCCTCATGGACAGAAGAGGACTTGGTGGGGGGAGGAGAGATTTAGGCTCAGGACTCACTCTGACTGAGGGTGCCCCAGAGGGCAGAAATTTGGGCCCAGGACCCCAGCTGGCTTGCCAGAGCCTGAGCACGGGGGAGAAACTGGCTGCCTTCCCCTCCGATCTCCTGAAAGTCTCACCCCATCCCTGCTGATCCCCTTACTATGAGTAGGCCCCTCTGAATTTGGGAACTCCTCCTCTCTCCCAGCCACCCTCAGGGGTGCCAGTCCCATCCCACCTCCACTTTTCCTCCCCCTTTCCACCCCACGTCCTACCCGGTTATGTGAGGATTCCTCCCATCCCCTTAGGTGTCGGAGGTTCCCCACCAGTGCCTGGTAGGCACCCTAGTTGTGAGAAGACGTGAGCTCCATGCCCTCCTACTCTGCCATTTTGACTCCACCCCCTGTCTCAATATAATTTAAAATTCAAGTTTACATCAATGGTAATTTTCTAATTGTCCTAATAAGCTGGTAACAGGATCTATGAAACGTAATCAAATATATCACACTCAGGGGCAATCCTGTTCCCTAATAATGCAAATGTTATTTGTTCTAGTTTGCTTTCATATGGTGATTTTTTTGCAGCTAAAATATGCCATTACCTTCTTTGACCTTAAGCATAGGTGAACTAGCATAGACAAGAGAAACAATATTTTTTGAAGAAATATTGTTTCTCTAATGAAAAGAAAAACTCCAAATCCTTCTACTGGATGACTGTCTTAGTCCTGAATCCAAGAAAGCATTTGCTCTAGGATGCACAAGTTATATGCTCACAGGGAACCATCCAAGTACAAAAAAATGGTGTATACAAAACGTTTTAACTTCTTCTCTTTTATTCAAGAAGTTTTAATATCTTCTCTTTATGCATCCAGAATTCAACAATATATTGAGTGTATCTTCTAAGCCATATCATAACTCCTCTTTTATAAGAATGGGGTGGGGTAGGAAGGGCTTACAGGAAATGAGAGAAGCCTTTGAATACTAGCTAGACCTTAGAGATTTACCACTAACAAGAAATATTATCTAAATACAATAGAATTTAATTTTTTTTTTCTGTTTCCAGTGGAAAAGGAAAAAACTCAGACTACTTGCTATTTTTCACTGAGATGCTTAAGAAATTCCGTGCAGTATATTAGTCTTTAAAAAGGAGCTAATGACAATACTGTTTACTCCTGACTGATTTTCTGCCTGCTGGATCTGTCATTTATTGATAGAGGGGTGTCAAAGACTCCAGCATTAATAATGTATTCATCTATTTCTCCTTGCAGTTTTATGAGTTTCTGCCCCACATGTTTTGACAATCTGTTGTTATGCACATAAATGATAAGGATTGTTATGTCTTCTTGGAGAATTGACCCCTTTATCATTATGTAGTGTCCCACTTTATCTGATATTTTTCTTGCTCTGAAGTCTGCTCTGCTAAAATTAATATAGCTATTCTAGCTTCCTTTTGATTAGTGTTAGCATAGCATATCATTCTTCATATCATTACTTTTTTATAATATCTTTATTGCAGTATAATTGCTTTACAATGTGTGTTAGTTTCTGCTTTATAACAAAGTGAATCAGTTATACATATACATATGTTCCCATATCTCTTCCCTCTTGCATCTCCCTCCCTCCCACCCTCCCTATTCCACCCCTCTAGGTGGTCACAAAGCACCGAGCTGATCTCCCTGTGCTATACGGTTGCTTCTAACTAGCTATCTACTTTATGTTTGGTAGTGTATATATGGCCATGCCACTCTCTCACTTTGTCACAGCTTACCCTTCCCCCTCCCCATATCCTCAAGTCCATTCTCTAGTAGGTCTGTGTCTTTATTCCTGTCTTGCACCTAGGTTCTTCATGACTTTATTTTTTTTTCCTTAGATTCCATATATATGTGTTAGCATACTATATTTGTTCTTCTCTTTCTGACTTACTTCACTCTGTATGACAGACTCAAACTCCATCCACCTCACTACAAATAACTCAATTTCGTTTCTTTTTTGGCTGAGTAATATTCCATTGTATATATGTGCCACATCTTCTTTATCCATTTATCCGATGATGGACATTTAAGTTGCTTCCATGTCCTGGCTATTGTAAATAGAGCTACAATGAACATTTTGGTACATGACTCTTTTTGATTTATGGTTTTCTCAGGGTAAATGCCCAGTAGTGGGATTGCTGGGTCATATGGTAGTTTAATTTTTAGTTTTTTAAGGAACCTCCATACTGTTCTCCATAGTGGCTGTATCAATTTACATTCCCACCAGCAGTGCAAGAGGGTTCCCTTTTATCCACACCCTCTCCAGCATTTATTGTTTCTAGAATTTTTGATGATGGCCATTCTGACCAGTGTGAGATAATATCTCATTGTAGTTTTGATTTGCATTTCTCTAATGATTAATGATGTTGAGCATTCTTTATGTGTTTGTTGGCAGTCTGTATATCTTCTTTGGAGAAATGTCCATTTAGGTCTTCTGCCCATTTTTGGATTGGGTTGTCTGTTTCTTTGTTTTTGAGCTGCATGAGTTGCTTGTAAATTTTGGAGATTAATCCTTTGTCAGTTACTTCATTTGCAAATATTTTCTCCCATTCTGAGGGTTGTCTTTTGGTCTTGTTTATGGTTTCCTTTGCTGTGCAAAAGCTGTGAAGTTTCATTAGGTCCCATTTGTTTATTTTTGTTTTTATTTCCATTTCTCTAGGAGCTGGGTCAAAAACGATCTTGCTGTGATGTATGTCATAGAGTGTTCTGCCTATGTTTTCCTCTAAGAGTTTGATAGTGTCTGCCCTTACACTTAGGTCTTTAATGCATTTTGAGTTTATTTTTGTATATTGTTTCAGGGAGTGTTCTAATTTCATACTTTTACATGTACCTGTCCAATTTTCCCAGCACCACTTATTGAAGAGGCTGTCTTTTCTCCACTGTATAGTCTTGCCTCTTTTATCAAAGATAAGGTGACCATATGTACGTGGGTTTGTCTCTGGGCTTTCTATCCTGTTCCATTGATCTATATTTCTGTTTTTGTGCCAGTACCATAAAGTCTTGATTACTGTAGCTTTGTAGTATTGTCTAAAGTCATGGAGTCTGATTCCTCCAGCTCCATTTTTCGTTCTCAAGATTGATTTGGCTATTCGGGGACTTTTGTGTTTCCATACAAATTGTGAAATATTTTGTTCTAGTTCTATAAAAAATGCCAGTGGTAGTTTGATAGGGATTGCATTGAATCTGTAGATTGCTTTGGGTAGTAGAGTCATTTTCAGAATGTTGATTCTTCCAATCCAAGAACATGGTATATCTCTCCATCTATTTGTATCATCTTTAATTTCTTTCATCAGTGTCTCATAATTTTCTGCATACAGGTCTTTTGTCTCCTTAGGTAGGTTTATTTCTAGATATATTATTCTTTTTGTTGCAATGGTAAATGGGAGTGTTTTCTTAATTTCACTTTCAGATTTTTCATCATTAGTGTATAGGAATGCAAGAGATTTCTGCACATTAATTTTGTATCCTGCCACTTTACCAAATTCATTGATTAGCTCTTGTATTTTTCTGGTAGCATTGTTAGGATTCTCTAAGATCAGAAATAAAGGAAAAAGAAATGAAGGAAATGATAGCAAAGATCAATAAAACTAAAAGCTGGTTCTTTGAGAAGATAAACAAAATTGATAAACCATTAGCCAGACTCATCAAGAAAAAAAGGGAGAAGACTCAAATCAATAGAATTAGAAATGAAAAAGGAGAAGTAACAACTGACACTGCAGAAATACAAACGCTCATGAGAGATTACTACAAGCAACTCTATGCCAGTAAAATGGACAACCTGGAAGAAATGGACATATTCTTAGAAATGCACAACTTGCCGAGACTGAACCAGGAAGAAATAGAAAATATGAACAGACCAATCACAAGCACTGAAATTGAAACTGTGATTACAAATCTTCCAACAAAAAAAAGCCCAGGACCAGATGGCTTCACAGGCGAATTCTATCAAACATTTAGAGAAGAGCTTACACCTATCTTTTCAAACTCTTCCAAAATATTGCAGAGGGAGGCACACTCCCCAACTCGTTCTAGGAGGTCACCATCACCCTGATACCAAAACCAGACAAAGATGTCACAAAGAAAGAAAACTACAGGCCAATATCACTGATGAACATAGATGCAAAAATCCTCAACAAAATACTAGCAAACAGAATCCAACAGCACATTAAAAGGATCATACACCATGATCAAGTGAGGTTTATTCCAGGAATGCAAGGATTCTTCAATATACGCAAATCAATCAACGTGATACATCATATTAACAAATTGAAGGAGAAAAACCATATGATCATCTCAATAGATGCAGAGAAAGCTTTCGACAAAATTCAACACCCCTTTATGATAAAAGCCCTGCAGAAAGTAGGCATAGAGGGAACTTTCCTCAACATAATAAAGGACATATATGACAAACCCACAACCAACATCGTCCTCAATGGTGAAAAACTGAAACCATTTCCACTAAGATCAGGAACAAGACAAGGTTGCCCACTCTCACCACTATTATTCCACATAGTTTTGGAAGTGTTAGCCCCAGCAATCAGAGAAGAAAAAGAAATAAAAGGAATCCAAATCGGAAAAGAAGAAGTAAAGCTGTCACTGTTTGCATCTCTTTACTTTTAATCTATATGTGCCTTTATATTTAAAGTGGGTTTCTTGTAGACAGCATATGCTTGGGCCTTGTTTACTGATTGACTCTTACAGTGTCACTTTTAATTGATTCATATGAATCATTGACATTTAAAGTGATTATCAGTGTAGTTGGATTAATACCTACCATACTCATTACTGTTTTTTTAATTTGTAGCCCTTGTTCTTTGTTTCTTTTTTTTCTGTTTTCCATTCTTTTTCTGCCTTTTGTGGTTTTAATTGAGCATTTTATATGATTCCATTTTTTTCTCTTCTTTTAGTGTGCCAGTTATACTTCTTTTTTTCTTCTTTTAGTGGTTGCCCTTGCATTTGAATTATACATTTCTAACTAATCTAAGTCCACTTGTATGTAACACTATACTACTACACAGGCAGCATGAGTACCTTTAAACAGATATTCTCAGTTCCTCCCTCTCATTCCTTGTGACAACACTGTCATATAATTCATTTATTCAAGGCTATAATCACTGAATACACTGTTACTATTATTTTGAACAAACTGTTGTCTGTTAGATCAATTAAGAATAAGAGAAATAAAAGGTTTTATTTTACCTTTATTTATTACTTCTTCTAAAGCTTTTCCTTTATTTATGTAGATAAGATTTTCTGGTCTGTATAATTTTCTTTCTCTCTGAATAACTTCTTTTAACATTTCTTGCAAGACTGCTCTACAGGTGACAAATTTCCTCTGTCTTTGTTTTTCTGAGAAAATACTTATTTCTCTTTCGGTTTTGAAGAATAATTTTGCAATGTACTGAATTCTAGGTTGGTGATTCTTTTAACACTTTAAATATTTCACTCCACTTTCTTCCTACTAGCATGGTTTCTGAAGAGAAGTCCAATGTAATTCTTATTCTTGCTCTTCTATAGGTAAGGTGTTTTCTAATTTTTCTTTTTTCTTTCAGGTTGCTGGGGTAATCATCTCCTTTCAGATTTAGTTGTAAATTGGCTTCACCTACCAGCTTATGTATAGTAGGAAACCCAATATCCTTATTAATATTTTCAGGATACTTGCATTCTTACATTATTCCTCATCACTCTTAGCTCTGAGTTCTCACTTCCACTGAATTTTTAGTCTCCTCTTTGCATTTTATCTCACATACATACCACTGATTTAAGCCTATGTGTGTAATTGACTTCACTACAGTTTGTAAGCAAAGTAAATATACTTTAGAATAACACAAAAATAAATTAAAATTGAATTATTATAAAATCTGAAAGATACTTAAATAGCCACTTCAAAAAATAGGATATCCAAAAGGCCAGTAAAAATACTAAAAGATGCTGAACTTTATTATTTATCAGCTCAGAAAAATGCAAAATAAAGCTATTATGAGATACCACTAAACCCCAATGGGTGGTTATTTTTTAATGACAATAGCAAGTGTTGGTTAAGCTAATGAAACAACTGGAACTCATATACACTGCTAGCAGAGGTATAAATAAATACAATCTTTCTGGGAAACTATTCTGTAGTACCTATTAAAGGTGGATATTTGTATACCCTATGACCCAATATTCCATTCCTAAATATATAACCAACATGAGTGTGTACATATGAGTTCCAAAAAGCTAGTAGAAGAATGTTCATACCAGTTTTATTAATGACAGCCAACACTGCAAATAACTGTTTCTGTATTATATATCACCTCAAAACTTTGTATCCTAGAACAATAATCATTTACTTAGCTTCCAGTTCTATAGGTCAGCTGGGTGGTTTTTCTGGTTTGGGCTTGATCAGTGGACAGTGACTAAGATTAATCATGTGTTTATAGTCTCTGCTTGAAAGTCTAGAATGGTGTCTTAGTCAGCTTGGGATGCCATAACAAAATAGCACAGACTGGGAGGCTTAAACAACAGAAAGTTATTTTCTCATAGTCCTAGACCTTGCAGTCTAGAAGTCAAGATCAAGGTTCTGGCATTTTTAGTTTCTGGTGAGTGCTCTCTTCCAGTCTTGCAGATAACTGCTTTCTGATTGTGTCCTCAGATGACCTTTCTTCGGTGTATTTGGAGAGAGGGAGAGGGAGGGGAGAGAGACAGAGAGAGAGAGGAAGAGAGAGAGAGAAAGGACAAGCTCTATGGTGTCTCTTCTTAAGGGGATACTAATGCTATTGGATCTTAATTACTTTCCTATATGTAAACCCTATCTCCAAATACAGTCATATTGGGGGTTGAGGCTTCAACATGTGAATTTTGGGGAAACAGACATTCAGCCCATAACAAGTGGCCCCACTCACAGGTCTAAGTGTTGACTGGCTGTTAAACAGAGTGATTGAGAGGACAGAACCATGTGTCGATCATAATTTAATAATCTCTCAGGGGGGCTTCTTCACTTAGCAGTCACAGGATTCCAAGAATTCAGGAGTATAAATTGCAAGCACTATTAAGGCCTAGGTTTAGAAATCACACAATGTCATTTTCAATCCAGATTCAAGTGGTAGAGAAAACAATTATGCTTCCTGAAATGAAGACTTTAAAAATACTGTAGCCAATTTTCAAATCTACATACAACCCAAATGTCAATCAGCAGGGAGTGAACAAATACATTGGTATATTGAAACAATGGAATACTATATAGCAATGAAAAGGAACACTTCATTGCTATGTTCAATAACTTAGATAAATTTTAGAAACAATGTTGAACAAAAGAAAGCAGTCATAAAAGTATATATCTGAATGATTTCATTTATATAAAATTCATTTTGGGGGGGCACGAAGGACATTTTATATACTAGTAATGTTCTATTTCTTCATCTAGGTTTTGATTATATGGATATGTTCGGTTTGTTATAATTCATTGAGCTGTACATTTAGAATTTGTGCATTTTGCTATATATAATGTTATAACTTAATTTAAATTTTAAAAAGTGAAAATTATAAATAAGTTGTCTAATATTTCTCAGATATTCTTACAAGTGGGAATCTTCCACTGATTTATTTCCCTTGTAGATATTATGCTATATTTTTTCTGAGGAAACTCAATTTTTTTTCACATTATTATTCAGCTATGTTAATCATCTTTGTTTCACTTATAGTCTATTGTAACCTTGTTCTACAAGCCATAATTTTACAACCAAGTTGGTTTATTAAAATGTTTTTCCAAACTGACTATTCTCCCCCTAAATAATGCTATTTACATTCCTTAAACAGACAATATTTTCAGCAGAATAGTTATTGCCATTATTATAGTTGCTATTTTTTTTTTAGCTCTGGAATAGTTTATAATGGCAGCTATTGTGCCAAAAGTGCAAGGAGATGACAATACAGCACAAGGTAAGCTGTTAGTGAATAGTCTGTGAGTTGTAGTATCTGATCAATAGATAGAGCCAGTAAGGACAAAAGACAAGTAATTTGGTTGCCTAGTCTTAAACCTCTATCTGTCTGTGCCACAGCAAAGCATAACTTGATCAACGAGGGCATGCACAGGAGGATTTAAAGGTTAGTGACAGTGGCATCTTAGCATAATTTAAGAAGTATTCTTCTACATATTCAAATCACCTAAAATATCTCAATCACCTCTCTGCCTAAGGTTTTTTGAAATTCCACTAATAGCAGTTCATTTTTTAGGATTAAGGTGTCAAGGTTCCTAAGAATCTTCTTAAATTGTCAATACTTTGGAGAATAGTAACTTAATCCATTATTACCTTGCTTAAATTAGTTTATCAGATTTGCTAGCAAATCCTCAGCAATACCCTCAGTAAACTAGACATAGAACATATAAGTTTTTAAATTTAATTTAATTTAATTTTATACACAGGTTATTATGTTATCTATTTTATACATATTAGTGTATATATGTCAATCACAATCTCCCAGTTCATCCCACCACCACCTCCCCCATTTCCCCCCATTGGTGTCCATATGTTTGTTCTCTATATCTGTGTCTCTATTTCTGCCTTGCAAACCGGTTCATCTGTAACATTTTTCTAAATTCCACATATGTGTTAATATATGAAATTTGTTCTTCTCTTTCTGACTTACTTCACTCTGTATGACAGTCTCTATGTCAATCCATGTGTCTAGAAATGACCCAATTTTGTTCCTTTCTATGGCTGAGTGATATTCCATTGTATATATGTACCACATCTTCTTTATCCATTCATCTGTAGATGGGCATTTAGGGTGCTTCCCTGACCTGGCTATTGTAAATAGTGCTTCCATGAACATTGGGGTACATGTGACATTTTGAATTATGGTTTTCTCTGGGTACATGCCCAGTAGTGGAATTGCTGAGTCATATGGAAATTCTTTTTCTAGTTTCTTAAGGAACCTCCATACTGTTCTCCATAGTGGCTGTACCAATTTACATTCCCACCTACAGTGCAAGAGGGCTCCCTTTTCTCCACACCCTCTCCAGCATTTGTTGTTTGTAGATTTTCTGATGATGCCCATTCTAACTGGTGTGAAGTGATAACTCAATGTAGTTTTGATTTGCATTTCTCTAATAATTAGTGATGTTGAGCAGCTTTTCATGTGCCTCTTGTCCATCTGTATGTCTTCTTTGGAGAAATGTCTATATAGGTCTTCTGCCCATTTTTGGATTGCATTGTTTGTTTCTTTAATATTGAAATTCATGAGCTGTTTATATATTTTGGAGATTAATGCTTTGTCTGTTGATTCATTTGCAAATATTATCTCCTATTATGAGGGTTGTCTTTTCATCCTGCTTATAGTTTCCTTTGCTGTGCAAAAGCTTTTAAGTTTCATTAGATCCCATTTGTTTATTTTTGTTTTTATTTCCATTACTCTAGGAGGTGGGTCAAAAAAGATCTTGCTATGATTTATGTCAAAGAGTGTTCTTCCTATGTTTTCCTCTAAGAGTTTTATCGTGTCTGTTCTTACATTTAGGTCTATAATCCATTTTGAGTTTATTTTTGTGTATGGTGTTAGGGAGTGTTCTACTTTCATACTTTTACATGTACCTGTCCAGTTTTCCTAGCACCACTTATTGAAGAGGCTGTCTTTCCTCCACTGTATATCCTTGCCTCCTTTGTCATAGATTAGTTGACCATAGGTGTGTGGGTCTATCTCTGAGCTTTCTATCCTGTTCCATTGATCTATATTTCTATTTTTGTGCCAGTACCATTATGTCCCGATTATCATAGCTGTGTAGTATAGTCGGAAACCAAGGAGTCTTAGACAATATTTCTCTAAAGCTGATTTCTCCAGCTCGATTTTTTTCCATGAAGATTGCTTTGGCTATTTGGGGACTTTGTGTCTCCATACAAATTTTAAGATTTTTGGTTCTAGTTCTGTAAAAAATGCCATTAGTAATTTGATAGGGATTGCATTGATTACGTAGATTGCTTTGGGTAGTATAGTCATTTTCACAATATTGATTCTTCCAATCCAAGAATATGGTATATCTCTCCATCTGTTTGTGTCATGTTTTATTTCTTTCATCAGTGTTTTATGGATTTCTGAGTACAGGTTTTTTTCCTCCTTATGTAGGTTTATTCCTAGATATTTTATTCTTTTTGTTACAATGGTGAATGGGATTGTTTCCTTAATTTATCTTTCTGAACTTTCCTTGTTAGTGTATAGGCATGCAAGATATTTCTGTGCATTAATTTTGTGTCCTGCAACTTTACCAAATTCATTGATTAGCTCTAGTACTTTTCCGGTGGCATCTTTAGGATTATCTATGTGTAGTGTCATGTCATCTGCAAACAGTGACAGTTTTACTTCTTCTTTTCCAATTTGTATTCCTTTTATTTCTTTTTCTTCTCGGATTGCTGTGGTTGGGATTTCCAAAACTATGCTGAATAATAGTGGCAAGACTGGACATCCTTGCCTTGTTCCTGATCTTAGAGGAAATGCTTTTAATTTTTCACCATTGAGAATGATGTTGGCTCTGGGTTGGTCATACATGGCCTTTATTATGTTGAGGTAGGTTATCTCTATTCCCACTTTCTGGAGAGTTTTTATCATAAATGGGTGTTGAATTGTGTCAAAATTTTTTCTGCATCTATTGAGGTGATCATGTTGTTTTTATTCTTCAATTTGTTAATATGCTGTATCACACTGTTTGATTTGCATGTACTGAAGAATCCTTGCATCCCTGGGATAAAACCCATTTGATCATGGTGTATGATCCTTTTAATGTGCTATTGGATTTGGTTTGCTAGTATTTTGTTGAGGATTTTTTCATCTATATTCATCAGTGATATTGGTCTGTAATTTTCTTTTTTTGTAGTATCTTTGTCTGCTTTTGGTATCAGTGTTATGGTGGCCTCGTAGAATGTATTTGGGAGTGTTCCTTTCCCTACGATTTTTTTGGAAGAGTTTGAGAAGGATGGATGTTATCTCTTCTCCAAATGTTAGATAGAATTCATCTGTGAAGCCATCTGGTCCTGGAATTTTGTTTCTTGGAAGATTTTTAATCAGAGTTTCAATTTCATTACTTGTGATTGGTCTGTTCATATTTTCTATTTCTTCCTGGTTCAGTCTTGGAAGGTTATACCTTTCTAAGAATTTGTCCATTTCTTCCAGGTTTTCCAGTTTATTGGCATATAGTTGCTTTTAGTAGTCTTTTATGATATTTTGTATTTCTGTGGTGTCCATTGTAACTTCTCCTTTTTTATTTCTAATTTTATTGATCTGAGTCCTCTCCCTCTTTTCCTTGATGAGTCTGGCTAAAGATTTATCAATTTTGCTTGTCTTCTCAAATAACCAGCTTTTAGTTTTATTGATCTTTGCTATTGTTTTCTTTGTTTCTATTTCATTTATTGCTGCTCTGATCTTTATGACTTCTTTCCTTCTACTAACTTGGGGTTTTGTTTTTTCTTCTTTCTCTAGTTCCTTTAGGTGTGAGGTTAGATTGTTAATTTGAGATTTTTCTTGTTTCTTGAGGTAGGATTGTATTGCTATAAACTTTCCTCTTAGAACTACTTTTGTTGTGTCCCATAGGTTTTCTATCATCATATTTTTGTTGTCATTAGTCTCTAGGTTCTTTTTGTTTCTTCTTTGATTTCTTCTGTGATCTCTTGGTTATTTAGTAATGCATTGTTTAGCCTCCATGGGTTTGTATATTTACCTTTTTTCTCTGTATTTTATTTCTAATTTTGGAGCATTGTGGTCGGAAAGATGCTTGGTATGATTTCAATTTTCTTAAATTTACCAAGGCTTGATTTTTGGTCCAAGATGTAATCTATCCTGGAGAATGTTCCATGTGCACTTGAGAAGAAAGTCTATTCTGCTCTTTTTGTATGGAATGTCCTACAATTATCAATTAAGTCTATCATGTCTATTTTGTCAGTTAAAGCTTGTGTTTCCTTATTAATTTTCTGTCTGGGTGATCTGTCCATTGGTGTAAGTGAGCTGTTAATGTCCCCTACTACTCTTGTGTTACTGTTGATTTCCTCTTTTATAGCTGTTAGCATTTGCCTTATGTATTGAGGTGCTCCTATGTTGGGCACATATATATTTATAATTGTCATATTGTCTTCTTGGTTGATCCCTTGATCATTATGTAGTGTCCTTCCTTGTCTCTTGTAACATCCCTTATTTTAAAGTCTCTTTTATCTGTTATGAGTATTGTTACTCTAGCTTTCTTTTGATTTCCATTTGCATGGAATATCTTTTTCTGTCCCTTCACTTTCAGTCTGTATGTGTCCCTAGGTCTGAAGTGGGTCTATTGTAGACAGCATATATATGGGTCTTGTTTTTGAATCCATTCAGTGAGCCTGTGTCTTTTGGTTGGAGAATTTAATCCATTCACATTTAAGGTAATCATCAATATGTATGTTCATATTATCATTTTCTTAATTGTTTTGGGTTTGTTTTTGTAGGTCCTTTTCTTCTTTTGCCTTCCCCAGTTAGAGAAGTTCCTTTAGCATTTGTTGTAGAGCTAGTTTGGTTGTGCTGAATTCTCTTAGCATTTCCTTGTCTGTGACACTTTTGATTTCTCTGTCGAATCTGAATGAGATCCTTGTCGGGTAGAGTAATCTTGGTTGTAGGTTTTTCCCTTTCATCACTTTAAATATATAGTGCCAGTCCCTTCTGGCTTGTAGAGTTTCTGCTGAGAAATCAGCTGTTAACCTTATGGGAGTTCCCTTGTATATGTTTTGTCATTTTTCCTTTGTTGCTTTTAATAATTTTTCTTTGTCTTTAATTTTTACCAATTTGATTACTATGTGTCTCGGCTTTTTCTCCTTGGGTTTATCCTGCCTGGGGTTTTCTGTGTTTCCTAGACTTGGGTGGTTATTTCCTTTCCCATGTTAGGGAATTTTTCAACTATAATCTCTTCAAATATTTTCTTGTGTCCTTTCTCTCTTCTCCTTCTGGACCCCTGTAATGTGAATGTTGTTGTGTTTAATGTTGCCCCAGAGGTCTCTTAGGCTGTCTTCATTTTTTCATTTTTTTTTCTTTATTCTGTTCAGCAGCAGTGAATTCTACCATTCTGTTTTCCAGGTAACTTATCTGTTCTTCTGCCTCAGTTATTCTCCTATTGATTCTTTCTAGTGTATTTTTCATTTCAGTTATTGTATTGTTCATTTCTGTCGTTTGTTCTTTAACTCTTCTAGGTGTTTGTTCTTTAATTCTTCTATGTCTTTGTTCAACATTTCTTACATCTTCTCAATCTTTGCCTCCATTCTTTTTCTGAGGTCCTGGATCATCTTCACTACCATTATTCTGAATTATTTTTCTGCCAGGTTGCCTATCTCTACTTCTTTTAATTGTTTTCCTGGTGTTTTATCTTGTTCCTTCATCTGGTACATAGTCCTCTGCCTTTTCATTTTGTCTATCTTTCTGTGATTGTGGTTTTCTTTCCACAGGCCACAGGATTGTAGTTCTTCTTCTGTGAACATATAAGTTTTGATTGAGTTGGTGGATTTGAGAAGGCCTAGAGTTTGAGGCAATAGAGATAGTGAGAATAACAGATACAATGAGGGGTGTTATTTTCTAATCTCTTCAACTGATAAACTCACTGAAAAGCAACATTCAGTGCAGTAGGACTTATGCCATTAATATTATATTTTTCCTTTGATTTTATCCTTATTCATTCCTGAAGCTTTTATTGACTGTCTAAGATGTTTCAGAAACTGCTGGACACTGAGGTTGCTAAGATGAATGAGACATGGTTCTTATTCAGGGTACTTACAGTCTAGTGAAGGAGATAGACACAGTAATGAAATACATAATATGGTTACCATAAAAATGAATCAAACAGAATTCTACAGGATGATGAGGGAGAGATTTGAGCCCAATTTAGAGGAATAGGATGATTGCACAAAAAAGATAAAAACATTTGAACTGAGCCTTGATGGATGAAAGATATTTCAATGATTAGAGCAAAGAGACAATTAATTCAGGCATGAGCAAGCTCAAAGTCCTAGGGCCATAAAAGTGGAAAAGCTTCTTGTCAAGGACTCTTCAGTCATAAGAGTGGTGAACTTCTTAGGCTCTGGAGTTAGACTATATGGCCTGTGTTAGAATCTCAGCCCCATCATTTTCTTAACTCTATGACTCTAGGCATGCCCTTTCAGCTCATTGAGCCTCAGTTTCATCATCTATAAAATAGTAAGCAATACTTATGTCATTAGGTTGTCATGAGGATTAAACAAAATAATTCATGTCAAACATGTAACATGGTACCTGGCATGCTATAAGTACTTAATAGGTAATATCATCATTACTCCTCACAACCACCCTTTTTGAGAGGTACAATACATTTATATTTCTGATTTTCAGATATGAAAATCTTGAGATTCAGAGAGAATGAATGATTTTTTTTTTTTTTTGCCAATTAATTTGTGAGAAATCCAGTACTGGAACCCAAGTTTCCTGACTCATATCTAGCACAGAGCTCTTTCTGTATAACACACATGCTTACATCCTCATCTGCCTTCCCACATCATCTCATATCTTTTATTTGTGCCATGACAAGATCAGCTCCATTGAATCACAATGTTAAAAAGCCCTATCAAAATGTAAAAAAAAATAATAATAATTTTATTTATGCTGACAGATAACAAGAAATATGTTTCATGCACATTTTTTCTTCCTACTCAATCCAGGAGAAATAAAAGGAAAAGCAAATATATCTTTATACCATTCTGGAGCTATTCTGAATGAGTTGTTTTTGTAAGTCTTTGGAGTTAAAATGTTTTATATTAAAGAGTCCTTGTATTTAGGTATATTTTGTTCATCTTAAGAAAAAATAAAGAAAAAACATTGCTAAGTTTTCTCACTAGTGAAGTCCAATCCCCTTAATGCAAAGCCACATTATGTTTTATTTCTCTTCTTAGAACTTTTCCTGCTTCAAAATATACCTCACATACACTGGGAACACAAGGATAGGCCATGGGACTCAGAATCACCACATGTCAGAATAATAGCTCAGGTCACAATTATGTGTTGAATATCATCAATGGCAGCTTAGTAGCATTTAAGTTAACTAATCTAAAATAGTTACTCTGAAAGAGTTTCTATGGTGAGATTGATAAATTTATTCAAAGTGATATTAGTATTTCATTTACATTTTAACTCATTGTTTATATCAAAATGTTTTATACCATCAGATATATAAAATTATATTAAACATTCAATTGAATGTGTTCTTATAATTAGGATAAAATTGTCATTGATTTCTTCCTGTGTCTTTTTTCAAGTTTCTTCTTCTATTGCTGACACATTTTTCTAAGCATGTTCATTCATTCTGTCACTCAATCAACAAACAGTGATGGGACAACCACTGTTTACTTTGCATTGTGCTAGAGGCTGGGAATACAAGGATGAACAGACTCTGTCCCTTACCTCAAAAACCTCTGAATCCCATAATTATTCCATGTGTAACCAGTGTTTCAATAGCGGCTCATGGTACTTCAGAGTACCATATTTTTGCACCACATTCAAATATACCTCACGTAGTACCAAAATTATCTTATCACATTCTTCCTACCCCACTCACCCTCTTCAAAACACTTCTTCTATGGAGAAAGGAATAAAATAAGAATAAATTCACATTAAGAAATCAATGACTGCTAAATGAAGATTTGTGTTAAACCACCATTTGTAATTGACTAACAAATTTCTAGACCTACAATTTTTTTTTAAAGAATGGCTCTCATTATGACAATTCAATAGTACCTAGAACATATTAGAGTTAGGTAACAGTACACACAAATAATATCAAATCATATGAAGTGACCATTTGTTCCTCCCTCTCAGAATTAGTCCTGTTAAATATCTTATTTTGCCAATTCATAAGATATAAAGAAAATTTATTATTGGCCGTTGACTACTATTTTTTTTTTTTTACTCATACCACTTGTAGTTCTATGGAATGTTAATAAATGTCATTATACAAAGTTTTATTATCAAAATTTATAAACATTTATACTGTTGGCTATAACTGTTTTAAGTTTGATTTTATCTTTAATAGTTAAAGATTATTTTTCAATTTCTAACTTCAATATGTTGAAATATTCAAAGAATTCTAAAATAGACTCATATAGGTGTGGCCAAGATGGTGGAGTAGGAAGACTCTGACCTCATCTCCTCCCATGAGCACACCAAGATTATAACTACATACAGAGCAACTATCAATGATAATGATCTAAAGACCAGCGTAAAAGATTTTCCACAACTAAAGATATAAAGAAGGAACCACCACAAGATAACTAGGAGGGCCAGAGACACGGTATAATCAAGATCCACACCCCTGGGTAGGTGGCCTACAAATAGGAGGATAATTACAATTGCAGAGGCTCTCCTCAAGGACTGAGGGGTCCAAGCCCCACATTGGGTTCTTCAGCCTGGGTGTTCTTCACTGGGAAGACAAGTGAGCCCCCAGAAAGTCTGGCTTTGAAGACCAGTAGGGCTTGCATACAAGAGCAGAGAGAGAGAGAGAAAGAGGGAGAGCTGAAGGACAGTAGGAAAAAGAGACTTTTATCCCAAAGGGCACAAAGTATCACATGTTCAAAGACCCAGTTCAGAGGCAGTAATTTGAAAGGATCCTGTGTCATTCCCACTGCTGATCTTGGAGAGCCTCCCAAGGAGGCAGGGGGCAACTGGAACTGCCCCTGGGGACATAGATGCTGATAGCAACCATTTTAGGGTGCTTCTACCATGAGGCTCATAGATACAGAGAACAAACAGGTGGTTGTCAGATGGGAGGGGGCTGGGAGCAATGAGTGAAATTGGTGAGAGAGATTAAGAGGTACAAAGTTTCAGTTACAAAATATATGAATCACAGGGATGAAATGTACAGCATGGGGAATATAGTCAATTATGTTGTAATAACTTTTTATGGTGACAGATGGTACCTAGACTTATTGTGGTGATTATTTTGTAATGTTTAGAAACATCAAATCACTGTTGTACACTTGGGGCTAACATAGTTTTGTAGGTCAATTATACTTAAATTAAAACTACATAAAAATTTAAATAAAGCTAATTAAGACTTTTAAAAGAAAGAAAAAGATTGAACATGTATAAAGTTCTGTAACATAATAAATCAGAAAAAATAAAATTTCAACTCTTAAAAAATAAATAAATAATATAAACTAATATTGAAAATGACAAACCGTATACATTTAGAAAGGTGTGTTAATCAGATACAATAAGAAATCTAAAATTGCTTGTTCAAATATTTTTATTGAAGTATAGTTGATGTACATATTATATATGTTACAGGTGTACAATTGTTTTTGAAGTAGCAAGAGTGCCAAAGTATAAACAGCCACTAGAGAAGACACTTGTTGGAATCATTCATTCATTCATTGACATTTATTGAATGCCCACTAAGGCCAGGTAGTGTACTTGCTTCTAGTAATTTTCACACAAAAAACTGACATAGCCTCACACCTCAAGGAGTTTACGTTCAGTGAGAAATTGTATACAAGAGGATTGGCAAATATAGAACAGAGTGATCAGTACTATTAGAGAGATACAGATAGAGAATAAAATTTATTAGATTGAGGAGCTTAGGAAAGGTCTCTTTAGAGTTAATATTTTTTATAAATTCTAAGGTAAGTAGGAACTGACATGAGATCAATATTGGCAAAGGGAGCCATATGGGGTTTTGTTAGGAATTAAAAACAATAAAATATGGATACAAAATTGGCAGTGAGAAGAGATGAATCTGGAAAGGAAAGTTACCTTTATTTTATTTTCTATTCCAGTTTTATTGAGATATAATTGACATACAGCACTGTATAAGTTTAAGGTGTACAGCATAATGACTTGACTTATACACATCATGAAATGAATACCATGATAAGTTTAGTGAACACCTATCATCTCATATAGATACAAAATAAAGAAAAAAAATTTCTCTTTGTGATGAGAATTTGATTTATTCTCTTAACTTTCATATATAACATACAACAGTGTGAATTATGTCAATCATGTTGTACATTATATCCCTAGTACTTATTTATCTTATAACTGGAAGTTCTAACTTTTTGACCACCTTCATCCAATTCTCCATCACCACATCCCCCACCTCTGATAATCACAAATCTGATTTGTTTTTCTATAAGTTTGTTTATTTGTTTGTTTAATTGACCTGCAACACTATGTTAGTTTCTGGTGCACAGCATAGTGATTCAATATTTCTATACATTACAAAATGATTATCATGATAAGTCTAGTTACCATCTGTCACCATGCAAAGATATTACACTATTATTGACTATATTCCCCACACTGTACATCTAATTCCCATTACTCATTTATTTTGTAACTGGAAATTTGTACCTCTTAATCTCCCTCACTGATTTTACTCATCTCCTCCACTCTCCTTCCCTCTGGCAACCACCTGTTTGTTCTCTGTATCTTAACTCATTTTTTTGTTTTTTTTTTATGTTTGTTCATTTGTTTTGTTTTTTTATATTCCACATATAAGTTAAATCAGATGGTATTTTTTTCTCTGTCTGATTTATTTCACTTAGCATAATATCCTCTAGGTTCATCCATGTTGTGAAAAATGGCAAGATTTCATTCTTTTTTATGGGTGAGTAATATTCCATTGTGTGTGTGTGTGTGTGTGTGTGTGTGTGTGTATATATATATAAAATGTCCTTTATTCATTCATCTATCAGCGGGCACTTAGGTTGCTTCCATATCTTGGCTATTGTGAATAATGCTGCAATGAAGATAGAGGTATATATATCTTTTCAAATTAGTGGGTTTTTTTTTCTTTAGAAAAATATCCAGAAGTGAAATTGCTGGATTGTATGGTAGTTCTATTTTTAATTTCTTGAGGAATCCCCATACTGTTTTCTATAGGGCTGAACCAATTGACATTCTCACCATTAGTGGACGAGGGTTCCCTTTTCTCCACATCATCACCAGTACTTGTTATTTGTTGTCTTTTTTGATAATAGCCATTCTGACAGATGTGAGGTGATACCTCATTGGGATTTTGACTTGCATTTCCCTGATGATCAGTGATGTTGAGTATCTTTTCATGTGTCTTTTGGCCATATGCATGTCTTCTTTGGAAAAATGTCTATTCAGGTCTTCTGCCCATTTTTTAAATGGGTTTTGTTTTTTTAATGTTGAGTTGTATGAGTTCTTTGTATATTTTGGATATTAACCCCTTATCAGATATATTGTTTGCTCTCACAGAAACCATGCATTGCAAGGGCTTGTCAGTAATATTTGAGGAGTTTGTAATTTGGAGTAATTAAGGAGTGTATTAGTTAGGGTTTTCCAGAGAAATCCTATATATTCATGAGAGAGAGATTAGCTCATGCAACTATAGAGGATGAGAAATCCCACAATCTGCTGTCTGCAAGCTGGAGACCCAGGAAATCCAGTGGTGTAGGGGTAATTCATTCCAAGTAAAAATCCAAAGGCCTGAACCAGGGGAGCCAATGATGTAAATCCCAATCTGAAGGTAGGAGAAAATGTGATGAGATATCCCAGCACAGTGAGGCAGAAAAAAAGGGGTGAAATCCTCATTTCTCCACTTTTTGTTCTATTCAAACCATCAGCAGATTGAATGATGCCCAATCTCATTGTGAAGGGCAATTTACTTTACTGAGTCACTGATTCAAATGCTAATCTCTTCTTGAAACACCTTCACAGACCTACCCAGAAACAATGTTCAACCTGAGTACCCCTGGCCCACTCAAGTTGGCACATAAAATTAACCATCACAAGGAGCCATTGTAAGGTTTTAATTAAAGAGGTGTCATAATATATTTTCCTTTTGAAAAGGTAACTCTTGCTTTGGAGAGTGAAGAATAAAATAAGCATAGAGATAGGGATTCTGTTGAATTCATTTGACTAGAGATGGTAGAACATTGGTTGAGAATAATAGCATTAAGAATGGAGAAAAGTGGGTGAATTTTAGAGGTGCTTCAGAAACAAAATTGGCACAACTTTGTGACTGATTGGCTGTGAGGAAGGGGATAAGTAAAGGATAATATTTGTGCAACTAGTTACATGATAGTGTTAATGATTTACATAGTGATTATTAGTGGACAAAAATTAAGTTTAGGAAGCAGCATGCAGAGTTCAGTGTTGAGTTTGCAGTGTCTTTGGGACATCCAAGTATTCTAGCAGTTTGTTATACACATCAGAAGCCCAGAAGAGAGTTCTGGGCTGGCAGTATCTGGCCTCAGAGTATGTGATCAATAATTATTTTCCATTGATTAAATAAGTGAATTAAAGAGCAATGACATTGTAATAATATTAAAAATTAATGTTGACTGAGCGCTTTCTATTTGCTTGTGCACAATTCTATATGCTAAATATACAGAGCATTACCTCAGTAAACACTGATAAAAATCATTTGACATAATTACTACCCCCAATCACATATGTTGAAACTGAGACAGAGAAAGGCTAAAGGCATATAGGTACAGATATAAATGTAGATATAGATACAGATACAGATATAGGTATAGGCATAAAACCAGTGTTCCTTGACACTAAATGAGATAAACCAGAGAAAACATATAAAAAAATAGTTCTCAATTTGGGGATAAATGTCCCTCCTCCTTCTACCTAGGAAATTTTGATTCTCAGATCTGAACTGGGGCTATAGTACAAGTATATTTTAAAAACTTCCCAGAAGATTCTTCTTTTTCTCCTTTTCCATCTCCTTCTCTTTCTTCTTCTTCTTCTTTTCCTTCTTCTCCTTCTTCTCCTTCTTCTCCTTCTTCTTCTTCTTCTTCTTCTTCTTCTTCTTCTTCTTCTTCTTCTTCTTCTTCTTCTTCTTCTTCTTCTTCTTCTTCTTCTTCTTCTTCTTCTTCTTCTTCTTCTTCTTCTTCTCCTCCTCCTCCTCCTCCTCCTCCTCCTCCTCCTCCTCCTCCTCCTCCTTTCTCTTTCTCTCTCTCTCTCACACACACACATGCACACAAATACACACACACTCTCACATTGAGATGGTAACCTGGTAACTGGGGGAATATTGTCATCTATGTGTAAGTATAAGAAGGAAGAGACTAGAAAGGAGACCAAGTTAGAGTTGATGGTGGGAGGGGAGGATGTTTTGTTGAAACCAGGAAAGACAAAATCACTGATGCTAAAGAAAGAGTAAGTGGTGGTAAACTGTATGTGGAGAAATAGGGTTAAGTCAAGGCCTGGCAAAATGACACTTAGCTAAACACTTAAAAATCTGTCAGAGTGAAACAGCAAAAGATTTTCAACTGCTCTCACTTCAGCTGCTTCCTGAAAAGCTGCACTCAAGTCAACCTGCCCTCACCACTCTGGTCTTCCTTTCAATCCCGCTCTTACTCTGCATCCCCACCTCCTGCTACCGAAATTAGCCTACCTCTGTCATTGTTTAAAACTCCCACCAGCAGGATCCTGTCCCTTATTTATTTGTACCCCTAGATACTGCTCAAGTTGTCTCTCTTGCCTTTTTGTCTGGATCCTCTTGCTCGTGGGACCTGTCCCTAGTTCAGGGAATCTAAGTGGCTTTTCAAATACCTAAGTGAGTAATAAACATTTTAATTAATTTTGGCAACTGACTTTTGGGTGGTCTGTTTTACCTACATGCACTTCAGAAGGGGGAGTGAGTGGCACACCAACAGCCATTGGATGGTATCATAAAAAGTATCTTATACATCAGAGAGCACTCAAGTCAGATTAGACTGAAAATCACCCATTGGCTTTAGCAACAAAGAGGTGTATGGTGACCTCTTTCATAACATAATTAAATGTGCATCAACTTACATGTTTTATATACCCACTGTTAGAGTTAAAATTATATAGTATACCTTCATTTATCTGACATTATTAGACAATGGAATGTTGTAGTAAATAAAATATTCTTGTCAATGATTCCCATGCATGATCTAGAATAGTATCTGTCACAGAGTAAGCACTTAATAAATTTTTCTGGAATAAATAAATGACTTACATAAGTTCATCAATATTTAGAGAAGTAGAAGATGAAAATATAACTACTATCAAAACCTTACTGACTGGATTTTATTCAATTAATTTTCTTTCACGAGTATCTGACCCCTCCAGAAAAATCATACTATATAAGCAAGGATTTTCAGCATTTAGTTAGCATAACCGAGAAATGTTGGTTAATGGAAAGTAACACATCCAGGGGTTTTTGATCCTACTACATTTTTGTTGTTGGTTTGGGGGAGCATTCAGGGAAAGACCATAATTTATCATGTAGACTAAAGATTACACGCTGATTTCTGAAGGCACAGATATCTTTGCCGCAGTTATAAATAAGAACATGAACAATTTCCTGGATGGAAGTGTCTGAAAATATATTTTAAAACCTGATTGATCTCCTTCCATATACATGTGTCTTAAATTCTTTTTTTAGATAATAGCATTTCAGTCATTTGAGTTTTCATAGCTACAGACACTCACGGAGACAAACAGTGCTGATTGATGGAGAGCTGTGGTTGGTAAGGTGCCCTATAGCATAGTTTCTTCTACTAAGGAGTGAATGAGACTTGAGGACAGCAAACTAATAATTTTAGAGGAAGGTCATGAAACAAGAATGATTTCCATCATACACATACATACTCATATTGCCCTCTTGATGTATCTTTCAACTGGCCAAAAGGTTTAAATCCATTCTACCTTACCTCCAGTCACATTACTTGATGTTGTAGAAAAATTGCTATGTTAAATGCCACTTAGAGCTAGGGTATAGCATCTAAAGCTTAGTACAACTTATTATATAGTAATATTGTCCTTATGAGAATTTTTGTGCTTAATTTCTTTTTAGAAAACCCATTGTTATTCTGAATCAAAACCACATTGACATTCTGAACTGAAAGCAATTTAATTATTTGCTTATTATTGAACTTTGTCTTTAACCCAAGGGGAAAATTAGAAAGGAAAGCAATAAAATGATGTGGTCTTCAAGTGACAAGTGAAGATGAGACATTAAAAATATAATTAAGTCATGCTTTTTGGCATTCATATACTATTTGTATAATTACTTATGTAGAGAGGCATAATAACAATACACAGGAGCCTGACTACCTGATCATCTACTCTAGTAGGGAATTCAGTATAAGGCAAAACCAGCCAAAATTTATTCACCTCATAACTAAGACTCCAAGTACACCATGATAACCAGGATCCAAGGTATTTTGCATTTACACAACTCTTTTTAGCACTTCAGAGGTAAGACACTACATGTAAATTCTTTAAGATTCTCTCCTTGGCCTTGAGAAATCCTGCCTCAAGACTTTTTTTTTTTTTTTTTACAAGCAAAATAACATCCTTTATTTTTTGAGTTCAAAACTCTAATATAAAATTTTTTTTTTTAAAAAACGGTATAGTCACATTATGCACTTGTCTAGTTATAAATACACAGTTACACAGTTTCCTAAGCCATTGGCAAACTTTGTTGGCTCTATACTTTTTTTTTTGCCTTTTTTTTTAATGTCTGAAACATTTATATTAACATATTTCCATACATATTTCCATACAAATACAAATATAAGATTTTTAGAAATTTCATGTAATGTCTGAAACATTTATATTAACATATTTCCATACAAATAACCCAATGAAAGTTTAGTATTAGTTGTTTTGTTTGTTTTTTTATACTGCAGGTTCTTATTAGGCATCAATTTTATACACATCAGTGTATACATGTCAATCCCAATCGCCCAATTCAGCACACCAGCATCCCCACCCCTCCACAGTTTTCCCCCCTTGGTGTCCATATGTCCGTTCTCTACATCTGTGTCTCAACTGCCTCAAGACTTTTCCACGTTCTCTCCTGTAGAGGACACTTGCTTACCTGGACTATTCCAACTATTTTATTCCAACTTCTGAGACCATAGTAGAATAATTATCACAGCTAAATAGTAGTATTTTTTGTTTGATCTTGGGAAAATTTAAGTGCAATCAGCTTTGTACCTAAAAGAACACTGTGGTGGAGGAGTAGGGGCAGACATGGCCAGCTTGAAGCAAAACTAGGAAACAGATAAAATTTGTTTTTGTCCACCCACTTCCCTTTAGTAATTTTTGTTACTCTCTTTGGTGTCTCTGCTCATTAAACTACACTAACTTTCCTTTAATATTTCCTAACTTACCCTTTTCCACAGAGACTAGGAAGCCCTTCTGACTCTTAGATACCCAGTGTCCTCATTCTGAGGAACTGGATGTCTGGTTTCACCTTGGTGACAATGACATTTACTTCCAATTTTCTAGAATATGTTTGTCTTTTATACTCTTCTGAGCCCTGTTCTCTATATTTATTTACATGATGAAAACTGAGTACTAATACTAGGACTTCCAGAGATATGCTATCCAAAAGAGTGATCTAATGTAAAGATTTTAGCTTCTACAGCAGTCTGATGTGAGATATATTTGGAGGCATATAGGCATATCAGAACCTCTCACAACTCATAACACAGGTATTCATTCATTATCAATATACCTAAGGTATGCTTGGAATTTAGTACCAAATTCAGTCATGTAAATGTGTAGAACACACTCTTCATGACAGTTGAGATAATAATACAGGATTTTTGGATCATAATATAATACATTCGTTAATAATAACATTAAATTATGTTCCTATTTTGAAAACCACAGACCAGTGAAATTGATACCATTTCTATATAATATTACTGAATATATAACTAAAAATATGATCTCTAATCAGAGCAGCTGATATTTTATACCATGCCCTTGACAAATACTATCTCATTTAATCTTCAGAACAACCTTGTAGAATAGGTTCTATTATTTTCTCTACTGAAAACAATGAAATTGAGGTTCTAAGAAGTTAGCTAACTATTATGGACCTAATGTTTTTGTCTCCTCAAAATTGATATGTTGAAACTCTACCCCTCAGTGTGATGGTATTAGGAGTTGAGGCCTTTGGAACATAATTAGAATTAGATAAGATCATGAAAACACAGGTCTCATGAATAGAATTCATGCCTTTATAAAAGTCATGAGAGAGCATGTTTCCGCTTTCTGCTCTCTGCCATGTGAGGATACAGGGAGAAGTCGACATTTTGCAACCCACAGTTGAGCCCTAACCAGAATCTGACTGTGCTGGCACCCTTGTCTCAGACTTCTAGCCTCCAGAACCGTGAGAAATAAATTGCTATTGTTTACCATCAGTTTATAGTATTTTGTTATAGCTGCCTGAGCTAAGGAAGTAACTCTTCCAATATGACACAGCTGGTAGGCAATGGAATGTGAATTGAGTCCGAATCCATCTGATTCCAGACTCCTTGTGCATAGCCCAACATGCTTCTATGGTGGTAATTAGGATGAATTCACTAAATACACATCACATAAATACAAGCTCATTTCCTTATTAAGTTACATAAGTAGGTACAAAAATAAATACATTTATTTCTGGACTCTAGCAACACATACGACTGTTTCCTCTCATGATATTCCTGAAAATAAAAGATGCTGATTTACAAATGTTAGCAAAGAGACGTAGACTTGGAACTACTGAAAAATTTCATCTAGAAGATTTAAAGTAGTGTGTCCTTGACCCTTTCCTCAAGAACACTCTTAGAGATTTGTATGGAAGCTATAAACCGGAAGTCATATGTTGATGTCACACAGGCTGAATTTGACCCTCATATATTGTTTCTTTGGCCTATCCAATATTTTTGAATACTTTGAATCTGTTCCTAAAGAGGATACACGTTATTAATGTGAACTTATTTCCCATAGTTGGGGAATTTTCCATCTTGAGGTAATGCTCATCTTCCAGCATAAAAGATGAAAATGTCTTTTACTCACATCTTTAGTCTCCCTTGCAGCAGTGTTGTAGTCACATGACCCAGGTTATAGCAATCAGACATATGCCCTCTGTGTCTACCAGAAACTAGTTATTTCATCAAATATGAAACACTATGGCTTAAAAAGGCACACCAGTTTCTTGTACCATTAAGAAAGAAAAAAATTGCTGCCGATTAAACAGTGCCACACAGTTGATTATAAAATGCATTGTGATTCCCTAGATGTTAAAAATGTGAAAAAATAGATGCCTTGGAATTAAGGTAATTGTGCTAAGAAACAAGGATTGGATAGTATCAAGTCACCCAAATTGGAAGCAGTGGCAGTAGCTATATAATTTCCAGGGACAGCTGCTCCATTTGAACATTAACATCTAGCATCAGGGATGTTCAGTGTCTAGAACCAATAATGGTGGCAAATGGTATCTGCAAGGGGATAGTTCCAAATGATTTAGGGCATTAAACTTTGCTGCATAATGACTAAGCCAGATTCTTTAGACTTCCCAGATATCCTGTGGCCTCTCCAATTTTTTTGTGATTAAATAAATGTAATATTCAATTTTCCATTTCAACCATTTTCTAGTGTACCATTTAGTGGTTTTTAGTGTAGTCACAGTGTTGTGCAACCACCCTTATAAATCAAATTTCTTAAATAAGTTTAGATAACTTAAATTTCTTTAAATAAGAAATTTCTTATTTCTTCTTCTTAAATAAGTTTAGATAAGAACTTTGTATATCTGGAAGAATTTTTGTTTCATCTAGGGTATCCAATTGGTTAATATACAGTTTCTTAAATTTCTTCTTAAATAAGTTTATATAAGAACTTTGTATATTTGGAAGAATTTTTCTGTTTTGTCTAGGGTATCCAATTGGTTAATATACAGTTTGCATAGTATTCTCTTATGATCTTTTTTATTTCTATAAGTTGGTAGTTGTGTTTCCTCTTTTGCTTCTGATTTTAGTACTTTGATTTTTTTTCTTAGTCCTGTAAATTTTGTTGATTATTTTATAAAACCTAACTAACTTTTAATTTTGTTATTTTCTTTATTATTTTATGGTTTCTCTTTTGTTTATCTATTCTCTAATCCTTATTATTTCCCACCTTCCATTAGCTTTGCATTTAGTTTGCTCTGCTTTTTCTACTTCTCCAAGGTGTATAGGTAGGTTATTATTTTGAGATCTTGCTCCTTTTTAAAAAATGTAGGTATTTAAAGCTACAAATTTCCCTCAGACCATTGCTTGGCTGCATCTGTAGGTTTTGGTATATTATATTTTAAATTTTAATTTTAAAAAAAATTTATTGAAGTATAGCTGATTTACAATATTGTGTTAGTTTCAGGTGTACAGCAAAGTGAATCTGTTATACATATACATATATCCACTCCTTTTTAGATTATTTTTGCATATAGGCTGTTACAGAGTATTGGGTAGAAAGAGTTCCTATGCTATACAGTATGTCCTTATTATTTATCTATTATATATATAGTAGTGTGTATATGTCAATCTCAATATTCCAGTTTATTCCTCCTCCCCACTTGCCGCCTGGTAACCATAAGGTTTTTTTTCTACATCTCTAACTCTATTTCTGTTTTGTAGATAAGTTCATTGGTACCATTTTTAGATTCCACATATAATTGATATCATATGATATTTGTCTTTCTCAGTCTGACTTCACTGAGTATGACAATCTCTAGGTCCATCCATGTTGCTGCAAGTGGCATTCATTCTTTTTTATGGCTGAGTAATATTCCATTGTATATATGTACCACATCTTTATCCATTCTTCTGTTGAAGGACATTTAGGTTGCTTCCATGTGCTGGCTATTATAGATAGCTCTGCAATGAATATTGGGGTGCATGTATCTTTTCAAATTATAGTTTTCTCCAGGTGTATACCCAGGAGTGGGATTGCTGGATCATACGGAAGCTCTATTTTCAGTTTTTTAAGGAACATTCATGATGTTCTCCATAGTGGCTATACCAATTAACATTCCCACAAACAGTGTAGGAGGGTTCCCTTTACACCACACCCTCTCCAGAATTTATTGTTTGCAGATTTTTTGATGATGGTCATTCTGACTGGTGTGAGGTGATACCTCATTGCAGTTTTGGTTTGCATTTCTCTAAATTAGTGATGTTGAGCATCTTTTCATGTACCTCTTGGCCATCTGTATGTCTTCTCTGGAGAAATGTCTATTTAGATCTTCCCCCCATTTTCTGATTGGGTTGTTTGGTTTTTTTGATATTGAGCTGCCTGAGCTGTTTGTATATTTTGGAGATTAATGTCTTATTAGTCACTATGTTTGCAAATATTTTCTCCCATTCTGAGGGTTGTCTCTTCATTTTGTTTATGGTTTCCTTTCTTGTGCAAAAGCTTTTAAGTTTAATTAGGCTCCTTTTGTTTATTTTTGTTTTTATTTTCATTACTCTAGGAGATGGATCTAAAAATATCTTGCTACGAATTATGTGAGAGAGGGTTCTACCTATGTTTTCCTCTAGGTGTTTCATAGGATCATGCCTTACATTTAGGTCTTTAATCTGTTTTGAGGTTTCTTTTGTGTATGTTATTAGGGAGTGTTCTAATTTCATTCTTTTACATGTAACTGTCCAGTTTTCCCAGCACCATTTACTGAAGAGACTGTCTTTTCTCCATTGTATATTCTTGCCTCCTTTGTCATAGATTAGGTGATCTTAGGTGCATGGGTTTTTCTCCATAGTTTCTACCCTATTCCATTAAACGTATTTCTATGTTTTTGTGCCAGTACCATACTGTTTTGATGACTATAGCTTTGTATTATAGTCAGAAGTCAGGGAGCCTGAAACGTCCAGCTCCATTTTTCTTTCTTAAGATTGCTTTGGCTATTCAGGGTCTTTGGTGTATCCATACAAATTGTAAAATTTTTTGGTCTAATACTATAAAAAATGCTATTGTTAATTTGATAGGGATTGCATTGAATCTGTAGATTACTCTGGGTAGTATAGAAATTATGACAATATTGATTCTTCCAGTCCAAGAACATGGTGTATCTCTCCATCTGTTCGTGTCATCTTTGATTTCTTTGGTCAGTATCTTATAGTTTTCTGAGTACAGGTTTTTGCCTCCTTAGGTAGGTTTATTCCTAGGTATTTTATTTTTTTGATGTGATGGTAAATGGGATGGTCTCCTTAATTTCTCTTTCTGATCTTTTGTTGTTAGTGTATAAGAATGCAGGAGACTTCTGTGTATTAATTTTGTATCCTGCTACTTAACCAAATTTATCAATGAGCTCCAGTATTTTTCTGGTGGCATCTTTAGAATTTTCTATGTGTAGTATCATGTCAACCGCAAACAGTGACATTTTTACATCTTTTTCCCAGTTTGGATTCCTTTTATTGCTTTTTCTTCTCTAATTGCAGAGGCTAGGACTTCCAAGACTATGTTGAATAAAAGTGGAGAGAGTGGATATCCTTGTCTTGTTCCTGATCTTAGTGGTATTACTTTCAGTTTTTCACCATTGGGAGTGATGTCTTCTGTGGGTTTGTCGTATATGGCCTTTATTATGTTGAGGTAGTTTCTCTCTATGCCCAATTTCTAGAGTCTTTTTTATCATAAATGGGAGTTGAATTTTGTCAATAGCTTTTTCTGCCTCTATTGAGATGATCATAGGGTTTTTATTCTTCAGGTTGTAATGTGGTATATCACACTGATTGATCTATGTATGCTGAAGAATGCTTGCATCCCTGAGATAAATCCCACTTGATCATGATGTATGATCCTTTAAATGTGTTGTTGGATTCTGCTTGCTAATATTTTGTTGAGGATGTTTACATCTATATTCAGCAGTGATATTGGCCTGTAATTTTCTATTTTGTGATATCTTTACCTGGTTTTGGTATCAGGGTGATGGCAGCCTCATAGAATGAGTTTGGGAGTGTTCCTTCCTCTGCAATATTTGGTAATATTTTCAGAAGGATAGGTGTTAACTCTTCTCTAAAGGTTTGATAGAATTCATCTGTGAAGCCATCTTGTCGTGGAATTTGTTTGTTGGAAGCTCCTTAATCACAGTTTCAATGTCGTTACTTGTGATTGGTCTGTTAATATTTTCTATTTCTTCCTGGTTCAGTTCTGGAAGGTTGTACTTTTCTAAGAATTTGCCCATTTCTTGCCGGTTTTCCATTTTATTGATGTATAGTTGCTTGTAGTAGTATCGTATGATCCTTTGTATTTCTCTGGTGTCAGTATTAACCTCTACTTTTTCATTTCTAATTTTATTGATTTCAGTCCTCTCCCCTTTTTCTTGATGAGTCTGGCTAAAAGTTTATCAATTTTGTTTATGTTTTCTAGTCTTTTCTTCATCCCTATTTTATTTCTGCTCTGACTTTATGATTTCTTTCCTTCTACTAATTTTGGTTTTTGTATATTCTTCTTTCTTTAGTTGCCTTAGGTGAAAAGTTAGGTTGTTTATTTGAGATTTATCTTTCATGAGGTAAGATTGTATTGCTATAAACTTTCCTCTTAGAACTGCTTTTGCTGCGTCCCATAGGTTTTGGATTGTCCTGCTTTTGTTGTCATTTGTCTCTAGGTATTTTTTGATTTCCTCTTTGATTTCTTCAGTGATCTCTTGGTTGTCTAGTAACATTGTTTAGCTTCCATGTGTTTGCGTTTTTTACAGTTTTCTTTTTTTTTCTGTAATTGATTTCTAATCTCAGCATTGTGTTTGGAAAAGAAGCTTGATATGATTTCAATTTTCTTAAATTTACCAAGGCTTGATTTTTGGTCCAACATGTGATCTATCTTGGAGAACATTCCGTGTGCACTTGAGAAGAAAGTGTATTCTGCTACTTTCAGATGGAATGTCCTATAGATATCAATTAAGTCTATCTGGTCTAATGTGTCATTTAAGGCTTGTGTTTCCTTATGAATTTTCTATCTGGATGATGTGTCCATTGGTGTAAGTGGAGTATTAAAGGCCCCAACTATTAATGTGTTACTGTCAATTTCCACTTTTATGGATGTTAACATTTGCCTTATGTATTGAGATGCTCCTATGTTGGGTGTTATAATAGTTATATCTTCTTCTTGGATTGATCCTTTGATCATTATGTAGTGTCCTTCCTTGTGCCTTGTAATAGTCTTTAACTTAAAGTCTATTTTATCTGATATGAGTATTGCTACTGCAGCTTTCTTTTGGTTTCCATTTGCATGGAATGCCTTTTTCCATCCCCTCACTTTCAGTCTGTATGTTTCCCTAGGTATAAGGTATCTCTTGTAGACAGCATATATATGGGTCTTGTTTGTTTGTTTTTTTTTTATCCATTTAGCCAGTCTGTGTCTATTGGTTGAAGCATTTAATCCATGTACATTTAAGGTAATTATTGATATGTATGTTCTTATTGCCTTTTTAAAAATTGTTTTGGGTTTGTTTTTGTAGGTCTTTTTTCTTCCCTTCCTGTTTTGTTCTTTTCTCTTGTGGTTTGATGACCATCTCTAGTGTTGTGTTTGTGTTTCTTTTACTTTTTTGTGTGTTTATCTATTATAGTTGGGGTTTGCTGTTCCCATGATGTTTTGATATAGCAGTCTATATATGCAAAAGGTTGTTGTAATTTGCTGGTCTCTTTTCCATACAGAGAAGTTCCTTTGGCATTTGTTGCAAAGCTGGTTTGGTGGTGCTGAATTCTCCTAGCTTTTGCTTGTCTGTAAAGCTTTTGATTCCTCTGTTGAATCTGAATGAGAGCCTTTCTGGGTAGAGTATTCTTTGTTGTAGGTTTTCCCCTTTCATCACTTGAAATGTATAGTGCCACTCCCTTCTGGCCTACAGAGTTTCTGCTGACAAATCAGCTGATAAACTTATAGGCATTTGCTTGTATGTTATTTGTTGCTTTTCACATGTGGCTTTTAATTTTGTTTTTTGTCTTTAATTTTTGTCAGTTTGATTAATATATGTCTCGGTGTGTTCATCTTGTATGGGATTCTCTGTGCTTCCTGGACTTGAGTGAGTGTTTCATTTCTCATGTTAGGGAAGTTTTCAGCTACAATATCTTCAAATATGTTTTCAGGCCCTTTCTCTTTCTCTTCTCTTTCTGGGACCCCTATAATGTGAATGTTGGGGTGTTTAATATTGTTCCAGAGGTCTATGAGACTGTCCTTATTTCTTTTCATTCTTCTTTCTTTATTCTGTTCTGTGGCAGTGATTTCCACCACTCTGTCTTCCAGTCACTTATCCGTTCTTCTACCTCAGTTATTCTACTATTGATTCTTTCTAGTGTATTTTTTTTTCATTAATTGTATGGTTCATCTCTGTTTGTTTGTACTTCAAATCTTCTACCTCCTCATTACACATTTCTTCTATCTTCTCAATCTGTACCTCCATTCTTTTTCCAAGATTTTGGATCATCTTTACTATCATTTCTCTGAATTCTTTTTCAGGTAGATTGCCTATCTCCTCTTCATTTAGTTGTTCTTGTGGGTTCTTATCTTGTTCCTTTGTTTGCAACATATTTCTCTGTCATCTCATTTTGTCTAACTTTCTGTGTTTGTGGTCTCCTTTCCACAGGCTGAAGGATCATAGTTCCTCTTGCTTCTGGTGTCTGGCTCCTTGTGGGTGAGTTTAGTTCATGGGTTTGTGCAGGCTTCCTGATGGGAGGAACTGGTGGCTGCCCTCTGGTGGGTGGGCTGGCCAGTTGTAAGGCTCCTGGAGCTCAGCTGTGGTTTCAGCTCCACCTCTGAGTGTGGGCCCCTCACAGGGTTCTGCTTCTGAAGTTGCCTCAGAGCACACGAGTCAGCCCTGGTGAAGAGGGGGCATGGAGATTGTGGCAGCCAGCATCGTGGGAGCCCCAGCAGCAATGGGGCATGTGGGGGAGCCAGTGGCTTTGGGCATGAGAGAGACATCCATGGCAGCAATGGAGCAGTTGGAGGAGCTGGCGCCTATGGGCACAAGAGATCCAGCCCCAGCAGGGGCCCTTCCTGGTGCCCAGGGAGGCAGCAGCTGGAGCATGGGGAGACAGGCTATAATGGAGACCTTGCCCTTTGTGCATCACTCAACATTGGCGCTACACTTCTATGGTTTCCTCCACAAGCATTCCTGGTTTCAGATTTCCTCACTCCTATCCCCTCAGGCCGTCTACTCACAGCCAACAGCAATCCTCTCCCTAGGTTTGCTCTCCAAACCCCACGTTCTAGCACCCAGCCCCTGTCAGCACTGGTGGACACCTGTCTCAGGCTGTGGCATGCAGGGCTGTGGCACAGACCATCTGTGAAGGTCTCCCTCTGTCCTGCTTGTCACACACTGGTTGGTGTGCTCTCCTCCAATACCCCTGAAGCTCCCCTTCTCTTCCAACTGATCTCCCCACTGGTGAGAGGGTTTTCCTGGATGCGGAAACCTCTCCTCTCCTTCAGCTTCCCCCCAAGGGGTACAAGTCCTATCCCACTTACTCTCCTATTTTCCCTTCTTTCTTTCATCCTACCATTTTATGCAGGAAACTTTCTTGTCCTTTTAGGTGTCTGAGGTCCTCTGCTAGTGTTCAGCCAGTGCTCTGTGAGAATTGTTTCATTTGTAGATGTATTCTTGATGCATCTGTAGGGAGAAATGAACTCCACATCCTCCTACTCCTTGGCCTTCTTGACCATCCTCTTTTCTGTATTTCTTATATGATTTTTGTTCCTCAGCTCCTCCATTAGTTTTTTGTTTTTTTGTTTTTTTTTAGTATTTAGTTGATTTTTTGTAGTGTACTACTTTGATTCCTTTCTTCTTTTCTTTTCTGTATATTTTTAGTTACTTTATTAAAGATTGTTTTGTGGATTAAAATGAACATATTAAACTTATAACAACCTAATTTGAATAATACCAATTTGGTTTCAATAATACACAAACTCTCTGCTCCTAAATATCCACACCACCTCTTGTATTGTCAAGATTATGTTTTTATACATTTTGTGCTCATTTACATAGATTTATAATTATTGTTTACCCATTTGTCATTTAAATCATAAGGGAAAGAAGAGGAATTAAAAACGAAAAGTACAATAATACTAGCTTTATATTTACCTGTGTATTTACTTGCATTTTTTTATTTTATCATATGGCTTCAAGTTACTTTAGTGTCCTTTCTTTACAGCCTGAAGGATTCCTCTTCACATTTCTTGTATGGCAGATCTACTAGTACCAAACTCCCTTAGCTTTTGTTTATTTATCTGGAAGTGTCTTTATTTCTCCTTCAGTCTTGAAGAATATTTTTTTTTTCAGATATAGAATCCTTGGATCGTTGCTTTTTTTTTTTTTTCTTATAGCACTTTAAATATGTCATCCCAATGTCTGCTGGACTCTTTGGTTTCAGATGAGAAATCAGCTGTCTATCTTATTGAGGTTTAATGTATGTGATAAGTCACTTTTCTTTTGCTGCTTTAAAGATTCTCTTTTTGTATTTTGACGATATAACTATAAAATATCTTGGTGTAGATCTTTCTGAGTTTATCCTGTTTGGAATTAGTTGAGTTTCTTGGATGTGTGGATTTATTTCTTTCATCAAATTTGCAATGTTTCAGCCATTATTACTTCAAATATTCTTTCTGTGAAAAGAAAGTTTTTTCTTTCTAATTTTTAATTTTGATGAAGTCAAATGTATCTATTTTCTTCCTGTTACCTGTGCTTTGTTTTCATATTCAATAATCTCTTGTCAATTTAAAGGTCAAGAATATTTTCCCTTAAGCATTTGTAGCTTTCAATCTTAAATTTGGGGTTTTGAGCTGATTTTTGTTTATAATGTAAGGTTAGGTTTACTTTACTTCATCGCAGTATAGTCCAAAAAAGTGGCTATCAAATTGTGGTATTAGGATCAGCAGCATCAGCATTACACGGAAACTTGTTACTTTCCCAAATTCTCGGGCCCTACTCCATGCTACTGAATCAGATACTCTGGTTGTGGGGTCCAAGAATATGTGTTTTAATAGCCCCCCAAGTGATATTTTTGATAAAAAAAATTGAAAACCATTGGCCCTTTGGTTCACTGGTTTAGCACAAAGAGAAAGAAAAACATGATGTTAACTTAGATTGCAGTTATTCTATATTCATTTCAGCATAACCCACATTCCAAATAATTTTGCCTTACACTAGAGAATGTGAACAATATAGTAAATTTCACTTACAAAGAAAACTTCAAGAAAGCTCCTAGCTAAGCTAATAAAGAGGTCTTAGTAGTATCTCTTAATGTAGACTATCAATTTAAATTCAGGTATGCCTTTACCAACAAAAGGTAGGAAGGAGAAGTTGGTTCACTGCAAACTCTTAAGATGCCAACTTTAAAAAAAATAAGATGATTCCATGTGTTAATTAACATCTTTAAACAATACCTTTTGATTACATGCTATTTTGGACATATTTAGAGAATGGCTTTTAACAGGTATAGAAAATCAATATTTTTATCTACAAATAATGTATGTCACACACATAACCTTCATAATTGGCACAGACTGGGACAGAAAATTATTAGTCTATAGCAGCACCTAAGTGATGACTCATTTCCAGTAATAATATACTTCTGGCATGCATGACCTCATAATTAATACTGATGTTATAGGTTCTAAATAATTTTCAATGTCAGTGGATTAAATGTTATATTAAATAGTTATATGAAATATAAAGAAGTTTATTAATGTTGATGATTTGCAAATTCCCAGAAAAAAACTCTATTTCAGACTACCAAAAATTAGCATAGAGGAATATAAATTCTGACCATTTTTTATCCTTGAATCATTTATTTAATGGAAATCAAAAAAAAAATTAATTGTCCCCAGGGTGACATGGTTTAGGTTATTTAATAAGTTATAGACATTCATATTGGTAAATGTTATCAGTCTATCATTGATATTTTCCTTTTTGATTCTTAGGAGAAAGGTAGAAGACATTATGACACTATAAAAGTTCAAGAATAATATAAGTAAACTTGCAAGACACATTTCTTAGAATAAATAATATTACATTTTATCAGTTCTAATCTAAGGGGAAAATATATGAAATTCACAGTCAAGAGCTTAGCATAGAATACTCCTCAGACTTTACTGTTTTTTCCTCAGAATGTGATTTTTCACTTCCCTATAGTCTTCGAGTAAGTATTCATCTTCCTGCATTAAATAGAACTTGGACAATTATCCTGATAATTTAAACAACATAAATAATTTGTCTTAAGAATTTTTATATGAACACAATCATTGTCTGAAAAACTCAAATAAATGCCTATATCCTGTACATTTGATTTTAAACATATTTTATTGAGGATAATCTAGGTGTTTTAACAGCTGTAAAGAACCAGGTGTAATATGAAATTCATGAAGGATTTTATTAACAAAATTTCTGGTCCATTTTTTCCTCTTGTGAATAAAATAATGCATCTTTATAAAGTTTCTAAAAATATCAACATGGAAAGGACACCATTACAGATATTAAATTGACCATCAATTTTCTTATACTTTGTAAGATACTTTCCTTTGTTTATGAACTTACTAGCTAAGCTTCTGAGAGGTATAGTTAATGATAGATTAAGGCTGGGCTATGTCTTTTATTTCTTACAGTCAATTCCTTGTTTTTATTCAAAACAGGATTATTTATTCAGTAGGTCAGTATAGAGTTAAACTCCAGCCATGATAAAGTAGCAGGGACCAGGTTTATTCTTTCACCTTAAACAAGTAGAAAACAAGACAGCATATATTAAATAATGGTTTTCAAACATTGAAAAACAGACATCATAAAAGAACGATTCCTGAGAGAAGAGAAAAAAATGAGGTGAACTTTATTATTGCCTCAGGTTGCTGTGTAGAGAGAACTCTTAATGTGCAGTGCAGGGAGGGGAACTCAAATAAAGACCAATGGTATAACTCCATTGAAGAGGCAAAGTTCAGTGTTCAGTGAATCCAGGAGGTTTAAATTCATTGCAAAATACCCAAGAAGAGGAGGTGACACCTAAAGAATTCTCCAGGAATTTGTAGAGGGGTTTCTTAAAGTCTGTCTGTGGCTGATTCACAACTGGGTAGAGGAAAGTACCTGAAGATCAGGAAATAACCATGGCAAAAGAGTAGGTTGAAAAATTCCTGGAGCTAACACAGAGCTTGTAATAGTTTTTATTCCTTCCAGAGAGAATGGATAAAAAGCTCTTAATATACAGCACTTCAGGTAAAGTCTCCAAAAAGTGTATTAACCTTGTTAGTGGGCTAACTTAGAACTAGAATAAAGGCTGCTCTGAACCTGCTGTAACTAAACTTAAAATCAAACCTCAAAAGACTCAAACAAATTACAAGTAACTTAACTGAATCCCGGAACAAACTAAACAATATTTAAAGAAATATACTAAAATTCAGCACAAACATTGTAAAATGTAAGATGATCGGATTGCAAACAAAATTATCGGGTATGCAAAGAAGCAGGAAAATATGATCCATTACCAGGAGAAAATTCAATCAATGGAAACACACTGAGAAGTGACATAGATGATGGAATTAGAAGACAAGGATATTAAAAGAGCTACTATAAATATTTTTCATATTTTCAAAACTATAGAGAAAAGTTTTAACACAGAAGAGCAAAATGGTAGATATAAAAAAAGACTCAATGGAACTTCTGGAAGTGAAATATCATAACTGAAATGAAAATATACCCAATACAATAAAAGATTATATATCTTAGAAAAAATATATATTAATGAACTTAAAGACATAACCAGAGAAACTATCCAAAATAAAACATAGAAGAAAAAAAAACAGCAAAAATAAAAAATGAACGAAGTATCAATGACTTGTGGAATGGCATGATTGTCTACTTAGAAAATCCTAAAGGATTTCCAAAGAGACTATCAGAATTAGTATGTGAATTTAGCAAGGAAAGAGGATGCAAAGTCCATATACAAAAATAAATTACATTTATAAATACTATGAACAAACAGCTGAAAGATTAAATAAACTAACAGTTATAGAAGCTCCAAAAGTACAAAATACTTAGGAATAATTTTACCAAAATGTGTATAAAGACCTGTATAATAGAAACTAAAAAACATTGTTACAAGTAATAAAGCAGACAAAAAGAAATGGAGATATATTCCAGATTCATGGATTGGAAGATGCAGTATTTTTTAAATGTCCCTATCCCTAAATTGAATTAGATGTTCAACACAATCTCAATCAAAATTCCATTTGGCATTTTTATAGAAATAGACAACCTGATTCTAAAATTTATATAGAAGGGCAAATAGAAATAGCCAAAATAATTTTGTAAAAGAAGAAAAAAGATAATTTATGCTACGTATTTTTAAGGCTAACTATACAACTATAATAAACAAGACAGTGCTATTGGCAGAACTATAGAGATATAGATCAAAAGAACAGAATAGACAGTCTAAAAATAGATTCTCACATATGTGAGCAATTGATTTTTGACAAAGGTTCCAATTGCATTTGATGGAAAAGAAAAAATTTTCAACACTTCTTTCTGGAAAATTGGGTACCCATATACAAAACAATGAACTTCAATACTTACCTTGTACCTTATACAAAAATGGACTGTTAGAGAATATAAAAAAGCCACTACTTAACTCTAATTCTTGCCATGAAAAAATATGGACCCATATTGCCAGGTCTTTCTATTTTTCATGAGAATCCAGAAATCAGTATTTTAATGTAACATCTCTTGTTTTTTTATAATTTTTGTCTCTATTTTTGAAATATACTAGGTTAACTAAACAAACACATGCATAGGCAAAATCTTGTCCACAAGCTATTAATTTCCAGCCTTTAAACTATCCTTGGTATTTACTTTAACTATTTTTATCTATATGGAAATTGAATGATTATGTTATTATATTAATAATAATAATAACTCATTACCAAAATAGAACACTCACAATTTACCAAGAACTGTGCTAAGCACTTTACATACTTTATCTCATTTAATCCTCCCAAAAAAATATTTGAGGTAGGTATTATTATTCACATTTTACAGATGAGCAAAGTAAGGATCAGGTAGGTCAAATGACTTATTAAGAGCAGAATTACTATTTATACCTAAAACTGTCTGAAATCAAAGTTTGTGCTCTTAAACACTGATCATATATGAAGTTTTACAGTGGGATTTATTTTATGTACTATATGATAGCCCTGATCCTTGAACTTGCAATAAGTGTTCTAATGTCTAAGGATATGGAAGAAATTAAATATACGAGGTAGATAAATGCAAATCAAAACTACAATGAGGTATCACCTCACACTGGTCAGAATGGTCATCATCAATAAATCTACAAACAATGCTGGAGAGGGTGTGGAGAAAAGGGAACCTTCATACATTGTTGGTGGGAGTGTAAATTGATACAGCCAAGATGGAAAACAGTATGGAGGTTCCTTAAAAAACTAAAAATAGAACTACCATATGGCCCAGCAATCCCACTACTGAGCATATACCCAGAGAAAACCATAATTCAGAAAGATACATGCACCCAACGTTCATAGCAGCACTATTTACAATAGCCAGGACTCGGAAGCAACCTAAATGTCCATCAACAAAGGAATGGATAAAGAAGATGTGGTACACATATACAATGGAATATTACTCAGCCATAAAAAGGAAAAAAGTTGGGTCATTTGTAGAGACATGGTTGGACCTAGAGAGTGTCATACAGAGTGAAGTAAGTCAGCGAAAAACAAATATTGTTTATTAACACATATATGTGGAATCTAGAAAAATGGTATAGATTATCTTATTTGCAAAGCAGAAATAAAGACAAGACATAGAGGACGAATGTATGGATACCAAGGGGGAGAAATTGGGAGATTGGGATTGACACATATACACTATTGATACTATGTATTAAATAAATAACTAGTGAGAACATGGAGTATAACACAGAGAACTCTACTTAATGCACTGTGGTGACCTAAATGGGAAGGAAGTCCAAAAGGGAGGGGATAGATATATATGTATGGCTGATTCATTTTGCTGTGCAGTAGAAACTAACACAACATTGTGAAGCAACTATACTCCAATACAAATTAATTAAAAAATAAATAAATACAGGTGATAAAATGTGCAGACAAAATTTTGACATAATTTTTATGTCCTTTATCTTCTTGGAGTAAGTGTGAAAAACTCCTAAAGTTGGTTTGAGAATTTAAAACACAATGAATGTAAAGCATTTAGCATCATGACTGAATCATAATAACTGCTTAATAAATATAAAATATCATTATGTGTATTTTTACAAAATAGGTTTATATTTTTTGCTGTGTCTATTTTTGAAAAAGTAGTTTCACAGTTTCCTCTACAGAGAAAATTGTTTTGTTTACTAAACAAGAAAAATTATCTAAGAACCAAATAAATGTTAACAGTAGTCATTCATGCTATCTGTCATATCAACTGCTATTTTGGCAAAACTTTTCCATTTATAAGTAAAATTTGTTATTATCATTATAAAATAAAAATAAGAAACAAAAACCAGGATTATAAATACTGTCAAATGCTTGTACTACTTAAAAAATAAGGATTGTACAGTTTAGTATCAAACAATGTTTCTTCCTTCTCTCTGTTATATACGTTTAGCAATACCCTGACAATTGTTGCAGAATTCATTGGGATTAGTGGAAAGACAAGGAAAGACCCATTTGTGGATTGAATCCAAAGCTTCCTAATCTAAAGGCAGCACATTTCATTGGCTCATATAGATAAGATTTATTTTCTGATAAAAGATTTTTCTTTTCCCAAACTAACTCAAAATTCTTCCAGAGCCATGTATTTACCATGAGTGACACTGGTAAGAAGAAAAGCAACTTTCCCTTTGATCTCACTAGCAATGTCACAACATTCAGGACTTTGACCTTCTGTTGTACTTTACCTTAACTATCTATTGAGTGGCTTTTTCCATCTTCCTAAAATTCACATTGCTACAGTGAAGATTTATGTTTCTCTAAGTTCTCAGAAATTCAAAATATTTATTGCATCATCTTCTTTTCTGAAAAATATTGCCATCCAAATAACTCATACTTAATAAAATACAATAATAGTCTTACAGGGTATTTGCAACCTGACGTGAAGCTGAAGTATTTTCACATTTAGAGATATCATCAAATTCTAAACAATCTGAAAGCAGATTATGTACAATTCCATGTGTTCAAAATTTAAATCGGGATCAAGATGGTGAAGTAAGAGGTTGTGGAGCTCATCCCCCAATGAACACATCTAAAATACATCTACATGTGGAGGAATTCACCCAGAAAACTTACTGGAAACTGGCAGAAGGACTCCTGTACAACCAAGGCTGAAAGAAATATACACACATAATCAGGTAGGAAGATAAGAAAAGCAATTGGGTTGGGAACTATGTCCGTGGGAGGGGACCAAAAGAAAAGGGAGAATACACAGGTGGACACCCCCCCCCCCCGGGGGGAATGAGTAATTCAAGCCATAGATTGGGTGCCTCAGTCCTGGAGTCCTACGTGGAGAAAACAAGTCCCATTGGCTCGTTAGAGGACAACTGAGGGAAACAGAAGAGCTGGGGGAAACCTGGACGCTACACGGGAGGATTGCATGCACTGACTAGCACCCAAGGCAGGGTATAGAGAGGTCTGCCTTAGTGGCTGCTGGACTTCTCGCAGCTGCCTCACTGTGCATCCCAGCCCATGCAGAGCAAATGCTCTGGGTCCACTCACTCTACATCACTGTGTGGCACTGAGTCTGGGGCAGCCATGACCATAGAAAAGACTTGACTGTGGGTCGCAGAGGCAACCTGGTCCTAAGGCAGAGCCTGGGTGGGGCAGTGGTGGCCATTGTTGGTGCTTATACGATGGCACCTCTGAAGTCTCCCAAATCTCTGAACAGCAGTCACTGCACCACAGCTCACCCCCAGATACACACCAAGAGTGCATGTGGGCCCCACTTGATATGCCCAGCTGTTCTAAAACAGGGCAGGAGTGGCAGATGATTGGGGCAGTGATCAGCTGTGGGGGAAAAGGAGACTTACACCGGAGGCTGCATCTGAGCAGAGCAGGGGGCACATGAACACCCAGTGCATCAGACCTTTGTCTGGGCATGAGCACAACATGCTTCAGCACTCACACCCTCTGGGACAAGAGTCACACCCAGAGGAACCATGTGACTTGTATCCACATCAAATCAAGCTCTCCTACCAAAAGTACTGGACATGAGCACTCTATATAGGGACACTCCCACATAAGAATACCCCTTCAAGACCACAATTAGAACTTGTTCCACCTATATTCATAGAGACAAAGAAAGTTAAGCAAAATGAAAAGGCAGAGGAACTACTCTCAATTGACAGAGAAAGAGAAAACCTCTGAAAAAAAAATCAATAATGAAACCAAATAACAATTTACCATATAAAAAATTCAAAACATTGGTAACCTCTGAACAATGACCACTTTAACAAGGAACTAGAAAATATTAAAAAGGCCCAATCAGAAATGAAGCATTCAATAGCTGAAATAAAAAGCACACTACAAGGAATGAAAAGCAGAATAAGTGATGCAGAAGAAGGCATAAGTGATGTGGAAGACAGAATGGAAAACACCCAATCAGAACATATAAGAGAAAATATTTGCAAATGATATGATGGACAGGGTTTAATATCCAAAATATATAAGCAGCTCATACAACTCAATATCAAAAAAAAAGAAAAAGAAAGTAAAGAAAACACAAACAACCCAATCAAAAAATGGACAGACACCTCAACAGAGGTTCATTTTTCCAAAGAAGACATACAGATGGCTAATAGAGACATGAAAATATGATCAACATTGCTAATTATTAGAGAAATGCAAATCAAAACAATAATGAATGAATTATCAACTTGCACCTGTCAGAATGGCCATCATCAAAAAAATCTACAAATAACAAATGTTGGAGAGGATGTGGAGAAAAAGGAAACCTGTACATTTTTTATTGGAATGTCACTTGCTTCAGCCACTATGGAAGACAGTATAGACTTTCCTCAAAAAACTAAAAATAAAAATACCATTATGATCCAGCAATTTCACTCTTGGATACATATCTGGAAAAAAATGAAAACACAAATTCAAAAAGATACATGCACCCTAAATTTCATAGCAGCACTATTTATAATAGCCAAGATAGAAAAGCAACACAATTTCATTCATTAGTGTCTTATAGTTTTCAGAATACAGGACTTTTGCCTCCTTAGGTAAGTTTATTCCCAGGTATTTTATTATTTTTGTTGCAATGGTAAATGGGATTGTTTCTTTAATTTCTCTTTCTGATCTTTCATTTTTAGTGTATAAGAATGCAAGAGATTTCTGTGTATTAATTTTGTATCCTGCAACTTTACTAAAATCATGGATTAAGTCTAGTAGTATTCTGGTGGCATTTTTAAGATTTTCTATGTATAGTACCATGTCATGGGCAAACAGTGACAGTTTTACTTCTTTTCTGATTTGGATTCCTTTTGTTTCTGTTTCTTCTCTGATTGCCATGGCTAGGACTTCCAAAGCTATGTTGAATAATAGTGGTGAGAGCGGACACCCTTGTCTTGTTCCTGATCTTAGAGGAAATGCTTTCAGTTTTTCACCATTGAGAATGATGTAGGCTGTGAGTTTGTCATATATGGCCTTTATTATGTTGAGGTAGGTTCCCTCTATTCCCACTTTCTGGAGAGTTTTTCTGATAAATGTGTGTTGAATATTGTCAGAAGCTTTTTTTGCCTCTCTTAAGACGATCATATGGTTTTTATTCTTCAATTAGTTAATATGGTGTATCACAATGATTGATTTGTGTATATTGAAGAATCCTTGCATTCCTGGGATAAATCCCACTTGATCATGGTGTATGGTCCTTTTAATGTGTTGTTGGATTCAGTTTGCTGGTATTTTGTTGAGGATTTTTGCATCTATGTTCATCAATGATATTGGTCTGTAATTTTCTATTTTGTGATATCTTTACCTGGTTTTGGTATCAGGGTGATGGTGGCCTAGTAGAATGAGCTTGGGAGTGTTTCACCCTCTGCAATTTTTGGAAGTGTTTGAGCAGGATAGGTGTTAGCTCTTCTCTACATGTTTGATAGAATTCACCTGTGAAGCCATCTGGTCCTGGACTTTTGTTTGTTGGAAGATTTTTAATCACAGTTTCAATTTCATTACTCGTGATTGGTCTGATCATATTTTCTAGTCTTTCTGGATCAGTCTTAGAAGGTTGTACTTTTCTAAGGATTTTTCCATTTCTTCCAGGTTGTCCATTTTATTGGCATATAGTTGCTTGTAGTAGTCTCTAATGATCTTTTGTATTTCTGCGGTGTCAGTTGTAACTTCTCCTTTATCATTTCTAATTTTATTGATGTGAGTCCCTTTGGGGTTTTTTTTTTGATGAGTCTGGCGAAAGTTTTATCAATTTTGTTTGTCTTCTCAAAGAACGAGCTTTTCGTTTTATTGATCATTGCTTTTGTTTCCTTCATTTCTTTTTCATTTATTTATGCTCTGATCTTTATAATTTCTTTCCTTCTACTAACTTTGGGTTTTGTTTGTTCTTTCTCTAATTGCTTTAGGTGTAAGATTAGGTTGTTTATTTGAGATTTTTCTTGTTTACTGAAGTAGAATTGTATTACTATAAACTTCCCTCTTAGAACTTCTTTTGCTGCATCCCATAGGATTTTGGTTGTCGTGGTTTCATTGTCATTTGTTTTTAGGTATTTTTTGATCTTCTCTTTGATTTCTTCGGTGATCCATTGGTTATTTAGTAGCATATTGTTTAGCCTCCATGTGTTTGTGTTTTTTACAGTTTGTTTTTTCCTGTAATTGATTTCTAATCTCATAGTGTTGTGGTCAGAAAAGATGCTTGATACAATTTCAGTTTTCTTAAATTTACCAAGGCTTGATTTGTGACCCCAGATGTGATCTATCCTGGAGAATGTTCTGTGTGCACTTGAGAAGAAAGTGTATTCTGCTGCTTTCTGGTGGAATGTCCTATAAATATCAATTAACTTCATCTTGTTTAATGTGTCATTTAAAGCTTCTCTTTCCTTATTTATTTTCATTTAGCATGATCTGTCCATTGGTGAAAGCGGGGTGTTAAAGTCCCCCTATATTATTGTGTTACTGTCAATTTTCCATTTTATGGCTGTTAGCATTTGTCTTATGTGTTGTGGTGCTCCTATTTTGGGTGCATAAATACTTACAATAGTTATACCTTCTTCTTTGTTTGGTCCCTTGATCATTATGCAGTGTCCTTCCTTGTCTCTTGTAATAGTCATTATTTTAAAGTCTATTTTGTTTGATATGAATAATGCTAATCCAGCTTTTTTTGATTTCCATTTGCATGGATTATCTTTTTCCATCCCCTCACTTTCAATCTTTACGTGTCCCTAGGTCTGAAGTGGGTCTCTTGTAGACAGCATATATACAGGTCTTGTTTTTATATCTATTCAGCCAGTCTGTGTCTATTGGTTGAAGCATTTAATCCATTTACGTTTAAGGTAATTATCAATATGTATGTTCCTATTGTCATTTTCTTAACTGTTTTGGGTTTGTTCTTGTAAGTTTTTTTCTTCTCTTGTGTTTTCCACCTAGAGGTGTTCCCTTAGCATTTGTTATAAAGCTGGTTTGGTGGTACTGAATTCTCTTAGGTTTGCTTGTCTGTAAAGCTTTTGATTTCTCAGTCAAATCTGAGTGAGATCCTTGCTGGGTAGAGATATGTTGCTTGTAGTTTTTTCCTTTTCATCACTTTAAATATATCATGCCACTCCCTTCTGGCCTGCAGAGTTTCTGCTGAGAAATCAGCTGATAACCTTATGGGGATTCCTTTGTATGTTGTTTGTTGCTTTTCCCTTGCTGATTTTAATATTAATTATTTCTATTTAATTTTTGTTAGTTTGATTAATGTGTTTTTCCTTGGGTTTATCCTGTATGGGGATTTCTGTGCTTCCTGGACTTGAGTGAGTGTTTCCTTTCACATGTTAAGGAAGTTTTCGACTATAATCTCTTCAAATATTTTCTCAGACCCTTTCTCTTTCTCTTCTCCTTCTGAAACCCTTATAATTCAAATGTCGTTTTTTTAATGTTGTCACTGAGGTCTCTGAGTGTGTCCTCATTTCTTTTCATTTTTTTTTTTCTTTATTCTGCTCTCTGGCAGTTATATCCACCATTCTATCTTCCAGTTCACTTTCCGTTATTCTGACTCAGTTTTTCTGCTATTGATTCTTTCTAGTGTATTTTTCTTTTCAGTTATTGTGTTTTTCATCACTCTTTGTTTGTTAGTTCTTCTAGGTCCTTGTTAATCATTTCTTGTATCTTCTAGATCCATGCCTCCATTCTATTTCTGAGATCTGGGATCATCTTTACCATCACAACTCTGAATTCATTTTCAGTTAGGTTGCCTATTTTCTCTTTATTTATTTGCTGTTGTGGGATTTTACCTTGCTACTTCAGCTGCAACACATTTCTCTGTTGTCTCGTTTTGCTTAACTTATTCTTTTTGTGGTCTACTTTCCGCTGGATGAAGGGTTGTAGTTCCTCTTGCTTCTGTTGTCTGTTCTCTGGTGGGTGAGCTTGGTCCAGGGGTTTGTTTAAGCTTCCTAGTAGGAGGGACTGGTGCCTGTGCTCTAGTGGGTGGAACTGAGCTTTTTCCCTCGGATGGGCAGGGCCACATCAGGTGGTGTGTTTTGGGGTGTTTGTGAGCTTAGCACAACTTTAGGCAGCCTGTCTGCTGATGGGTGGGTCTGTGTTCTTGTCTTGCTGGTTGTTTGGAATGAGGTATTGAATACTCGAGCCTGCAGGCAGTTGGTTGTAGCCAGATCTTGGTGTTGAGATGGATAATTCTGGGACATCGCATGCCGATTAGTAATCGCTGGGCCCAGAATTTCTCTGGTGGTCCAGCATCATGAATTCAGTGCTCCCACCCCAAAGACCCAGACTCGACTCCTGGCTGGATAATCAAGAGCCCACAAGCCACGCAGAATGGTCAGAGAAAAAAAAGGGAGAGAGAGAAAAAAAGGAATAGAAAAAAAAACAGACAAAGAAAAACAGCAAAAACAAACCTCAAAAATTGGCAATAACAATACACACACAAAAAGAAAAGATAAAACATGAGAACAACCAAACAAACAAAAGAACCCCAAAATGAAAAAAAGGTAATAAAGAATAAACTAACAAAAACGAATTAAAATCAAAATGAGGGAATTCCCTGGTGGTCCAGTGGTTAAGATTTCACCTTCCAGTTCAGGGGATGTGGGTTTGATTCCTGGTCCAGGAGCTAAGATATCACATGCCTCACTGCCAAAACACCAAAACATAAAACAGAAGCAATATTGTAACAAATTCAATAAAGATTTTAAAAATGGTCCACATCCTAATGAAACTTAAAAGCTTTTGCACAGCAAAGGAAACCATAAACGAGATGAAAAGGCAACCCTCAGAATGAGAGAAAATATTTGCAAACAAAGCAACTGACAAAGGATTAATCTCCAAAATATACAAGCAACACATGCAGATCAATATCAAAAAAACAAACAACCCAATCCAAAAATAGGCAGAAGACCTAAATAGACATTTCTCCAAAGAAGATATACAGATTGCCAACAAATGCATGAAAGGATGCTCAACATCACTAATCATTAGAGAAATGCAAATTAAAAACACAATGAGGTATCACCTCACACTGGTCAGAATGGCCATCATCAAAAAATCTACAAACAATAAATGTTGGAGAAGGTGTGGAGAAAAGGGAACCCTCTTGTACTGTTGGGAATACAAATTAATACCGTCACTATGGAGAACAGTATGGAGGTTCCTTAAAAAACTAAAAATAGAACTACCATACAACTCAGCAATCCATATACCATATACCCTGTGAAACCCATAATTCAAAAAGAGAAATGTACCACAATGTTCTTTGCAGCACTATGTACAATAGCCAGGACATGGAAGCAACCTAAGTGTCCAAAAACAGATGAATGGGTAAAGAAGATGTGGCACACATATAAAATGGAATATTACTCAGCCATAAAAAGAAATGAAATTGAGTTATTTGTAGTGAGCTGGATGGACCTAGAGTCTGTCATACAGAGTGAAGTAAGTCAGAAAGAGAAACAACAAATACTGTATGCTAAAACACATATATATGGAATCTTAAAAAAAAAAGAAAAAAGTGGTTCTGACGAACCTAAGGGCAGGACAGGAATAAAGATGTAGACATAGAGAATGGACTTGAGGACATGGGGAGAGGGAAGGGTAAACTGGGACGAAATGAGAGAGTAGCATTGATATATATAAACTACCAAATGTAAAATAGCTAGTGGGAAGCAGCTCCATAGCACAGGGAGATCAACTCAGTGTTCTGTGACCACCTAGAGGAATGAAATAGGGAGGGTGGGAGGAAAATGCAAAAGGGAGGGGATATGGGGATATACGTATACATATAGTTGATTCACTTTGTTATACAGCAGAAACTAACACAACATTGTAAAGCAATTATACTCCAATAAAGATGTTAAAAAAAATTCAAATCAAAAAAAAAAAAATCTTAAAAAATCCCCCAAAACCTTAAATAAGGAAAGTAAAAAAGCAAAGAAAACTTAGAACAAACACACAAAAATCATTTTAAAAAAACCCCAAGGAACAAAAACAAGGAAAAAAAAACACAAAACAAGAAAAAAGTAAAGTAAAAATAGAAGAATAAAAAATATATTAAAAAATTATAAATAATAAATTAATAATAAAAATTTAAAAAATATTAAAAACAACAACTGAATAAAGCAAAACAAACAAAAAAAGAATAATAGTAATAAGAATATTTTCCTGGGACCTCAGCTGTCAGTGTCCTTGTTCCCACATGGTGAGCCACAGCCAACCCCCGCCTCCCCAGGAGGCCCTCCAATACCTCTAGGTAATTCTCTGGACCTGTAATGAGAACTGTGGGGGCAGCTCAGACTCTGAGCTGGCCCAACTCCTGTGTGTACTTTCCATCAATTTCCAGTGCTGCTAAAGCTAGACCAGACTCAGTTGTGAGAGTACTCTTTGCCCATTCAGATATTCCACAGATGTAGGATTTACCAAGCTGATCACAGGGATTTAATCTGCAGCTTTTGCAGCTGCATGGAGAGATTTCTATTCCTCTTCCTTAGTTGCACTGCCCCTGGGTCTCAGCTTTAGTTTTGACCACACCTCTGCGTGTGGGCCACCCCTCAGACATCTGTTCCCTGCCCATGCAAGAGTGAAAAAAAGCACTGGCTGATTAGGGCACACTTACTCACTTAGGTTGGGGAGGGGTACAGTGACCACAACTGGGGTGTGCGCAAATTGCCTGCAGCAGCATAGACCAGCAGGCAGTTGCAACAGACTGGGGCACACTTACTCTGGTGGGAGTCCCTCCCAGTGCCCACAGAGGCAGGGGCTGGAGTGTGGGGGCAGTGGTGGCCCCACCCTCTGCACACCACTGAACAATGGCACCTTGTTTCCTAGGCAGACCACACTTTCTCTAGGAGCATTCCCGGCCGCAGAGCCCCTTACTCTTGTCTCCTCAGTTGTAGCTGCACCACCAGCAGTTGTCCTCTCCCCAGATCCACTCTCCTCACCCCACGCTTTAGCAGTGGCAGATTCCCGTCTTAGGCTGGGGTGCCCAGGTCTGATTCCCAAGGAGTCTTTTTTATATTTAAAATTTTTTTTTGGCTGCACCACATGTCTTGTGGTATCTTAGTTCCCTGACCAGGGATTGAACCTGGGCCCTCAGCAGTGAGAGCATGGAGTCCTAATCACTGGACTGCCAGGGAATTTCCACTAGGAGGCTTTGGCATTGGCAGCGCTTAGGATCTCAGAGTCTACACAGAAGGAGGAGGCCTTCGCTTGAAGGGTGGGCGAGCCTGTTCAGATGGGAGCCCCTCCCAGTGCCTGCGGAGGCAGAAGCCGGAAGATGGGGAAGGGGGTTGCAATGGTGGTCCTGCCCCTTGAGCGCCACTCAACAATGGCACCTTGCTTCTATGATGTCCCGGGCTTCTTCTGAAAACTTTCCTGGTTGTGGAGCTCCTTACTTCTGACCCTTCAGGCTGTCTTTTCATAGCCAACAGCTGTCCCCTCCCTGGGTCCGTGCTCCAAACCCCACTTTCCAGCACCCAGCCCCCCTCCACAACAGGAATTGCACAACTCAGGCTGGGGTGTGCAGGGTTGCAACATGGACAATGCTCACAGTTCTTACTTTGTCCTGCCTTCCACAGACTGTTTGCTGCTTTCCCGTCTGATCCCCCAAATGTCCCTTTCTGTCCCAGCTGATTTCCCTGCTGTGAGGGGGGTTTTCTGAGTGTGAGAACTTCTCCTCACCTTCAGCTTCCCACCAGATGTGTTGATCCCTTCCTGATTCCTTTTCTCTTTCTTTCTTTCTTTCTTTCATCCTACCCAGTTGTGAGGGGATTTTTCTTGTCCTTTTAAGTTTCCAAAGTCTTCCACTAATGTTCAGTAGGTGCTCTGTGAGAACTGTTCCATTTGTAGATGTATTCTTGATGTACCTGTGAGGAGGGACTAATTCCACGTTCTCCTTCCATTTTGACTCCTCCCACCCCATCTTTTTTTTAATTCAAGAAAGTTAACTTTGTAACAGCAGAATATGTACTTAAGGCTACTTCAAATATATTCTTGACCAGAACAAGTAATCTTCTATGGAATTCAGTCATGGTTATGATTCCATCCCTGTTAATGGTCTTCCACTTATTGATCCATTCATTAATTGTCTATTTTATACTAAACACATAGACAGTAAGATCACGAATAGAAGTATTAGTATAACATAGAGGCTTTCCCAATACAATCACAGTCTGGTATGGAGACAGGCTTATAAAAACATATGCTTACTAAAATTCGTAGGAACTAAGGTAGAAAAAAGCAAAGAGTAAAGTGTTGGGGTGAAGAAGGGATTAGAAAAGTCTCCAAAGTGATTAAACTTCAGCAGTCTAAAAAGTTGAATCTTTTCCCATTGTATTCAATGGAGTCATCAGAAGGAAATTCAGAGGTGTAAGAAGGGAACCTGACTTGCTAAATAAACTGAGTTCTGAATGGCTAGAACTTCAGGTGTAATGGAGAAAAAGGCCAGATCTTGGGAAGCACCACACATCACACAAAGGAGTTTGTTATTTACACTATGGGCAATGTGTTTCAAGCAGAGAAAAGATTTGTGTTCCAGAAAAAACACTCTGGTAAAGTTTGAATTCAAGACAATCACCTTTGTTATCTGGGGAAAATTATTTGATCTTTTTATTCTGTTTCCTCAAGAGTAAAAGGAAAATTATAGTAATGAAACCTAACCATTATTAACTGTTTACTATGTTCCAGGGAATATGGGCCTTTATATAAATAATACCTGCCTGACATTTTGAGTCTATTAAAATCATACAAATACAGTATACAGCATACCAATTGGCTACAAGTAGGAACCTAATAATGGTTAGTCCCACCCCCCACTTTAAGGCTTGCATTTCTAATTTTTCTTGGCAAGACAATAAAAAATAAATACAACCTTAATTCATTTCAAAGGTTTTCTTCCATGTAATTAAATAGAGTTGGCAACTAGGACACTCAATTTTATAAAAGATGCAGCTGGATATTTGAATGTTTCCCAGAAAAATCTCCTTGCATCCTGAGCCAACTACATGATAATGAGAACAACAGAAAATGAGGTTTGAAAATAATCATGAGTCAAGTGTCACATCTTTGGAAATTGCCACTAGCCTGGGGTCAAACAAACTTTCTCTGCATGAGGAGAAAATAATGCTGATTCTATTCATTTTATTGCCTGTCTATGTCTCAGTAATCCTAGGGGGTCACTGATCATCGTTTGCCATTTTGCCAAGAGGGTTCTAATACTTATAATGAGCTTTGATGTTGAATATAGCTTCTGAGTTCCTGAAAGCACATAATGTAACACTTTAGCAAAATAATCCCTGACAATCATTAGATTTCATTTTCCTAATATTGTCTCCAAAAGATCATGAAAACTAGTTCCATCAGGAAAGATTTTCAGCTTCCCCTTAAAAGAAAAGCAATTAAGGTGGTCTAGAGCAAACTAACCTTCCTTCAGAAATAAGTACCTGGTTGGGCTGTGGAAGAGTTTCACTGTATTGAACATGAAGAAAGCAGGTAAAAATTAAATATGTGTAAAACTCAACTATGTGGTCAAAAATATCTTTTCCTTTTGAGTAATAAGTGCAAAAATCTATCACCTACATATTCAACTCAAACATCTAACAATAGAATAACAATATAAATGTATTTTGAGTTTCTTAAGCCAAGCATTTATTTATAATAACAAATCAACACATATCCTTTTGTCTTTGCTTTTAAAGAATGCTTTATTTAAGGGATTTAAGATTAGTACCTGGAGCTGATATGTCTGCATCTTTCACTTCAACACTTCCAGTAGGCTGGTAGAAGATAGAAGCCAATTGATTTTGTCAATTTTTAAGATTTTAGGTTATTACGTAAGAGGCAATACAAGGGTGTGAGTTACAGTGAGGAAGAGCAAAGTTTGCAATAGTATCTACTAGGATCAAAGTAGAATGCATATATCTTTTTGAAAAATACCCCTGAAAGTTACTGAGTGAACTTAGGAAGTATATGCATAGTTGCTGAAAAACTGTGGTGTGATTGACAGAAAGATACCAACAGATAGAAAAAGAATAAATGTGTGTGTGTGCGTGTGTGTGTGCACTTTAGCTAAAGTCAATATTTTTTTCAGATTCCCTTAGTTTCAACTTAATGTACTTTTATTTTTGTTCCAGCATCCCATCAAGGGTTTGTATTACATTTAGTCTCCCTGTATTTGTAAGCTCACTGTGGCTGTTGTGGCTTATCAGGTTTTCCTTTTTGTTGATAACTCTGACACTTTTGAGGAGTACTGGTCAACTATTTTGTAAATTTTCCCACAACTAAGTTGTGTTTAATGTTTGCTGTAGCTGTAGATACCAGATGCTTCAATGTCCTCTAGGGTCAACATTTTTTTATCCCCTGTCCTTTTGAGGTTTCTCTAATAACTCCTTTTGAAATAGAGTCTGTTTTGCAGCTCTTTTAGCTGTAATCTACTGATTATTATATTGGAGGCTTGTTAGAGTGGTCATATGATGTAGGAGAAGGAAGCATTCTATAATATTCTGATTAAGTTTCAGTCTTTTAGTCTCAGGGCTGTGACTTTCACAAATGTTTCTGTGCCTCCTTCAGTGGTATTACTTTTTTCTCCCTCTACCTGGCTACTCCTTTCCTTGGCTGCAGCATTCACAATCTATTTTCTTGAAAACCGTTCCCTGTTAACTATGCTACTTTTTCTCCCTTAGATGAGCCAGAAAAGATGGAGGAGGCTAGAGTGGGGTGGGGGGAATTCCATTCTCCTGGGTGAGATAAGGTTTTAGAATTGTGCTCTAGCATAGTCTTTACCCTTGAGAGTAGGTCTTTTTTAAGCAGAAGGCTCTGGGTGTGTTTCACAATGGTTAATCTCTCCCTGCCCCTGCCAAGGCCATGAGGGTATCTATCTCAGATCCTAACTGTGAGAACTTTGTGGGATTCCTCACGGAAAAACTCAGGAAATTATAGACCTCTTCTTAGACTGCAGCTCCCAGGATTTTCTCACTCTCATTCAGCCTCCAGCCATTATTAAATTTGCCATTCAAGTATTCCTAGTAGTTTATGGTTCCAGTGACTTCTGTTCCAGGAAATCAGATCTCATATGTGGCTCCCTGGATTCACCTTTCTCTTCAGTTGTTGGAGTGGTGGTTTGCCCTGTGACCTCTGTTCTCTGATAGGTCCAAGAAAAGTAGTTGATTGGCAGTTGTCCCAACTTTTGTTGAAAAAATGTGAGTGACAGCTTCTAAGCTGTTTACACCTAGTCATTGGGATGCAAAAGCTCATCTATATAAATGTTCATGTCACAAGGAATGAGGCTATCTAATATTCCTCAGCAGAGGTATGGGATTTCTTGGAATTCAAAAATCCCAATAGAGTTCATATTTACTCTGAAGGGTTAAAATTCCATCAGGCTTAACATGCTTGCAATATCAAGTTCCCTAGAGATGTTTATTCTTATATTATTCCCTTCTCATTTCCCAGGTTATTTGGGTGGGGGGAAAGCTCTGGAAACGTGACACAGCTCTTGAAGCTCTAGGTATCAATCACTAATTCCTTGTATTTAATAATAACATAAAGTAACAATATAGCTCTCCTCATGACAATTACATTCCTTAGTCTTATCAATCTGGAAAATGGTACTAACTACTTCCGACATATTTCTCAGTATTTACCATGAGGCTGGTTGAATAGAAGGTCAAATACTCAAACATTCAGATTTCATAAGAGTACATTAGACTTATTCATACAATACATAGTTAATATTTTTATATTGGGTCCAAAGTTCTAATGATTCAAACTAGTGTATTTATCCATCTATCTATCTACCTATCTATCTATCTACAGAAATACTAGTATATATCTATGTTATATGTTAATATATAATTAACCTAAATTGGAAAACAAATTTGTTCTAGTTATTAAAATATCAGTCATAGTTTAGACTGAGTAATGATTATTCGTGAGTGTGTGTGTGTGTATGTGTGTGTTTTCCCTTGGACTCTGATTTGAGTAGTGTGGTTCCAGAAATTTTTATTTTTGGTAAGGATCCCCTATATAATTCTTATAGCCATTCAAATTTGGGAAATCCTGAGCTAAGCAGTTCCTGAGCTAAGCAAATCAAATTGGTCACAGAAGTATAGTACCTAAAATAATTCAAAGAGGGAAAGAGAAATAAAATATACTTAGAGAACTTTCTAATATTCGTCATTAATCATTCTCTCTCTCTTTCTCTCTCTCTGACTATTTTGCATCCCTAACACCCTACCTTTTGATGCATGAGGCATTAGGATTTGTCCAGAAAAAGGAATCTCTGCCTGAAGCAACCTTCTATCTTTGTGTAATATAAGCTTCTGGAGTGTGTGTGTGTCTGTCTGTTTGTATCTGTATCTGTATTGATCGTGGTTAGAAAATAGAAAGATATGGTCCCATCCAATGTGAGGGGAACAACATAGAAGTAAGAACACTAGGCAGGGTAAAAATCACCTACAGAAACTGTTAGAAATATAGTCCCCAATCCCTATCCCCAGAGATTCTGACAAATTAGTTATTACTTGAGCTAAAAAATTCTGCATTAATCTGTTAAAAGCCAGCACCTAAGCTGACACTACTCTGTGGTTTATTTTGGTCTAACTTCCATTTATACAGGGCTGACTTTCCCTCTAGTTGTGTTGACCCATATTAACTGTTCCCTTGAAGTCTTCTCAGGTTATGACTTCTAGGTGGGAGATGTCAGCTGTAATTGAAAGAGAAGCTTACACTCTCAGGGTACATACTGCTCTCTTCAGCCTATTTTAGAATAAGGATCGGGGCAAGCATGACAAAGCTAAAGTCAGTCAGATTCCAGACCTATCTGAAAAATGATAAAATATGTATCTAATAGGAGAAAGATACTTAAAGTGATCTTACCTGGATTGCAGTTTTGAAGTTTGGCGACCTCTAACTATACGAACTTATTCAGAGGGAAATATTTTGTAGATATCATACAAAATTTTAAAATATTGATTCCTTGCTGAATTAATGGCTTGTAGAAAATGTACATTGATTATTTTAACACAGCATACCAGAGTAAAACTAAAGGGAAAAACAGGGGTAATCACCTTCAAATGAAAAAAGTAGAGCTACCAGAGGTAGAAGGAAGATAAAATTAAACAGAAGCTTAATGAAACCTAAAGTCTTCCAAGTGCACTTAAAATCCTTTAACTATATAGAAATATATAAAACTAATGTTAAAAAAAAAACTAATGGTACATTTGGAAGAACACAGACAATTAGTTTTAGGAAAACATTACTCATACCCGCTTTTCCTTTTCAAACCATTAGCATTTGAAATTTCTCTGGTTTACCAAAGACAAATTATTTACATAGCTCAAGCTCTTCCTCTCCTTATCCTTCCTTCTTTCCTTGCTTCCTCTGTCTATCTTATCTTCCCTCTCTATTTCCTTTTCTTTCCTCTCCTTTTGTACATAAATACTGACTAAGCAGCTGGTATATAATCCGAGAGAGCAATAAAAATAATTTTTTGAAAAAGTAAATAAATGAATGGGTTACTATAACATAGAATTAGGTCTAATTAAAAAAAGAAAAGATTAACAAAATATCTTACAGTATAACAAGAACATAAAGTAAGATGTACATATGTAATAACAATGTGAATTAAATGAAAAGAGAGCTTTAAATCATACATATAAAGTCTTATACAACTGCATATGTAGGAATGATAACGTCTATCGCCGAGGTCTGGAAATTCTTCAAAAATTAGGTACAATTTAGACTGGTCTTAATGAAGAGGAAGATATTAGTAGGTGAGGTATGTGGATTGTATACAGCTCAGATTCCTTTCTTGTCCCTGATCTGCATGTGTTCTGGGCCGTGTAAGAAATTGAAGCAGGGATCCAAATCTCAGAAAAGCTTTCCCTCTCTCTTGGTTGCCTACACTGCACAAGGGAGGGAGCCGGGCACACCACAGTGGTTTCTCAAGCAAGTCCAGCCATTTACATCAGCAGGAACTTCATGAAAGCCTGGAACTCAGTACACAACTCTCACAACTAGAGAATTGTTTGTTGTCTCCACATTCTCTTCCCTTACCTCCTAAATCTTTCCCCACTTTCAGTGCCAACATTGCTCTTACTCTGCTCCTCATGGCCTCAACTGCACATATTCATGTATAGATGTGCAAATTCTTTGAACATAAACTTGAAAATCAAACTTGACATTATAAACTTCCTTATGCATTATAGCACATGTAGAGATGCCCAATCAGCAGGCAACTACCCCATGAAAATTTACTTAGCCCAATACTCAAGCAGTAAGCTCTGAGCCTACCCAACTGCCATCTCACAATTAATTCCTCCTCTTTACCTAAATATTCACTCTTCCTTCTGATGGAAAAGCATGCATTTAATTTGGGGAGCTTAGTATAAGTCTTACATTTGCACATGTTCAGTAAGGTTTTTGCCAATTCCTTTGCTGTAGGAACATGAATATCTTCCTCCTTCAGTGGGTATAGCTGTCCTCCTTCATATAATTTATATATATATACACACACACACACACATACAGAGTGAGAGACAGAGAGAGAGAGAGAGAGAGAGAGAGTTACCAGAGTTTGCCCTTTTTTGTCACTTGTGCACAAATTCCTTTTCCCCAACTTGATTTTGGCTGTCAATCATCCTCCTCAACCTTATTGTTGTGTGGTTGGAATTAACTGCACTGAATCAATCACAGAATGTTCAGCTACTTTGTTATCTGTTCAGATGCAGTCTGTATAGATACCTCAATTCAAAAGAATGAGAAGGCATACAAAATTTCAAAGAAAAACTCTACAACAACATAGTTCTTTCATCCTAATTCACACAATATCACCCAGGAACCCATTGGAACCAGCAAGATCACTACAAAACCTCAGTCTCTATGTCAATTTCATCCCTCCCTCTTAACTAGATTGTCTCTCCTCATAATATCCTATGATAGGAAAAAAACTGGATTATTTTGAGCTAAAGAAATAGATGCCACAATAATACATGTTCCCTAAGACGTTAGCCAATTCCTACATCTTAGTGCCTTAAATGTTCCCCTCACTGGCAATATCCTTCCCTCACTATTACTTACTATACATTTCACTTTTCTCCAATCTTCTGTTTCTGTCCTAACTTTGGCTGTAGAATAATCAACCTCAAAAAATAATTACTAATGTCTTTAGGATTTTCTACTATAAACCACTCTGAGGCATGATGTCATCTACTTCCTTCCTCAGTGGAGTCAATTCAAAGTCCTATTCAGTTATTTCATCTGGTTCTAATCCATTTTGGAAGTAACCAGTGTTTCCCATTGGTTAAGATGTTGTTCCTCATGCTTGTGGATTAAAAAGCCAGATTATCTACCCAATATACACCCAAGATTAAGCAAGGACAGGATATTGTATAATAAAAATTCCTAAGGGAGAACATGGATTTTTGTGAGAATGGATTTGGTGAGATGAGTCTCTAATAAAGATTTTTTTCTAAGATCCTAGGTATTTTAACACCTATATTAATTACCATATTTCCTTAAGTAATGAGATGCACTATTTTGTCATTTTAATGTTTCTCAAATTGAGAATCTTTAAATTAATGTGTTACTATTTCTCTGCCCCCCTATGTGCTGGAAAAGCTAATGTTAAATTCTTGATATAAGGAAATATGATAATAAATTATAATGCCTAGCCTCTTCTGAACCAGAAGCCTCTTTAAAGGTATCAATAAAGGCTTTATTGTTTAATTTACATTGAAATGTTTTTGGATATGAAAAAACCAACAAAGTCAACATCTCTTCAGAGTCTGTGCAGTTAACTTAATATTTTCCTAATTAGTGTGTAGGTCAAGATATAAGTTTTGCTAGAGTTTCAAACAACCCAATAATTTAGTGATTTATAACAATTGTTTATTTCCAAATACGGGGTGGGCACTCTGTTCTACATTGTCCAGGCTGACAAAACAACCATTTTCTTGACTTCTTGAATGTTGATGGTTGCCATACTATAAGGAAAGAGAACTTGGAAGGGTCTCACTCTTGTGTGAAATGCCCTGGTCTGCAAGTGGCCCATGTTGTACTTTCACAGCACCTATTGGCCAGGACCAGGCACAAGGTCCCACTCAGTCACAAGAGTAGCAGGAATTACAATTTTGCCATATGTCTTGGAGGCAGAGAACTGGAAATATTTAGTGAATACCAATAATGACTTCTGTACTTTTATTAGATTATTATATTAAATTCTTTAAAATATGTTCATGTTCATGCCAAATATCTTGGATTTTAAAGTCATAGGAGAAAGGAAACTTGTCTAAAAATTGCTTAACAAAACTTCTGATAAAGAAAAACTTATTTTTACAGGGTCTATTCCACCTTTTCCATCAGGGAATAGCCTATCTCTGCCCTCCTTCTCATACTCAGCCTTCCAAGCTAATTTGTTGGCATCCTCCTGGTTATCTCCTGTAGGACTACTCCCATTCACTGTAGGAAAAATTTTTCCTATCTCTTGGAATCAAGAAAATGCATGTCTTTAGATTTCTAAGAACTTGAAAAGGAGCCCTCCAGAGTGTTTAATTATCACCTGTCAGTAGAAAGGGATTATAAGGACTTCCACACAGAGGATGTCTGCCTTTGTGGCTTGGCAGTATCTCCTACCATCATGGGAAGCTTGGAAATTGAACTAAGTCCCTCTGTTGCTGGTAACTTAAGCTATCAGGTCATCTTTAAAGTGAGCTGAATCTCTTGCATTGATATTCTCTTCAAATTTGAGAAACTAAAGTAACCATAGATTATCGACTATTCTGAACTTATTGCAGAAGCCTCCTACCACTCACAAAGATATTATAATTAAAGAATCATGTAATTCTTAAGCTAAAAGCCTCTTTAAAGATTATCTATTCCAATTCTCCTTTTTATAAATAAGAAAACTGAGACCCAGTTTCAGAAAATTAGATAATTGCTGACTATGAAACCCCAAACAGCTACCTACCCCATTTTTTGACTGCTTGGAGAGAATTGACTTTTATTTCATGAGGACTTTCATATTTGGGGAGATAGCCTATTTATCTAAAATATGTTATGTAGATTGGGACACTAGATATCAATACTCATGTGTGTGAGTCCCTTGAATTCTAAAGTTGTAAATTGCCTTGATTTAGGATGACGTTAGCCCAGAATAGTTTGGAATCAATAAAACACTATAAATGTGTAAGCTAATTGTCTCTGTATCATTCTAATTTTAGAGAGTATGCTGCTAGAGAGGGATCTTTACCTATCTGTAAAGGTCCCCAGCACAATTTTTTGCTGACTTTTAGTATTTGGACCATTACTAACTTGTAACCCTTTTTGTTCCATGGAACACTTCTGCAACCTGATGAAAGCTATAGATACCTTTTAAGAATAATATTTTTAAGTGCATAAAACAAAACACATAAGATTACTAAATGATCCAATTATATTGAAATACAGTTATATTTCCAAATACACAGCAAAGTAATACATGTGCTCGTTTAGTAATATTTAGCATCAACTCTTATTATTACTATCATTTTAAAGTAGTGACTAATATAAATGATATTGTGAGATAACTGCAACAACTGTACTATGATTTTAAAATATGTCATTTCTAATGATGATGCAGATGCTAATACCACTGTGTCTTGTTGCCTACATTTATAGTTGAAGGAAATGCTAAATTTCACTTAGAAGTTAGTGAAAATAAAGATTTGTTATTTTTGCAGACCAATTATTTCCCAATAATTGGTCTGCAAAATAATTGCAGACCAATTATTTCCCAATCCAGCTTCATGAAAAGACTGAATTATATCCATAGACCTGTGGACCCCAACTTAAGAAGCATTATTTAAACTAATGTAATAGAAACGGTAAATAAAGTTTAAAGAATCTGTATTTCAAAAATACAGAAAATTTAGCATACAATGTTTACATTGTTATATTCCATTTTATTTGAAGAAGGTAAATGCATTCTACTTATTATTATTAATATATTAATACTATTTCAAACTGTTTAGATATATTTACTCATACAATAAAACTTTCTATTGAAATCTGTATTCTCCTTCCAATAGTCTCTGAACTCAAATATAACTAGAGAAATAGCTCTGAGGTTTTGAATAAATAATGGACAGAATAATACACTTACTTTAGAGGATTAAAATACATTATATCAATATGATATTAAAGCTTTTTTTCTCCAACTAAATATCTATGAATTAGATGCCATTAGAGCTACTTATCAGTGTTGTTAAATATACTGATTTATGACAAACTACTGGTAAAATGACAGCTCAAAAAATACTGTGTCTTCTAACTTGTTCAGAAGAATAAAGTATGCTAAACTTTACTACATACATGTTTAAATGAATACACTTTCACATTTATGACATGTACAATAATTACTATTATATTCCAAATAATTCATTTTCTCTTCTCCATGTAATACTTAGCAGAAACATTATCTCAAGTATCAGAATCTAACTAATGAGCCATTGCATGCTCAGTATAAAGCCTTCATTGAATTGCATTTGGAAAACTGTTTTTCTGGGTCCAAAATTATCCTCAATCTCAGAAAATGATGGGGATCAGTTCGAAAAACTATCAAGTTATCAAGTGATTTCCTTGCTTCGATTCTTCCCACAAAGAGCAAGTAAAGGCCATCACTATTTTCTTCAATTCAATTCATGTGACTTAAAAGGAAACAAAAGAAAAAGAAGAAAGAAAGAAAGAAAGAGACATTCACAGAAAGATAGAGAAGATGAAAAGACAGAGGGCTATGTACCACATGAAGGAACAAGATAAAACTCTAGAAAAACAACTAAATTAAATGGAGATAAGCAATCTTCCAGAAAAAGAATTCAGAATAATGATAGTGAAGATGATCCAGGACCTTGGAAAGAGAATGGAGGCAAAGATCAAGAAGATGCAAGAAATGTTTAACAAAGATCAGGAAGAATTAAAGAACAAACAAACAGAAATGAACAATACAATAACTGAAATGGAAAATACACGAGAAGGAATCAATAGCAGAATAACTGAGGCAGAAGAACAGATAAGTGACCTGGAAGACAGAGTGGTGGAATTCACTGCTGTGGAACAGAATAAAGAAAAGAATGAAAAGAAATGAAGACAGCCTGAGAGACCTCTGGGACAACATTAAACACAACAACATTCATATTATAGGGGTCCCAGAAGGAGAAGAGAGACAGAAAGGACCCAAGAAAATATTTGAAGAGATTATAGTCGAAAATTTCCCTAACATGGGAAAGGAAATAGCCACCCAAGTCCAGTAAGTGCAGACAGTCCCATACAGAATAAACCCAAGGAGAAACACGCTGAGACACTTAGTAATCAAATTGGCAAAAATTAAAGACAAAGAAAAATTATTGAAAGCAGCAAGGTAAAAATGACAAATAACAAACAAGGGAACTCCCATAAGGTTAACAGCTGATCTCTCAGCAGAAACCCTACAAGCCAGAAGGGAGTGGCATGATATACTTAACATGATGAAAGGGAAGAACCTACAACCAAGATTACTCTACCCAGCAAGGATCTCATTCAGATTTGATGGAGAAATCAAAAGCTTTACAGACAAGGAAAAGTTAAGAGGATTCAGCACCACCAAACCAGCTCTACAACAAATGCTAAAGGAACTACCCTAAGTGGAAAACACAAGACAAGAAAAGACATACAAAAACAAACCCCCGAAAATTGAGAAAATGGTAATAGGAACATACATATCGATAATTACCTTAAATGTGAATTGATTAAATGTTCCAACCAAAAGACATAGACTGGCTGAATGGATACAAAAACAAGACCTGAATAAATGCTGTCTACAAGAGACCCACTTCAGACCTAGGGACACATACAGACTGAAAGTGAGGGGATGGAAAAAGATAGTCCATGCAAATGGAAATCAAAAGAAAGGTAAAGTAGCAATACTCATATCAGATAAAGTAGACTTTAAAATAAAGAATGTTACAAGAGACAAGGAAGGACACTACATAATGATAAAGGGATCAATCCAAGAAGAAAATATAACAATTATAAATATATATGCACCCAACATAGGAGCACCTGAATACATAAGGAAACTGCTAACAGCTCTAAAAGAGGAAATTGACAGTAACACAATAATAGTGGGGGACTTTAACACCTCACTTACACCAATGGACAGATCATCCAAAATGAAAATAAATAAGGAAACAGAAGCTTTAAATGACACAATAGAACAGATAGATTTGATATTTATCAGACATTCCATCCAAAGACAGCAGATTACACTTTCTTCTCAAGTGCGCACGAAACATTCTCCAGGATAGATCACATCTTGAGTCACAAATCAAGCCTCAGTAAATTTAAGAAAACTGAAATCATATCAAGCATCTTTTCTGTCCACAACACTATGAAATTAGAAATAAATTACAGGGACAAAAACGTAAAAAACACAAACACATGGAGACTAAACCATACCTTACTAAATAACCAAGAGATCACTGAAGAAATCAAAGAGGAAATCAAAAAATACCTAGAGACGAATGACAATGAAAACACGATGATCAAAAACCTATGGGATTCAGCAAAAGCAGTTCTAAGACGGAAGTTTATAGCTATGCAAGCCTGCCTCAAGAAAAAAAATATTTCAAATAAACAATCTAACGTTACACCTAAAGGAACTAGAGAAAGAAGGACAAACAAAACCCAAAGTTAGCAGAAGGTAAGAAATCATAAAGATCAGAGCAGAAATAAATGAAATAGAAACAAAGAAAACAATAGCAAAAATCAATAAAACTACAAGCTGTTTCTTTCAGAAGATAAACAAAATTGGTAAACCATTAGCCAGACTCATCAAGAAAAAGAGGGAGAGGACTCAAATCAGTAAAATTAGAAATGATAAAGGAGAAATTACAACAGACACCAAAGAAATACAAAGCATCCTGAGAGACTACTACAAGCAACTCTATGCCAATAAAATGGACAACCTGGAAGAAATAGACAAATTCTTAGAAAGGTATAAACTTCCAAGGCTGAACCAGGAAGAAATAGAAAATATGAACAGACCAATCACAAGCACTGAAATTGAAAATGTGATTAAAAATCTTCCAACAAAAAAAAGCCCAGGAACAGCTGGCTTCACAGGTGAATTCTATCAAACATTTAGAGAAGATATAACACCCATCCTTCTCAAACTCTTCCAAAAAATTGCAGAGGAAGGAACACTCCCAAACTCATTCTATGAGGCCACCATCACCCTTATACCAAAACCAGGCAAAGATACTATAAAAAAATAAAATTACAGACCAATATCACTGATGAATATAGATGCAAAAATCCTCAACAAAATACTAGCAAACAGAATCCGACAACACATTAAAAGGATCTTACACCATGATCAAGTGGGATTTATCCCAGAGATGCAAGGATTCTTCAATATACGCGAATCAATCAAAGTGATACACCATACTAACAAACTGAAGAATAAAAACCATATGATCATCTCAATAGATGGAGTAAAAACCTTTAGACAAAATTCAACACTGATTTATGATGAAAACTCTCCAGAAAGTGGGCATAGAGGGAACTTACTTCAACATAATAAAGGCCATATTCGACAAACCCACAGCAAACATCATTCTCAATGGTGAAAACCTGAAAGCATTTCCTCTAATATCAGGAACGAGACAAGGATGTCCACTCTCACCACTATTATTCAACATAGTTCTGGAAGTCCTAGCCACGGTAATCAGAGAAGAAAAAGAAATAAAGGAATACAAATTTGAAAAGAAGTAAAACTGTCACTGTTTGCAGATGACATGATACTATGCATAGAGAATCCTAAAGATGCCACCAGAAAACTATTAGAGCTAATCTACTAATTCGGTAAAGTTGCAGGATACAGAATTAATGCACAGAAATCTCTTGTATTCTTATACACTAATGATGAAAAATCTGAAAGAGAAATTATGGAAACACTCCCATTTACCATTGCAACAAAAAGAAAAAAATACCTAGGAATAAACCTACCATGGGAGACAAAAGACCTGTGTTCCGAAAACTATAAGACACTGTTGAAAAAAATTAAAGATGATACCAACAGATGGAGAGATATACCATGTTCTTGGATTGGAAGAATCAATACTGTGAAAATAACTATAATACCCAAAGCAACCTACTGATTCAATGCAATCCCTATCAAATTACCAATGGCATTTTTTACAGAAGTAGAACAAAAAATCTTAAAATGTGTACAGAGACACAAAAGACCCCAAATAGCAAAAGCAGTCTTGAGGGAAAAAGGCGGAGCTGGAAGAACCAGACTCCCTGACTTCAGACACTACTACAAAGCTACAGTAATCAAGATAATATGGTACTGGCACAAAAACAGAAATATAGATCAATGGAACAGGATAGAAAGCCCAGAGATAAACCCATGCACCTGTGGTCAACTAAACTATGACAAAGGAGGCAAGGATATACAATGGAAAAGAGACAGTCTCTTCAATAAGTGGTGCTGGGAACACTGGACAGCTACATGTAAAAGAATGAAATTAGAACACTCCCTAACACCACACACAAAACTAAACTCAAAATTGATTAGAGATCTAAATGTAAGACTGAGCACTATAAAACTCTTAGAGGAAAACATAGGAAGAACACTCTTTGACATAAATCACAGCAAGATCTTTTTTGATCCACCTCCTAGAGAAATGGAAATAAAGCCAAAAATAAAGAAATGGGACCTAATGAAAGTTAAAGGCTTTTGCACAGCAAAGGAAAGCATAAACAAGACGAAAAGACAACCCTCAGAATGGGAAAAAATATTTTCAAACGTATCATCGGACAAAAGATTAACCTCCAAAATATATAAACAGCTCATGCAGCTCAATATTAAAAAAACAAAAAATCCAATCCAAAAATGGGCAGAAGACCTAAATAGACATTTCTCCATAGAAGACATACAGATGGATGGTCAAGAAGCACATGAAAAGCTGCTCAACATCACTAATTATTAGAGAATGCAAATCAAAATTGCAATGAGGTATCACCTTACACCAGTTAGTATCAGCATCATCAGAAAATCTACATACAACAAATGCTGGACACGGTGTGGAGAAAAGGGAACCCTCTTGCACTGTTGGTGGGAATGTAAATTGATATAGCCACTATAGAGAACAGTATGGAGGTTCCTTAAAGAACTAAAAATAGCCTTACCATACGACCCAGCAATCCCACTACTGGGCATATACCCAGAGAAAACCATAATTCCAAAAGACACATGCATCCCAATGTTCATTGCAACACTATTTACAATAGCCGGGTCATGGAAGCAACCTAAATGCCCATCGACAGATGAATGGATAAAGAAGATGTGGTACATATATACAATGGAATATTGCTCAGCCATAAAAAGGAACGAAACTGAGTCATTTGCAGAGACGTGGATGCATCTAGAGATTATCATACAGAGTGAACTAAGTCAGAAAGATAAAAGCAAATATCGTATATTAATGCATATATGTGGAACCTAGAAAATGGTACAGATGAACCAGTTTGCAGAGCGGAAATTGAGACACAGAAGTAGAGAACAAACCTATGGGCACCAAGGGGGGAAAGCAATGGTGGGTGGGTGTTGTGGTGTGATGAATTGGGAGATTGGGATTGACATGTGTACACTGTTGTGTATAAAATGGATGACTTATAAGTTAAAAAAATAAATAAATAAATAAACATTAAAAAAAAACCCAGAAGACAGATAATACCAACTATTTGGTGAGGATAATAAAAACAAAAACAAAAAGAAAGAAAGCAAGAAAGAGAGAGAAGGATGGAAGGAAGATTGGAAGGACAGAAGGAAGGAAGGCAGGGAGGGAGGAAAAAGAAAAAGAAGGATTGGGGATGAAAAGAAATATAAAGGGAAATAACATTTTTTAAAGAGAAAAGGAAGATTCATGGCTAGAAAAGGGGCACATTAATCATGAATCTTAAATTTACATTTTCAAATTCAAAATAGTTTGTAGCATTCTTATAGTGACAGATATAATCTAAAAGTCAGCATACTATGGCCCACAGTCCAAATCCAGCCCTCTGATTCATTTTGCTCAACCCTTGAGCTAAGAATGTTTCTTACATTTTTTAATGGTTGAAAAAAATCCAAAAAATATTTTGTGCCTTATAAAATTTGTATGAAATTCAAATTTCAGTCGACAAAAATGAAATTTTATGTATGCACACTCATTTGTTTCTGTATTATCTATAGCTTCTTTTGCATTGCAGAGTCAGAGATGAGTAGCTGTGACAGAGACCCTATAGCAAGTAAAGCTGAAAATATTTACTATCCAGCTCTTTATAGAAAAAAATAAATGCCAACCTCTGCTCTATATGATGCAAAATCCATTTCTTCAATAAAAAGGTATTTTCTGTTCAATATTCATTATTTAAATCTAAAATATGTTTCTAGACTAAAAGTAATATTTTTAATACTGAATTCATTCAGGCTGATTTGTAGATATCCATACCAGCTTTACCTGAAATGCCTCATCCACTTATGAAAATGAACTGTTTTCCTAATTCACATTGCCTTGAGGAATTAATAGGTCATAAAAAGTTGTTACTAATAATATTCTTTCAGGCTCAGCCTCTATATGCAGATTGTGGGTACTGCAGCCCAATATATTATTTCTGATAAGATGTCTCACAAGTAAATATTTGTGATTACAGTTGTTCTTTCACAGGGCAGCATCTTCCCCTGTTGCTCCCAATGACCATACAAGTCTCAGGTCATCTGTTCTAGAGTTGTTGAGTGGTGCCTAACAAGTGCCAGACATTTCACTGGATGGTGGGGATAGAGTGGATAGGAAAATAGAAATGTATATGCATCAAGTTCACTATGGTCCTAGAATGCTTCTGACTTGTTTTACTCTTGCTCAGGTTTCTTTGGTTTACTTATCACGTCTGATATTGTTCACTTGGATTCCTTGGAGACTATGAGGCTAAAATATAATGTTGCCTTAGGTATTTAATATACATCTCTTCTTGCATTCTTTTCTTCACATGGCTCTTTCACATTGTCTGTGGAAGGATGAAAACAAAGGTAAAGGACAAATTGAGAAGTACAATTCTTTTGATTTGATGAAAACTCATCTTACTTGGATCAAGTTTACCTGTCCAGATCCTCTCTAACCTTTGGGTAAGTGTCTTTAGACACGGTACCTATCTTTCATGCAAATAGACATGCAAATATATTTCTTCCACCTTTTAAACATGTTTATGCATTTCTGAATCCAGGGAATGCTCAGAGTTGAGGCTATGAAGTACTGTTACATTAAAAATTTATACTTTTCTTTAGAGTGTAAATTGAGAGTGGGAAGGAGTAGAACTGATGATTACCATTTTCCCTTCGTAAAACTATGTACATATAAGATGAAATTTAATTTTTTAGATGATTACTTTTTTAATTAATTAAATAAATAAAACGTTATGCTTTACAAAAATTCAGAATGCTATTTACACTAAGGAGGTTTGTTGGCATAATGAATAGTTTACTAATAAACAATACTTCCTTGCTATGTTAATATGAAAATTTTACCTAATAGTGTATATTAAAGTCATATACAAATGTTAGTATCAAATAATCTGAGTGCACTCACATTTCTTCACTTATTCATTTAACAAATATCTATTGAACACTACCATAAATGAAGCTATGCCCTCCCATTCTATACCAAAACCCACTAAGCTATCAAGCTTATTGTAGACTGTTGGACAATCTACCACCTGGTTATGCCCTGCCTTGTGCTGTATCCTATTTGGGGATATGAATTTTTCTTGTCTCCCCCAATACATTTTAAGCTTCATGCACTTAGAAGTCATATCTTATATCTGTCCGTATCTACTGTAGTATATAATAATCAATGCTAGGCATTAGTAGGTATTCAATAAACATATACTGTTTGATACTCTCAATTACAACTAAATATGTTTTATTCACAAGTTTGTAACATAGTATATTTTCAATGTGAAAGATGACTTCTTAAAGGTGCCCATATCAATATGTTTATCTTAAAAGATTGTATGATATGTAGTAGATAATCTATAAACATTTAATGAATACATGCTGAATACTTGAATTTTTACTCAAATTAATTTAACTTAGGTAATGATGCATTTATAGTTATCTTAAGGTTATAAAGACAATTCACAATTTTTAAAAAGATTTCTCTGCACCAAAATTATATCAAGACTAGCAAGCTAAGTAACTAATTTTGTGGAACTATTAACTGATAGGTGTGTATCAATGTGCATCTCATAAACGGGATTTATTTGTATTATGATTAAATATATTAAAACTGCCAACTCAATATGAAGCCAATCAAAGAGGAACCAGACTAATCTAGATTTTTTTGTTTTACTTATTACCCCTGTATATTTTACTCTAGTTATTTTCAATGATAAAATACATTTCAGCTTTAATTGCCTAGCTACCTATCTAAAAACAGATGTATATTTTTTATCTAGTCACTGTTTATGCAGCAATAGGAATTGATTTCCCCATGTTGACATTTAGCATAGTCTAAATTATCCTAAACACTGGCACTGAACTTTACAATCTTGCCAGAAAAAAAATTAGGCATTTACATTTTTATTTAGAACAAGTTATCTTTACATGTATAGACAAATTAATCTACATTAGCACATACAAGGAGAGAAGAAAGTAAGGTCAGGGAAGCCACAACCAAAACAAGATGATTCAAAAAAAGAATTCTCATAATATTTTCCCATCCATACCTCATTAATGTAGAATCAATGCAAAAAAAAATTAACAGAATTAATAAAAACTCCAAAGAACTCCCAAATTTAAATGACAGCAAGTTACTTTTAGAAAGAGATATTTTCAAATTCTCCTAAAAGCAATTGGGTAACAACCCCTTCAGTGAAAGACAGTGTTATTCCTAGTAGCTCTGAAAACCTGGAATTGCTCTTAAAAGCAACGGATGTACTTGAATAAAAGATTCAATAGCTTTTATTTTATTTCCTATTACAAAAGTCCTAGAGTTTTCTCTCTTGGGATTAAAGGTAAGGGTTTCTTAAGAAAGTTGTGGGTTCAGGCAAGAATCCCTAAGTGTAGGTATAAGTGCAAGTAAGTTTTTGTCTGTAGCACACTTAAATGCTAAAAAAAAGTAATGGTGTTACCGAACCAGTTTCATTTGCCTGATGTTCAGCAAGCCAAAACACTAAGACACTTAGGTGCAGAAAAGAAAGGGTTTATTCACAAGGCAGCCAAGTGAGGAGATGGGAAAGTCAGTCTCAGATCCACCTTCCCAAAAGTGAGGAGCTTGAGATATTTATGGGATAAAGAAGCAGAGTGGTCTTAGGTGTGGGGAAAGGTGATTGGAGGTAGGGGTAAAGGTGAGGTAGTCTGTGTTCTGCACAGGCATATCTGAGTTACATGCTTCTACCTTTAAGATATTTTATGTATAGCAATGGTAACATAAAGAAGATATCTATGTAACATACATAAAAGTAAGTGAGAAGGGAATCAAATAGCACTATAAAAAGATCAGTGAAACACAAAAGAATGGAGTAAGAGAGGAAAGGAGGGGAGAAAAGCTACTGGACATTCAGAAAACAATTAACAAAATGGCAATAGTAAGTCCTTCCCTATCAGTAATTACTTTAAATGCAAATCAAAAGGACAAAATGGTCAATTCACAAAGAAGACATGACAATTTTAAATATATAAGCACCAGACATCACTGCTCCTTAAAATATGAAGCAAATTTTGACAGAATTGAAGGGAGAAATAGACAGCACCAAAATAATACTAGGATACTCAAAACCTCACTTTCAATAATAGATAAAAGAAGCAGACAGAAGATTGATAAGGAAATAGAGGTCTTGAAAAACATTATATACCAATTAGACCTAACAGACATATACAGAATACTCCACCTAACAGCACCAAAATATACATTCAAGTGCACATGGAAAATTCTCCAGTATAGACCATATGTTAGGCCACAAAACAAGTCTCAACAAATTGATAAAGACTGAAATTATTCAAAGTATCTTTTCCAATCACAATGGAATGCAACTAGAAATCAATAGCAGAAGAAAAACTGGAAAATTCACAAATGTGTTGAATTAAACAATGGTCCAAAGAAGTAACAAGGGAAATTAGAAAACACACTGAGACAAATGAAAACAAGAATACAGCATACCAAACTTATGACATGCAGTGAAAGCAGTGTTAGGAAGGAAGTTTCCCTAGTCAGTGCATGCTTCTATAACAGAATACCATAGACTGAGTGGCTTAAACAAAAGAAATTTATTTCTTACAGTTAGGGAGGCTGGGAAGTCCAAGATCACAGTGCAAACTTGGTCGGGTTCTGACGAGAGCCCTCTTTCTGGTTTACAGATGGTTGTCTTCTTGCTGTGTCCTCACATAAGACAGGAAGAGAGATTGATAATTTCTCTCATGATTCATCTTATAAGGGAGACAAGCTCATTCATGAAGGCTCTATATTCATTACCTAATTACTTTCCAAAGACTCCACCTCCAAAAACCATCACATTGGGGATTAGGGCTTCAACATACAAATTTAAAGCAACTTAAACATTCATTCAATAGCAGAAGTTTATAGCTATAAATATGTGCATCAAAAAAAGTAGGCAAGGTTTAAAATTTACAAACTAAATTTATACCTCAAGGAAAAAGAAAATGAACAACTACTTAAACCTAAAAGCAGAAGAAGGAAGAAAATAATAAATATGGAAGCAGAAATTAATGAAATAGGTAATAGAAAAACAATAGAAAAAAATTAACAAAACTCAGTTGATTTTTTGAAAAGATCAACAAAGTTGACAAACCCTTAGCTAGATTAACATAGAAAAAAGAAAGAACTCAAGTAAGTAACTAAAATCAGAAATGGAAAAGGGAACATTACAACCAATGCCACAGAAATAAAAAGGATTGTAAAATAATTTTATCCACAATTATAGGCCAACAATTTGGTTGAACTGGAATAAATGGATAAATTCCTAAAATAGACAACCTATCAAGACTGAATCATGAAGAAATAGAAAATTTGAACAGGGCAATAACTAGTAAGGGGACTGAGTCAAAAACCTCCTAATAAAGAAAAGCCAAAGACCAAATGGATTTATTAGAGAATTCTACCAAACATATAAAGAATAAATAATATCAATCCTCCTGAAATTCTTCCAAAAATTTTAACAAGGGGGATGCTTACAATCTCATTCTATGAGGCCAACATTACTCTGATACTAAAGCCAGACATATGACAGAAAATTAAAATTACATACTAATAGCTCTTATGAATATTGATGCAAAATCCTAAACAAGATAGTAGCAAACCAAATTCACATTAGAAGAATTCAATTAAACGGATCACATTAAAAGTACCACATTAAAGGGGTCATACACTATGACCAAGTGGAATTTATCTCTGGGATGCAAGAGTGGTTCAACATATAAAATCAATCAATGTAACATATCACATTAATGGGATGAAAGACAAAAACCACATGATCACTTCAACTGATGCAGAAAAAACATCTGATAGGGTTCAGCACCCTTTCATAATAAAAACAGTCAACAAAGTAAGAATAGAAGGAAACTACCTCAAAATAATAAAGTCCATATATGAAAATCCCACAGCTAATATAATGCTCAATGGTGAAAGACTGAAAGTTTTCCCTCTAAGATCAGGAACAAAAGAAGCATGCTTGTTTTCTCCACTTCTGTTCAACATAGTATTGGAAGTCCTAGCTAGAGCCGTTAGGAAAAAAAAAAAAATTAAATTAAATTAAAGACAAAGAAATAGGAAAAAGAGAAGTAAAAGTATCACTATCTCTGTTTGCAAATAACATTATCTTATATGTAAAAAAAAAAAACTTTAAAATTCCATATAAAACTTATTAGAAATGATCAGTGAATTCAATAAATTTGCAGTATAAAATTGATGCAAAAATCAGTTTCATTCCTATATATTAACAATAAACAGTCAGAAAAGGATACTAATAAAGCAATATTATAAATAATAGCATTAAAAAGAATAAAATACTTAGAAATGAACCTAATCAAGGAGACGAAAGACTTGTACAGTGAAAATACTATTGAAAGAAATTAAAGACACAAATAAAAGGAAAGACATCCCATGCTCATAGACTTGAATAATTAATATTGTTAAGTAAAAGATACTAACCAAAGCAATCTGCAGAAAGAAATTTCTATCAAAATTCCAATGTCATTTAAAAAAAATAGAGAAGTCACCATAAAATTTACATTGACTCTCAAGGATTCAGTAGCTTAAACAATTTTGAAATGAAGAGATAAGTTAGACGACTTACACTTACTGATTTCAAAATGTATTACTAAGCTACAGTAATCAAAACAGTGTGGTATTAGCATAAACGCAGACATATAGACCAATGGAATAGAATAGTGGTCCAGAAATAAATCCTTACATCTGTAATCATATAATCTTTGACAAGGATGCAAAGACCACTTGATTGAGAAAGGTTACTCTCTTAACAAATGGTATTGGGAAAACTGAGTATCCATATGCAAAAGAATGAAGTTGCAACCTTGTCTTACCCTGCATACAAAAATTAACTCAGAATAAAGTCCTAAATGTAATATCCACATTTATAAAATTTCCTAAAAGAAAACATAGAGGAGAACCTTCATGAGATTGGTTTTGGCAATGATTTCTTGGATATAACCAAAAAAGCACAGGCAACAAAAGCAAGAGAACGAATGGGATGAAATTAAAAAAACAAAAACAAAAACAAAAAACAACTATTGTTCACCAAAGGACACAACAGTCAAAATGTAACCTATGGAATGGAAAATATTGCAAACTATATATCTGATAAGTGGCACATAGTAAATGCTGTATAAATTTAGCTATTATTCCATTTGTGACAGATAATAGCAGCTTGTCAACAATATCCATTCTTCTCTAGGAAGACAATTCTTTTCCAGAAGGAAGTTATATCTACATTATATTTTCCAGTCTCCCTTACTGTTAGCTGTATCATGTGATTACTTTTCACCAATTGCATGTGTGTGAAAGTGGTCTGAATTACAACTTCTGGACCAAGACTTTGAAGAAGTGGATGTTCATTATCGATTCTGTCTTTTCTGTTTTGCCAGTGAATGCAGACAACAATGAGACCTTAGAGTAGGGAGAGAATTCTCCATGGGTCTCTGGTATTTATTCACGTTTTGTGAATGAGGCACTGACTGCCTTTGCTCTGAAGTATCTTTTCAAGGATGTTTATATAGCTAACAACCTTAGATTATATAGATTCTCCCTCTGTCATGTTCACTGTCCAGTACAATGAAGATAATATATCCCTCCTTAGTAAAAGACAGGCAGGCTTATGCCTAAGATTCAAGTTCACTGAGCTAAGGGTTCCTTTCCTGTATCCTAACCCACTGCATGTGCAGGCATCTTCTGGCCCTCTTTGTAAAATTTGGAACTCAAGGAATCAGTGCAAAAAATGCTGGTACTTTGGCTACTACTATTGCTGTGAGTAACAACTTCTCCATATTCTCTGACCTAGGAGCCTTGTGTCTTCTACCAGTATCCATAAAAATGTGGCAGGCTAACTTATTAGCTTGCAAGTCAGGCAAAATCTCAGACCCTTCACAGTCATTTACACTTAGGGAATGATCAGAGAGAGAAGACGGAAGAAACACTGCTCTTTGATTCAACACACACAGGAGATATATCTGACAACCAGGAAAACCCATATTAGTATCTTATGTTAGTGAGAAATAAACTTATACTATTTTTGAGCCATTATGAGTTTTGGGATCTATTTGGTACAGTACTTAACCTATCCTTACTAGTACACCATTTCATTTTCAAAACATTCCAGACATTTCCTGCTATCTTGTACCTTTTCAAGTATACTGGTTTTTAATTTCATTATTTGATGTCCCTAGATCACCTGTTTTATAGCCCTTATCTCATAATATGATTATTGGGGGAAATTTCCAACAATATATATGAGTAAGGGAAAAATAAAGTTATAAAAATACTGAGGTTTTGTTTTCTCTTTTAGAAAGAAATAATCATTTCTTGCCTTCAAAAAGCAGAATAACTGGTGTAGATGGAGTTAGAATTTTTTTTTAATTATAGTTAACAAGATTTTAGAGATCAGCTGGTGAGCACTACTAATTTTAGAAAGGGAGAGACAGTGATTTTCACAAAGAAAGACAGAAGTCATTGGTTTAGTTAAGATTATAATTCATAACTACTTACTCCTATTTCAGTGTTCTTTCTGGCACACTCTCCAGTAATAGTGAACTGTGGGGTGAGATTTTAGAATTACTAACCAAGTGGAGATTCATGAAGTTTTCTCTCTCACTAATCTAAAACTCCAATACCTGAAATATGACAGTAAAATAATAATAATTTATTAAATATCTGCCTAGATATTCATGACACTACAGACTTAGGTATTGAAAAATCTATAGTTTATGAATAGTCACAGAATTATAACATGGACTCTACCCTTAAGAATCTTACATTCTGGCTGAATAGACAAGATACATGTAACAAATAAAGTTGAATGGTACTAGAGAATATATGGTTAAGTACTAAATTATATGGTTAGAAATTACAAATGATTTATGGATGACTAGAGTAGTCAGGGAAGGCTTAATTGAAGTGCAGAACTTGGAGTAGATCTTGAAGGACAGGAATTATTTTATATAAGAACAGTAAAGGGAAAGTATTTTCAATGAGAAATAACATGAACAATGAAGAGAAAGTCAAGGAGGAAAATAGAATGTGCTTGGGATAATGGGAAAAAACGGGTCAAGTTTAGAAAGGTTTTGTTTTGCTGAAGCAGTGGGATATATGGTTAACTATCTACAAAGAGATAAGAAGGTAGAATTATTCTACATAATATTGATACTGTCTGTTCTCCATTATTTCTCCCTCTCTCTCATTCTACATGCCTATTTCTATTTAACACTGATCTTGTAATTTCCCCCATCTTAAGTAAAAAAATAATCCTCTCTTGATCTCACTTCCTCCTGTTGCTTCTGCCTCATTTCTATGCTCCCTTTTACAGTATAGAACTTCCAAAGAGGAGTCTGATATTCTCTTCAAATCCTGTCATCCCATTGTCTCTTGAACACACTTCATTTAGGTTTCATTCTCACCAATCTGCTGAAAAATATTTTGTCAAAATTACTAATGACCTCAACATTGTGAAATCCCATGGTCAATTCTCAGTCTTCATCTTGATGAATCAAGCAGCATATGACCCAATATATGACTCTCTGCATAATGAAACACTTTATTTGGTATCAAGGACACTACTCCCCTGATTTCTCTACTACTTCACTGGTAGCTTCTTTTCAGTTAGCTATTGTTAGTATTTCCTCATCTTCCCTACCTCTGAATATCAAAGGCCTGAAAAGTTCAGTCCTTCAATCTACTTTCTTTTCTATCTCTTCTCACTCCCTTGAAGACTTCGTCAAGCTTAATGGCTTTATATACCTTCCACATGTTGACAAATCCAAAATTTATATTTATAGCCCACACTTGTCTCCCAAATTTCAGACCAATATATCCAGCTGCTTACTCCACCTGGTTATCTAATAGGCATCTCCAAACTAACATGTCCAAAACAGATCACCTGATCTTTTTTCCTTAAACCTGTTCTTTGCAAAGTTGTTCCCCTTTAATGTAATAGAAATTGTATTGTTCCGTTTGCTAATCTGTAGCTCTTCTCTTTCTCTCATGCCCCACATCCAATGAATTAGAAAAATGCTTTGGCTTCACCTAAAACTATATCCAGAAACTTACCACTTTTTAGCAATTCCACTGCTAAAACCCTGGTCCAAGCCACCATTATCTCTCACCTAGATTATTTTAACAGTCTCTCAACCGGTGTCCTGTGTCTGTGCTTGCCTTCTTACAGTCTATTTGCAAACCAGCCGGCAATGATTCTATTAAAATATGTATCAGATCATGTTACTTTTCTTCTCAAAATGCTCACTTGTTTTCACATCTCACTTAGTGGCCCTCAAGACCCTACAAGATCTGCCTACTGTTACCTCTCTAATTTAGTTTCCTAATTCTTCCCCCAACCCAGGTTGCTTACTCAGCTCCAGCCACACTGACCACTTGCTGATTTTCAAACATAGAAATCATGTTTCTGTCTCAGGATCTTTACAAATTTTATACCTTTGCCTAGAATGCTATTCCTTTACATATCTGCATGGCTTGTGCTTATTGCCTTAAGCTATTTTGTCAAATGCTAGTTTCTTAGAGATGTAGTCCCTGACAATGACCCTATTCAAATGGCAACTCCCTCTGTCCAGTACCTTAATACCCTTATGCTGCTCAAGTTTTCTTCATAGTCTTTATTACTCTGTGTTATTCTAAGTTTTATCTATTTATCTATTTTATTATTATCTATTTATGATTACATATCTTCCTTCACTAGAATATAACATTAAAAATGGCAGGGATTTTTATGTGCTTTGTTTATTGCTATATCCTCAGTGCCTAAAGCAGTACCTGGCACACTGTGGGTCCTAAATAAATACTTGTTGAATAAATGCATGAATGAAGGAATGTCTCTCTCTCTTTTAAATCTAAATTACAATAGTGCCTGAGAAATGCCTTGAATATTCTCACCAGATCAATGAATTATTTACTTTGAAATACGTTGAAAATCCCTTTGTAATTTATTATTTTTTATTGTAGAAATGACTTTACACAATAAATAAATAATGGATATTGTAGTTATTTTCTCCCTCTACTCTATTTCTACCCCTTATTCCATTACATGGCTTTTTCTCTGAGTAGTTTATACTTGAAAATAAAGATGGAACAGAGTAATATTCTATTTCATAGCTTTTTGCGACAGCAGTATAACAAAGTTTACTATGACAGGCATTTTTTTCATTGAATCTAAAGGTAAATTAACACTAACAAAGAAATTATTTAACACTGTTGTAACAAAAACATATTTTAGATGCTTCCTGCTCATAAAATCAACCTTTAAATACTTTTGTTACTATGAAATATTAAATACTAGAGAGAAATATCAATTTGACTTGAAAATTACATTGATATTTTTGTTGATAATATATCAACTGTAATGTCAATTAATAGCTCAAGGAGTTTAACTTCTGATAATAAAGTCACCTTGTTTGCTATATCCTATAAATGGCTGTCAGTTTTTATAACTTAACGAAAATGTCACCACATTTTTTTATTTCAGTCATGTCTACTTGAGGATGGATTCTTTTGCTAAGAACAATGAAAGGAATTAGCAGTTTCTAAGTTTGAAAGGTACACACAGTATTTGCAAGTGTAAAAACCAAAAGTGAAGAGATTATATTTCCCAAAGTCAGAGCTAACCAGGTCTGGTTCCAAAGATGAAATGATTAAAAATTGCACAGTATCCACTTAATAACAATAAGAATAAAAGTGTCCCATTTTTGTCCATTTTGGAAAAGTCTTACAAAAAATTTGAATATCATCTAGTTGATGAAATCTATAATTTTGCTAGTGTCAAGTTCCTTTGTTTTGATACTTTGTCCCTAATGAACAGACTTTACTTACCAAGGGTAATTATTCTTCAGTGCATTTCTCCTGGCTGTTTGTTTTAATGCACCTCGTGTTGCTTTCTATTGAATGTTTATTCATTTCCCACATTAAAGTGAAAATTATTATTATGTGAATATTCGAAAACACAAAATACTAATGAATAAATCAGAAAGTCTTATTAATGCTATCCATACAGATAGTCCCTGTTATAAGGCAGCTTAATTAAATCCCAAGACTGAGCTTGAACTTGAAACATTATTAAAGCATATATTGGAATGTCTTTTGTTTTTGTTTTTTTTGTCTGTTGCTTAAACATTATGCCTATATACCCAAATACCGGACTTAAGGTTCTAATTCAACCAGAAGTTGTCTCAGTAAATTTGTCCCACAAGTAATACTATTCCTGTACCTCTTACAAACTAGTTTAAGTATAGGTGTTAAGAAATTGTAACTTAACCTAAAATCTTCATTTCAAGAATTCTCTGCTTGTATGACATGAACTACCATGCCATGGCATGGCATTAATGGCAGATGAAATATTTTCTTTTAAATCAGGTATTTAGAGTGTCATAAGTAATTTTGTTAAAAAGTTCTTTGTGTTCACTACAAATATTTGAAAGAATGGCAACAGGAATGTAAGTACATATTAATACTAATATTTTACTTAAGTATCTGTTAGCAAGGTGCAAGAAATGAATTGCTCACTCCCACAAACGTTTGAAAGCTACCCACTCTAGAGACTAATAGGTTATTAATTGCATTTTGTTGAGAGAGATGTTTCATAGAATATAAAGAAAAAAGATTTTCATCTATAAAGAATGCAGTAGACTAGCTCCAAAATGATTTACTTAATTAATCCAAAAGAAGCTTGATTCATGATTAACAAGAGGACAAATAAATCTTCATTTAAAGCTCTGGGCATAAGTAAACTCAGTATATTGTCAAGGAAATAATTCCTAAATGAAGAACAAACAGAGAAAAACTCTTTTATGACTTAGATATCTTTGACACTGAGTAACAGCAGAATTTAAATTAGGTTGTAGTTTATTTCAGAATTGTGATTAGAAAAAAAAGTGCATATCTTGTGAGAAAGGAAGTAAACAAGAAAAACATCCTCAGTGTTAAATTACTTTCCTTTAAAATGCAAACACATGCCACTAATTAGCAGCTTGGTTGCAGGACTGACTACACAGGCTACATAGTAAGGAAATAGGATTTACCTGGTAATGCTTTTCTTCCTTTCAGTCCCTGTTAACTTGTAATTCAGAAATTTGCAAGATCTCCTTTCAACAGAGGCAGCCTGGTGGATGATACTTTGGAGTGAGATGAATTTAGGTTCAATTCACAGCTTCTACATTTACTAACAACTTAGGAGAGTTATTTAAATTATCTGAGCCTGTATCCTCATCTGTGAAGTAGATAATAATGGTACCTACATTTTTGAAATGTTATGGGGATTTAGTGAGAAGATTTATGCATTGTATTTGACCCCATAATACGTGTACAGTAAATGTTAGTTTCCGTCTTCCTTTAGTCCATGTAGAGGTCTAGTAGAGCTGAGAAAACACAGAAGACTTTGAATATGAACATTAAGTGATAAATTTCTTCCTTTGTTGTAGTTATTACTTCTTAGTACATTATGTATTGATCAGGAATAATCAATATATTAACAGGATATAGTAGAACAGTTCAAGTAATGTTTCTCTGACACTTATTAGTGGAGGGCTCTGTTTCAGGGAATAGTGCAAAACCCCTCCACACTGGCATGTTGCACCATGCTGCAGAGGGATGTCTTCCTGCAACCAAGTCCTATACACTCATTTTCTGGAAGCAAGTTTCAAGTAGAGGAGGGTAGATAGAACCTATTTAGTCAAGAAAATCTCCCTTCTCATCCTTCTTCAGAGATAATACTCCCTCATATGCATTATCTTGGTTTATTATAACAATAATGTGGCATGATGGAAAATGATTTTATGTCTTGACCCAAATGCATACACAAAAGAAATGACAGTTTTTTCTAACCTTAGCACTGTTGCAGAAATATTGGGTAAACAGATGGGACAATTTTCTTCTCATTTAATTCACTCACGTCTCATTTCTAGACCTGAATTTCCTTCTCAGTAAAATGTGGAGCTGGAATAGATAATTTCTAAGGTTCTAACCAGCTCTACTTTTCTATTAATATTTACACTAAAAATAGAAAATGATGTTTTACATCTGTGATCACTGGGTGGTTGAAACCTGCCAGAGAAGGCACGTTGTATGGCTTCTCAGTTTAGTGAGGTGATTAAAAACTCAGGCACTAAAGGTAGAATTTAGTTTAAACCCCAGCTTTGTCACTTACTAGCCACATAACCTTGTGCTAATCCTTTAATTTTTTGATCCTGTTTTCTTATCTGTAAAATACAGTTAATAAAAATATTCACGTCTCAGAGGTCCTGAGGGAATTGAGATATATATGAAAAGCATTTTATATGGTTTTCAAGCAGTAAAAGTGTTAAGTATGATGTCCCTATTATCAAAGAAGAGAGTCAAACACAAAAATTTCATCAATATCATAGTCCCGGCAATGAAAGCAGGGGAAATTCTGAATAGGTGTATGTCATTTATGTGATTTCCTATCCAAATCCCCCAAGCCTTTGGAGAGGAGACTAAGCGAAATTAAAAGAACTATTTACGTGTAAATACCCACAAGAAAAAGACAATGCCAAATTGGTATCAGTGTGATGAAGAAAAAAAAATAAAAATAAAACAGAAGAGAAGAATAACCTCCCTTTCATCATAGAACATAGCATGGCACCAGTGACCTGAGAGGTCTTAGGTATCTGTACCATCAGTAGCATCAATGGCTTAGGGACAACATCTGGTGGCTTAGAGCAATAAGAGGCCTTTGTTATAAGCCTGGTAGTGAGTTAGAAATGATCAGCACTTTGTATATCTGTAGCTATAACAAGAGTTCAATGTCCCCTGTAAATCTCATCAGAGATCTCCTATTTCAGAGATTGTTCACATTATTCAGGACTATTGAAGGTTGCTGTTTGTTTGGAACTTATATCAAAGTCTTTCTCCTCTGAACTCCTATAGTCACCTCCATCTTGTAGAAGCACATTAATGGTCAGTATATTGCTGAAAGTTAGCAATAGAAAATTTTAAATATCTCTAAATGTAGCAACTAAATAAATTCTTATCTGTTTAAAATAGTCATCTTGCAAACATACATATGACACTTAGGGAGAAAGAAGTTGTCACACTAACTGAAAAATCGTTAATTTAGGTACTGAACTGGGTGTGTGGCTGCACATTAATTTTATCAGCATGGGATGCTTTCTTCAAAGGGTATATATTATACAGGATTTTAAATGTGTGATGATGTGGACTTTCTTACATCTATGCAATATAGGTCATAAGGAAAAAGGGAGCACATTTCTATTTGCACTGCAAAAATCCCAGCAACTTGCCAGATTGATTTACTTCTCTCGTTTCCCCTTTTATTTAAGGACATTTTGAAACAACAATAATGCCATCTGCTGGTCAGTCCAGTGAGTCTGGAAATAAGTGGAGAAGATCTGTCCCCAGAAAAGTGCCCCAAACAAAAATATTTTGTATTTGTTAGATTTTGTGAAATCTAAAATTCATGATCACTAAGATTTTAGGCTTAAACAACATATTTGGCATGCAGTACAATTCTTAGGTTAATTAACTTTCCACAATCCTAGTGTTTTTAATACAGTGAGCAGTTTTGGATTTGTCTGCATTCTGTGAACTATTGACAAAAAAAGTCTATGTGTGACTAATTCCTTTGGTGCCTGAGAAAGTTTGTTCTACTCTAGTGGCTTAATACATAGACACATTACACTGGGAAATTGTGCTAGCTTAAAGTCTTTTTTAAAAAAATAGTATCAACTCAAAGGACGCTTATTCCTTTAAAAAGGGAGAGAGAGAGAGAGGAAGAGACTGAGAAAGAGAGGATGTTGAAGAAGAAACAAACAAAATGGACAATGCTAGATAGAAACAGAAGTTCAGGTAGATACAATAAAAGTAAAAAAGGGAAGAATTAGAGGAAGTAGCAGTATCAACAGAGAAAAGAGAATTGGGAAGCATACATAGGGAGAGTTATGGTCCATGCCTGGGAAATAAAGAATACAGAAAGAAATGTGAAGCCTGTGATGGGGAGGAAATCGAGTAGGAGGCAGACAAAATAGGTGGCTTATTGAAAGTGGCACTAGGTGAGAAAGTGGGAGTGCAGGTAGATGAAAAGAGAAGTAGTCACAATTGATAAGTGGAAATTTTTTTTCTTATTTCATTTTTTTCTAGGAAGTATCCTCTTTACCTTTCCATCATACTGTTATTTTTCTTGTGCTGTCTCCAGCAGTAATGAATAGAAGTTGTAACATTCTTCAGAAAAGGAAAAATATACTTGAAATCGAGCCAGATGAGTTATCATTGTGTCTTTATTTCTATTCTCTACTATGAACACTTCTCCAAAATGTGAATGATGTTCATAGGGACAGCATGTTCCATAATACTCGAAAGTTGTCAAGGGTTTAGTGTTTACACATGGAATGTTAGCTTGTTTAGCACTCCATCTCCACCCTTTCTATAAAAAATTCTGTTTTATTATAATGACACATATCACTTCAATAGGCTTCCTGGAAACTCTCTAAGGTCCTTTTCAACTCTAAGAGTTTGGAATTTTAATAAGTCTTTTGGAAAAATATTTTGTGCTTTAGCAAATCCAAATCATTCATTGTTAAAAGGAAAATCTTTCCACATTTTAAAGACAGTTTAGAAATATAGAAAAATTCAGTGAATAATATAAGAAACACACAAGGACCTATGATCTAGAATTAATAAAAGTTAGCATTTGATTATTTTTGCTTCCTGTGTTTATACCCACATGTGTGTATAAAAGAAACAGAACAATCAAAATTAACCTGAAATCCCCTTTGCCCTTTCCCCAGCCTTACACCTATCCATCCCACTCCTATCACCTCTACCTTAGAGCTATCAATAAAACGAATTTTTGTGCCTTTTGTAGTCCATTTTTGTCTTTATTTTAAATTTCACTATGTGTGTACAACCCACACACACATCAATGAACATTATACAACATTACTTTATGTATTTTTAAAATCTACATAAACACTGTCACATCATTTGCACTTTTCTGCAGCTCACTTTTTCCAATCACCATTACGTTTTCCAGATCTATTCATGATGATAACTTAAATTCATCTACTCTGCTATTTAGTAACATAATTTATTATGTCTTTATTCTATTGTGGACCTCTATTGCTTTTAATTTCTGGCAATATAAACAATGAAGAGCACATAGGTAGATGTCTCCTGGGACATATATGTGAGATTTTCTCCAGAGTCTATACCCTGAAGCTGTTGGTGGATAATAGGGCATATGCATCTTCAGCTTTACTTTACCTTCAGCTTTCCTAGACATTTCCAAATTAATTCAAATGAATTGCACTGATTTTCACTCTCACCAGGATTTCTTGTTGCCCCACATCCTCACTAACGCTTGGCACAGTCAGATCCTTTTTTTTTTTTTTTTTACATGTTTACCAGTGTGATTCTATCATATTATTGTTTTAAGTTACAGTTCTCTGATTACTACTATAAGTCCTACTTTTACCCCTTATATTACATCACTGGCTAACAGTTTTTAACCTTTACTCTGTGTTAAGACCTCTTCTAAAAACCTTCATGCATTAACTAATTTGATTCTTATAATTACTCTGTGAGTTATTTATGATTTTATCTTCATTGGCTAGACACAGAAATTTAGATATAGTAAAATAACTTGTCCAAAGTCATATCTGTTACAAGTGAGATTTAGCATAATTGTATATCTTTCTCTGTTAGCATATTTTCCCCTTTTGTGAATTTAACAGTATTATAATTTGCCACTTTTTCTATCAGTTTGCTTATTCTTATGCATTTGTAGGAGTTCCTTACATATTCTTGGAACACCATTCTCTGTATACAGCAGCTATATTAATACATTTCTGAGAAAAAAATGTATTAAAATCTGGACTACACTCTCATACCATACACAAAAATAAATTCAAAATGGATTAAAGTCTTAAATGTAAGACCTGAAACCATAAAACTTCTAGAATAAAATATATGCAGTATGCTCTTTGACATCAGTCTTAGTAATATTTTTTTAAATATGTTTACTCAGGCAAGAAAAACAAAAGCAAAAATAAACAAAATGGTATTACATCAAACTAAAACACTTTTTCACGGTGAAGGAAACTGTTAACAAAATGAAAAGGCAAAAAAATAAAAAAAAAAAAAGAAAAGGCAGCCTACTGAATGGGGGAAGATATTTGCAAACAATATATGAAATAAAGGGTTACTATCCAATATATACAAAGAATTCATACAACTCAACATCAAAAAAAAAAGAAATGACCTGATTATAAAATGGGCAGAAGACTTGAACAGACATTTTTCCAAAGAAAATATAGAGATGGCCAATAGGCGTATGAAAAGGTGCTCAACATCACTAATCATCAGGGGAATGTAAATCAAATCCACAATGAGATATCACTTCACACCTGTCAGAATGACTATTAACAAAAAGACAACAAATAACAAGTGTTGATGAGGACATAGGGAAAAGGAAACCCTCATCCACTCTTGGTGAGAATGTAAATTGTTGCAACCACTATGGAAAACAATATAGAGATTCCTCAAACATTAAAACTAGAACTACTGTATTATCCAGCAATTCCACTCCTGGATATTTATCCAAAGAAAATGAAACACTAATTTGAAAAGATATATGCACCCCTTATGTTCATTGCAGCATTATTTGCAATAGGCAAGATATAGAAACAACGTAAGTGCACATCAATAGATGAATGGATAAAGAAGATGTGATACAAACACACACACACACACACACACACACACACAATGGAATATTACTCAGCCATTAAAAAGAATAAAATCTTGCCATTTGTGACAATATGGATGGACCTAGAGGGTATTATGCTAAGTGAAATAAGTCAGACAGAGAAAGACAAATACTGTGTTTTCACTTATATATGTGGAATGTAAAAAATGAAACAAATGAACAAACATAACAAAACAGAAACAAAGTTATAGATACAAAGAACAAACAAGGGTTGCCAGAGGGGAGAGGGCTGGTGGCAGGGTGGTGGGGGGAGAAATATGTGAGGGAGATTAAGAGATACAAACTTCCTGCTGCAAAATAAATGAGTCACAGGTATGAAATGTACAGTGTGAGGAGCATAGTAACTATATAATATCTTTGTATGGTGAAATATAGTAACTAGATTTGTTATGGTGATCATTTTGAAATGTATAAAAATATCAAATCTCTATGTCATGCAACAGGATCTAACAGTGTTTTAGGTCAATTATACTTCAAAAGCAAACAAATAACAAACCAACTCATAGAAAAAGAGATCAGGTTTGTGGTTATCAGAGGCAGGGGATGGGGAGAGGGGAATTGGATAAAGGCAGTCAAAAGGCACAAACTTCTAGTTATAAGATAAGTAAGTACTAAGTATATTTATGTAAAGTACAACATGATAAATATAATTAACAAGGCTGTTTGTTGTATATGAAAGTTGTTAAGAAAGTCAACCCTAAGTATTCTCATCACAAGGAAAATTTTTTTTCTATTTCTTTAACTTTGTATCTATATGAGATTATAAATGTTCACTAAACTGTGATAATCATTTCGTGATGTATGTAAGTCAAATCATTATGCTGTACACCTTAAACTTGTACAGTGCTGCATGCCAATTATATCACAATAAAACTAGTTGAAAATAAATAAATAAATAAATAAATAAATAAATAAAATCTGTCTTAATCGAGGTTTTGTCCAATTCTTATAATTATAACAGTTTAATATATTTCTAAGCTAGATGTTAGGAGTTACAATATCTTATTGTTATACCATCTTTGTTCCTTCTTTGATTTATCATTATGTAGCATCTTCATATATTTACACTATTTTTTCACCTTAAATTATATTTTATTTGATATCTATATTACTACAACATATATTTAACTAGCCTTCTTCTGATAAATATTACCATCTTTAATTTTGCTTTTATATCACTGTTCCTCCTGTTAGGCAATTATATATTACTGGCGTTTTGATGTCAGGCCTGACCATATGACTTACTTTAGCCAAACAATGTTAACAGAAGTGATGTGTGCCACTTTCAAGCAGAGGCTTTAAAAGCCATCATGTTCCTCTATTTTCCTTTTCCTTTTAATATGAGAATGCCAATATCTTTGATAGAAGCTATGTTATCTCCTTGTTCCTGGATGGAAAACCATTATAAAACTTTGTTACTAGAAGCTACTAAGATTTTTGTAGTCATATTTTTAATTCTAGATTAATACAGCCTAATCCGATTTTTAGAAGGCCTATATCTGAATTAAATTCCTTCACAGGCCCCTCAATTCTAGCTCTTATTAACCATTATGACTTTTATTTCTCCCTTTATTTATGGCACAAGGGGATTTCTCTTTCCTGATTTCAGGTTCAAAGATTCATTCAAAAGTGTTGGGGATTACATTTTGCTAGGTTTTCTATGTATCAATACTTCAAGTAGAAGAGGAGAATTCTTTATTAGCTCAGATTATCATATTTATCCAGCAATCTTTTACAGTATTTACAATTATTGGCCTTTGAAATAAAAAACTACTACTCAGTTGCTTAAGATTATTTTTGGAGATTTTTATTTTGATGCTATGAGAAATTATCAATAACATCATAGAAGTTATCAGTGCTTATTGAATTAATTTCAATATGCATTAATTACCAGGTTCTCTTGTGTTTCATGAAATAACATAGAACTAGTGGTTGATCCTAAGTACAAAGAGGTTATTTGAATATTTCTCAGGTTTTAGGACCAAACATAATTGTATTTTTCAAAAGATTATCTTCTCTAATTTTAACCAGGAATTATGAAAATCATCCTAATTTAAAATAGGTTCATTTTTCTCCGTAAAATATAGCAACACTTACCAAACATTTCACCGACTAGGAGGAATCTGTATTTTTAGTTCCTCCTTTATGCTGATATGCTTAGGGAAGCTCTCTTAAAACATGAACAGAGCACAGTAGAGGGCAAAGTGAGCAAAAGTAATTTGCTACTTGAGGCAGAGAGTAGAAGCTTGAATTCTTATGGCATATGAGACAGACAATTTAAGGGAAAAGCTATGTATTTATGGGAAAAAAAACTGTGTGTGTGTATACACATGTAGGAGAGTCTGTATGCGGGTAGTTGGGTGGGATGAGAGAATAAACGTATATAATAGAATATTTCTAATGCTTCAGTTTAAAAACTGTAAATGGATTCTAACATTTAGAAGTCCTACTAAATAAATCAAACCCAACCACACTTACTTGTCATGAGTATCAGAATGAAAGTTTCAATACTATCTTTAATTTGTACTAATGGATTTAATCTAGATTTACAATTTATGAATAAAAGTAAAAGACTGACTTCTAATTCACAAACTACAAAAATGAAAACACTACTATTATTCCTTATTAAATAATGTTCTTCAGCTTATTCACTGTAGTCCCCATGACTCCCATTTCCTGGTATTTACACCTGGTATAATTCCCTCCATTGCATGGGAAAATAATCTGTGACTTTCTTCCAACCAATAGAATATGGCAGAGGTGATAGGATGTATTTGGTTGTGTGTACATAATTGTTTTATGTAAGATAGTAGTGCCCATATTGCTGGATTCTCTCACTATCTTACTAAATATGAAGAAGCAAGCTGACGTGTTGTGAGCTGCCTTGTGGAGAGGGTCACATGCAAGAAATTCTAGATGACTTCTGGCTGACAGCCAACAAGAAACTGAGGCCCTCATCTGGCGCCTGCAAGGAATTGAATGCAACCAACAACCATTTGAACTTGGAAGGGGATCCTTTTCCAGTAGAGCCTCAGATGAAACCCAGTCCTCGTTAACACCTTGATTTCAGCCTTGCACAGGACCCAATTATGTCATGCTCAGAAAACTGACTCAGAAACTGTGAGATAATAAATGTGTATTGTTTAAACTTCTAAGTTTGTGGCGTACTGTTATGCAGCAATAAGAAACTAATAAAGATTGCAATATTGGCGGAAGCATAACATCCAAAATAAGTTTTGTTTTCCTCTGAAACCAGGAAAGAACTAGGAACCTTTAAAATACATACCATCTTCCTAATTGTAGAAAGAATGGTAGTGTGTTGTTCTGAAGATAAGTATAATGATGTCTTTAAAGTTCCTATAATGCCTGATACAGAGTAACTACTTAATAAATGTTACTTATTGCCAATAATTTTTAATAGTAGGAAGAGTTGTGTTTGCTGCTTAATAACAATGACCCTTTGAAAACTGCCACTTTTCATGCCATCTAGCAATGCTAAAACTCATTTTTCCCTCAAAGACATGTACGTGCTCTAAATATATTTGTGACCCTACTCAATTATAATAAAAATAGGCTGGGACTTCCCTGGTGGTCCAGTGGTTAAGACTCTGCACTTCCACTGCAAGGGGTTTGGGTTTGATCCCTGGTCAGTTAACTAAGATCCCACATGCTGCTTGTCGTGGCCAAAACATTAAAAAATAATAATAATAGCAATAAATAATAAATAATAGGCTGACATAAATTAATGGAATTCTGAAATATATCCCAGACCTAGGAAAATTTTTCTTTTGCAACTGAATATTCTAATAGTAACAGCTAGCTAAAGTTTCCATATTGTGTGTGTGTCTCCCTCTGGAGACAAGATGCTTGCTTTCATACTCGCGTTTTATGGCTTACTCACTATGAACCTTGGAGAAGTTACTTATCTCTGTGACTCAGTTTCCTTATCTATAAAAATGGTATAATGTTATATAATTCATAAAGTTGGTATGAGGAATAAATGATTTCATTCATTTAAAGAAAACTGGACAATGTATAATAGATATATATTGTTCAAAAAATGTAAGCCATTATTATAAAAACTAAATATTCTCCTCTCAAAATGAAGTGTAGAAAGCAAAGTCTACATATAAGATTCAAACTTGAAAAAGGACCAGAATAAGCAATGAAAAGTATTCCCTTTTCCTGGCCACCCTATCCCTTCCTCAGATACAACTGCTTTTAGCATCTTCATGTGCTCTACCAAGATAATTTAGGCACATCTACACACATTTCTAGATAGCAGAGAACCCCTCTTATTTTTTATCCATTGTACCAGAAAATCAATGGGTTCTGCATGTCTGGAAACTTATATTCTTCAGTTCTGGTAAATTTCTTAAATCACTTTATTTATTTTTCTGTAACCTCAGTTTTCTCTTGCTAGAACTTTTTTTCAAATGGTGAAGCTCCTGGACTGCACCCCAACTTAAAACAACAACAACAACAACAACAACAACTTTTCTCCAATATTTTTTATCTGTCTCTTTGTTTGCTCAAATTTCAAATTTCTGGAAGATTTTACCTATTTCATATTCCAAGTATTCTATTGATTTCAATTTTTTTTTGTTATAATGATTTTCACTTCCAAAAATGTTTTTGTTTTCAAAATGTTCCTTTATTATATCCTCCTATTCTTGATTTGTAGTTGTAATATATTTTCTTATATAACCAAATACACTGATTGTTTTTTTCTCCCTATGTTATCTTCTTTCTGTATAGTATGTTTCCTCAAAGTTGCTTGACTTTTCTCTTTACTTGCTTGTTTTGGTCTTTGTCTTTCATGTGAGAAGGTAGATACTGGGATACCAGTTTTCTTGGAACTGAGTGGGGAAAGGGACTGAGAATTCCACATGCATGTATGCTCATTTATTCCCATGTTTGTAGTATGGTACCAATCAACTGTCATTGCTCTAATACAGAGAGCCTCTACTTTATTTTCTCTTCAGAAAATAAACCTCTAAACTTCTGTTTGAACAGGAAAAGGACAGTCACTCAGCGTAGTGAAGTGCAAGAAGAGATTTGGATTTGTTTATAAAACAACCATTAACTCACTTTTGTATTACCTTCTCTGCCAGTTCCCAAGCTTATTGAGGATTTTGTGCTATAAATCAGGTTATTCCTTGCTTTCTCCACTGCCAGCTTAAATTTACACCCAAAAGGTGTAGTAAATATAGCTACTCTCATTTCTAGCTTCTGAAATTGTATTGGCTTTGGCTGTTCTCCTGGAATGATTATCCTAGTGAATTTATGTCTTAAAAATACCTCTTTACTATAAATTTTGTTGGGTTTCCCAAGAGAGCTTAATTAGATGTGTATATTTATTTGGTCATTTTTCTTGAGTTACATTTCAAACATGGAGTTGCTTATAATTTTCAATCAGATTAGTACTTTATCTCTAGGAAACATTTGACTCTGCTGATCACATCCTTCTTCTTAAGAAAATACTCTACTTTGATTTCAAGCTTTCCTTCTTTTATTTTCTACCTCTGTCACTGCTGTTCCTTACTCTTGTGGAAAATATTTTCTTTATCTGAACTTTAGATAATGGAGTCCCTCAGGAAGAAGTCCTTATTTTATCCTCACTTGTAATCCCTCTCCATATAGTGGCCATCTGCATTAGAAGTACAAGTGATAAAATGCATATTATGAGATCCTACTCTAGACCTAATAAACTGGAATCTCTCCAAGTATGACATGGGAATATGCATTTTGAATAATCTCCCTTCACAATTCTTCCATATAATAAAATTGAGACATATTTTCAGAGCAATCTCATTCATGACTGTAATAGTTATAACTTGTTGCATACTAAATTAGTCCAAAACTTAGTGCTTCAAACAACAGTAAGTGTTTAGTGTATCTCAGAATTCAAGAGCAGTTTGTCTAGGTGGGTCTGGCTTTGTTTTTCTCATGAAATTACATTGAGAAACAACCCTCTATATGTCTCTCATATTTCCGTTTATCTTTCAAGTAAGGCATTAACTGCTCTTATATTCCCAACTGTTCTTCCAATAATGCTTATATATTGAACAGGCTTGGAAAATCAAGGTAGCGTCTACCTCCAGAAGTAAGGGCAAATTTGCCTACAGTTCAGCATAATAAAGATAATATCTCTCTCCAAAGTAAAGGGAAGGTTTGTTTGCAGCCCATTATAAAATATTTGTGTTCCCCCAAACTTGGGTTTCTTCAACTGTGATGCATATATTAGCATCCATCCAGACCATATAACATCACTCCTGTGGGACTTATGGAGTAAGATGTAACCATGAAGCTCATGCTGCCTGCTGTGATATGAGTAATAAAGTTCTTTATTTCTCATCCTGGAGTCATGTATCATTTAACAGCATCCGTGAAATTGTGGCAGATTGACTCATTATCTTATAGGTAAGGTAAAATCTCAGACCCCTCACAGTTCTTAAAAGGACAGAGTTAGATATAAGGGGTTATATTAATCTGCAGGCTTGACTGGAGCTGGAGGATTCACCTACACAAAGGTATGTTAGTGATGACTGCTGATGTCTCAGTTCCTCTCCATGATAGCCTTTCCAAAGGCTAATTGAGGGTCTTCATGGCATGGTGGTTGATTGCTTCCAGAGAAAGTAATCCAAGACATGAATATAAAAGCAGCAAATCCCTTTATTACCTAGCCTAGGAACTCCAACAGGATCATCTCCTTTGTACTCTATCAGGCATACAACCCAGACCTAATTCAGTGTGGAAGGAGACCACACAACAGAGTGAATTTTAGGAAATGAGAATCATTGGAGACCATATTGGAGGTTGGATACCACAATGACAATTTCTTTAATTACCATTTATACACAGGTTGACTCACAAAGTTATAGCTCCTTCCCAGAGTTCTCTGAGGTCCAGGTCCACAGATTCAGTCATTTACTTAACCTCTTCATTTGGATGTTTCAAAAGTGACTCAAATCCAAGTTGAACAAATTGAATTATTTATTCCCTTTCCCCCCACAAACCTGCCTGGTTCTAGTCCAGGGTTAAATATACTAGTGAATATTAACACTAGGAACATTTTTAGAAAGGTGTCATGCTGAAAGAATAGATTTGGAAATGACAGACATAGGCATCTCCAGGAGCTAGAGAGCACCATGGACCAAGGTAATAAGAACTTTTTCCTGGAAAAACAGTACTATGGTCTAAATGTTTGTGTTCCCCCAAAATCCATATGTTGAAATCCTCATGCCCAATGTAATGGTAACTTTGGGAGCTGATTAGGTCATGAGGTTGGAGCCCTCATGAATAAGAATAATGCCCTTACAAAAGAGTCCCAGAGTCGGAGCCAAGATGGCGGTGTGGGAAGATGCCGAGTTAACATCTCCCCAGAACTAGGGCACCTGCTGGCCACTGGTGGGGGACCCTGACACCCAAGGAGACGGGAGGAACCCCCAAGTGAACCAGTAGGACGTGGAGAAACTGGCAGGAGGGGAGAAGTGGAGGCCAGACAGGATTGGCGCCCCTGAGGCCGGGGAGATCAGGAGAGTCAGACAGGAGGGAATCTCCAGGAAGAGCGGGAGAGGAGCAGAGGGTGATCGCCTGGCCCACTTGTGCCAGGGAGCCTGCTGAGCTCCCAAGCTGGTACTCCCCCTCCAAAGCCCCCTCCAGGACGTGTGGGTCCTGGGTGCATAAGAGGCAGGCTGGGGATATCAGGAGAGGCCGGCAGGAGGGGCCCTGCCAGACCAGAGGAACAGGAGAGGAGAGGAGGTCGTTTGCCCCACCCACTCGAGCTCAGGAAGCCTGCTGGGCTCCCAGGTGAGGTCCCCTGCCCTCTGAGACTAGGGGTGGGAAGCACGCCTGGGCCCTTTCTATTCCTTGAGCCTAAGCCCCACCCCCTACAGCCCACAGGATCTTTCCTAGACCTGTGGGTCCTAAGTATAGACCTCACCCACTGCCCAAATTTTGCCCTTGACTAGGCCCCACCCTCCATAGACAAGGTCTTTCCCCCCCTTTTTTTTTCTTTTCCCTCCTCCTCTTTTTTACTATTCTGGTACTAATGTAGCTTCTGGTTGTTGATTCATGTATATTTTTATTTTTATATTCTTTCTACATATCTGTTAGTTTCCTAGCCTAATTTTATTTTTTACTTTGTTATTATTATTATTTTTTTTGCTACCCCACGCACGTGGCTTGCAGGATCTTGGTTCACTCTCCAGAAGTCAGGCCAAAGCTCTTGCAGTGGGAGCTCCAAATCGAAACCACTGGACTAACAGAGAACCTCAGACCCCAGGGAATATTCCTCAGAGTGAGGTCTCACAGAGTTTCTCATCTCAGCACCAAGGACCAGCTGTACCCAATAGCCTACAAACTCCACTGTTGGAAGCCTCAGGCCAAAAAACAACCAGTAAGAAAGGAACACAATCTTACTCATAAAAAGAAAAAAATGAGATGGCAAAAAAATATGTCACAGATGAAGGAGCAAGATAAAAACCTACGAGACCAAATAAATGAAGAGGAAATAGGTGATCTACCTGAAAAAGAATTCAGAGTAATGATAGTAACGATGATCCAGAATCTCAGAAATGCAATGGAGACATGGACTGAGAAAATACAAGAAATGTTTAACAAAGATCTAGAACTAAAGTACAAACAAACAGAGATGAACAACTCAATAACTGAAATGAAAAATACACTAGAAGGAATCAATATCAGAATAAGTGAGGCAGACAGAACGAATAAGTGAGCTGGAAGACAAAATGGAGGAAACAACTGCCGAGGAGCAGAATAAAGAAAAAAGAATGAAACAAACTGAAGACAATCTCAGAGACATCTGGGACAACACTAAATGCACCAACATTCGAATTATAGGGGTCCCAGAAGAAGAAGAGAAAAAGAAAGAGTCTGAGAAAATATTTGAAGAGAATATAGTCAAAAACTTCCCTAACATGGGAAAGGAAATAGTCACCCAAGTCCAGGAAGCACACAGAGTCCCATACAGGATAAACCCTAGGAAAAACACACCAAGACACATATTAATCAAACTAACAAAAATTAAATTCAAAGGAAAAACATTAAAAGCAGCAAGGAAAAAACAAAAAGTAACATACAAAGGAATTCCCATAAGGTTATCAGCTGATTTTTCAGCATAAATTCTGCAGGCCAGAAGGGAGTGGTAGGATATACTTAAAGTGATGAAAGAGAAAAACCTACAACCAAGATACTCTAGCCAGCAAGGATCTCATTCAGATTTGATGGAGAATTCAAAAGCTTTTCAGACAAGCAAAAGCTAAGAGAATTCAGCACCACCAAACCAGCTTTACAACAAACGTTAAAGAAACTTCTTTAAGCGGGAAACACAAGGGCAGAAAAAGACCCACAAAAACAAACCCAAAACAATTAAGAAAATGGGAATAGAAACATACATATAGATAATAACCTTGAATGTAAATGGATTAATGCACCAACCAAAAGACACAGACTGGCTGAATGGATACAAAAACAAGACCTATATATATGCTGTGTAGGGATGGAAAAAGAAATTCCATGCAAATGGAAATCAAAAGAAAGCTGGAGTAGCAATACTCATATTAGATAAACTAGACTTTAAAATGAAGACTGTTACAAGAGATAAGGAGGGACACTACATAATGATCAAAGAATCAATCCATGAAGAAGATATAACAATTATAAATGTTTATTCACCCAACATAGGAGCACCTCAATACATAAGGCAAATTCTAACAACCATGAAAGGAGAAATCGACATTATCACAATAGTAGTAGGGAGCTATAACAACCTACTTACACCAATGGACAGATCATCCAAACAGAAAATAAATAGGGAAACACAAGTTTTAAATGACACAATAGATCAGACAGATTTAATTGATATTTATAGAACATTCCACCCAAAACTGGCAGAATACACTTTCTTCTCAAGTGCACATGGAACATTCTCCAGGATAGATCACATCTTGGGTCACAAATCAAGCCTCAGAAAAGTTAAGAAAATTGAAATCATATCAAGCATCTTTTCTGACCACAACTATGAGATTGGAAATCAATTATAGGAAAAAAAACTGTAAAAAACACAAATACATGGATCCTAAACAGAGCACTACTAAATAACCAAAAGATGACTGAAGAAATCAAAGAAGAAATAAAAAATTACATAGAAACAAATGACAATGAAAACAGGACAACCCAAAACCTATGGGACACAGCAAAAACAGTTCTAAGAAGGAAGTTTATAGCAATTCAATCTCACCACAAGAAACAAGAAAAATCTCCAATAAATGATCTAACCCTACACTAAAACAACTGGAGAAAGAAGAACAAAGAAAACCCAAAGTCAGTAGAAGGAAAGAAATCATAAAGATCAGAGCAGAAATAAATGAAAAAGAAACGAAGAAAACAATAGCAAAGATAAATAAATCTAAAAGCTGATTCTTTGAGAAGATAAACAAAATTGATAAACCCTTAGCCAGACTCATGAAGAAAAAAGGGAGAGGACGCAAATCAATAAAATTAGAAATGAAAAAGGAGAAATCACAACTGACACTGCAGAAATACCAAGGATTATAAGAGACTACTACAAGCCACTATATGCCAACAAAATGGGCAACCACGAAGAAATGGACAAATTCTTGGAAAGGTACAATTTTCCAAGAATGAACAAGGAAGAATCAGAAAATATAAATGGACCTATCACAAGTAATTGAAAAGTACTTAAAAATCTTCCAAAAAAAAAAAAATCCAGGACCAGATGGCTTCACAGGTGAATTCTGTCAAACATTTAGAGAAGAGCTAACACTGATCCTTCTGAAACTCTCCCAAAAATTTGCAGAGGGAGAAACACTCCCAAATTCATTCTATGAAGCTACCATCACCCTGATACCAAAACCAGAAAAAGATATCACAAAAAAAGAAAATTATAGACCAATATCACTGATGAACATTAATGCAAAAATCCTGAACAAAATACTAGCAAACAGAATCCAAGAGCACATTAAAAGTATCATACTCCATGATCAAGTGGGATTTATCCCAGGGATGCAAGGATTCTTTAATATACACAAATCAATCAATGTGATACACCACATTAACAAATTAAGGAATAAAAATCATATGATCATCTCAATAAATGCAGAAAAATCTTTTGACAAAATTCAACACCAATTTATGACAAAAACTCTCCAGAAAATGGGCATAGAGGGAAACTACCTCAATATAATAAAGGCTATATATGACAAACCCACAGCAAACATCATACTCAATGGTGAAAAACTGAAAGCATTTCCTCTAAGATCAGGAACAAGACAAGGATGTCCACTGCTGCCATTTTTATTCCAAATAGTTTTGGAAGTCCTAGACACAGCAATCAGAGAAGAAAAAGAAATAAAATAGTACAAATTGGAAAAGAAGAAGTAAAACTGTCACTGTTTGCTGATGACATGATAACATATATAGAAAATCCTAAAGATGCCACCAGAAAACTACTAGAACTAATCAATGAATTTAGTAAGGTTGCAGGATACAAAATTAATGCACAGAAATCTCTGGCATTCCTATACACCAACAATGAAAAACCAGAAGGAGAAATTAAGGAAACACTCCCATTTACCATTGCAACAAAAAGAGTAAAATACCTAGGAATAAAACTGCCTAAGGAGGCAAAAGACTTGTACTCAGAAAACTATGAAACACTGATGAAAGAAATCAAAGATGACATAAACAGGTGTAGAAATATGCCACTTTCTTCAATTGGAAGAATAAATATTGTGAAAATGACTATACTACCCAAAGCAATCTACAGATTCAGTGCAATCCCTACCAAGCAACCAATGTTATTCTTCACAGAATTAGAACAAAAAATTTTACAATTCGTATGGAAACCCAAAAGACCCTGAATAGTCAAAGCAATCTTGAGAAAGAAAAACGGTGGTGGAGGAATCAGGCTCCTTGACTTCAAACTATACCACAAAGCTACAGTAATCAAAACAGTATGGTACTGACACAAAAACAGAAATATAGATCAGTGGTACTGGATAGAATGCCCAGAGATAAAGCCAAGCACATATGGGCATCTAAGTTATGACAAAGGAGACTAGAACATGCCGTGGAGAATAACAGCCTCCTCAATAAGTGGTGCTGAGAAAACTGGACAGCTACATGTAAAAGAATGAAATAACAACACTCCCTAACACCATACACAAAAACAAGCTCCAAATGGATTAAAGACTTAAATGTAAGGCCAGACACTATAAAACTCTTAGAGGAAGGCATAGGAAAAACACTCTTTGACATCCACCACATCAAGAGCTTTTTTGACCCACCTCCTAGAGTAATGGAAATAAAAACAAAAATAAACAAATGGAACTTAATTAAATTTAAAAGCTTTTGCACAGCAAAGGAAACCATAAACAAGATGAAAAGACAACCCTCAGAATGGGAGAAAACCTTTGAAAGTGAAACAACAGACAAAGGATTAATCTCCAAAAAATACAAACAGCTTATGGAGCTCAATATCAAAAAAAACAAACAATCTAGTTAAAAAATGGGCGGAAGACCTAAATAGACATTTCACCAAGAAGACATACACATGGCCAAGAGGCACATGAAAAGATGCTCAACATCACTAATTATTAGAGAAATGCAAATGAAAACTACAATGAGGTATCACCTCATGCTGGTCAGAATGGCCATTATCAAAAAATCTAGAAACAATAAATGCTGGAAAGGTTGTGGTGAAAAGGGAACCCTCCTGCATTGTTGGAAGGATGTAAATTGATACAACCACTATGGAAAACAGTATGGAGGTCCCTTAAAAATCTAAAAATAGGACTAGCATATGACCCAGCAATTCCACTACTGGGCATATACCCTGAGAAAACCATAATTCAAAAAGAGACATGTACCACAATGCCCATTGCAGCACTGTTTACAATAGCCAGGACATGGTGCTAACCTAAATGTCCAATAACAGATGAATGGATAAAGAAGATGTGGCACATATATACAATGGAATATTACTCAATCATAAAAAGGAATGAAATCGAGTTATTTGTAATGAGGTGGATGGACCTAGAGTCTGTCATACAAAGTGAAATAAGTCAAAAGAGAAAAACAAATACCATATGCTAATGCATATATATGGAATCTAAAAAAAAAAAAAAGATAGTATTGATGAACCTAGTTGCAGGGCAGAAATAAAGAGGTAGACACACTACCAAATGTAAAATAGTTGGCTGGTGGGAAGCAACAGCATAGCACAGGGAGATTGGCTTGGTGCTTTGCAATGACATAGAGGGGTGGGATAGTGTGGATGGGAGGGAGGCTCAAGAGGGAGGGGATATGGGGTCATGTGTATGCATATGGCTGATTCGCTTTTTTGTGTAACAGAAACTAACACAGTATTGTGAAGCAATTATGCTCCAATAAAGAGCTATTAAAAAAAAAGGATTCCCAAGAGAGTTCCCTTCTCTTTTCCACCATGTAAGAATACAGTAATTCAGTGACCCAGAAGAGGGCCCTCACCTGACCATGCCGGCACCCTGATGCTTGACTTCCAGCCCTGAGAACTGTGGAAAATAAATTTCTTCTGTTTATAAGGTACCCAGTTTGTGGTATTTTGTTATAGCAGCCTGGATGGACAAAGCAAGGAGGGAATTAAGTTGTTCTGGATGCTGGAAGAATATTATGACTTGAATAAGTTAACCTTAAAACATTGGATAACATTTGAAGTGGGGAAAGTGACAGGAAAGTCGCACAGCAGAAAATGTTTGCACTCAGAGTAGTGAAGTTAAGAAGGGGGAGAAGAAAATAATCTTGAAGTGAAGCCAGGTTAGAGAAGTCCTTGCTGACTTGCCAAAGCATTTTGGACATTTCCCTCTATACACTGGGGAACTCTTGAGTTTTTATTTAAGGGCATGATTGGTGATGATATAATGAAGCTGATTTCTAAAAAAATAAATCTAGAAATAGCGTGCAGGACAGACTGAAGTAGAGGAATACTGAAAGCTGTGGAAACATAACTCAGAAATATTATAAAAAATGATTGGCAAAAGGGAACTAACTTTTTTATAAAAATCAACCAAATCCAAGTATAAAAAGTAAATATCATTGAAGACATTTTAAAAATTATATAAATGTGCAGTTTCTTGTAATTATGAAAATCATAGTAAAGAGGAAAAAGAAATCTAATTTAAGATACACACTGAATATTCAAATTTTTGGAACTCCGCTTTATGGATTGCAAAGATAATGTACTTCTAATTGAGTAAGAATTTATTTATATTGGTATATGGCCAGAATCAATAGCACTAATAGTATTAAGTGGCAAGGAGTTACCTCATACATCTGAACATGTAAGTTCTAAGTCCAAATAATCAGACTTTGCTCATGTATTTGCTCTCATTTTATCATTTATATGGTCAGTGCCTGTTTATGTGTTTAATGAAAGCCAAAATTTTGAATGATCAAAATGCATTAATATTTATTTATGACCATAGCTACTAAACCAAAAATCTGGACATGTAATCATACAAACATTGCTTTTCTGAATTACAAAATACTTTTAAACAGAATAAATCCATTTTAGTTCTGCATATAATAAACTGCTTTGTTGAGAATGATAAAATTTTATGAAACTGTGACTGTCTCATAAACCCTAAGATTTGTGTCTAATGATATAGTGGTTTTTAAAATAAATAATCTGCTCTATAAAGCACATAATTATTGAGGGTGGGAGAAAGAATCAGGGAGACAAAGAATAACATAAAAGAAATCTAAAAAGGCCACATTTATTTGAGATGAACCTTAAAGGATCCGTTCATTGGTTCAAAAAATAATTATTGAAGGGTCTCTGTGACCAGTAGACAGACAGACATGGATTTTACCATTATAAAGCTTACAGTTTTGGGGGGAAATATTTTTAAAAGTCAGTAGAAGAAATTAGGAAAAATTAGGGATTATGATAAATTCTATAAAGAAAAGCATGTGTTTTTATATATGATAATGAAATAAAGAGTTGTACTAGTCAGTTTTGCTATTGAAATAAACAACCCCCAAACCTCAGTGGCTTATAATAACCTTTATTTTTTGTCACATTAAATGGCAATTCCAGATAACTTGCTGGGCTCAGCTTGGCTCAGTTCTATATGCCTTATCATTCTAGAACCTGCTTTGAATGAGTATAACACCTGGGCATGCTGGGGTTTTTTGTTTGTTTGTTTTTGGTTTTTTAAGGTACAGGTAACAAGCTCAAAGAGAGTAGAGCCAAACCATGCAAATTCATTTAAAGTTTCTGATTGGTCATGGTATGTGCTGTGTTCCCTTGGCTAAATTAAATCACATGGTCAAGACCAAAAGCAGTAGAGTGGGGAAGTATACTCCACCAACAGGAAATCACAGCAAGAGTAGAGAAGTAAGTAATTAAGACCAAGTAATACAATTTTCCACATTAGCTTACTTGAAATAGAGTAGTCAGGAAAGTCTTCCTTTAGGAGGTAGCTTCTGATCTGAGACCTGGAAGAGAAGAAGAATCCAGCCCTGTTGACCTAAGGGAAAATCATTTCAGACAAAAGGAATAGCAAGTATAAAGTTTCTAGAGTGAGAAATTGCTTGGAATATCCTAAGAACCATTAGAAGTCAGCGTGGTTGTAGTATAGAGAGCACAGTTGAGAGTAGAAAGAGATGAGGATAGAAATGGAGAAAAAGTCAATTCATAAAGAGCATTGATCTAACAGTTGTGTGATATATTTTGGGATATGATGAAAAGTGTGCTGTCACTAGAAGATAGCATTCATGTGATGGAAGTGGTTTAGAGTGAAGGACTGTATGAATAGAAAAGTAAGTTACAGATGAGATATGATTCAATAGTGAAACCAACAGAGTTTGGAAACTGATTGGAGGTTCCTGTTGGGAGTAATAAATAGTACTCTAAAAGTTTCAAGTTTAGGCATTCCATCAGTTAGTATTTACCTCAGAACAAAGAAAAATTATTGGCTTACATGATAACCATTTATCATAATTTTGCATGTTAGTGACTTGAACTGGGTTCAGCTGGAGGGCTTTTCAGGTCTCATTTAGGCTTGCTTATATGTTTGTGACCAGTTGCTAATCATCTAGGTGGATGTGATTCTGGGGATTAGAAATGTGGGTTGAGGCAACAGGCACGACTGGGCCCATGTCTCTCATTATCCAACATGCTAAACTGGTGGAACTCAGGGTGCCTCACCAGAGTTCAAAGAGAGGGAATGCAAACACGTGCATGACTTCCTAGACTTGAGCTCAGAACCAGAATGATATTTAATTTTGTGAGGAACTGCCAAACTGTTTTCTGTAGAGGATGAACCATTTTACATTCCCAGTAATGGTGTACTAGTGTTCAAAATTCTCCACATCCTCACCAACTCCTGTTAACTTTTTTTTTTTTTACAATAGCCATCTTTTTTTTTAACATCTTTATTGGAGTATAATTGCTTTACAGTGGTGTATTAGTTTCTGCTTTATAACAAAGTGAATCAGTTATACATATACATACGTTCCCATATATCTTCCCTCTTGCATCTCCCTCCCTCCCACCCTCCCTATCCCACCACTCTAGGTGGTCACAAAGCACAGAGCTGATCTCCCTGTGCTACTCAGTTGCTTCCCACTAGCTATCTATTTTACATTTGGTAGTGTATATATGTCCATGCCACTCTCTCACTTTGTCACAGCTTACCCTTCCCCCTCCCCATAACCTCAAGTCCATTCTCTAGTAGGTCTGTGTCTTTATTCCCATCTTGCCACTAGGTTCTTCATGACCTTTTTTGTTTTGTTTTTTTTTCCCCTTAGATTCCATGTATATGTATATGTGTTCCATGTATATTAGCATACTGTATTTGTTTTTCTCTTTCTGACTTACTTCACTCTGTATGACAGACTCTAACTCCATCCACCTCATGACAAATAACTCCATTTCGTTTCTTTTTATGGCGGAGTAATATTCCATTGTATATATGTGTCACATCTTCTTTATCCATTCATCCGATGATGGACACTTAGGTTGCTTCCATGTCCTGGCTATTACAAAAAGAGGTACAATGAACATATTGGTACATGATTCTTTTTGAATTATGGTTTTCTCAGGGTATATACCCAGTAGTGGGATTCCTGGGTCGTATGGTAGTTCTATCTGTAGTTTTTTAAGGGACCTACATACTGTTCTCCATAGTGGCTGTATCAATTTACATTACCACCAACAGTGCAAGAGTGTTCCCTTTTCTCCACACACTCTCCAGCATTTATTGTTTCTAGATTTTTTGATGATGGCCATTCTGACTGGTGTGAGATGATATCTCATTGTAGTTTTGATTTGCATTTCTCTAATGATTAATGATGTTGAGCATTCTTTCATGTGTTTGTTGGTAACCTGTATATATTCTTTGGAGAAATGTCTATTTAGGTCTTCTGCCCATTTTTGGATTGGGTTGTTTGTTTTTTTGTTATTGAGCTGCATGAGCTGCTTGTAAATCATGGAGATTAATCCTTTGTCAGTTGCTTCATTTGCAAGTATTTTCTCCCATTCTGAGGGTTGTCTTTTGGTCTTATTTTTGGTTTCCTTTGCTGTGCAAATGCTTGGAAGTTTCATTAGGTCCCATTTCTTTATTTTTGTCTTTATTTCCATTTGTCTAGGAGCTGGGTCAAAAAGGATCTTGCTGTGATTTATGTCATAGAGTGTTCTGCCTAAGTTTTCCTCTAAGAGTTTGAGAGTGTCTGGCCTTACATTTAGGTCTTTAATCCATTTTGAGTTTATTTTTGGGTATGGTGTTAGGGACTATTATAATTTCATACTTTTACATGTACCTGTCCAGTTTTCCCAGCGCCACTTATTGAAGAGGCTGTCTTTTCTCCACAGTATATGCTTGCCTCCTTTATCAAAGAGAAGGTGACCATATGTGCGTGGGTTTATCTCTGGGCTTTCGATCCTGTTCCATAGATCTATATTTCTGTTTTTGTGCCAGTACCATACTATCTTGATTACTGTCACTTTGTAGTATAGTCTGAAGTCAGGAAGCCTGATTCTTCCAGCTCCATTTTTCGTTCTCAAGATTGCTTTGGCTATTCAGGGTCTTTTGTGTTTCCATACAAATTATGAAATTTTTTGTTCTAGTTCTGTGAAAAATGCCAGTGGTAGTTTGATAGGGATTGCATTGAATCTGTAGATTGCTTTGGGTAGTAGAGTCATTTTCACAATGTTGATTCTTCCAATCCAAGAACATGGTATATCTCTCCATCTATTTGTACCATCTTTAATTTCTTTCATCAGTGTCTCATAACTTTCTGCATACAGGTCTTTTGTCTCCTTAGGTAGGTTTATTCCTAGATATTTTATTCTTTTTGTTGCAATGGTAAACGGGAGTGTTTTCTTAATTTCACTTTCAGATTTTTCATCATTAGTGTATAGAAATGCAAGAGATTTCTGTGCGTTAATTTTGTATCCTGCTTCTTTACCAAATTCATTGATTAGCTCTAGTAGTTTTCTGGTAGCATCTTTAGGATTCTCTATGTATAGTATCATGTCATCTGCAAACAGTGACAGCTTTACTTCTTCTTTTCCTATTTGGATTCTTTTTATTTCTTTTTCTTCTCTGATTGCTGTGGCTAAAACTTCCAAAACTATGTTGAATAGTAGTGGTGAGAGTGAGCAACCTTGTCTTGTTCCTGATCTTAGTGGAAATGGTTTCAGTTTTTCACCATTGAGGACGATGTTGGCTGTGGGTTTGTCATATATGGTCTTCATTATGTTGAGGTAAGTTCCCTCTATGCCTACTTTCTGCAGGGCTTTTATCATAAACGGGTGTTGAATTTTGTCGAAAGCTTTCTCTGCATCTATTGAGATGATCATATGGTTATTCTCCTTCAGTTTGTTAATATGGTGTATCACGTTGATTGATTTGCATATATTGACGAATCCTCTCATTCCTGGAATAAACCCCACTTGATCATGGTGTATGATCCTTTTAATGGGCTGTTGGATTCTGTTTGCTGGTATTTTGTTGAGGATTTTTGCATCTATGTTCATCAGTGATATTGGCCTGTAGTTTTCTTTCTTTGTGACATCTTTGTCTGGTTTTGGTATCAGGTGATGGTGGCCTCGTAGACTGAGTTGGGGAGTTTTCCTCCCTCTGCAATATTTTGGAAGAGTTTGAGAAGGATAGGTGTTAGCTCTTCTCTAAATGTTTGTTAGAATTCACCTGTGAAGCCGTCTGGTCGTGGGCTTTGGTTTGTTGGAAGATTTGTAATCACAGTTTCAATTTCAGTGCTTGTGATTGGTCTGTTCATATTTTCTATTTCTTCCTGGTTCAGTCTCGGCAGGTTGTGCATTTCTAAGACTTGTCCATTTCTTCCAGGTTGTCCATTTTATTGACATAGAGTTGCTTGTAGTAAGCTCTCATGAGCGTTTGTATTTCTGCAGTGTCAGTTGTTACTTCTCCTTTTTCATTTCAAATTCTATTGATTTGAGTCTTCTCCCTTTTTCACTTGATGAGTCTGGCTAATGGTTTATCAATTTTGTTTATTTTCTCAAAGAACCAGCTTTTAGTTTTATTGATCTTTGCTATCGTTTCCTTCATTTCCTTTTCATTTATTTCTGATCTGATCTTTATGATTTCTTTCCTTCTGCTAACTTTGGGGTTTTCTTGTTCTTCTTTCTCTAATTGCTTTAGGTGCAAGGTTAGGTTGTTTATTTGAGATGTTTCCTGTTTCTTAAGGTAGTATTTTATTCCTATAAACTTCCCTCTTAGAACTGCTTTTGCTGCATCCCATAGGTTTTAGGTCATCATGCCCCCATTGTCATTTGTTTCTAGGTATTTTTTGATTTCCCCTTTGATTTCTTCAGTGATCACTTCGTTATTAAGTAGTGTATAGTTTAGCCTCCATGTGTTTGCATTTTTTACAGCTCATTTCCTGTAATTGATATCTGGTCATAGTGTTGTGGTTGGAAAAGATACTTGATACGATTTCAAATTTCGTAAATTTACCAAGGCTTGATTTGTGATGCAAGACATGATCTATCCTGGAGAATGTTCCATGAGCACTTGAGAAAAATATGTATTCTGTTGTTTTTGGGTGGAATGTCCTATAAGTATCAATTAAGTCCATCTTGTTTAAGGTATCATTTAAAGCTTGTGTTTCCTTATTTATTTTCATTTTGAATGATCTGTCCATTGGTGAAAGTGGGGGTGTTAAAGTCCCCTACTATGATTGTGTTACTGTTGATTTCACCTTTTATGGATGTTAGTATTGGCCTTATGTATTGAGGTGCTCCTGTGTTGGGTGAATAAATATTTACAATTGTTATATCTTCTTCTTGGATTGATCCCTTGATCATTATGTAGTGTCCTTCTTTGTCTCTTGTAATAGTCTTTATTTTAAAGTCTATTTTTTCTGATATGAGAATTGCTACTCCAGCTTCCTTTGATTTCCATTTGCATGGAATATCTTTTTCCATCCCCTCACTTTCAGTCTGTATGTTTCCCTAGGTCTGACGTGGGTCTCTTGTAGACAGCATATATACGGGTCTTGTTTTTTAATCCATTCAGCCAGTCTATGTCTTTTGGTGGGAGCATTTAATCCATTTACATTTAAGGTAATTATCGGTATGTATGTTCCTATTCCCATTTTCTTAAATGTTTTGGCTTTGTTATTGTAGGTGTTTTCCTTCTCTTGTGTTTCTTGCCTAGAGAAGTTCCTTTAGCATTTGTTGTAAAGCTGGTTTGGTGGTGCTGATCTCTCTCAGCTTTTGCTTGTCTGTAAAGGTTTTAATTTCTCCATCAAATCTGAATAACATCCTTGCTGGGTAGAATAATCTTGGTTGTAGGTTCTTCTCCTTCATCACTTTAAATATGTCCTGCCACTCCCTTTTGGCTTGCAGAATTTCTGCTGAAAGATCAGCTGTTAACCTTATGGGGATTCCCTTGTGTGCTATTTGTTGTTTTTCCCTTGCTGCTTTTAATAGGTTTTCTTTATATTTAATTTTTGATAGTTTGATTAATATGTGTCTTGGCATATTTCTCCTTGGATTTATCGTGTATGGGACTCTCTGAGCTTCCAGAACTTGATTATCTATTTCCTTTCCTATATTAGGGAATTTTTCAGCTATAATCTCTTCAAATATTTTCTCAGTCCCTTTCTTTTTCTCTTCTTCTTCTGTGACCCCTATAATTCGAATGATGGTGCATTTAATGTTGTCCCAGAGGTCTCTGAGACTATCCTCAGTTCTTTTCATTCTTTTTTCTCTATTCTGCTCTGCAGTAGTTATTTCCACTATTTTTTATTCCAGGTCATTTATCCGTTCTTCTGCTTCAGTTATTCTGCTATTGATCTCTTCTAGAGTATTTTAATTTCATTTATTGTGTTGTTCATCATTGCTTCATTGCTCTTTAGTCCTTCTAGGTCCTTGTTAAATGTTTCTTGCATTTTGTCTATTCTATTTCCAAGATTTTGGGTCATCTTTACTATCATTATTCTGAATTCTTTTTCTGGTAGACTGCCTATTTCCTCTTCATTTGTTAGGTCTTGTGCGTTTTTACCTTGCTCCTTCATCTGCTGTGTGTTTTTCTGTCTTCTCATTTTGCTTAGCTTACTTTGTTTGGGGTCTCCTTTTTGCAGCTGCAGGTTCATAGTTCCTGTTGTTTTTGGTGTCTGTCCCCAGTGGCTAAGGTTGGTTCAGCGGGTTGTGTAGGCTTCCTGGTGGAGGGGACTAGTGCCTGTGTTCTGGTGGATGAAGCTGGATCTTGTCCTTCTGGTGGGCAGGTCCACGTCTGGTGGTGTGTTTTGGGGTGTCTGTGGCCCTATTATGATTTTTGGCAGCTTCTCTGCTAATGGATGGGGCTGTGTTCCTGCTTTGCTTGTTGGTTGGCATAGGGTGTTCAGCACTGTAGGTTGCTGGTCATTGAGTGAAGCTGGGTCTTGGTGTTGAGATGGAGATCTCTGGGAGATTTTCACCATTTGGTATTACATGGAGCTGAGAGGTGTCTTGTGGACCAGTGTCCTGAAGTTGGCTCTCCCACCTCAGAGGCACGGCCCTCATGCCTGGCTGGAGCACCAAGAGCCTTTCTTCCACACGGCTCAGAATAAAAGGGAGAAAAAAATAGAAAGAAAGAAAGAAAGGATAAAATAAAATAAAATAAAGATAAAATAAAATGAAGTTATTAAAATAAAAAGTATGTATTAAGAAAAAAAAATTTTTTAAGTAAAAAAACAAACAAACAAACAAAAAAAAACGGACGGACAGAACCCTAGGACAAATGGTGAAAGCAAAGCTATACAGACAAAATCTCACACAGAAACATACACATAAACACTCACAAAAAGTGGAAAAGGGGAAAAAATAATATATCTTGCTCCCAAAGTCCACCTCCTCAATTTGGGATGATTCATTGTCTATTCAGGTATTCCACAGATGCAAGTACATGAAGTTGATTGTGGAGCTTTAATCTGCTGCTTCTGAGGCTGCCGTCAGAAATTTCCCTTTCTCTTCTTTCTTCGAACAGCTCCCGGGGTTCAGCTTTGGGTCTGGGCCCGCCTCTGCGTGTAGGTCGCCTGAGGGCATCTGTTCTTTGCTCACACAGGACGGGGTTAAAGGAGCTGCTGATTCGGGGCCTCTGGCTCACTCAGGCCGGGGGGAGGGAGGGGTACGGATCTGGGGCAAGCCTGCAGCAGCAGAGACCAATGTGACATTGCAGCAGCCTGAGGAGCACCGTGCATTCTCCTGGGGAAGTTGTCCCTGCATCACAGGACCCTGGCAGTGGCGGGCTGCACAGGATCCCGGGACGGGTGGTGTGGATAGTGACCTGTGCTCGCACACAGGCTTTTTGGTGGCGGCAGCAGCAGCCTTAGCGTCTCATGCCCGTCTCTGGGGTCCACGCTGATAGCCGAGGCTCACACCCGTCTCTGGAGCTCGTTTAGGCGGTGCTCTAAATCCCCTCTCCTCGCACACCAGGAAACAAAAATGCAAGAAAAAGTCTCTTGCCTGTTCGGCAGCTCCAGACCTTTTCCCAGACTCCCTCTCAGCTAGCTGTGGTACACTAACCCCTTCAGGCTGTGCTCACGCCGCCAACCCCAGCCCTCTCCCTGGGATCCGACCGAAGCCCGACCCTCAGCCCCCAACCCCGCCCACCCCGGCGGGGGAGCAGACAAGCCTCTCGGGCTGGTGAGTGCTGGTCGGCACCGGCACCAATTCTCTGAGGGAGTCTCTTGCGGCATATTAAAGTTGACACCTCAAGATTGTTGTATCATAAGTTTAAATAGATACAAAAAAAGTTTTCCAATATTTTCTATATATATATGTGCTTGAAATATATTTTCTTGTAAAAACTTGGAGTTGCAGTTAAAACTCCTTCACTTTATACGTTTGTCATACAAATTAATCGACAAATATAGTTCTTAGTGTCAAATCAATCAGCTAATTCAGAATTACTTTGTCAGAAAAAGTCTGAAATATTTTTTTTAATTTAAATAAATGTATTCATACATGTTCATGTGACAGTCTTCTAATTTCTGAATTATAGTTCTTTCCTTGAGTTTGTGCCCTGGATCAGTGTTTCTCAGCCTCAGCACTACTGACATTTTTAGCCAAATAATTCTTAGTTGTGGGGAAGCTCTCCTTTGTATTGTTGGATTGTCTACCAGCGTGCCTACCCTCTATCCACTAAATGCCAGTAGCACCCTTCCTCCCAGTTGTGACAACCCAGAATGTCTTCTGACACTTCCATTTATCTTCTGGGGGGCAAAAATCACCCACAAGTGAGAACCACTGCCTTAGCTGAATCAAAGCATAGTTCCCTTCAGTATTTCTCCCCCTAAATTTACTTTGAACGTTAGATGATCTTTCCTTTAAACCTACCCCTTTCTGTGTTGCCTAGATTTTTTTAAACTGTGGGGAAAGCACCTTAATAATATTTGAATGGATGAGGGTTCTCCTTATTTTATAGCATAGAACTTTAGTGAAAGAAGAGCTTAGGAAGAAAGAACGAGTTACTACTTACTTTCTCAGGCAGATCTATTTTAGAAAAGGAGTGCATATGGAAGTTGAGAATCTGGAAATACTTTCACCACATAATTTATTTCCCAGTGCATCATTCCTCCATTGCTTCACTTTCTTCCATATGCAATACAGACTTCATGATGCATCATGACAATCCCTCCTTTGCCAGCACCCTCAATGCCCTTAGCCCTTAATCCTTTTTACAACAAGCCCCAAACATTGGATTAATCTAAGCAATCACTTCTTCCATTAATATACTAAGGCTACAGAATGCTGCAGAAGAAAATAACAAAATTATGTTTTTAAGTAACCAGACATTTGTAAGCTTATTTCATTTGAGATTTCAGCATCACTCAGGAATTCTCAAACATGTTCCTGGTCACTTTCTTTGAATCTCTGCAATATCTATTCCAAATTTTTATGTTTCACTTCAGTCATAAAATCCTCTACCATCTCTCTCTCTCAATAAATTAAGCTGCCTTCTAATTTACTGAGAAAACTGAGTCCATACAGTATGAACAACCTCAATCTCCTACATCTACAACAACTTATCTATATCTTCTGCCTACCTCTACGTTTTCTTCATTTTCAAAGGAAGAGATATTTTTTTCTAAAGTAAACCCTTCCACCTGTGTTCTTGATATCATTCCCTTACAGTCTCATCTAATTCCAGACTACACTATCAGTTACAATCTCTTTATCTGGCACAATCAACTTTCTCCTCATGATTGGTTTATTCTTTAGTGAACTAAATATGTTTTCATTAAAAAAAAATTCTCTGAAATGTAGTCTCTTCATCTGCCAACCACTCTTTAAAACACTCAAGGCTTCCACCACCACTTTTCTGAAAGTCCAATGGTAAAAGCCAACAGCAATCTCCTAATAGACTCTTAATCCTCATCTTATTTGATCTAGCTATTTGTGTCTTTAATGTCCCTCTCCCATGGACTCCTGTAACATAGTTCTATTAGTCTTCATCTCAATTCTATGACCATTTTTTTCATATTCTTCTTTTCTATTTCCCCTCCCTTTTGAAACCATAAAATATTAATGACATCTAGGGTCATATTATTGTTTTCTTCCTATTTATATGGTCTCACTAGACAATCTAATCTCTGCCCATGGTTACAACTTCCATGGATATCCAAATACCCTCAAATATTTATCTCTAGGTTACTCTTCTATCCTAAGTACCCAACTCTCACTAACAACTTCCTGTTGGATATTTCTACCTGGATGTTGTAATAATACCCACAAACTCTATCTCTTCTGTACCACAAGAAGTCGGGAAGATTTTCCTATTTTACCTCCTAAAGATTTCTCAAAATTTTTCCTCTCAAATTCTTCTGTGATTGCCTTACTTCAGATCCTTATTATATTTTGCTTGAACTTTCAAAACAGCCTCCTTAACTGATCCCTGCAGCTAGTCTTGGTCAATTGAAACTATTTTTCATTATCATCAGAGTTGACCTTTCCAAAAATGCAAATCTGGACATTATTCCTTTCCTTAAAGCACTTTCACTGATTGCTATTTTCCACTGGACAAAATTCAAATTCCTTAGTAGGACATGTAATAACACTCATTGATGATCTGTCTCCTGCCTATCCCTCCAGATATACATTACCACTTCTGTTCTCCAAAATTTGGCTCATTGTATCTGTTACAAGAAGCTAGATTACACAGTAGTAACAACCAACCTCGAAATCTTAGTGTCTCATAACAACAAAGTTTACTTTCTACTTATGCAATATGTCAATGGCAGGTTAGTTAGGAAGTCTGCTTCTTGCACCCTCACTCTGAAACCTCATCCAGAGAATTTCTGGTCATCATGACAGAGGTAAAAACAACATGGAAAATTAAAACCTAGCTCTTAAGATTTCCACCTGGAATTCACACCAGTCACTTCATTTCATGAGGAATTACCCAAAAACAGTAACTGCCACTTTTAATATCAACTGAAGTAAGGAAGTTAACCCCTGCCATGGGTCCCTAAGGTGGAATCTGGAATATATGAGAGCAGCCTCAATGAAAACCATACTCATACTCTGATTTCTCAACCTAGAATGTTCTTTTGCACCTCATCTATAAGGTGCAGACACACAATCATCTTTGAAGAATTATCTCATAAACTACCTAGTCTACGAAGTCTTTTCTCATCAATTCTTTCTTATGGCTCTCAATGAATGTTGTTCACTTATACAAATAGCATCCAAATTAATTTGATGCATTTGATACATTGCATTTGTATCTCCTCCCTCAGAAACATGAGGTTCTTCAGAAGACGGTCCATGCATCATCCACTTTGATGTCTCTAGTGTTAAGTGCTGTGCCTGATGCATATTAGAAGCCTGATAAATTGTTTAATAAATAAATAATGTATGGTAGCATACTATTTTGAAATATAAATCAGTTATCTCCCTTATTGATTAAAAGAAGATATTTGATCATAAAGTTCAAATACCACTTGTCTGGGAGGTTAAATAGAAAAAATTGAATGCATATTTATCACATGCATATTATATACACAACTTGCATATAAGACAACTTTTCTCATATTCACACCATATGAAAGATACCAGGAGCTAGAAAAGGGGAAAGTGAGAAAGTGCCACATAGAAAATAAAGGGAAAGCTTAAGAGACCTTTAGCTTTCACAGGATCAAGCATCTCTCACAGCAGGAAGTGATGTGAAAGCCAGTGCCCAGTTGACCTTCTCTTTACCACCTGGTGAAGAACATCATTCTATGCCAGCTAGAATGTCATCCATCAATCCATAAGCTGTTATGACACTTATTCGGGACTCTACTCAAATCCATTCTAACTCACTCTTGTATGTACAACTCCTCCTTCAAAGGCCCACAACTAAAGGGATGATGGAAGCATTAAAGGAAAAATCCCCTGCATTTCTTCAAGTTTGAACTAAAAATATCTAGAGATCCTGCAATGGCCAGGACATTTGCTTAACTCACCATTCCTATGTCCTTGAATTTCATAACAACAAGTAATGAGTAAATACTAATACTCATTCACTGTACATTAATATCTTGAGCAATTCTTTTTTTTAAAGTTGTCTGTTCCTTGAAGAAAATATTATCCATAAAATTGGTTATTATTATCATCTCCCTCTTCTGAAGCATATTTCTACTAGAAGGAGCAAATGGAAAGGGAATCAGTGGATGATATATAATGAACACAGTATCTTCAAAAATGATGTTTGTCTCTTCCCAGCAGGTGTCCCTTCTGTCTACTTATCCTCATTCTCCTGTACTGCAGTCATTAACTAATGGTTCTTTACTGCTCAGGGCTATTCAGATATATAGAATTAAAGCCTTCTCTGTGATGTCTTTGCTCTTTTGGAGAGAGAAAAATGTCTTTTGAGTCCTGGTAACATTGGATCTTTTATTAATAGCCTCACAATTCCCACAAGTACATTTCCTTTGTGATTCTGTTTGCTATGGGCCCAGACATGATTGAGAACTCTGGTGTTTGTTATTTTCTTCTTCGGTTGCTTCTTCTTTATTCAGGAGAGGAAAAAATAAAACTTTTATTAACAGAGCATGTGAAATGAATATGAATCTTTTTGTCTCTAAAATACACTGGAGTTCTGCCCATGCTGACTACTACATTTCCCTCATTTATTTCATATTTTTTTGTTAATGCCGGCCTCTCTATGTTCTTGCAAAGGAGACGTCTAATGACTGTGCAGTCTTTAAAACATCCAGGTAATAAACTTTTAAAACTGAATATTTTAATTGATGTTCATTTAAATAATAATTACTTAGGCTAAACCTTCTTTATACAAAGATATTAGTGAACTACAGTTGAACATCTTTGTATACTGGAACATTTCAGATGAATCACATTAATATATTACTGTATATGTGTATATTCACTATATGTTTCTAATTCTCAGAGGAAAAAAGGTGTTTTCTCTGAGAAGTTTAAAACATAAACTCTCTGCAAGCTTATGTTTAATATGAGAATAGAAACAATGGTTTTCAATTGTGATTTATAAAAATATGGACTGTCATGGGAAAGTTGTTAATGATGGCTGTTGGACATATATACTTATATACTCATGTGAGTATATGATCTTTATAAATGCTATATATGTATTTGTGTGTGTATATATATAAGCTTTTTACTGCACGGTGGATAACTTGAGAATGATTAATTTGACCCATGCTCTCATCAGTAAGTTATCTGAATTAAAATCTCAGTAAAGAAGAAAAATCTTGAGACAAAAATGAGTCAGTACTGGCCTGCACCTGTAGTCATGGAGAGTTACTGCATAAGCTCTTTGATTTTCTAGAAAACTTAAGGGGATACCATCTGCATAAGGAATTTTATCTCAGAACCCTGGGAGAGCTTCCAGGAATCTGCGAACCTCTGTACATTGTTCGCATTTTTTTCAGGAGAGGAGAGCAATGTTTTTCCAGGGAAGGTTCAATCGATTTTTTGTCAGATACTCAAAGGCATATGTGACATAAAAAGATAAAGAACCACTATCTTAAGAGAAACAAACGAGACTGTAATTCTACTGGAGTAAAATGATTATGCTCAAGGAAATAAATGTTGTGTGTGTGTGTGTGTCTGTGTGTGTGTACAATTCAAAAAAGAGAGAACCCCAGGGAGACAAACCTGCAGGAAAATTAAGGAAGTTTTGGGTGTCTGTTTAAGGGAAAGCCTGGGGTTTCTTAACTTTTGAGACATTCAGCTAGATCTGTGTGATGGTATGATTGTCCCAAGCTGTATGATTTGCATAAAATATTCTAGATTCAATCCCCACTATCATTCCCTTGCTCATACTAGATGGTCAGCTAGGCTCACTTTGAAGACCAGTTTCTCCTCAAATTTATTTACACTGTTAATATAGCTGGGAAAATTTTGATCTTTCAATTTAGCAAGGAAGTCTGTTAGTGAGGTACATAATAAAGATTGACAAAATGGCAAATGTTATCTATTTAAATTTAATTCAGCTTATTTAGAAATATATTTAGTTCTTTACAAGAACCTAATGTGAGATGTGGTGAAAACTATTAATGTGTAATTGTATCAATCAGCTACTCCAATTCTAACTATTTTGCAATGCAAAAGGCCCATTAATCAAAACCTTAACTACATATTGCAAACTTATTTTGGTTTTGTGTTTGGAGAGTTATTTCTTCCAAATATTAACATCTTGATGAAATTGGAGTTAAAAAATAATTGGGCTATGACAAATCTACATTTCTATTTCCTTTGTACCAAAAAGCAATGCCCTTAAATGGTATTAAACATTTGCTTACAGAAAAATCAATCTAGTTTTAAAGCTTTTGACCAAGGTTCACAGGAGTGAAAGTAATGGTTATTTTGGACAATGGCTCCCAAATTTGAAAATGAGCTATAATTTGCCATGATTCTCATATGATGTATTGATATAAAATTAACCAAGTTTATGTCTTGTCACGGCTCAGCTATAATAAATGACAGGTTTTTATGATGCCAAATCATCCAAGAAATTATTTGCTGTAAGCCTTGTCAGATATTTGCTAACGTTATATATGTTCTTGACTATAGCTCACATATGGAATTCTAGCTTTATGTAGTGTATGCATGTACTCTTCTTTTAGGCCATTTTGGCTCTCTGTAGCTTTTAAAAGGTCAGAAGTAATCAGATCAGCCAACAGATTATTATCTGTCATCATAATTGACTTGAGTCCTCATATTTTGAAAATCATGTTCAATATCAATATCAATATTGACATTTGAGGCAGGAAGGCTGGTGGCAGCTTTATCATTTAAGGAAGCCACATCAAATCTTGAAATGCCTCTGGGTAGCTCTTTTTGCCTGTTTATTTGGGGGAAATCATTTTAGTATTTATAAATTAGTTTTCCCCATTGGAGATGATAGAGTTCTTTGGATTTTTATCTCATAACTTGACCATTTTTTTAATGTACAACTGGAGTCCCAAACTGCTTTTACGATTTTAACAAAAAGTAAAATTTCCAGTGATATCCCCTAGGAGAAAAGCTAAAGGAACCAGGTAGAACCATCTTGGGGAAGAATGAGTTGCTTTTGGCTTTTAATGGGTAGTATGTGAAAATATAGTGGGAATAATTTAGGGTAGACCCAGAGTTTTAAACACTGGTATGCACTGCTTAGTTAACAGAGTACTTGCATAAATTTTTGAAAGCCAACCCAGAATAATTTGGGTGGAACACCACTTGTCAGTAGAGAAACATAGTACATCATCTCATGAGGTTCCTCCCAGACAATGCTCTATTCTGCATTTTTAGAATATACTCTGTACACTAGAAGTAAAAAAAGGAGCCCACTAAGTAAGTACATATCCCAGCAGCTTATCTGACATAAGATAGAACTTATGAAGAGGACAGGCATCTGATTCTGTGAACATTAAATACAATTGTGCTAAAAATAGAAATTAATATTTTTAATAATCTAATGTAGATACTAACATATATTTCATTTATTTGTTTTTCACTTATATCAGTTATAAGGGGAATGATGCACTTTTTACTTTTCTACTTTTGATATTCTATATTTTTCTCCATATTTTATTATCCAGTAGTCCAGAATATCAATTGTCATGTGTAAGATTATTGAAATCTTGATCTTATTTGTATTGCTATATTTGTTATCCTAACGTGAATGTTGCCCCAGCTGAAACTATCATATGATAGGTAAGTTTTTCTTGCATTTAAAAATATCTTTAAAAGGAGTTGCAAGGTATTTAAAGACCTCCTTGACAACTTTGCCTTTTCTCATTCTTCAAGGTGAAGCTATATTTAAAAGTACTGTATTTCAAGTCTACTAGAATTCAACAATGATTTAAACAAATTTATTACAAACACACAGTCACACATATAAGTAAAATATTTGCTAAAATGAAGTTTAAGCCTTAATTGAAAAAAATTAGCATAATTAAGATTCTGTTTAAAAGTGTATATGACTTCTGTGAACTATGATCTGAACATCAGCTGTGTACCTCCTAGAAACTGAAACATGGAAACAATATCACTTACTTGAGGACACTAAGATCCTTAATTAAAACAAATTCTCTCACTTAATATTGTAAATTACAATGGATGTGTAACTGAGACTAATTATTTTATTGTTTGTTTGATCGGCAATAAATAGGAGCTAGTTTTCCACTCTTAACACATTATCCTTTACATATATATAATCAGAATTGTGATAGAAAAAGTTAATAGCTAGGAAACAAATATGATCTTTACTCATAGATAGGAAAATTGATGTCAAGAAAAGCCACTAAAATTAGGTACCAACTAGATATCATATCATGTAGGATAAGTTCTTAAAATAAATCCTTCTTTTCTGTCACTGTCATGGGGCAGATATTCATAATGCCATTCTACTTGGTATAGACCCTTTAAAGAGACACGTTTATATCAAGCTACCATACAAACAACTCCTGCATTACTTGGGGATCCATGCAAAGAAAGAGCAAGCCATTTTACAAAGTGATGGCATGTTAAGGAATGAGTAAGCTAGAGAGGAACCTCATAGATAAATCTGATGAGGGAGGCAATATAAAAGTTATGAAGAGTGACAACTATGAAATCAGACTACCAGGTTCACATACCTACTCGACCACTTAATGTGTTACCATGAGAAATTGACATCATCTTTCTATGCATCAATTTCTTCACTGGTAAAATGGGGATAGTAATAAAATGTACTCCTTGGAGTTGTTGTAAGGATTAAGTTAAATAATTCATGATAAGCACTTAGTTTAGTGCTTGATATTTAGCACACAAGTATTAAATATTAGGTGTTATTATTATTATTATCAATCTGATTAAACTCATTCCATTGGAGCCTATTTACACACCAATTATTTTAGCCATTATTAATGAATCAGAATGTGAACTGCTGAAGAAGATTGACACATTTTTCTTGGGGTGAAAGAGGTATTGTAAATGTTAAAAATGGGTGATTAAAAAAACATTTAAAAGTAGATAGAACAAAGGAAACAAAATTTGAATGCAATATTTCTAAAGCTTAGCTACATAGGCAACTTTGGGTCTATCAATATAATAATAATAATAGTAATTAGAAGAAGAATTATTCTTCTCTTAAATGTTAACAGTGCTTATTTACGTAATAAAGGCTTTTAAGACCTAGGTACTTAAAACTAAATTGAACCTAGCTTTTCACAACTTCTTGATTATTGATTCTATTCATCATCAAACACCTATTGATAACTACCAAAAGTAGCTACAAAAAACTACCATAGAACATTGTGGGATATACTATTCTAAACTTTACTTTTAATCTAATTTAGCTAGCATGACCAAAGCTAAAAAAAAAAATCAGACTTGTGTCGTCTTTCAATTTTTTTTTTTTTAAACATCTTTATTGAAGTATAATTGCCCTACAATGGTGTGTTAGCTTCTGCTTTATAACAAAGTCAATCAGTCATACACATACAATATGTTCCCATATCTCTTCCCTCCTGCATCTCCCTCCCTCCCACCCTCCCCATCCCACCCCCCTAGGTGGTCACAAAACACCGAGCTGATCTCCCTGTGCCATGCGGCTTCTTCCCACTAGCTATCTACCTTACATTTGGTAGTGTATATATGTCCATGACACTCTCTCACCCTGTCAATATTTGTTAAAGTACTTTTATATCAAAAGGAGATAGTGGAAAGAACTGATTTTTATAAGTTAAACAACAATATCATCACCAAAAAATGTTATATACTATACTTTGCCATTTGCCATAGACAAGTCATAATCTCCCTCAAACACAGTTCTCTGTTCTATAACAATATATAACATCTGAACTATTAAAATGACCTCAAGCCTGAGGAAATGGCTTGTGGTGCTAGGTGAAGAACATAAAATTGGACTTCAAGTTCAACAAGGAAATGAAAAGTGGCTATTTCAAATTTTTTTTTTTCCCGTGCTTATGGCTTTGCCAGTCAGATGTCTTTTCAGGATTAAGAAGGCATATTATCTTTTCATAACTTTACTCTTACATGCTCTAGTTCAAAGTTCAAAGTCAGTATTTTTGATACCACAGATTGGTTATTGTTTTTATGATAGTTTTACTTTATTTCTTCCTCTAGAAACTCACTCAAAGTTGAACATAAATTTATATTTGCTCAAATTCACTGCAAGCCACTGAAAAGTAGAAATTGTTTTTATAAGTAACACAAAGATTGCTGATAAAACACTATGGCCCTGAGCAACAGTGTATAAATAACCTGATTTTCAGCATTTTTCTTTCTGAAAAGGATACTAGAAACCTCAGATTACTCAGAATCCTCGGAATGGTCCTGGAATCATTTTTGCCTCTCAAGTAGCCTATGGAATATGAACAATTTGGTGGACATTTTTAGGCTTTTGCTATGGAGAGTTATGAGGTCTAAATCACTATTAGGGCAGAATAGAAATGCATATAATTGGCCAAGCAAAAATGGGTAAGTTATTTAAAATTTATTGAAATGTGATACTATTAATGAGAAAGAGAGGAGTTTCAAAAATGAGAATGGTTTTGTATTTAATATCTAAATTCAATGCCTTCAAGGGCCAAGCTGGGACTCACAATGTATGACACCAGTCAGGTGAAGAGTACATACTCTGCCTCAAGTGAGCAGCTACTAATCCATCCAGCTGTTTCTTACCCTCAAAAACATGTAAATCCACTGTTGTTAGTTTACCAAAATTTTAAAGAAGGTAGAAAATCATATCTTTTCTGTGTATTTGTGTTTGAATACATAATTTACATTTGCCATCCATTGTACCATTGGTGCCTGGAATGCTGATAATAAAAAGATCTGAGTTTATGCAGAACATTCAGTATACTTGAGAGTTCTTTGCCCTCCTCAAGTCATTATTTCCAAGCCCAAAGAGATAGGATCCCTAGTAGAAAAATGACCTAAGTGTTGACTTAGCTTAGGTCCAAGCTCAGACTTACCCAGTGGGCTCTCTTCTGTTGTTTCCAAAATGAGTGTCACCTATAACACAGCCAGGAGAACTCAGATGCTATAGTAGAATAATCAAAAATGAGAAAGTGTGATTATATTCTATGATTCTACTTATTTCCATTTCATTTATCTTGGAAATTTTTTGTGAAAATTTGTAAGTGTTGACTTAAAAAAATGCACAACGTGGGCTTCCCTGGTGGCGCAGTGGTTGGGAGTCCGCCTGCCAATGCAGGGGACACGGGTTCGAGCCCTGGTCTGGGAAGATCCCACATGCTGCGGAGCAACTAGGCCCGTGAGCCACACCTACTAAGCTTCCGCATCTGGAGCCTGTGCTCCACGGCAAGAGAGGCCGTGACAGTGAGAGGCCCGCGCACCGCGATGAAGAGTGGCCCCCACTTGCCACAACTGGAGAAAGCCCTCGCACAGAAACGAAGACCCAACACAGCCAAAAATAAAATTAATTTAAAAAAAAATGCACAACGTGATAACTGTGAGTTAAGTTTTATTTGGGGCAAAATAAAGACTGCAGCTCGGGAGACAGCGTTTCAGATAATTCTGAGAAACTGCTCCGAGGAGGTGAGGGGAAGAGCTAGTATATATAGGAGTTTTGCAACAAAGGGCAGGTAGTCCGGGAACATCAATAGATTATTGTTACTTAAAGAAAACCAGATATCTCAAGTTAAGGAATTTAGTGCCTTTCTATGTATGGGAAGATGCAAGAGTCTGGGCTCACTGAAATCATTCCTTTGATATGCACCTCAGCTATCTGGGGACTTTATCCTGTGTTTTCATATCCTGAGTTTCCTCAGGGCTCAGTGCAGGGAGTGGCTGTAGTCTGATGGCTGCTAGATGGCAGGTATACTTTTCAGCCCTGAGTTTCCTCAGGGCTCACAGGCTCACGTTGGAGGGCTGCAATCCTTGATGACCGTGACATCCTTTGTTTATTGATATGGCAGGAAATATTCCATTTATAAATATTCCATTCCTCATAAGCTAAAATTATCTCATATAGCCAATTAGCCTTTTATCGCAATACTTCTACTGGCCCCACAATATTTGGCTCAGAAATTATCACCTCTCCAGAAACCTTTGCTAATCCCAATAATGTTCATAACACTCTCTGTATGTCCCACTTTTTTATACTTGCTCCTATGATTATATTTATTACAATATATAATAACATATTTGTTTGAATATCTGCCCTTCCTACTGTGAACATATTAAGGTAAAGGCTATTTCTTAACCAACTCATTTTTCCTAGTTCCTTACATAATGCCTGATACATGGTAAGGAATGAGTCAATATTTCTTAAATCGTATGAGATGTATCATGTGCACAGGGCATTTATTTGGCCCAAAACTATTTCTTAGCTAAATTGCGTGTTACAAGAACATAATATTTAAAGTTTTTGGCTATGGCATGAAGCATTTATCTTTAATTCTATAGTAATATTCACTTTGTCAATGGAACACTCAGTGATTTAACTCCCTACTTACTAAAATTCAAGGCTACTATAAAATCCTCTATTTTACTGAAGGTAGCAAGTTTTAGTTCCAAAAATATTGTATTAAGAGCCAAGAAACATTGGTTTGAATTACAGTTTCTCCTTAACTTGCTCCATAACATTAGGCAAATCACTTTTTGTGGTCTGTTTCCTCATGGGTCAAATGGTAAAAATAATATTTCCCTTCTTACTACATGAAGTTAGGTGAGAACCAAATGCTACCTAATACAAATGGTGGGAAGTTTTAATTTTTGATGCAATATCATTTTAAAATAAAGTTCTAGTAAAACTAAGTTTTAAAGTAATGTTTATCATCATATTTAAATAACTATATACGGTGAATTATATCTAGCATGTAAAATCCCCGTTCTCTTCCAACAGAAGTGTTGGTAAACCAAGTCTTAATTTTTGGAGAGTTAACTGATTATAATACAATACAATCTTCTAAAATATAATTTTGAAGAAAAAGACTATCAGCAGTCAAATTACTATAATTTATCTCAGAAAACTAGTATTATGATACTTGCCAGAAATTTAACAATAGTAGATTTGAAAAGCATGCTTTCTATATTACATATGAATGCATGCAATTATAATTATAAAATTACAATGCCATTAATCACTATTTTGTTTATCCCTCATTTTGTAGTTTGTTCATTGTTTAACTTGTATTTAATCTGGGGACTGACAATTGAAACATTAAAAAAGGCAGGATTCAGAAAATAGAGTGGTCAACAAAAGGCATTTCTCGGTAGAATTGAATAACTACTCAAAATATCAGAAATGGACTTTTGGTTGCTTCTGTTTTCACATAGTGTCTAGAAGTGCCAAATTCAGTTGATAAACAGCTATTTTAATTAAAGCAAAACAAAACACTAATTTGGAGAAACACTTAGTGGACCAAATAAAAAGGGGCATAATAAAAGGGGAATTAAACCACTATAAATAAATAGGCAAATTCAATTCAATGTGCAGGGAATACATCTACAAAAGAAAAATCTCCTGCCACCTGTGAAAGAGGAACAATGCACTTGGTTTGTTGCCTGCTCTCCCTCTGACTGTTCTCTGAGTGATTATTAATAATTATCAAAAGTAACTTTCAAAAGGCCCAGGAGCTGATGATATTAGAAACCCCAAAGCAGAATAACCAGCTTCCAGATCAGGATTACTTGAGGCACTTGTTACAGATGTGCTTTCTGGATCTTACTCAAGGGATTCAGAATCAGTAGAGTGGAGCATCCCGGATCTGTATATTAATGATCATCTGGTTGCTCTGATTCAGGTGATCCAGGGACCTATATCAAGGAATCTTGCTTTAAAAGTGTTTCAAATGTACCTTCTAATCTTCCTGATTCCAGTTTCCCTCCGTTTTAGTCAAGAATACATAGTATTTTACAGAAAAAGAAAAGCTCAGTTTCATCATGGTAACCACCCACACAATGACAAGAATACTTACTTTATTGCCCCATGCCCAAAGCTATTAAGACCATTAGTTCCTAAGTTCTTATTACTTAATACTTAGTGTTCAACTTTCCTCCAGTATACACTCTCTATTCCAGAAAGCCAGGCTCCCCTCTGTCTCTCATATATGGTATCCTAATGTCTGTTTTTTTAATCTTTCCTCTATAGAATGCCTTCTTTCACTTGTTCTCATGTCTATCCACAGTCCTACCCATACATTAGAAAAACCTATCTGGCTATTACAATACCCACTAATCTTCATTTCTTTTATCTCCTAGTATATTCATTCACAGCCAGTCCAACATCTAAGTTTTAAATTATTTCATGTCTCCCCACCCAGGGTACAGACAAGCTCCTTGAGGACAGTGAAACTGTATATATATATTTTCATGTTGCGCAGAGATGCTTCAAAGCCTGGAAGAACAAGAGTTTTTCCAGAATTACAGGGGCACTGCTCAGGACGTCTCAACACAAGGCCGGGGTGCAGTTGAATACATGTAGTTGAAGAGTCGGTCAGTTTTCCTCAGAGGAACACCACCTCCTCGGTCACTCATCTAAGGTGAGAAAGGATCATGCCCTGTGACCAAGTCCCAGAAAAGGCAAAATACCAACACATGCTCTGTCACCATTTAACTGCTGGCTGAAGAACTCTCCTTTTCAAAATGAATACCACGCCATCCAAGTTGCGAATGTAAACATTTCCCTCACTGCTGGACTTAACTCCTCTAATATGTAGAATTCTAAGACATAAGGAACTCCACTGTAATACAAATTTCAATGCTGTGGCTTTGTGTAATTATTGCAGTCATACTAATGATGCAATACAGCACACAATGGGGCATAGGCTTAGCTTATCTTGGATGTAACAATAAATTTGTAATTCCTTTCTGACAGGCAGTTTGGCAACCAGGTTAAAAATGCATGTACACTTTGACCCAACAGTGTTTATCCTAAGAAAATAATCAGAAAAGAATGCAAAGTATGTATAAGAATATCCATCACAGCACTGTGTAGAACAGCTAAAACTGGATTACCACCTAAATAGGGGGCTATTTAAGTAAACTAACATACATTCTAAAACAGAATACTATTTTGCCATTAAATATTAGGTAGAACTGTATGTACTGGCATGAGAGGCTCATAACATATTGTTAAGTAGCAAAAAAAGTAGAAGCATTTATAAGATTCTAATTCTGCAAAAATTATAAAAAAGTCTAATGAAATATAATTCTATTGTCTAATGGAAAAAAATAATTCTATTGTCTAATGGAAAAAAATAATTTTGAAGCATAATTATTTTAATCCTTTTATACAAATTACAATGTATGTGTAAGAATTCCTGTCCCTGCAATGTAGTAACTACAAATAGAAAACTTGTTTTTCTAAAAAAAAAAAAAAAAAAAATTGAAGCATAGCTCTTTGAATCTTTTTGTACAAACTAGAATGTATGTTTGTTTTTCTGTTTTTTGTTTTGTTTCTTTCTGAATTGAAATGCAAATTTTATCAAGGAACTGACATGAGAATGGTTTTATTTAAATCATTGAAAACTTGTGAGTACTCAATATTAGGACTTTGAAATGCTTTAGACAAAATCTGTTTCCCTTTTAACAGATTAAAAAACCAAATCCTAGTTGGCAGAAGCTAATGCTTGTATCACACAGCTAATGGGAGGTAGAATCCTAAAATATGCTTCCAACTGCCACGTGTACCTGACAACACCAGGAAGTGTTTATTTTTGTGTTGCACAAGTGTAAGGACCATATAATCAGGATTAACTTTATAACAATAATTTAAAAGGTAGAAAAGGGTCCCATATTACAGAAGTTTTTAAATTGACTATTTTACCATTTATATTAATACAGTGAATGAAGAAAACTGACAGTAGAACAGGCCAGTGGTCAACCAACACACAACACAATGTGTTAACAAACATGGCTAAAGGATCAGTGTGTGTCATGCATTACCTTCCATGTAACATCATTTTTGGAGGGGGGGAGGGAACATAAAGGCAGATTGATTCAAACTAGCCCTATTAAATATACCTATTAAGTTTATACTTTCTTCTGAAATTAATATTTGAGTGGAACATGTATTAATTATTATAACACTAGTTTTCTACTGAAGTTTAAGAATCCAGCAAATGATACTCACATTTAGGCAAATCCTAGCTGTAATTGCACTGAACAATATCTACTCAATCAACTGTGAACTGCAAAATAATACTGGGTAATTATTTCAAAGTATGAACTACAGATATAATATAAAAAAACATGTATAGTCGAACAATTTTCTAACCTAAAAGTAAAGTACAAATGGTTAAGTCAACAGTACCTACTTACACACAAATTAAACAAAATCAGAAAAAAACACTCAACTTTTAGGAGAAGCAATTTCAGTCCTGGTTTTACCACTTAATAGGAGAAAGATCTTACGTGGGTCCTTTCATTCAAGGACCACTTTCATATACCACCCCTTGCTTCAATGAGTTCACAGTATAATATGATTCTGCACTCTAGATCATGGAAAGATGTTTTTGCAAGCTAGTTGAAATGAGTACCAGTGAGTTACAATCATCATAATTTCTATTTATTTATCTTTCTTCATGTCACATTTGTACAATGAAAGCATAGCTCAATAGTTCTCAGCATGACTCAAATGCAAACTGCTTGAGCTCCTATCTCAATCCTGCCATTTACTAGTTAAATGGTTTGATCATGTTCCTTATATCTGGATGCTTCAATTTCTTCATCCATAAAATGTGATAAACTTTAGAATCTGCTTAAAAGAGTTATTTTGAGAGTTTAAAAAGCTAATGCAAGTAAAGATGCTTAGAAGAATGTCTATCACATAGTAAGTGCTCAACAAATGTAATCAAAGTTACTACTATTACTATTGATAATAATAGTAATAATACTTTATGGTCACAATAATAACAATTCGGAGGGACAGACTGGTGGTCCAAACCTAAGCTTTAACAATTTTGATCTTGCTCTTTTTCCTCCTTATGTCTCTATATTATTTTCTACCTAGAATGCCCTCCCTCTTTACAGTTCTTTCCTCAGTGTCCCCTATCTACCTAGATGAACTCCTAATCATCTGTCAGGTCTCAGCTCATATGTGGAAAAGAAACAGATTGGTTGTTCCTTCCTCAGTGTTTGTAAAGCACTACATATGTCCATCTATCATAGCTCTTATCAATCTGTAATAACTAGTTTGTTTACTTGTTTTTATGTTCCCATCTCCTGCCATCATGTAAATTCTTTGAAGGGATGGACTGGCTTTATCCATCTATGTATCCCAATGTTCTAGCATATTTGACTCAAGCTGAATAAACGTTTGCTGAATAAATTAATGAATTTTACAGGTGTTTTAATGCAAGTACTAATGTTGAAATAGATTACATAGTTCCTTCAGCACATGAACTTTTTATCACCTATTCTTCCTTGGAAAATAAGAGTAATGGTGACCAACTTAAATCACACACCAAAAGAAAGCACCTAAATGATTTGTAGATGGTAGTTGTGCAAAGACAATTAAGTCATTCTGAGGCTAATTTGAATAAATCAGAAAAATATTTACTTAAGAGAGTAAAGGAGAAATTACAGATTCTTTTAACACAAAACAGTATTTTCTATTTAAGTAACATTTACTAATGAGCTTATTTTATTAAGGAAAAAAAGCTATGATGACCATTCAGAATTACAAATGAAATCCACACTAAATATACTTAATCTATGACAAAGGAGGCAAGAATATACAATGGAGAAAAGCCAGTCTTTTCAATAACTGGTAATGGGAAAACTGCACAGCTACATGTAAAAGAATGAAATTTGAACATTCTCTAATACCATATACAAAAATAAACTCAAAATGGATTAAAGACCTAAATGTAAGGCCAGATACTATAAAACTCCTTGAAGAAAACATAGGCAGAATGCTCTTTGGCATAAATTTTAGCAATGTTTTTTTCTGGGTCTGTCTCCTAAGGCAAAAGAAATAAAAGCAAAAATAAACAAATGGGGCCTAATTAAACTTAAAAGCTTCTGCACAGCAAAGGAAATCATCAATAAAATGAAAAAAATAACAACTTACAGAATGGGAGAAAATATTTGCAAATGATATGACTGACAAAGTGTTTATATCCAATATATATAAATAGCACATAGAACTCAATATCAAGAAAACAAACAACCCAATCAAAAAATGAGTAGAAGATCTGAATAGACATTTTTTCCAAAGAGGCATACAGATGGCTAACAGGCACATGAAAAGATGCTCAATACCGCTAATTATTAGAGAAGTGCAAATCAAAACCACAAAGAGATATCAACTCACACCTGTCAGAATGGCTATCATCAGAAGGACCACAAATAACAAATTTTGAAGAGGATATGGAGAAAAGGGTACATTTGTACACTGTTGCTGGGAATGTAAATTGGTACAGCCAGTATAGAAAACAGCGTGGAAGTTCCTCAAAAAACTAAGAATAGAACTACCACATGATCCAGCAATTCCAATCTTGGGTATATAACTTAAAAGAAAAACAAAAACAGTAATTTGAGAAGATACATGCACCTCAATGTTCATAGCAGCACTATTTACAATAGTCAACATTTGGAAGCAACACATGTACCCATCAAACAACAAATAGATAAAGAAGATGTGGTATATATATATACACACACACATACACAATGGAATATTATGTAGCCATAAAAAAATGAAATCTACCATTTGCAGCCATGTGGATAGATCTGGAGAATATTATGCTTAATGAAGTAACTCATACAGATAAAGACAAATACTGCATGATATCACTTATATGAGCTATCTAAAAATAATACAAGCAAATATATTGATATATGCAAAACAAACAGATTCACAGATATAGAAAACAAACTAGTGGTTATCGAAGGGAAGAGGGAAAGGGGAGTGGCAAATTAGGGTATGGGATTAAGAGATATAAACTATTCTGTATAAAATAGATAAGCAACAAGGATACATTGTATAGCACAGGGAATTGTAGTCATTATCTTGTAATAACTTTTAATGGAGTACAATCTATAAACATACTGAATCACAATGCTGTACATCTGAAACTAATATAATATTGTAAAAGAACTATACTTCAATTAAAAATAAATAAACAAACATCAACTGAGATTCTGGGGTAAAATCAACAGTTCTTGGATGAGTTCCATAACCCATATTATCTAGCCTATATTTACTTAAAATTAAAAAAAAAATCTTTAAAACCTGTCAATAAACAAATTCTTGTAACAAATTCACTTTGTTATTTCACCTGACTCCAGTGTGAGTTTCAAATTAATGGTCTGGAAAACGTCACTGGATTTGCCTTCTAAAATTTATCCCTAGGATATCAAAAACAAAGACAGCTCAGGAGTTGTTTCTTATATCTAGGGAAAATAATTCACTCTACAAGAAAATTGGCAATCTAAAAATTCATGACTTTCAATCACTCATCCATTAATCCTCCACACCAGCCCACATTTATGACTGTGGAAGCAAATTGGAAGATTGATCACAAAGTGGTAATGCAAAGCATGCCATCCACAAATTTTAATTTTGGTTTCAAGAATACTCAATTAGTTTTCTATAAGGATTTTTAAAGAAAAGCATAATATAAAATATATGGTCTATACTCCAAGAAATGTGTTACCAAAACACAGTGAGCAATCTCACCTAATTCCGAAGTTTTATACAGAAAACTTAAAAGTCTTTATCTCACATCCAGACTGCTGTTCTCAACTCTAGCTTCATAAATCTGTCTGCTTAGTAGTCTTCTCTACTTAGTGCTGCTAATACTTCAAGAATTAGCATGAATATAATTCAATTCGGTGTCACCCAAAATCAAAATATTCACTTTTTCAGTCAATGGTACAATCATCTAACCAATTCAGAAACCTGGGAGTCATCTTTATTCCATACTTTTAGCTCTATCCCATTCTATCTCCCATCTAATCAACCATATCCAACTCTGCCCTCTGAATTTCTTTTTAACCTGTATGCTCTTCCTCATCCCCACTTCCAATGTCTTTGTTTATACAACTCCAGTAACAGACTTTGTTTGCATTAATTTAAAATAATTTTAGATTTAAAGAAGAGTTGTAAAAATAGCACAAAAAGTCCCCTTATACCCTTCACTCAGTTTCTCCCAAAGTTAACACCTTACACAACCATAGTACATTTGTCAAAATTAGGAAATTAATATTTGCACAATACTATTAACTAAACTACAGACTAAAGTAGATTTCACCAGGTTTTCCAGTAAAGTCCTTTATTTCTTTTCCTGATTTAATCCAGTATACACATTGCATTTAGTTATTACATTTCTTTAGGTTCCTCTTGATAGTTTCTCAATCTTATCTTGTTTTCCATTTTCTTGACATTTTTTAAAAGTACTGGTCAGTTATTTCATAGAATCCCTCTTAATTTGGGTTCATCTGATGTTTTCTCATGATTATACTGACACTATGGATTATTAGGAAGAATATCAGAGTGGTGATATGCCCTTATCAGTGCCTCATATCAGGTGTACATGATAGCAACATGATTTATCATTTGTGATGTTAAACTTGATCCTTGTTTAAGGTGGCATTTCCCAGTTTTCTTCACTTTAAAATTTACTATTTTTTCCTTTTTATAACTAGTTTATTTGAAATGAGTCACTAAGTCCACCTCACTCTCAAAAGGAGGGGAATTAAACTCTTTTGCAGGGAAGAGTTTCAAATGTTTTAGGAATATATGTTAAAACTACCCATTAATTTTTTTTGTAATATTTTGGGGAAGATACTTTGAGGCTATGCAAATATCCCATTTTTCCTTAAAATGTCTCCCATATTAATTTTTTTTTAAATTCATTCATGGATATTTCCTGTAGCAGTTATTATTGTAGTGTTCTAATGATGATTTTCTATTTCCCTCACTCTTTCCACATTTATTATTTGGAATTCTTCTTTAATGAAGATTTCCCTCATTCTCATTTCTTTATTTAATAATTCATTTATTTCGTTTTGAACACAGGGATATTTATTTTATTCTTTAAAGTCCAATACTATTATTTTTTATTATATTGTATGGATTGTCCCAGACGTGCTCATTAAGGGCTCTTCTAGTTGGCCCTTAAGGACATTTGATATGCCCTATTTTCACATTTTTTTCTCCCTCCCTCCCTGACTTCATCCCTTCCATCCTCCCTCCCTCCTTCCCTCCTTTTCATTCCTTCATTCATTCTTTCTTTCCATTGCTTCTGTCCTCCCTTCATCCCTCCCTCTGCCCCTTCCTTATTTCCTTTCTTTCTAGCACTTTTTTTCTGGCAATATAAGATTCTTCAGAACCATCTTTGTATTTTTCCTGTCCTAGCCCTTAATCAGCCATTTATTCACAGATCCCTGTGTCTTTTTATTGGAGAATATTAGAAAACAAGATATGGGTGCTAGGTATACTTGTTGCCACTGAGGAATCATTTATTTTAGGCTATCCCACCTAACAAAACAAGAAAAACATGTATGTATGATAAGCCACATATATATTCACACATATCTATATGTATTTCTATATCTAGCCATCTATAGATACCCTAAAATAATCATGAATTTTTATCAATATATCTGACATTAATTCAACACCACTGGATTTGTTTTAGCCTTTCCCCCTTGCTTATTTGTAATTTCTCTCACTGTGAGAACCCCCATTATCTAGAATGTGTTTACTTACTTTTTCAAGCCTAGTATACATGTAATGTTTCAGAATTGCTAACTCATATCTTGTGAGACACAAATTTAACAACTATTATAGAATACAATGTTTATGTATTGTTCCTTTTGTCATCAGCTTTACAGTATCCAGTGAAAACATTGTGCTAGACAATGAGTGTTTTTGTCCCCCACAAAATCATATGCTGAAACTTAACCCCCAATATGAGAGTATTAGGAGATAAGGTCTCTGGGAGATGATCAGGTCATGAAGGTGGTGTTCTTATGAATGGGATTCGCATCTTTGTGAAAGAGAACCCAGTGAGCTTCCTCACTCTTTCTGCCATGTGAGGACACAGTGGGAATATGGCCTTCTATGAACCAAGAAGTGGGCACTCCCCCATCATGGAATCTGTCAGCATCTTGATCTTGCGCTTCCCAGCCTCCAGAACTCTAAGAAATAAGTTTCTTTTGTTTATGATATTTTGGTTACATATGGTATTTTCTTATAGCGGTCCAAATGAACTAAGATGCTGGGTCTCATGGTCAGTGTATAAATTGTTTCAGGTCCAAACTGTCTTCCACATCCTTACTAGCATTTGGTATTGTTAGTTAGTTAGTTTGCCTCTCAAATAGTTGTATAGTAGCCATTGCTTTTATAATCATTTTTATTGTAGTATAATTCATATAAAATATAATGAACATGTGTGTACTATATGTAAAATGAGTTTTTGTAAATGTGTACGCACATGTAACTATGAACACAAACAGGAAACTCAGAAAGTTTCTCTTATGTCTCCTCCCAGTCAAGTTTCCTAAAATCTGCCTTGGAAAACACTGGTTTGATTTATATCACTATGGATTAGCTTTGCATATATTAGTATTTCATAAAAATAAAATCATATAGTAAACACTATTTTGTCTTGCTTCTTTTGCATAACATAAGGTTTTGAGGTCTACCCTTGTTCTTGCATTTATCAGTAGTTTTTCATTTTTATTGCTAAATTGTATTCCATTGTACAAATATACCACAAATTACTAACCCATTCAATTTTTAATGGGCATTTGGGTTGATTTCACTTTGGGACCATTATGAGTAAAGCTGCTATGAGCATTTATATACAAATCTACTTGCTTTCATTTCTATTAATAAAATACATAAGAATGGAATTACTGATCATACGTGAATTTTATATTTAAGTTTATAAGAAATTGGCATAGTGTTTTCTAAAATTATTGTATTATTTTACTCTCCCATCAGCCATAAATGAGAGTGCACTTTACCCTGCATCCTCACCATCACTATATAAATTGTTCTTTTAAATCTTAGCTATTTTAGTGCTTGTTTACTGGTAGGTCACTGTAGTTGTGGAGCATTTTTTAATGTGTTTATTAACCATTCATATATATTGTTTTGTGAAGTGTCTGTTCAAATATTTGACCCATTTAATGGCTCATTTGTCACGTTATTATCATTTAATGAGTTTATTGAGTTCTTTGTATAGACTAGATGCAAGTTCTGTATCATATATATGTATTGCAACTATTTCTTTGCAAGCCCTGGTTTGTCTTTGGATTTTTAAGTAGCTTTTTGAGTAGAAAGTTTTATTTTTGATCAAGGACGATTTATTATTTTGGGAGGTTAGTTATGTGTGTGTCCTATATTAAGAAATATTTGGCTAATCCAAGATCATGAAGATTTTAATCTATTTTCTTGAGAAGTTTTATAGTGCATTTGGAACTATGAGATATTTTTGTGAATGATGTAAAGGATTGATGTTTACTTTTTTCATATAGATACCCAGTTTCTCCAGTAACATTTGTTGAGAAGGATATTATTTTCCCATTGAATTACCTTGACAACTTTGTAGATATTAATTGGCTACATATGAGGATCTATATTTAGCGTCTATTCTGTTCCATTTTTTATAGCTCCACCTTTACACCAATATCACACTGTCTTTATTATAGTAGCCTCTTGAAATCAGTTAGTGTAAGTCTTCTGATTTTGTTCTTTTTAAAAGTGGACTAATGTCATGGACTGAATGCTTGTGTTCCCCCCAAAATTCATTTTTTGAAATCTAATTCCCAATGTGATGGTATTTGGAAACTGGGCTCTTGGGAGGTAATTAAGTCATGAGAATGGACCCCCTGTTAATGGGATTTGTACTCTTATAAGAAGAGGCCAGAGGGCTAGCATGCTCTTTCCACCATGGAGGATAAAATAAGAATTCAGCAATCTGCAGACCAGAAGAGAGCTCTCATCAGAACTTGACCAAGCTGGCAACCTCATCTCAGGCTTCCAGAACTGTGAGAAATAACTTTCTGTTGTTTATAAGCCACTCAATCTGTGGTATTTTGTTACAGCAGCCCAAATTGATTAAGACAGGAAAATTATTCTCTAATGCAGACATTGAAAGTATTATTTTGTTTGTAAGCAAGATTTAAAATGCATCATTCAAATGTTGATATATCGGGCTTCTCTTATAATGCAATTCAATCTCCCATGTGATTTACCCTTTGACCAACTGACAACATGTGTGTTATTTAATTTCCAAATGTGCAGAGATTTTCTATGTATCTTAAGCTGATAGGTTTATAATTTAATCCCACTATGTTCAGAGAATTTACTTTGTAAGGTTTCAATCTTTTGACATTTACTGTGACACTTTTTAACAGACTAATATATTAATTTGCTGAATAGTCCATGTGTCCTTGAAAATAATATTTCTTCTTCAGTTGTTTTATGTAGTGTATGTTCTATAAATGCCAATTTGGGCAAGTTGGTCGATACTATTGATCACATATTCACTATCCATACAGATTTTTTCTTAGTTGTACTATTAATTACTTTTGTGCTTTCAGCACTCTAAAATGTCATCCCATTATTTTCTTATTGCCGTTTTTCTCATGAGATGTTGTCCATCAGTTGTATCACTGTTTTCCTCAATGTAATGGCTGCCTCCCTACCTCTGGAAGTTTTTAAGATTATTGCTTTATCTTTGATTTTCAGTAGTTTTACATGAAATGCCAAAGTGTAGTTTTCTTTGTATTTATCCTAAGTAAATCCAAAGATTCTCTGATCATCTTGGATATGTAAGTTGATATTTTTTCACCAAATTTGGGAAATTTTCAGCCATTATATCTTCAAATATTCTTTCTCCCTTATTCTGACTCACTTCTTCGATTTTAATAATGATTTAGGTGATTTATATTGCCCCACATACCCATGAAGCTCTAATTTCTTTCAATATTTTTTCCTCTGTTCTTCAGATTGGAAAGTATCTATTGATTTAAGTTGACTGACTTTTGTTCAGCCATCTCCAGTCTATTGTTAAGCACAGGCAGTGACTTTTAAATTTGTGTTTACTGTTCTTTTTGTTTCTAGGATTTCCATTAGGTTCTTCTTTGTACTTTACACTTGTCTGCTTTGATTCCATATCAATTTATTTATTAGTACCACCTACATCTTTAATTCTTTGAACATATCATTTTCTCAAAATCTTTAAATATATTTATCCTAGCTACTTTAAAATTTTGATCAATCCAACATTTTGGTCATCTTGGGGTCAGTTTATATTGGCTACACTTTTCTTGAATAGATTCTATGTTCTATGTTCATTTTCTATTATCTTTACATGTTTAATTTTTTTAATATATATTGAACATTGTAGATAATACATTGTAGATATTATGTATCCTGATATCATTTTCTGAAGGTGATGCTTTTTATTCTAGCAGGCAGTTCAATCACTGGCTGGTCAACCTTGAACTTGTGTAGGCTCAATCTTACATTTCCTTAAACCAAATTGATTGTGTTTCCAAAGCCCCTCTTCTTTGGTAGGACTAAACCTGCACATGCTTCCCTCTGTGGATCTAACCAGAACTTAGTTTTAGTATTTGGATAAATTGAGTATTACTTTAGGGCATGGCCTTACTCAGAAAGTGGAGCTCTTCATGATTACCAGAGTGTTAAGGAAATATTAATAAGATCTCTCCATTCTGGAGTAACTGTAATTCCAATGTCCAGTATAGCTAGACCTCTAATCTCTCCTTCTTACTCTCAGCTCTGTAGCAATCGTTCTCTGTGCAGTCCCAGGTATTCTCTCCCAGTGCATGTACAAACTATATATTAGCCACATACTAGTGGGGGAACTGCACAGATATCTGCCTGACTTCTCCCTACCAAATAGTTCCCGCTTTTTTTGTACATTATCCCACAGATTCTAACTGTGTTGAATGCTCCAAAATTGATTCTATTCCTTCTCAGCTCAGAAGGACCTCCATGTTCTAATTGGATTCCAACTTGCTGCACCACAGTCAGAAAGTTGTCTGCTGACAGACAACTGGAATACCTGCCTGATCTCATTCACTTCTCTTAGAAACTACAGTCTTGTTCTGTTGTCCAAAACCTGAAAACAGTTGACTCATACAATTATCAAGTCTTATGCTTATTTATAGCAGGACGACTAGTCTGGTAATAGTTACTCTTTTAGTTAGAAATGGAATTCTCCACATTTGCTTTCTAGAAACATTCCTCTTAATCTGGTAAATCCATATTTCTTTTCCTCCTACTTCCTCTGTCTCTAAAAAACACCTCACCCCTGTGCCTCTGGCAAATTCCTTCTATCCTTCAAGAAATCACTTCCTTTCTGAAATCTTCCTCTACCACATTCTTATGCAGAATTTTCTCCTCTAGGTACCATTGAACCTTGTGCATATTCTTTCATAACTCTTAGCACACTATTTTATAACAACTTGAGTATGTTTCTGCATTGCCATTGCATTACACATAGTTAGATTTTAATATATGGCTGAGTGAATACACGAATAAAAGTTTAAACTGCTATAAAAGATTAGTTTACTGGAATGATAAAAGGGCCCATCTCAATCCTACAATTCCTAATACGTAATATTGTAAATTCTCCATTAAGTAATGAACAATCTCCTCATCTTATCCACAGTTGTGAGCAAAGAACCAACACATTCAAGAAGCACGAGTCTGTACATCAGGAGATTGTCCTTAAACTCATGATGTGGAAGATATTTTAATAAATAAGTTAAACATCTAACAGTTTTTCCCTAGGACATTTGTAGAAGGTAAAATTTGAATACAGAATGATTGCTAACTCTTGATGGAAATAATGTTTTTCTATCTATTGTGCTATGTACCCTAGGGTCTAGTGTCATCTTTCTGATTTCGACTCCTAGAAGTCCCATTCTTCACATGGCATGTTAGACTACCACATCAACATTCCATACTGAGACCAGAATGAAGTTGAATGTCTAAAATATTTCATGGTTTTAATGTAATAAAATTTATCATTGTGGAATAGTTTAAATATCCCTCTCTGAGTCCTTGTTTCTATATAATAAAGAAGTCAACTACTTGAGCTTTAACACCTCTTTTACTTTTAAACTTCTATTTATACCTCCACATCATGGACTGAGTGTGGAAAAAACACAGACTTTCAAGTCAGACCAATTGGGTTTATTCTCACTCTACACTTACAAGTTGTGTAACTGACTTTGGGTAAGCTACTTGGTTCCTTTTACCTTGGTTCTATTATCTATAAGAGGTGAATAATCTTGCCCATCCTGAAAACTTAACAGAAGTGTTAAAATAAACTATATATAAAACATATATCACAAGTCTAACATATAATAGGAATTCACAAGTGAATTAACTTTTCCTTTACTTTTCTTTTAAGGTGGACCAAATGAACTTTTGTGTCTTTGGGAAGATAATAAAATCAAATAGAAATTGTAGGAATTCAAATTGCTAAACTCATGACATATTTTTATGCATTTGAATTGGTCACTATCCAATGTAAAGAAATCTGCACCAGTCCTTTCCACTTGTGAGTTCTCTTTATCTTTATTATTTCTACAAAACCTAACTAGATGAGCCTGTGTATCTCTGGCAAAGTGATAAAAATTCTGGGTACAAGTTTCTAGAAATTTATAAGATGGTATAAAGTTCTATTCATGCCATTTACTTGATGATCATCAATGCTTATTCCTCCTTCTTCATTTGTTAAGTTCTCTTAGGTAAAAATCTTAGTTTGTATTAAAGAATTTCACTGACATATCATTGTTTTGTATTGCAAAGTACATAAGAATAATTGTGATGGAATAGACATGGAGGTCAATTAAGGCTATTCATAATTATTATGATGCTATCTCCCTCTAGGCACATGAAAATATTTTACTTCACCACCCACTTAAAGTTAGATGAGGGCATATTACTTGGTTTAGCCAATGAAATGAGATCAGAAGTACTATGTGTCACCTCAGGGCAGAAGTTTATGAGTTAGTATGTGTGCTATCATGGTATCTTTTAGCTCTACCATGGTGATTGTCAGTGTTCCAGATAGTATCTCCTCTGTTAGTCTGGATTCCAGAGTAAGGATAATGACTATGTTGAGCAGAGATTCTGGCTAATTTATAATTAAATTAGCAAAATATAAATTTTATATTTATATTAGTGTTAGCAAAATATAAATTTTTTCCTACTTTAAGCCATTGATCATTTGGTGGTGTTTGTTAATGTAGAATGACTTAGCTTATCCTGACTAATATGCTAGCTTACCATATAGGTAAATGGAGACAAAAAATATTTCTTTGTAATTATGAATTCAGTTAAATGCTATTTTTCTAATATGCCCTTAAATATTTAGTGTATAATTGGTCCAGCATGTGAGAAGGATGTTTTTATTCTGGTGAGTGTTCTCTGTTGGATTCACAGGATTTTTCTAGGTGCTTTTCTTCATGTTCACCTTTTTCACATTTTCCTTAGTTGTCAAGTATTATTATGCCCCTCTTCATTCTCCATGTCCTTTACTTTTTCTTTTACTGTATAACTACTCACAAGCAATATATTTTAAAAATATATGTTTATAGTAGATAATAAAACACAAATAGAGAAGATAAAGCAAATTTAGAGCTTAATGAGTTATTATAAGATGAACTGTAAATTCAACTCAGTTCAAAACATAGGATTTTGCCAGCCAACACAGAAGCCCCTTCCTGTTCCAAATTCAACTGCACCTCCCAAAGTAATCACTATAACATCTAACGTCTATAGTAATGACTTCCTTGCATTGCTTTTCATCATTCAAGTGTGCCAACACAATTATCTAGTCTTGCTAATTAAAAAAAAAATAATTATATGTCTTCAAAGTCTCTTTTAAGCAATATAGTCTTACTTTATCTTTTCATTTTCCTTACAATTTACTTTTTTTATTAACTTGGGACATTAGACCTGTACTTTCCCACAGCCTGAATATTGATGTTTGTATATTTATGGTGCACGTTTACATGTTCCTCTGTCTTATGTATTTCTTGTGAATTGGCAGCTGAATACAGTCTTATTAGACTAAATTTAAACCTTTTGGCAATGCTAAAGTGATACTGAGATTTTTAATTAAGAGACACATGAATGCTGGCTGTCTCATTTTGTAATGCTAGCAACCCTTGATGCCCAATACCTAAATTCATTAATTCGTTGGAGATTGCAATATTTTGATATTTTAATTCCATCACCTCTTTCTCATTTATACTTTGGAATGTATTTTAAAAGACACATTTCTTAGCCTACTATTTGGTTATCCAGGGATGCAGTTCACATATAAAAGGATATATATAGGTATATGCCTATTTTTTTACTTTTATTTACCAGTTTTCAAGATAGTGTATTGTTTATCATCCAGAAAAAGTAGCAGTTCAGTTTTTATATTATTATTTTTTTTCACATGAATTTAAACATTCTTATGGGTTTCAATCAATTGCAATTACACTTTTTGAAGTGAGAAACGTACTTTTTGCAGTTTAAGTTGCTCCACCTGTGGTCAGCAAAGTTCTCTTCAAGTCTATTTCTGAGGCCATTTGACATACCTAGTAGTCACTGATAGCTTCCTTATTTTCTGTTTAGACAGGTGTTCCCTGCTCATGCTGGATATATCTTGTCCCAAACATAGAGTCAGTCATTTCTCCAAGAAATAAATACTGGGTTCTTTTAGTAGAAAATGGTATTTCAAGACTGTAATCTGGGCACTAAGGATGATTATTGCTACTGTGTTAGTCTATAGTCAATATTTTCATATTTCTCAATACACACATATACACAGAGAAAGTACTTCATGAGTTCATGTTGATACTTCCAATTTAAATTAAGGACTCAGGGATTTTTACTTAAATTATTTTGTGTTATATCTGTATCTTCTTTCTTCCAAACTGAGAAACCTGGTTCTTTAAATCATGGGAGATTATACAATTTGAACATCATATAATTATTCATTTACTTTTTCACACATAAAAAACAGTATCAGATTATCAATGCTAATACTATCACAATTAATGTAATTACTGAGAACATTTTTTTTAATTTGCATGTTATCCTTGTTAATTTTCTTTTTTCATAATTGTACTAAATATACATTGTCTAATCATATAGCTGTTATGTGCTGCAACATTTCTTTCTTTTAAACTTGATTTACTCCTAGTTCTATATGTAACTATATGTTGCATGTTTAGTAGTAATTCTTAATATCAATATTTACCTACTCATTTTAGTTCTTGGAAATTCATTATCTAGTAGAGTCTTCAGAAAAGGCTCATGGAAAAATATTCCCTTAGTTCTTTCATGTTAATATGTTTTCCTGTTCCCTTTGCACTTAAAACTCAGTTTTGCTGAATATAATTTCTTTGGGTGACATTTTCTTTGCATTAATGATTTAAATATGTTACTACATTTCCTTGTGGAATTATGGTTAAAATCAGGATGATAATTTAACTTTCATTCCTTTATAAGCCACTTTCACTTTTGCCTAGATGCCTATGTACTATTTTCTTTTTCTTGAAAGATCACTAAATTTAATAAAACATGTCTTGATATTGATAATTCTGGGTTGACTTTCTCAAGATTTTTTTGCATTTTTTTTAAAAAAAACCTCCTTTTCTCTTTTCTGTTACTCTTAAGGCATTGTCTGTTGATAAAGCATTATTTTCTGTTTTTCTTAGTATCCTGTCCATTTACGAATTTCTTTCTGTTACTCCTAATTTTTTGCCAAGTCTTTCTGAGTTCATTTCTGAGTTTTTCTAATTCTGATTTGCAATTATTGAATGTCTTTTTCCCAGTGGGACACATTTTATTTTATATTTTATTTTCCAGCTTTATTGAAATATTATTGACACATAACATATCGAAGTTTGAGGTTTGCAACTTGATTTTGATACATGTATATGTTGTGAAATAATTACAATGATAAGGTTACTTAATAACTCCATCACCTCACATAGTATTTTTGTGTGATCATGATATTTAAAACCTACTCTTTTCATAATTTTCAAGTGCATAATAGAGTACTGTTAATTCTACTCACCATACTCTACATTAGATTCCCAGAAATTTATTTATCTTATTGTTAGAATTTGAACAACATCTCCCTATTTCCCTCAGCCCCTAGCCCTTGATAATCATCATTCTACTCTCTATTTTTACGAATTTGGCTTCTTCAAATTTCACATGTAAGTGAGAACATATAGTATTTGCCTTTCTCTGTCTGGCTCATTTCACTTAACATGTTGAAGCCCTGACTCTCACAGAAGCTGTATTTGGAGGTGGAGTCTCTAAGGAAGTAATTAAAGATAAATAAGATTATAAGTATGGGATGCTAACCTTATAGGATTAGTATCATTATAAGAAGAGACACCAGAGTGTTCACTCTCTCTCTTTACCTATGCACATGCACTGAGGAAAGGCCATGTGAGGACATAGAGAAAAGACAGACTTTTACAAGCCAGGAAGAGAGCCCTCTCAGAAATCAAATTGGCTGGCACCTTAATTATGGAATTCTAGCCTCCAGAACTGTGAAAAAATAAATTTCTGTTGTTTAAGCCACCCAATCTGTGGTATTTTGTTATGGCACCCAGAGTAGATTAATACAGCTGTCTTTTATAATTACCTACATAATTACCTTGTTGGCACTTGTTCTTTTTCATGTAGAATAAACTTGCTGTCTGGTGTTACTTGTTTTCAGCTTGAAAAGTTCCCTTTAGTGTATCTTGTAAGGTGGTTTGTTAGCAACAAATTCTTCCAGCTCTTATTTCTTATCTAAGAATGTCTTTATTTCACCTTCATTTTTGAAAGATAATTTTGCTGGATATAATTATTGTTTGACATTTTTTTGTTGTTGTTTTACTTTGAAAATGTTCAATATGCTTTTCTTCTGCTTTCTGGCCTTTATTGTTTCTTTTAAGTCATATGTTAATATTATTGGAGTTCCATATGTGTAATGAGTTATTTTTATCTTGCTGCTTTCAAAATTATCTCTTCATCTTTCAACATTTTTGCAGTGATAGCAAGATGGAAGGCTAGGAGGTCCCCATGCTCATTTCCCCCACAAAAACAACAAAAACAATAAATAAACAACTATCACCTGATGAAAATAGCTCAGGGGAAGCTCTGGACTACAACAAAGTAGTAACAAAAACACTGTGGAGCTCAAAACTAGAGATGGCTGCATGGAAAAGCATAGGAAGCATTTTACCTGCATCACCTCATTCCTCAGTCCAGGGCATTTCAGCACCAGGAGAGATCCCCTCAAAAGAATTTGTCCCATGGGGAAAGGAAACGCAGGAGAACTCCAGCAAGCCTCACTGCAGTGGTCATTTGCAGCCTTTGATACTAAGGATACACTGTGATGAGACCTGCCTCCAGGGGCCCAAGTTGCTGCTTTGCACCACTCTCTGGGATCAAGACGCCTCAGCACCTTGGGACTGGTAATACCACTTATCTATGCCCCACTCCCAGTCTCATGTCACAGCTTTGGCCATCTCTGCTCTAAGCCTTGCACCCTGAGTCCCAAGTCGTGAATTGACTATCATTACTAGCACCAAACTGCTCTGACTCCCACCCCCCAGGACAATAACTTTGATACATCACTACCAAGGCCAAGATGCTGCTTCTCAGCAACATGCCCATGGGTTCCAACATGTGGCTTTAACAAGACACTACCAGGGACATATTGCTGTTATTTTGTGACTGCCCCTTTGATCCAGAGTTGAAATTTTGACCCACCATCCTCAACCTGTGTTGCTATTGCACCATACACCCTAAGCTCAAGCCACCACTGTACTATGCCAACCCAGGGCCTCTTCTGCTACTGCATCACTCCCCCAGCCTCAGTCACTATGACAAGCCCAAGAGACCAAGACCTTGGTTCCATGGAAGATCTGCATATCTCTGCATCCTAGACACAGCACCACTGTCACAGCAAGTGTATTGGTGCCCCAAGACACAGGTTCTGTGGTGGTTCTATGTGTGCCTGATCTGAGGATCCCCAGTCTACTAGTGCTCTGAGTGCCTGCATCCCAGACCAGGCACCACAAGGAATATCTTTTGCTAGAACTTCCTCCCACAGGGAAAAAGTTTGAACATAAGGTCCCCAGTAGCATTCACCTTTGAAGATCTCAATAGTCCTTGCCACCCACAGGATCTCCTCAGACTTGGTCACAGAAGACCCCTGAAGTCTACTGTGACATTGACATCAGCTGACAAAGCTGCACAAAGACTACACTGCTGTGCCATCCCAGGAACCAGAAATACTACACCCCACCCACCTTATGCCTTGCAGTCACTTTCCGGTAAAAATGTTTCCCCACTGAAGCCAGTCTGAAAAGGCTAGAAGAGGTCACTGCTCCCTGAAATGTTCAGACATTAATGCAAAACCATCAGACAAATGAAGAAGCAAGGAAACGTGACACCACAAAAGAACACAATAATTTTCCCATAACTGACCTAAAAGAAATGGAGATCTGCAAGTTACCTGAAAAAGAATCCAAAATAATTATTTTAAGGAAGCTCAGCGAGATTCAAGGGAACACAGAAAACTCAATGAATTCAGGAAAATAATGTATTAACAAAACTAGAAGTTCAACAAATAGATAGAAATCATAAAAAAGAACCAAACAGATATTCTGAAGCTGAAGAATATAATGAATGAAATGGAAAATTCAATAGAAAGAAAGCTGCAACAGC